>NC_040913.2:52951169-54151169 GCF_004126475.2 Phyllostomus discolor | reverse complement strand
GGTAACACAAGTGCTAGAGTAAGAATCACAGAGAATCAGAGTCTTCGAGTTGGGATTAATCTTCAAAGTTAACCCGAGAAGCTCTATCCAAGGCAGAACCCCCTGTAGCCTCTTTGGCAGTTGATCATCCTACCACTGGGCAGCCCTTCAAATATGTGAGGATGGTTTTTATGTTTCCTAAGTCTTCTGTCTTCTGACATTCTTGTTCTAATAGTTGTCTTTCTGAAAGCCTAGGATACAGATTCACCATCATGTCACTTCTGAGTTGCCCTCTTCTACACATACCCAGATTTGGTGATGCTCTTTCTAAACTCAAAACAGGGCCTCCCACTGTTCTTTACCTGGATGCTGTGCTGGCCACACAGGAGACTCCTAAAAAAGTTGGTAAAAATTTTAGTTGATTAGAATGTTAGATGAACTCTTCACCCATTCAGTGTGCTTAACAACATAGCTTTCATTGTGTCTTCCTAAATCCAGCCATTCTTAATACCAATTTTTCAGTTTTGAAAGGGTTTTAAGAATGTCATAATATGTTTAATAACTTATAGTAATATGGGAAGATTACCATATTCCATAAGTCAGTCCTCACCTTCTTCCAAAGGAAAACAATAATATATATATTCAGAATTATTATTATTTTTTACCAACTCACTTTTATCTGCCATGGAAACTATGCCACAAATGGTAGCATTCTTTCTTTTTAAATTTTATTTTAATTGTTGTTCAAGTACATCTTTCTGTCTTTTACTCCAATCCCAGCCCACCCATTCCCAAGTCTTCCCTACCCACTGCCACCCCACCCAGTTTTCTTAGTTTTTGTCCATGTGTCCTTTATACTCGTTCCTGTAAACCCTTCTCCCTTTCCTCTGAAATTCTCTCCCCTCGCTCCTCTGGTCACTGTCAGCCTGTCCTCTATTTCAGTCTCTTTGGTTATATTTCACTTGTTTGTTTTGTTGTTTAGGTTCCTGTTAAAGGTGAGATCATATGGTATTTGTCTTTCACTGCCTGGCTTATTTCGCTTAGCATCATCCTTTTCAGTTCCATCCATGCTGCTGCAAAGGGTAGGAGCTCCTTCTTTCTTTCTCCTGCATAGAATTCCATTGTATAAATGTACCATAGGTTTTTGATCCACTCATTTTCTGATGGGCACCTAGGTTGCTTCCAACACTTGGCTATTGTAAACTGTGCTGCTATGAACATTGGGGTACATAGGCTCTTTTGGTGTTTCAGGGCTCTTAGGATATAATCCCAGCAGTGGAATTGCTGGGTCAAAAGGCAGATTCGTTTTTAGTTTTCTGAGAAAATTCCATACTGTTTTCCATAGTGGTTGTACCAGTCTGCAATCCCACCAGCAGTGCACTAGGGTTCCCTTTTCTCCACAACCTCTCCAACACCTGTGGTTTGCTGCTTGGTTTATGATGGCCATTCTGACTGGTGTGAAGTGGTATCTCATTGTGGTTTTAATTTGCATCTCTCTGATAGCTAGCAATACTGAGCATCTTTTCATGTGTCTCTGGATCCTCTGTATGTTCTCTTTGGAGAAGTGTCTGTTCAAGTCCTTTGCCTATTTTTTAATTTGGTTGCTTTTATTGTTAGAGTGGAGTTGTGTAAGTTCTTTATATATTTTGGAGATTAAACCCTTGTCTGAGGTATCATTGACAAATATGTTTTCCCATATGGTTAGTTCTCTTTTTATTTTAATACTGTTTTCTTTAGCCATCCAGAAGCTTTTTATTTTGATGAGATCCCATTTGTTTATTCTTTCTTTTATGTCTCTTGCTCTAGGGGACACATCAGTAAAAATGTCACTGCATGAAATATCTGAGATTTTCCTGCCTGTGTTCTCCTCTAGGACTTTAATGGTGTCAAGACTTATATTTAAATATTTTATCCATCTTGAATTTATTTTTGTATATGGTGTAACCTGGTGCTTGAGATTATTTTTTTTTTTTGCACATAGCTGTCCAGTTCTCCCAACACCATTTGTTGAGGAGATTACTTTTACTCCATTTCATGTTGCTGACCCCTTTGTCAAATATTAATTGACCATAGAGGCTTGGGTTTATTTCTGGGCTCTCTGTTCTGTTCCACTGGTCCATGTGCCTGTTTTTATGCCAGTGCTAGGCTGTTTTGATTACAGTGGCCTTGTAATACAGTTTGGTATCAGGTATTGTGATCCTTCCTACTTTGCTCTTCTTTCTCAAAATTACAGCAGCTATTCGGGGTCGTTTATGGTTCCATACAAATTTTTGAAGTTTTTGTTCTATCTCTGTGAAATATGCCATTGGTAGTTTAATAGATATTGCACTGAACCTGTAAATTGCTTTGGGCGGTAAGGGCATTTTGATGATGTTCATTCTTTCAATCCATGAACACGGTATGTATTTCCATTTGTTTGTGTCTTCCTTGATTTATTTCTTCAGTATTGTGTAGTTTTCTGCATACAGGTCTTTTACCTCCTTGGTTAGGTTTATTCCTAGGTATTTTATTTTTCTTTTTGCTATATCGAATGGGATGTTTTTCTTGATTTCTGCTTCTGCTGTTTCATTGTTGATATACAAAAATGTCTTTGATTTCTAGATATTGACTTTGTATCCCACTGTTTTGCCAAATGCATTTATTAGGTCAAGTAGTTTTTTTGGTGGAGTCTATAGGATTTTCTATGTACAATATCATGTCATCTGCAAACAATGACAGTTTTGTTTGCTCTTTTCTAATTTGGATGCCTTTTATTTTCTTTTCTTGTCTGATTGCTGTGGCTAAAATGTCCAATGCTATATTGAATAGAAGTGGTGAAAGTGGACCCCCTTGTCTTGTTCCTGATCTTAGTGGAAAAGATTTTAGTTTTTGCCCATTGAGAATGATGTTGAGTATAGGTCTCTCACATATGGCCTTTATTATGTTGAGGAATGCTCCCTCTATTCCCAATTTGCTGGTGTTTTTGATCAAAAATGGGTGCTGTATCTTATCAAATGCTTTTTCTGCGTCTATGGATATGATCATGTGATTTTTGTCTTTGCTTTTGTTTATGTGATGTATTACATTTACTGATTTGCGAATGTTGAACCATCCTTCTATCCCTGGGATGAAATCCCACTTGGTCATGGTGTATGATCTTTTTAATGTATTGTTGGATGTGGTTTGCCAATATTTTGTTGAGCATTTTAGCATCTATGTTCATCCGCGATATTCATCTGAAGTTTTCTTTCTTTGTTGTTTCTTTATCTGGTTTTTGGATTAGGATGATGTTGGCTTCATAAAAAGAGTTTTGGAGTCTTCCATCATTCTGGATTTTTTTGGAATAGTCTGTGAAGGATAGGGGTTAGCACTTCCTTAAATGCCTTGTGGAATTCTTCTGTGAAATCATCTCATCCAGGGCTTTTGTGTGTCAGGATATTTTTGATTACTGCTTCAATTTCATCTGCTGTTATTAGTCTGTTCAGGCTTTCTGCTTCTTCTTCACTGAGTTTTGGAAGATTACATTTTTCTAGAAATTTGTCTATTTCACCTAGGTTTTCAAATTTCTTGGCATACAGTTCTTTGTAGTAATTTCTTACAATCCTTTGTATTTCTGTGGTATCAGTTGTAATCTCTCCTCTTTCATTTCTGATTGTATTTATTTGGTCCTCTCTCTTTTTTTCTTGATTAGCCTGCTTAAAGTCTTGTCGATTTTGTTTATCTTTTCAAAAAACCAGCTCCTGAATTCATTGATCTTCAGAATTGTGCTTTTCATCTCTATGTCATTTAATTCTGCTCTGATCTTGGTTATTTCCTTCCTCCTACTTGCTCTGGGGTGTCTTTGTTGTTGTTCCTCAAGTTCTTGTAGGCATGGGGTTAGATTTTTTTGTTTGAAATGTTTCTATCTTTTTTAGGTAGGCCTGTATTGCTATGAACTTCCCTCTCAGGACTGTCTTTGCTGTGTCCCATAAGTTTTGGGTTTTTGTGACTTCATTTTCATGTGTTTCCAGAAACTGTTTGATTTCTTCCCTGATTTCATTCTTGATCCATTCATTGTTTAATAGCATGCTATTCAATCTACATGATTTTGAGTGTTTTGGGTTTTTTCCCCTTGGGGTTGGTTTCTAGTTTCAGTCCCTTGTGGTCAGAGAAAATGCTTAGTATGATTTCAATTTTCTTGAATTTGTTGAGGCTTGTTTTGTGTCCCATCATGTGGTCTATCTTTGAAAATGTTCCATGTACATTTGAAAAGAATGTGTATTTAGCTTTTTGGGGATGAAGGGCTCTACATATGTCAGTTAAGTCCATTTCATCTAGGGCATTATTTAATACCACAATATCTTTGTTGATATTTTGTATGGAAGATCTGTCCATTTTTGACAGTGGGGTGTTAAAATCACCTATTATAATTGTGTTGTTGTCAATATCTTCCTTGAAGTCCTCTAAGATTTTCTTTATGTATTTGGGTGCTCCTATGTTGGGTGCATATATATTAACAATGTTTATGTCTTCTTGGTGGATTCTTCCCTTGAGTATTATGAAGTGATCTTCTGGGTCTCTATGGCCCTTTTTTTGAAGTCTATTTTGTCTGATATGACTATTGCTACTCCGGCTTTTTTCCCCTCTCTGCTTGATTGGAAAATTTGTTTCTAGCTCTTCATTTTCAATCTGTGTAGGTCTTTTGTCCTGAGGTGGATCTCTTGTAGGCAGCATATGTGTGGGTCATGCTTTCTTATCCATTCAGCTATTCTATGTCTTTTGGTTGGAGCATTTAATCCATTTATGTTCAAAGTTATTACTGATAGGTGCTTATTCACTGCCATTTTTATGCCTGTATTCCTCTCTGTCTCTCTTTTCCTTCCTTTCCTTAGAGCAGTCCCTTTAGCATCTCTTGCAGAGCTGCTTTGGTGGAGGTGTATTCTTTTAGACTTCTTTTGGGGAGCTTCTTATTTGGCCTTCTACCTTGATTGAGAACCTTGCTGGGTAAAGTAGCCTTGGTTGCAGGCCTCTGGTTCTCATTACTTGGAATGTTTCTTCCCATTCTCTTCTGGATTGGAGCATTTCCATTGAGAAGTCAGCTGCTAGCCTTATCGAGGCTCTCTTGTATGTTACTTCCTGTTTCTCCCTTGCTGCCTTTAAGATTCTCTCTTTGTCCTGAAGTTTTGCCATTTTACTTATGCTGTGTCTTGAGGTGGGCCTCTTTGGGTTCCTCTTCATTGGGACTCTCAGTGTTTCCTGGATTTGTGTGACTTCTTCTGAAATTAGGGAAGTTTTCCATCATTACTTTTTCAAATAGGTTTTCTATCCTTTGCTCTTCTTTGTCTCCTTCTGGTATCCCTATTATATGGATATTATTATGTTTCATATTGTCTTGCATTTCTCTTAATCCCTCTTCATTCTTTCTGAGCCTCTTTTCCTTTTCTTGCTCTTTCTGGGTGTTTTTTCCTACTTTGTCCCCCAGCTCACTGATCTGATCTTCTGCTTCATGGATCCTGCTTTTGATTCCTTCTACTGTGTTCTTCAGTTCAGAAATTGTATTCCTCATTCCCTCTTGGACCCTGTTGGTAGTTTCTATTTCCTTTTTCATGTTGATATAGTTTGTAGTAAGCTCACTGTAGTTTCCCTGAAATTTCTTGTAGGTCATTGTGAGCTCATTGAGCTTCCTGATAACCATTGCTTTGAACTCAATATCTGATAGTGGAGTTGCCTCTATTTCATTTAGCATTCTTTCTGAGGCTTCCTCATTTCCTTTCATTTGAGGATTGTTTCTTTGTCTTCTCATTGTTCGTGAGACTCTTCTTGTTAGCCTCTGTTTCTTAAATTGATCTCTTCTGGTTCCCTGGGTTTATGGTGTGCACTTCTGTGGTAGAATACCTGTGAGATTTAGTGGTGCAGTCTCCTTGATCTCCAGAGCTCACTGGGCTTGAGCTGTCAATTAAGTTGGCTCTGTGTTTATCTTTGGGTTTTGATTGTTTTTGGGTCTTCTTTGGTGGGTCCTTCCCACCAGTTCCTTAACTGAGGGTCACTCTGTGCACCACCTCTTGTATTTTGTTGTGCTGGTGAAGGCAGGTTGTGTTGAAGCTGGTTCTTCCATGTGTACAAAGTTTTGCGGATTCTCTCTTGCTCTTGTTCAGTTGCTTGTACTGTGTAGTTTCTCCACTATTTAGTTGTATTTATAGTTAGGCCCTGGATTGAGGTTTGTGTGGTTTCCACTCCCTCCTTCACCTTCTTCTGTTGTTATCTGTTGGTGGTTCCTTTGTTGTTGGGTTTCCTCTTTCAGTGGATATCCTGGTGTTCACCATTTCCACCTACTCTTTTTTGTGATCAGTTGGAGGGGGAAGGCAAAAATGGTTTAAGACAGCAAGAGAGTATCCTATGGTATTTACAGTAGCAGCTGGTAGAGAAGAGATAGGAGATCCTTTGGCTATGTATAGTGTTAATTGTGATCTTCCATTCAACTAGCCACTTTTTAGAAAGGATGGAAAGAAGACAAGACTCTTGTTGGGGAGGGAAGGATTGTGAGTTGGATCTAGAAAGCAATGAGGTCCTGGTAGGTCAGATTGTGAGGTAAGGTGAGAGTAAAGGATAGTAAGTAGGTGTAGTGTGAGAGAATAGAGTAACCACTACAGTAATAGAGTTCAGGAAACCATGAAGTAGGCTAAGATCTGGGAGGGGTGTTGTGAAGTATTTACAATTGTATGGAACAGCTATTATTTACAACAAGATTAGACCAACAATCATATGACAGAATCTATGTGATATGGATAGCAAGGATAGGGAGTATAGGACCTTGAGTAGTATGCTAATGGAACACAAGTGAAGTGGAGTGAAGTGAAGGACAGTAAATTAGCAGTATACTATGAAAGAGAGATCAGGGGAAACCTGTCAAATGATACAATATAACCAGCCAAGCAAAGAAAACTGTACAGAAAGAAGAGGAATATAAAAATGCTATTAAAATAAAAGATGTAAGAATAATGAAAAAATAATGATACAAATATGCAATGACTTGCAGGTTCTCTGTAATAGCAAAGTGAAATTTGTCTCACTGTCTCAGCTGTTGGGATGCCCCTTCTTTGGGTCCAACTCTGGTCTTTTCACAGTTCCTGTTTGTTTGTTTTTGTCTCACTTGTGGGTATTTAAAAAAAAAAGCAGAAGAAGGAAGGAAGAAGAGATAAAATTGAAAGAAAGGAAGAAGGAATAAAACAAGAAAGAAGTAAAGGAAAAAGGAAGTTAAAGATAAAACAATAATAAAAATTTAAAAATAAAAGATTACTTAAAAAAAACAACAACCACCAAACCTGTTATTGGTTTCAAACTGGCCAAACCTGTTTTTCTGGTCTTTGTGGCTGCAGCAGGCTGAGAGGTGATTGGTATGGCTTTTCTCCCTTCCTGATTTGCACTCAGTCAGTCTCGTATCCACTCTCCCCAGATCTAGCCTAGCACCTCTCCGCAATGCCTTGGGTGTGGGATCCAGCTCTTCCTCAGAGCGCTCTTTCCCTGGGGTTACCGCTGTGGGCTGGGGTGTGGGCACATGCACTTGGCCAGACTGCCTTGGTCCTGTGGGCTGGGGCGTGTACCCTTCCCAGTGCCATGGGGACACAGAGGGCCTTCCTCACAACCTCAGGATAGCTGCCCAGCTGGGTGGGGAGGAGGCTGGAGCAGCTGTTGCAAGAGAATTCCCCAAACAGTTTTTGTTTTTAAGAAATTCCTCTTACTCAAGCCTGCTGCTCTGTATAGCCCAATTCTCCAGCAAGACCAGTGACTATCAAGGTCAGGGCCCATCACTGCGTGACTCTCAACTCGCCCAAGCCAGCCTCCACAGACTCTGAGGGCACTCACATTTCCTGTGTGTTTGCCACTTAGTCCTTATTCCCATCTCTGCGACTTCAGGCAACCAGGTCTCTCCCGGTGCTGCTTAAACCTTGTTTTGCTGGGGAGGGAGCAGTTGACCTGGCTCTCTCCCAAGGACTCTGTAGCAGACCTGGAGGCTGGCACCAGGTCTGGGGCTGCAGCCACCCTGGTCCCTGGGACCTTATTGTCCTGAAGCACTCCCCTTAAACCGTCTGTTTTTCAGTGTCTGCTACAATTTTTGGTCTCTTATTTTCATATATGCTGGGGTATTGTTGGCTGTTTGCTCTGTTCCTCCATAGATCCACTAGGCTTTTCTCCCGTGTGTAGGGGGAAGTGGAATCTGCTCCCTTCTACTTCGCTGCCATCTTTCATCTAAATGGTAGCATTCTTGAGATGAAAATTTGAGGTGCATGGAACCTGTTTCTTTTTTTTACTTATTTAAATTATAATTAAACTTTTTTCAGTTATAGTTTACATTCAATATTGTTTTGTATTCATTTCATGTGTACAGCATAGTGATTAGACAATCATATACTTTACAAAGTTTTCCTCCCAATATTTCCAGTGCCCACCTGGCACCATACATAGTCATTACAATATAATTGACTATATTTCCTATGCTGTACTTTATATCCCTGTAACTGTTTTGTAACTACCAGCTGGTACTTCTCAATACCTTTAGGGACCTTAGTCTTTAAAGCCATAAGATGAGCTTCGAATTTCTTTTCTGGCTTTAATATTCAACATTCTACAGTTTATAACCCTAACCTGGTCAACTGTCTCCCTCTTTCTAATAATAGAAATATGCACCTTTATTGCTTCATTTTGAGTAAAAATAACAACATACTGCTAGCCTAATATTTCAAATTTGCATTTACTTTATGGTACAAAAACACAAAATCTCTAAAATTTTTAGTATTCTTTTATGTTTTTCTTCAGCTTTATTTTATTTTTTAATATATTCTATTGATTATGCTATTACAGTTGTCCCATTTTCCCCTCTTCATTCCCCTCTACCCTGCACACCCTCTCTCACCCACATTCCCCCTCTTTAGTTCATGTCCATGTGTCATAAGTTCTTTAGCTTCTATATCTCCCATACTATTCTTGCCTTTCCCCTGTCTATATACTACCTACCATCTATGCTACTTATTCTCTGTACCTTTCCCCCCTCACTCCTCCTCCCACTCCCCTGTTGCTAACCCTCCATGTGATCTCCATTTCTATGATTCTGTTCCTGTCCTAGTTGTTTGCTTAGTTTGTTTTTGTTTTTAGTGTGATGTTAATAATTGTGAGTTGGCTGTCATTTTACTGTACATGTTTTTTATCTTTTTTTTAGATAGGTCCCTTTAACATTTCATATAGTAAGGGCTTGGTGATGAAGAACTCCTTTAACTTGACCTTATCTGAGAAGCACTTTATCTGCCCTTCCATTCTAAATGAAAGCTTTGCTGGATAAAACAATCTTGGATGTAGGTTCTTGCCTTTCCTGACTTGGAATACTTCTTTCCAGCCCCTTCTTGCCTGCAAGGTCTCTTTTGAGAAATCAGTTTACAGTCTGATGGGAACTCCTTTATAGGTGACTGTCTCTTTATTTCTTGCAGCTTCTAGGATTCTCTTCTTCATTTTAATCTTGGGTAATGTAATTATGATGTGCCTTGGTGGGTTCCTCCTTGGGTGCAACTTCTTTGGGACTCTCTGAGCTTCCTGGACTTCCTGGAAGTCCATTTCCTTTGCCAGATTAGGGAAGTTCTCCTTTATTATTTGTTCAAATAACTTTTCCACTTGTTGCTCTTCTTTTTCCCCTTTTGGTACCCCTATAATTTAAATGTTGGAACATTTCAAGATGTCCTGGATTTTCCTAAGCCTCTCTTCATTTTTTTGAACTCTTGTTCCTTCATTCTTTTCCATTTGATTATTTCTTTCTTCTGGTCCACTCCATTGATTTGAGACCCAATTTTCTTCCCATCACTATCGGTTCCCTGTGCATCTTCCTTTATTTCACTTAGTGTATTTTCACTTTTTCATCTAATTTGCAACCAAATTCAACCAATTCTGTGAGCATCTTGTCACCAGTGTTTTGAACTGTGCATCTGATAGGTTGGCTATCTCTTCATCACTTAGTTGTATTTACTCTGGAGCTTTGATCTGTTCTTCCATTTGGGCTATTTTTTTTTTGTCTTGACACACCTGTTACATAGTGAGGGGCAGAGCCTTAGGTGTTCACCAGGGCATGGTAACCCAGTTGCTGGATGGTGACGTTGTATATGGAAGTAGGGTCCAAGAGGGAACAATGGCGTTTGCTCCACTCTATCAGATTTCAGCCCCTTCTGCCACTTCCCTCAAGCAAACTTGGCCCTTGTTGTGCTTATTCCCATGTGGGTGTGCTTGTGCACATTCTAGGACCCCATGGGTCTCTCCAATGAACTCTCCTGTGAGGCTGGGAGTCTCTCCATGCACCTCAACCCCCACAAGTGTTTTCAATCAGTGTCCCAAGGCCTTATGTCCCAGTGCTGGGACCCTGGGTTGCACGGTCTGTCTCGCTCCCCAATTTTGCCTGGTTTATTTACACAGGGATGTGGGGCTGCCCAGTCAGCCACCTTGTATGCAGGGCCTCGCTTCAAAATCGCCACCTCACTGGGTCTGCCCATTGCCACCCCGCGCTCGGAGTCTGGCAGCCACCACCCGTGTGCCCAGGGTCTGCCCACTGCGGTCTTGCTCACCTGGGGTTTGTCAGCTGCTGCCTTGTGTGCCCAGTGCCACCCTGCTTTTTGTGCCGAGACCCCTCTCCACCCGGTCATCCAACTCCACCCCTTGTACCAGTCTGGATGAATGTTTATTTTCACTCCTTGGTTGTTGGACTTCCATACAGTTCAATTCTCTGTCTATTCTGGTTGTTATTTTGTTTCTAAATTGTTGTTGTCATTTTGGTTGTGTGAGGAAGCACAGTGTGTCTACCTATACCTCCATCTTTGCTGGAAGTCCACAGTATTCTTTAGTTTTAAATATTAAAGCTTTCAATGTTTGTAATTTTAGATAGAATAAGTTGTTTTCTAAGTTAGCTGAAATTTATTATTATAACCCTTATACATATATCTAAGATATAATTACTCATAATCAAAGAAAAGTTAAAACCAGATGATATAGAGAAAGGCAAATCAGAAATGTCAATTAAAATATTTGTAAATTTTTTATATCAATTTCTCATTTATAGTTAAAATGCTAAACCATGAAACTTTTTTAGTATTTAGCAATTTATTTCTTTGCTTTTCTTGCTATTTGGTTTCCCCAAGTTGATAGGTTTGGGTGGGGCTTACCCCTCTTGCAATAAACAAATGAAAAAATTGCAATGCAGGACGATGAGTGTGTACTGGGGAAGATATCACATGGTGGTTGCACAGGGGTGTGCAGAAACTGGTAATGGCCCCTGCATTCATTCTCACCTCTTCCTTTGAGTTTTAGCAGGGCACACTCTTAAAGCCTGCATATCCTGGCGCCACTTACAGCTAGGATGTGAATGGAACAGAAATGGTGGGTGTAACATTTAATTCCTTAAGGAAGCCACATGTCCTCCACTCTTGTCTTTCATCTCACAGGCTGGAACTCAAACATGGTATAGAGCCAATTTCAGCCACATAGACTAGGGTGTCATCCCAACAAGGTAGAAGGCACTTGGATCTAAATGACTTCAAAAAGGAGTGTTGCCTATCCCCCCGAACCACCCACCTGCCTCTCTGCACTGTTAGGTGAGAGAGAAATAAACTTTATTTGGTTTGAGCCACTATTACTTTGGGTGTTTGTTATAGCAGTTGTGCCTGTATGCTAACACAAAAGAAGGGAATAATCACCTGCACATGGAGGGTGGAGATAATGGTAAGAACACAGCATGCCACTGAGGCAAGAAGAGTATCTGGGATGATGTAACAATATAAAGCCAGGCTCTGCTACAAAGTCCTGCTTTCCAACTTCTGAGTCCTGGGCAATGACTGGTGATCCTTTTACTGGTCTTGGACATGCTTTCTCATTCCTGTGTGTGTGTGTGTGTGTGTGTTGGGAGTTGGGAAGTGTGTTCCAACAATAGAGGGAGGAGATCCAGCAGGATCAACAGGTGGAATTTTGGAGTATTTGTATGTTGATGATTAGTTTGGTTTTAGTTGTATTTGTTTAGGGTCTCGATAAAGAATACTTCATGACCATCAAAATTCTCAACCAACTGAATAATAAGATAGCAAGAAGAGAGGAAAAATAATTATATTTTTTATAAAAGCTGAGTTGAGAACACAGTTTAGTGAAAGAGCAATATTGGCTTCCTAACAGTGGACCATGGAGTTGGACTAACCATTATGTAGCTATGGCAGCAGCTCAAAGATTCTAATATAATAAAACATTTAAGGCTTATTTAATCCTTCTTTCCATTTAAGTGAGAAAACCTGGTAAAGAAATGTAAACTATTTAATGAAATAATATATGACAATATTTCAAGATCTGTTAAACTTTTCCATTAACATTTAATGACTGTATAGTATTCTTTCATTTTTATTCCCCTCCCTCCTTTTTTTTCTTTAATAGACTTAATTTGACATTTCCCACATTCAGTTGTCTCTATTGGTGTTCAAATGGAAACATTATTGATGTTTTGTTCCCTTTCTACAACTACCAGAAACTAAAAGTTATTATAAAACCTATGCTCCTAATTCTGATTATGCCAAAGTAGTAAGTAGCTAACTTGCTCTGTTCACTTAAGGGGTGAGATCTTGGGCTTCCTTGGAAGATAAGTTCAGGACTAAATGAGTCTGTCTGACAATAAACTTCCTTTCCAGGGTATTTCTCCGTTTTTATTTACTTTGGTTTTTAGATTTTTT
The DNA here is from genome assembly GCF_004126475.2 of Phyllostomus discolor. Lineage (NCBI taxonomy): Eukaryota > Metazoa > Chordata > Mammalia > Chiroptera > Phyllostomidae > Phyllostomus > Phyllostomus discolor. The sequence goes on along the minus strand of NC_040913.2, from coordinate 54,138,495 downwards.
TAAAAAAATTTTAAAGATTTTATTATTTTTAGAGAGAGAGGAAAGGAGGAAGAAAGAGAGGGAGAAAAACCTCAATGTGTGGTTGTCTCTCATGCACCAACAACTGGGGACCTGGTCAGTAACCCAGACATATGCCCCAACTGGGAATTGAACCAGTGACCCTTTAGTTCATAGGTTGGCACTCAATCCACTAAGCCACACCAGCCAGGGCTAATTTGTTTTTTAGATTTTATTTATTTTTAGAGATATGGGAAGGGAGGGAGAAAGAGAGCGAGAGAAACATCTGATGTGTGAGATACATGAACCAGTTGCCTCTTCCACACCGCAACTGGGGACCCAGCCAGCAACTCATGCATATACCCTGACTGGGAATTGAACTGGCGACCTTTCAGTTTGCAGGCCGGCACTCAATTCACTGAGCCACAACAGTCAGGGCTTTCTCAGTTTTTATATAAATCTGAACACAATGGTTCATACCCAATCTAAGTCGCTTTTTAACCACCATCTACTGAAATGATCCATCTGTGTGTTGGTTTTTTCCACCCAGCTAGCATGTTGTAGGTATTCATGTTTGCTTGTTGAATTGAGTTGAATAATAAGAAAAAGCAATAGAAGTACAGTAACAGGGATAAAAGCAATAGAAGTACAGTAACAGAGTATAAAATGGGATATTTCAAGAGATGTGAAAGGAGAAACAAGTGGTACAACCCAGTGGTTGGCACCATGGAAATGTGGAACTGTCAGGAAGATCTAAGACCAGTAAAGGAAAATGCTTTCAGTGTTTTCCTAACAGAAGTCAACATCAGAGCAAAGTTGCTCAGACACTAAATCGGATTGTGAAAAACAAGCAAGCACACAATGTGCTGTTACTTAAAAATCACTCATTTGGAAATTAATAAATTCAACATCGTCACAAACATTGTAAACTTCACTGTCAAAGGTGAACTAGTAAATTGATTAGCATATTCTGAACTTGAAATTAAGACTATGTGGGAAAATAGTTATTAAAAGATGTATTGAAAAAGAGCTCTGAGAAGAGGCTAACAAATTCTGGCCAAAAGAACAGATAGTCAACTGGTAAATGTATAATAAACAGCAGGATATTGTTGCTACTATTGCTCTATGAAGCTAAAATACCCTAAAATGGAGATGTTAATGAAGAGTGTAAATGTGGTATAGAAATGAAGTTACTAAAACAACGTCAGGATGGAGATGTATAAAAATGAAACCCTTTTCTCTGATAGTGGAGTGTTTCCTTTTAAAAAAAAAGTGTTAAGAAAATAATGATTCATTCAGGAGGTGGTACCTATGGATACCTATTATATAAGCAAAAGAGATCTAACATTCCTATTTAATAATATTATTGTTTTATGTCAGTGTTCTTTGCTTTTTATTATTAATATGATCAACCATGATGTTAATAGGAAAAGGCATATTGGAGTTCTCAATTAATAATGTCCATCTTTTAAAATATACTCATCTGAAGTGTAACGAAGTTATTGGTTATAACCAATAACCAAACTTGGCTGCTTAAAACAATAGTGATTTATTCTCACAGCTCTAAAGACCAGAAATTTAAAATCAAGGTATCTACAGGGCTATGCTTCCTCCCTAGAGAGTCTTCCCTTGCCTCTCCTACCTTCTGCTAGTTGTCAGCACTTCTTGTGACTTCATTACTCTAACTTTTGCCATTGTCTGCATGTGGCCTTCTTCTCTGAATATCTCTTATAAGGACACTTGTCATTGGACTTAATGATGATCCAGGATGATCTCATCTTGACATCCTAACTATACCCGTAAAGACCCTTTTTCCAAATAAGGTTGCACTTACAGGTTTCAGAGGTTAGGATGTAGTCATATCTTTTGAGAAACACCACTACAGGATGCATATTCCATGGACAATGGATTGAATGTTTCCTTAAAAGAACTACAAGAAAATAGTTTAATAAAGGTGAGTTCTCCCTTTTCCATTTTTCCTTCTCTAAATACTACATAATAGACCATAGTACAGTTTAGAGCCATATTCAGTCTCCCCATTCATTCTGTGCATCAGTGCCTATTCTTTCCCTTTTTGCCTCTCACCTCCACTGAAAGAGCACCTGTTAAGAAAAAGAAGAAGATGGTATTTCTGAGTCACTGTATTTAAGCCATGTGCTTGGAATAATTCTTTCTACCAACAGATTTGCTTTTCCATTTAACCCTAATAGACATCTTTATCCAGAGAATGCATTTTTGAATGGCTGACCAAGGTTTGGAATCATGAAATCATACAATTTTAGGACTGAGGAAAGCTCAACAATTATTCAGTCATTTTAGAAACAAGGAGATAAAAGTCCTAGAGAGATCAGCAAATTACTGAAGGTCACTGACCATAATGGGAGCAGAGGCAGAACTGGAACTCAAGTCTCCTGAAACCTATTTAAGCACTTTTTCACAATGTCACACATAATACAGAATGCAATACAAATATTTCTCCTACAGGCATTACCCTTAAGATGTTGGCCTCACCCAATGAGATTATCAACCTTCTATGGACTGAATGTTTGTGTCTCCCCCAAATTCATTTGTTGAAGCACTAACCCTTAGTGTGTTGGCATTTGGGGGTGAGGCCTTTGAGGGTAATTAGGTCATAAGCATCAGGTCCTTGAATGGAATTAATGCCCTTATAAGAATAGATACAAGAGAGATGATCTTTCTTTCTGCCATGTGAAGGTATAGCAAGAGGGTGGCCATCTATGATCAAGAAGAGAACTCTAGCCAGAAGCCACACTGTCCTATACCTTGATCATGAACTTCTCAGCCTTCAGAACTATGACACATGTTTGTTGTTTAAGTCACCCAGTCTATGGTATTTTTTATAGCAGCCATAACTGACTAAGACACAGCCCAATGAAAATATTCAATGGTATTTACTGAGTGTGAAAATAAAATAAATTAAAAAATTTAAAAAAGTATCTCTTGGCCTAAAAAATAACCCTCCTTACCTCTTCTTCAGTGCTTAACTGGAGAACTAGGAACCCAAGGTGAACCATAACAAAAAAAGCTTTTATAATTATTAATATTCACTGTCCACAGAATAAAGTATATCTCTCAGAAATAGTAAAGCCATCTAGTAGCCTACTCACAAATGAGAGAAGCAGTTTTTAGTTGATACAGTAAGCAAAAAAGACCCAGATGGCAGATCCTTTTGGAATAGACTTATATGCTTCAGCTGTCTAATATGTTTCTTCACTGCATTAATTCTTTTTATACCAGAACCATTGCACAGTTTGTTTAGTTCCAAGAAAGATAAAGACAGAAAGATTTTTGTCCATAGGATTCTTACATTTCCTTCCTCCTTCAATACTGGGGCAGCCTAGTCAATGCTGGAACAAATGATCTGGGTCTTTCGGTGAAATGACCTGGATCCTTCCCGTGAAAAATCTCAAAGCTCTGGTCCATTAAGATTCAACAGAATCCCTTCCTTATGAAATAGAAAAGAGGACTAGACTTTTGGGGAGTATTTTACCAGGGCTGGACATGATGTCTGATGAAGATTCAGAATTCATTTAAAAATGGGTTTTGGCTTGTTGGATGGAGCACGTTGCATTGCTGCTGGTTGTAGTGTGAGTCCTGTGGGCTTGTAGCCCTGTCTTCTTTTATGAGAAATCCCTACAAATCCAGGGTCTGTGAACAGACTCTGCCAGTCAATATCTAATTTAGCATAGGTACAGAGCCAATTTTTGGATACCATGATGGAGCCTGGCACCTCTGCAGCCCTCTGTGTTTGCAATGCTCACAGTGAATTAACAAGTAACTAGCAAGATAGAATAGGTAAAAAAAAATGTGAAAGGCTTTCTAAATTCATAGATAAATTGTCTCTGTATTATATATGTGTATGTGTCTCCCTCCTGCTTTTCCAACATAAACTTTCCTCATGCCTTTCCTTGAGGTATTTTATTTAGATTTTCAATCTAGGATGCTTAGCAATAGCCAACATTGACAAAGATAAAACCCTGCTCCCCATTGAGAACACCTGATTTTATTTATTTATAAAAGTTTTAATTGTTGTGAGAATACCTGATTTTTTAAATGTAAAAATGATGCTCTTTACAAAGTAGGACATTTCCCTTTTGACTAACTTCAAAATATATCCCCCCAAATTTGCTGCTAGGAAATGATGCTATTTTAGAATATTTAAAAATAATTCCTATCCATGAAAAACCAATTTGATGAGAGGTGCAAGGTAGTGAATGCTTCAGTTTTGAGATAAATTGAGCTGCTTCTGTGTTGATAGCTTTCATTACCATAGGAAAACTCATCTAACCCTCAGGCTTTTATCATTGTCTTCTCTCAGAAAAGCCTTTATCTAAGGTGTGTTTGCTGAAATATTTGGGAACAACTGTTAATCGAGGCTCAAGTACACCCATGAATCTTTGCTGAAAAGATTAATATTCCTGCCTTCCTCCCTTCTATGGATTTTCTTGCCAATCATTAAGTTTAGTAAAAGTTCACAATAGAACAGGTAGTCACAAAGCTCTATGGTGACATGTCATGGTATCTTTGCAAATAAATAAATATACATATACTGTACTCCCCTCCCTGCAATGTACTGGCACTGAGTCCTGAGATAAGCATCCATCAGGAGGGGCATTTTGACTTTTCCCTGTGAATGAATGAAATCAAACCTCTGAATAAAAGAGAGGGGGGATCCATGAGATTTTCTGATATGTATTTCTTCCAGTGCATAGATTGTGACAATGAGCAACTATTTGGCTCTTTTGGTAAGTGAGACCCCTGCCAACTGAGCGATTGCTGATAGGTTTGCCATCACGGGATGAACAAACCACCCAAACTATATTTGGTCCTTATCTGCTGTGACTTCTATTGGTAGAAAAAGAGTCAGAGCCCTGCCTGTATAAATATAAATATTTCAGGAGCTTGGCTGATGGCAAGCTTTGCAGGACCATGCAGAAGCAAAGCTTGCTTGCCCTGGCCTGGTGTGGGACTCCCCAGATGGCCGGGCTGAGAGAGGGAAGTGCAGTTGGTGGGAGGTGGAAGAGAGTGCCTCCAGTCATTCTGAGTAGCCCCTGGGCTGATTAGTGATGAGGGCTGACAGATGCCTAAAGGGAGGTCCTGTCCAGTTTCTTTCTGTGGCAGGGGTAACAGGTCATGCATGGGGTCCTAAGATGGAGACTGGGGACCTTTTTGTATGACTATGACTACATTCTTCATCAACAAGGCCACATGCATGGTCTCTTTAGAGGCCACTGACCCAATGGAGCATTACCATTAAGGAACATCTGCCCAGTGGTGCCAAGTTCCTTCCCCACCTCTTGGGGGCCAGCATGGTGCCTCCATGCTGCTTCACCTAAGCTAGGCAGAAGGGCAAGGCACCAGGTCCAGGAATTACAGAAGGCAATCGATATGTGTGTATACAATACAGTCACGACAATTGCAAAGGCTCACACGTAACCCCACTGGGAAGTGGTTAAAACTGCAGTCTGTGATAAATGACTCACGGAACTTAGACCGTGACTGGTCTGCCTGGGAATGGTCAGAGGTGAGGTTCAGAACATTTGTGATTCACAGAATTCAAGTGACTAGAATGTATGTAAAGGATTCCAGGACTGGCTCTGCACATAAAAATAATTACTTAAACAGGTATGAATTTTTCACTCCTGAGTGATCCTGAAACCTCGAATTATGAGATCACCACCATTCAAGTTTAGTGTCAAAGGAAAGACTACTTCATTGAAATATAAAATTTGTAACTTGAGTTCTACTGCCTTAGCACTCTGAGATAACATGCCTTGTCAGTATATTGAGATTCTGTATTATTTGAAATGTATTTAAGTAAGGAGACCAGCTAGGGGAATAATTAGAGACTCTAGAATTATAAGAACCAAGGCAGATGTTTTGAACTTTTGACTTTTGATGAAGTAAAACAGACAAAGGTTTTAAAAAATGGATTTTAAAAAGATCAGAGATGGATTATAATTTGGAAATGGTTTGTAGTTCCAGGAATGCAGTTGATTTCTCTTGTGGCAAAAAAAAATCTGTGGCCCATACTGCAGAGAGTTGGGTTACAGTGAGTCACAAAAAAAAAAAAAAAGAGACACTCTGAATAGAGAGATGTATCATTCAGGGCTCTCCAGAGAACAAAACCAAAGTAGATGATAGATAGATGATAGATAGATAGATAGATAGATAGATTGATTTACTTTAAGGAATTCAAAATCTATAAAGCAAGCTGGTGGGCTGGAAATTTAAACAGGAGTTGATGTTATACTCCTGAAGCAGCATTTCTTCCTCAGGAAACCTCACTTTTTGCTCTGAAAGCCTGCAACTGATTGGATGAGGCCCACCTGCATTATCCAAAGCAATCTATTTTACATAAAGTTTTAAGAAGTACAAATAGATAGTTACAGAATAGTCATGGGGATGTAAAGTACAATATAGGAAATGCAGTAGCCAAAGAACATACACACAACACATGGACATGAACAATGGTGGGGGGATTGCTTAAGGGAGTGGAGGTGCTGGGTGGAGAGGAGTTCAGAGGGGAAAATCAGGAAAACTGTAATAGCACGATCAATAAAATATAATTTAAAAAATAATTTACATAAAGGCAACTTTATGTAGATGTAACCACATCTAGATAATATCTTCCCAGCAACATCTAGGTTAGTATTTGATTAAAGGCCTAGGTACTATAGCTTAGCTAAGGTGACACATAAAGCAGGTCATCACAGTAGCTTTCTTCCTAACTGAAAACATAAGAAATGTCTTTAGTCCATGAAGATTCAGCCTTGTAAATCCAAGTCTTGTACATATGGTATGCAGAAAGGGGACTGGCAAATGGGCCGAAATGGGGGGAAGAAACCCACCCATTTTATGGCATTCATTCTGGTTCCACCAGTGTCTCTGAAGCAGTTACTCCAGCTACAGCCATGTATGAACAGTTGCCTGTGTTGGCCACCCTGACCACTTCCTGACATTTGCTATTCATCACAATCATTCTCAAATATTCACTAAATGTGCACGTTGAGCAAGATATGCTCTCAACACATGGGCAAACCTCATGAAATGAAATTATGAATGTACTGTCAAGTCATGGGTGTTCTCATCCCAGAGAAACATAAGCTTCCTCCTCTGCTAATTATACTCTGAATCTTTCCTTTCATAATTTTTATAAAGAACTTTAAACATCAAAACATAATACATTTAGAGACTCTAAATACAAAAGAAACCCCAAAAAGCCTTGGAATAAAAGTGTACCATTTTGGTTATCTCTAAGGTTGGATAATAATAACTAACATTTACATGACACTTTATCATTTAGAAAGTGTTTTCAATCTCAAATATTTCACACAGCAACATTTTTAATGATACGTCTTCTAGAGCAAGAAACATAAAGGAAAGAATAAACAAATGGGATCTCATCAAAATAAAAAGCTTCTGGATGGCTAAAGAAAACAGTATTAAAATAAAAAGAGAACTAACCATATAGGAAGACATATTTGCCAATGATACCTCAGACAAGGGTTTAATCTCCAAAATATATAAAGAACGTACACAACTCCACTCTAACAATACAAGCAACCCAATTAAAAAATGGGCAAAGCACTTGAACAGACACTTCTCCAAAGAGAACATACAGAGGATCCAGAGACACATGAAAAGATGCTCAGTATTGCTAGCTATCAGAGAGATGCAAATTAAAACCACAATGAGATACCACTTCACACCAGTCAGAATGGCCATCATAAACCAAGCAGCAAACCACAAGTGTTGGAGAGGTTGTGGAGAAAAGGGAACCCTAGTGCACTGCTGGTGGGATTGCAGATTGGTACAACCACTATGGAAAACAGTATGGAATTTTCTCAGAAAACTAAAAACGAATCTGCCTTTTGACCCAGCAATTCCACTGCTGGGATTATATCCTAAGAGCCCTGAAACACCAATCCAAAAGAGCCTATGTACCCCAATGTTCATAGCAGCACAATTTACAATAGCCAAATGTTGGAAGCAACCTAGGTGCCCATCAATAAATGAATGGATCAAAAACCTATGGTACATTTATACAGTGGAATTCTATGCAGCAGAAAGAAAGAAGGAGCTCCTACCTTTGGCAACAGCATGGATGGAACTGAAAAGGATGATGCTAAGCGAAATAGCTAGAAGGAATGCTAGATGGAGCCAGGCAGTGAAAGACAAATACCATATGATCTCACCTTTAACAGGAACCTAAACAACAAAACAAACAAGTGAAATATAACCAAAGAGACTGAAATAGAGGACAGGCTGACAGTGACCAGAGGGGAGAGGGGAGGGAATTTCAGGGGAAAAGGGGAACAGATTATAGGAACAAGTATAAAGGACACATGGACAACAACAACATGGTGGGATGGAGACAGCAGAGGGAGGTGGGGAAGGCTGGGGTGTGTGGGCTGGGGTGGGGGTAAAAGGCAGAAAACTGTACTTGAACAATGATTAAAATAAAATTTAAAATGAATAAATAAATAAAAAGAAAGTGTTTTCACATACACATATTTTTATCCTTGCAGCAACCTTGGAAGGTCAATGGTTTTCTCCCCATTTTATAGATGACAGTACAAAGACTGGGAGAGGTTAACAGACTTTCCTGATATAGTAGTCATTAGATTGATGAACAGGGACCGGAACTGCAGTCTCCAACACCTAGCTACAACTTGACCTACCTAAACTGACTTCTCCCAGGCTTGTTGCTGGCGACCAACTCAACTCTCAATCCCTAGTTTACAGAATTATATAAATGTGGCCAGAATATGAATGCCAATAAATCATGAAATTACTCTCTGCTTATGGAAAACCTTCACTAAAGGTGGTGCTCCCACATATGTCCAGCTATCTTTACCTTTCCATGTGTCTTTCCTTGAGTGCAGAGAGCTCTATTGGAAATCAGTGGGAACCTCTGTACAATAAAGAGCAGGGGATGAGAAGTAGGATTCCTATACCATATTTTATGAACTACTCCATTAATGAACTACTCCATTAATTATTTGTTACAACCTAACAAATAATTAAGAAAAAATTCAAGGTTGTTTCCTCAGCTGATCATCCCTGGCACAGCCAACTTTGAATTAAACACTTCTGCTCAGTGGTTTTGACATTCTCAGTCAGGCATATCTTGATGAAATTAGAGACACAGGAAACATTTCTGGATGGAGTACAGAGACAAAATAGCTAGAAGGAATGCCAATTTTGTGCACAAACATGTGCAGACTTATAAAGAAGAAAAGAGAAAGCAAGAAAGTAAGGCAAGTATAAGTATGCTTGTGTGAGTGTGTATCAATTAAGGAAGATAACTTGCTTCTATAAGCAAGTTATGGAAGAAAACAGGGGAAGCTGGGTGATGCTTATTAGCAAGACTTTAAGATCTGGGCAGGAAGAGGTGTGTTTATAAACAATTTTCTCTAAAACATACCTTTCCAATTATTAACGATTTTATTTTTATTTTTAAGTACTTTTTATTGATTATGCTATTACAGTTTTCCTGATTTTCTCCCCTTTATAGTCCCTGTGCCCTGCACCCCCACAACCCTCCAGCATTCCCTTCCTCTTAGTTTATATCCATGGCTTATACATATAAGTTCTTTGAGTCCTCTGTTTCCTATACCATTTTTTTCTCTCTCCCTTTCTATTTTATGCCTACTAATTATGATTCTTCTTCCCTGTACCTTTTCCCCTCTATGCCTTCCTTCCCTCTCCCCAAGGAAATCCTCCCATGTGATGTCCATTTCTCTGATTCTGTTCCTATTCTAGCTGTTTGCTTAGTTTTTGTTTTCATTGTTTTTCTTTTCTTTTAGGTTCATTTGTTGATTGTTGTGAGTTTGTTGTCTTTTCATTTTCATATTTTATCTTTTTTGTCTTAGATAAGTCCCTTTAACATTTCATAAATAAGGGCTGGGTGATGATGATTAACTCCTTGAACTTGACCTTATCTGGGGAGCACTTTATCTGCCCTTCCATTCTAAATGAAAGCTTTGCTGGATAGAGCAATCTGGGATATAGGTCCTTGCCTTTCATGACTTGGAATACTTGTTTCCAGCCCCTTCTTGCCTGTAAGTTTTCTTTTGAGAAATCACCTGATAGCCTTATGGGAACTCCTTTGTAGGTAACTATCTCCTTTGTCTTGCTGCTTTTAAGATTCTCTCCTTATCTTTAATCTTGGGTAGCTTAATGATGATGTGCTTTGGTGTGTTCCTCTTTGAGTCCAACTTCTTCAGGACTCTCTGGGCTTTCTGGACGTCTATTTCCTTCACCATATTGGGGAAGTTTCCTTCATTATTGGTTCAAATAAGTTTTCAATTTCTCACTGTTGTTCTTCTCCTCTGGCATCCCTAAAATTCAGATATTGGAACATTTCAGGTTGTCCCAGAGGTTTGTAAGTCTCTCTTCACTTTTTTGAATTCTTGTTGCTTCATTCTGTTGTTCCAAATCATTGCTTTGAGTCCTGGTTTCCTTCCTGTCAGTGTTGGTTCCCTGAATATTTTGCTTCATTTCATTTTGGGTATCTTTCATTTGTTTTTTTCATTTTTTGACCAAGGTCAATGAGATCTGTGAGCATTTTAATTCCCAGGGCTTTAAATTCTCCATCAGATAGGTTGGCTATCTCTTCATTGCTTAGTTCTCTTTCTGAAGGTTTGCTCTGTTCTTTTGTCTGGGCCATATTTCTTTGTCTTGGTGCAGCTGATAAGTTGTAAGGGGGCAGGGCCTTAGGTATTCACCTGGGCAGGGCAACCATTCTTGCTGCACTGCACTGCTGCCTGGGTAGGAGGGGCCAGAAAGGGGACAAGGCAGCTCGCCTGCTTGTCTCTAGTGCACTTTTCAATGAACTCTCATGTGAGAATGGGAGTTTCTGCCACCGCAACAACCCCAACTGTAGTCCACAGTCAGCTCCGAGTCTCAGTTTCACCTTCAACCAGTCCTACCTGCCCAGTATTCCACCTCACCTTGGTTTTTTCGAGCTGCCTGGCCTGTGCCACCCTCCACCTTACCGGTCTGGTTGTTCTGGTTTTTTTCTTTAATGCCTTGGTTGTCAGAGTTCTGTGCAGTTTGCTTTTCTGGCACTTCTTGTTGTTTATTGATTTTAGAGTGGTTGCTGTCCTCCTTTTGGTTGTGCAGGGAAGTGAAGGGTTTCTACCTACACCTCCATCTTGGCTGGAACTCCCTTATTAACTATTTTATTTGCTAGAAATAGTCTCTAATTATTCTGCACTTGCTTCAATCTAAAAGTGGAGAGGGAAATATTAATAAGTGAACACACTATTTTTATGCTCTAATACAGATTTCTGCACAGAGATTATTTCTATTTCCTGATTAGTGAAACAAGAGGCCAATTCAAACTGTTTTACAAAAAGATTGGGTGGGAAGGGCTATTAGTCAGATGGCTTTCAAGCTGGTAGAAAAGAAAAATTAGACAAAGATATAAGAAATAATAGAATCCTAATCATTCAGTAATCTCTTAATAACATGCTTATACTAAGCCACCACCAGTAAACCAACTAGTTTTCCCCTTGGAATTTAAGTCTAGAAAAGTCTGAACTGTGAGATAGAATAACAACTTGCAGACATTTTAAAGCCTTTTAAAATATTATCTCACATGTATCGTTTCTGAGTAAGTTACTGGAGGATGTACTCCATCAAAATGATAGAATGAACCAAGAAATAAAAATATAAGAGATCCAATAAAATGAAAACCCAACTCAGAATTCAGGTGAAAGGACCTCCCAGGATAACAGAAAGGGAAGCTACCAGACAACAAGTTAGTGGGCAGCTAGTACAGATTGGAATGGTGTGGATGGCAACTTTAGAGAAAGAGAAAAAGAATTTACAGGCTATTTAATGTATTTAAAGACACTTTACAGCTCTGATGGAGAGTTTGGGACTTGATTAGTGAGTGATATATAGAAAATAAAGCACATTCAATAGGTGAAAGGATAAACAAACTGTGGTATGTTCATATGATGGAATATTATTCAGCAATAAAAAGGAGAGCTATCAAGCCACAAAGAAAAAGAACAACCCCACAAAGAACCTTAAATGCATATCACTAAGTAAAAGAAGCCAGCCTGATAAGACTACATACATATGATTCCAACTATATGACATTCTAGAAATGACAAAACTATAGAGAAGTAAAAAGGTCAGTAGTTTCCAGGCGGTTCCCTTGGGGGATAGGGTAAATAGGTGGAGCAAAGGGGATTTTTAGGGTAATAAAACTATTCTGTATGATACTGTAATGGTGAATACATGGCATTATGTAGTAGTTAAAACCCATAAACTGTACAACACAAAGAATGAATCCCCATGTAAACTATGAACTTCAGTTAATAAAACAGGTAAAATAAATAAAGAAAACAAGCAAATATTAAATAAAGCAATTATTAATGTCAGGTAAAACAGACAAGCAAATACCGGGGTGGGCAAAAGTAGATTTATAGTTGTAATACAAAAAAGTAATGCAGTAATTAATAGGCAATACAAGGATAACCTCCATGTTTCACATACTCACAACTGTAAACCTGCTTTTGCCTATTCCTATATAATCACAGCAAACCATATGGGTCTGCTGTGAAAATAAGAGGAAGGAGGGCTTTCAACCATACTCATGCAATGCTTTGGTGCTCCCTTGCAACACACAATGAAATTGCTTATGACCTTTTCAAGAGAAATCAGACTAATTTTCTATAGAAAATAAAAATTAGAGATATGTTTACTCAATAACAGGAGCAATTTTTGATAAGTTATGGAATTTGTTCATTCATTTACTCTGGAATAATGTGAATTAAACCAGTGAAGTGCCAGGCACTGTGTTTTATGCTGGGCAAAAACAAATACATTATAGTTTCTGTTTTTTTTTTTAATTAATTGTTATTCAATTACAGTTGTGCCCATTTTCTCCCCATTACTTTCTCCTGCCCTACTGACCCCTACCTTTCACATTGAATCCTTCCCCCCCATGCCTTGTCTTTGTCCATGTGTCCTTTATACATGTGCCTTGACTTGACCCTTCCCCTTCTTTCCCCCGTTATCACCCTCCCCCCTCCTCTCTGGTCACTGGTGGCCTTTTCCTTTGCAGAACTACGTCCAACCAACTGAGCCACACCAATTAGGGCAGGACTTCACTTTTTAGCTACAGTGATGTGAACTGCTGTAACAGAGATACTCACAATCATACAGGCTTCACACAATAGCAGATCCTTTCTTGTTTGTGTTGGATGGGTCTAATCTGTGGTGGAGTGGAAATGTAAAGGCTGTATATTTTGCTCCACACAATCTTCAGGGAGCCAGGCTGCCAGTGGTTCTATCATCTTTGACCCACAACTTCCAAGGTCTCTCTCTGACTACCAACAGTCAAAAAGGAGAAAGAACATGGAAGATAGTGAAGTTTTTATGAGTGAGGTTTGAAAGTAGTATGTCACTTCCACCCACATTCTGTGGGTCAAAACTTAATCACAAAGCAACACATAAATGCAAAGGAGGCTGGGAAATATCAGCTATGTGCCAGGAAGAAGTGGAAGTGGGTTTTGGTGACCAGCTGGCTGATCTCTGCCACACAAATTCTCACATCTAACCAGGGGTAAGGCAAGAACTGGATTCCAGGTCTTCTTCTCTTAGATCAGTGCTTATTTACATTTTCATCTCTCATTCCCTTTCTCACACATATATGCATGCATAAACACACATACATTAAAGATAAAGACTTAAATTTATTCTTTTGTGTGGCATAAGAAGGTGGTCTAATTTTATTTTTCTGCACGTATCTGTCCAATTTTTCCAACACCATTTACTGAATGAACTATCTTTAGTCCTTGTATGTGCTTGCTTCCTCTGCTAAATATTAATTGACTATAAAGGCATGGGTTTATTTCTGGGGTCTCTATTCTGTTCCATTGATCTATGTGTCTGTTTTTATGTCAGCACCATGCTGTTTTGACTGCTATGGCCTTCTAATATAGTTTGATATTAGATAGCATGATTCATTCAACTTTGTTCTTCTTTCTCAGGAACACTGTTGTTATGTGGGGCCTTTTGTGAGAAATCACTGTACACTGGTCAGAATGACTATCATCAATAAATCAACAAACAATAAGTGCCGGTGGGGATGTGAAGAAAGGAGAGCCTTTTGCACTGTTGGTAGGAATGCAGTTTGGTGTAGTCACTGTGGAAAGCAGTATGGGTTTACTTCAAAAAATTAAAAATGGAAAACTCCTATTTCATATTTTTCTCTTCCTTGCCAAAACTAACCAATACAATGCTTTGAACATTTAGGTACTTAGTAAATACTGAGGTAACCATGATGAACATCATTATATCATGTTTTTTTTTACTGTAATTCAGAAACTATTGAAGTATGGATAACTGTACCTATACTAAAGGCTGCCTCCCCCACTCCTTCACTTCTTGCTCTCTGGTGACCACCATGCTGCTGTGTGTTTTTTTGTTTGTTTGTTTGTTTTAGAAAACTCTTTAAAAATGTAAATTTAATCACCCTCAATGTAGTTAGGTTAAGGGTAGAAAGAACTACTTTGTTTGGTTAAAAAGAGAAAGTGGTTGGGCCATTTGCTAGTGGAAAATTAGCCCTCAGGGTAAGGCAGATATGGATTAGGATCGAGACAAAGAAAACCAAATTTCTCAGCAAAATCAGGTAAGGAACGGAGAGGTCTAGCAGTTTAAGAAAGACAGAGAGAGGAAGTCTGGAGAGGAGGCGGGGCAATTTTTCTGTTTTAAGTAATTTATTGTCCGTAATGTCATTCCAGAGACTGAAAGACTTGAGAAATGCAAAGTGACTGTCAGTTTACAGGTGAGATATATTAAGCACTTACAATATGCCAGGTACCAAGTTATGTAGTTAATATGCACATTCTGATTTTAATCCTCATACACATTCTGTCTGTCTCCCTTTTACAGGTGAGGACACAGAGGCTTGCTGAGGGCTAGATGCTCAGTAATTCAGATCCAAAACTGAGTTTGAGTGACTCCAAAGTCCATCCTATTTATTAGTCACTAGAGAATATTGTGTCCGGAACACTGAGGATGGTAGTAGTTATGACAGAAATTATTTGTGGTTTACTAATTAATGGTGTAAAAGCATCTCAGAAATGCAAAGTACTAAATAAATACTAGTATTACTATTCTTGCAACTGAACCCTGACATCTGAAGGAAGCACTGTCATCTAAAAGGAAAATGTGACAAGGTAGCGAGGGCTTATTCATGTTACATGAAAATAATATAGTTAAACATTCATGTTTGCATTCCACTGGATAGTTATATTCTGAAGACTGTGTTCTCAGGCACTGGACTCCCATTAAGGTCAGTATCACTTGCAAATCCAAAAGGAAATACGGCCATATTGCTTCCTTTTTTCCTGAGACAATAAGAAGAAAAGTGGTTTACCATTTTGGTGCAGAATTGTAAATGGTGCCTCTACCACTCCTGCTTCAAAAAAGAAGAAATTATAGCCTTTCATTCTCCTAGCAGCATGTAGCTAAGGTTTAGAGGAGTGAACAGATGCATGCAAAAGTCAGCCACGTGCATAGAAAACATTCATTTTCACAATCTGGTAAATATGCTAGGTATGCATTAAACAGAGCCAAATTGATTTCAGCAAAATGCAATGTCACAATCTCAGGATGACAGGGATCCTCCTTGGCCTCACTCATTGCCAGGGCTGTTTCCATCCAGGGTCTTGGGCATATTGAACACCCAGGCACTGAGGATGAATAGTTCCATAAATGGTGGCATGATTTGCTGAACCTCAGTTGACCAGCTTGAGTTATTTCCATCCCTACTATTGAACACAAACATGCTGCTATGTTCCTGTTTTTCCCACTTCCAGGGCTCTTCTGAACTTCTAGTTACCTGGTTCCTTTTCCCTCCTATTGGTAGTTCATAGAATTGTGTAATCTGAAAAGAAGACGTGTCCTCAGGGATCATCTTGTCCAAGTCTTTCATTTTATGGATGAGATCCAGAGAGGAGAACATTCTTGCCCAAGGCCCCATGACCCAGGCATTTTTAAACTCCTGAACCCATGCTTTCTTCACCACATGCTGTCTCCATTGAAATTTAGACTCAGACTAAGAGGGGATTTCTGTAATTCCATCAACCCCAAACATCAATCTATATGTCTGTGAAATATTTATAGTGTAAAGGGCTCTATTTAATCTGCCCTTGGACTTCCTGCTTGTCTACTGGACCACATGTCCTCAAATTCATAACAATACAAGTTCATAATTCCTTACTAGAAAACCTGGACAGCCAAAGTGTTTTTGAAATGAAGAGTTTTTGGGTCCTGGTTGGTGTGGCTCAGTGGATTGAGCACTGCCCTGTGAACTAAAGGGTCACCAGTTTGATTCCCAGTCAGGGCACATGCCTGGGTTGCAGGCCAGGTCAGGTCTCCAGTGGGGGCATGTGAGAGGCAACCACACATTGATGTTTCTCTCTCTCTCTTTCTCCTTCCCTTTTCCTCTATCTATAATAATATAAATAAAATCTAAAGAAAAAAAGAAATGAAGAGTTTGAGGATTTTAGAAAGGTCAAATGATACCAATAGAGTCTATTTTATATCATCCCTCCTGGAAACGTGGGGCAAAATATAGGACTAATCATGCTAAGGAGATAGTCTACAAATTGTTTCACATTAGTTTAGGTCAGGTTTTGCTTGTGGCAAGTGAGTTTGCTAAAAGCTTATGATAAAACTTTTGACTTTTCAGAGCTGTTTGGATTTTGAAAATGTAGATTTTGGGCTCATACTACTTTCTTCACACAAATGGCCTTAAATAAATATCCTGGGCCAGTCAGATAAAATCACTTTATCAACAAAAGGGTGGTTTTTCCTAGAATTTCTTGGCAAGATTTCTGTTTCTCTAGATTTCAGTTATTACACTTGCCTATTAGTTATATCCCAGATAACAAAACGGAATGGCCTCAAACTGTACAGACCTCAGGGAGCATGGGTTCAGAAGCTGACTGCTCTGTTTGTTACTTGGACTTTCTCTAAAACAGATCCAGCTGGGATCACCTGAGGACCAGGCACGTTATGAAGCAGCTAGGGAGGTGGTGGTAGGAGCTGGCAGCAGTACCTGTCCTCTTGGGCTTTGGTAAAAGCAGAGCAGAGTGGGCTTGTCACCAGGTCCCCAGTGGGCAACTGATCATGCCTGCATCTCCAGGCTTTCTCAGGCTCCAACTGCTTCTCAGCTTCTTCCTTCTCATCATATGGGCAAGTTTCCAGAGCTGTCATATTTTCTTCTGCCCAAGTTAACAAGGACACTGATTTTGGAGGAAGGGAGGCCCTTCCTCCCCCAACCCATGCTTCCCTTGTTCCTGGCTTGGCCACGCCAGCTCGGTGGCATTGTCCAGTTGTATTAGTACTGCCTGGCTGAGGCCTCCTTTCCCAGGCGGCCCCTGTGATTTCCAGCCCTTCTCCACTTGGCATGTCAACAGGCACTTCTAGTCTCCTAGGGACAGCCTCCTTTCCTGGATAACGGGCACTTGACCTCCCAGTTTCCAAAGCAGGCTTCTATACCACAGTGAGGCTTGCATCTGTTTTTATCGTTTTCTGAACTGTTGCCAGGAGGGAGTCCTATAAACGTGAACTTGCTTGGCTGGCTTTGGGATTGATGGAAATTTGATCACTTTAGGGGTACTAATGGGTTTGGAAGAAGGTGTTTGGAGTGGCACAGGAGTGTCTACAATGTTTGTGAGGAGCCCCTTTGCTTCTTCAGAAATGGAACATGGCTTTTCTAAAATTTTTCATTCTGTTTCTTTGAGGGATTTCCCCATAGACACAAGAGAATGTAATTTTACTTACAAAACTATAAAGATAAAGGTCTTCCAAGAAAAAGAACTCATTTCTGTCTTTTGGAGCAGAAAGATGGGTTAGGTTTGGAAAAGAATGAAGGAAAGGAAATACTGTCTCCCACATCATCTATATTCCCTATCACTCTAATTTCTTCTGATCAGTACAACCCTTGCCCAGATTCACTCCATTCCACTGCATCCAGAATGATATTTTGTAAGACACACATCTCTGCCTCAGTGGCCTTCCATTATTCTAAGAATACATGTACAGTCCTTACCATGGTCCCTGGTTCTGCATCACCTGGTCCCTGCCCACCTCTGTAGCTTCACCCAGCACAACTCCCAAGTTCTGGGCACTCTGGCCTTAGAGGCCTTTTCACAGGATTCTTGCTGCTCCTGGGCTTTTGCATATGCTTCTCTTCCTGCCCAAAGGCTCTTCCTCTATTCATCTTCTCTCTGTACCCTACTTTTAGTCTGGTTATCTCCTGTTCATCTTTTCAGATCCTAGTTCAAATGTCATTTCCATAGGGACTCCTTCTCTCCAGGCTGGAGTCCTGTTTTATACTCTCATAGCACCCTGTACTTTGCTTTCCCATCACCTATCACAATTCACAATCACACATTTATTTTAGTGACTGTTGGGCTGATGTTTCTCTCTCAGCAGCCCATAAGCTCTGTGAGAAAAGACTGCATTTTCTTTGCTCACCATTGTCACATCCACTGTTAGTCTGGTGTTGCCAGATAGTGGTTCCTCAATAATTTTTTGATGGGTTACTGAGTGAATCACTTATCTAGCTGGTATGACAACCTCACCAACAATGCTACTCCTATGTGAGGAAAAAAAACTCCTATGTTACTTCAGTGTTGAATAGAAATTTCCACTTATAAAATTTAGGCATGGGTTTTTCTTGAGAGGCCATATGAGTGAGCCTGTATGTCCACTCCCTGGGGGCAAGTCAGCTGTGG
This sequence comes from Phyllostomus discolor, assembly GCF_004126475.2. Lineage (NCBI taxonomy): Eukaryota > Metazoa > Chordata > Mammalia > Chiroptera > Phyllostomidae > Phyllostomus > Phyllostomus discolor. The sequence continues at coordinate 54,119,701 of NC_040913.2, read as the reverse complement.
TGGCACAAGTGTCTCTCCTGAAGCTCCAGGGGCCCTCTCTGATGGCAGGCTGGCATGTCTTCCCTGAGTTTTTGTGTTGGCAAAGAGGAACATGTCACACTGGTAGTAATGTCAGTAAACTTTGAAGCTGCCAAGAAGAACAGCAAGCAGAGGCCAAAAGGAAGCCAGCAGAGTCTTAAACATGCATGCCGTGGAAATCATCTCATTACCAGAGGTGCCAGCCGTTACACCCTGGATGGAAGGCCATAATTGCTGAAAACAGCTAATCACTACCAGCATGACAGCCAAGGGCCCACAGCCACCCCTTTCTTCACTTCAGATCTGACCCACCATGAGGGGAAAGGTGCCAAAAGAGGAAGCCATGTGTGAAAACTTGGCTCCTGTCTCAGGGAAAAGGCATTTCTTCCCCCAATGTTCATGAGATGCTTTGAGAACCCTTTATTTTCTACCAAGCTTAAAATCTTGAGGCTTTTATCCAAATGCAGGGCCTCTGGATTTCAGAGATGTGACCATTGGTCCAGCAGAGCAGAGGACGGTCATCTGTGTGGCATGGGCCACTCACAGAAGGATGTCTCCCAACAGTAACTTGGACTTTCAGGAGAGTATGTGAACAAACAGGGATTAGGCACCCATTGTGTTCTACTGCATAAGGTTCCAATGAGAACAATAAAATAAAAATTAGGCCTTTAATGTCTTTGTTCAACTTGTACTAATTATAAATGTTATTTATGATAATCCACTAAAATGGGTAGATATCTTCATCTAGCAAATATTCACACAGATATCAAAGCAGGTGTTGTCACAGGTATCTGGGAGGAATGTAGTATACAAAATTCACAAGTATAGTCCCAGGATAAATTCAAGAATATCTTTGCCCCTTAAGCCATTTCTCTTAACCATCTATTGAATGCCTTTTGTGTGTCTGGAGCTGTACTAGGTGCTTGCAATACAAATGTGGTTATGACCTCAAGGAGCTTATATTCTAGTGGAAGATACCCACAGATGAATCAACAACTATGCTGTGCAGCAGAAAGTACTAGGATTGGAGCTGTCAACATCAGTTTTTTATGTCTGAGGTCAGATTTTGTACATAGAAAAGACAAAGGATGTTTCTTTGATTAAAAAAATTACCAACTCAAAAATCTCTCTTCCTTAAGCTTTTGTGTTTAGCCTACAATCATATTATCCATACATAAAATGGATTAATTCAAACTGAATAGATTTAAGTAAGTTTACATTTCAGTTGGTAGCATTTACAACTCAAATTTCAAAGCCTGTATTTATAGCCCTGGCTGGTGTGGCTCAGTGAATTGAGTGCAGGCTTTCGAAGCAAGGGGTCACCAGTTTAGTTCCCAGTCAGCACACATGCCTGGGTTGAGGGCCAGGTCCCCAGTAGGGGGCATGTGAGAGACAACCATACACTGATGCTTCTCTCCCTCTCTCTCTCCCTCTCTTCCCCTCTAAAATTAAATTTTAAAAAAACAACCCTGTATTTATAAATGTAATAGACTGATTTTCCTTTTAAGTGGTTCACATGTTTGACCTAACAGGCAAAACCTTCACAAATACTTGTGTGTCTATACATTACTGGGGACTGAGATTGCTTATAGGACACAGATCTTTGCTCAGCACACATACTAGGCCCAGGTGAATCTTCTGGGTCTGAAAATCAAGAATTATAAGCCCTCTTATAGTTGCCATGACAACAGGGAACTTCAAGTTCAAACCTTTCACACTGAGCTGGTTTTCTTGAATCTAAATTACAATCTAACTTAATTCTTCATTCTGCTTTGAGTTATAGCCTTCTCACTTAAATTGCTAACTTTTTTTTTAAAAAAAGATTGTATTTCTTTATTTTTAGAGAGAGGGGAAGGAGAAAGAGAGGGAGAGAAACATCAATGTGTGGTTGTGGCTCACATGCCCCCTACTTGGGACCTGGCCCTCAACCCAGGCATGTGCCCTGACTAGGAATTGAACTGGTGACCCTTTGGTTCACAGAATGTGCTCAATCCACTGAGCTACACCAGCCAGGGCAAGTTGCTAATTTTTTTCAACTGACTTCTTTCAACATTATTCATATTCTTGGTTGGGTTCCAATTTCTTTCCTTTTTAAAAAATATTTTATTGTGGTAAAAGTTACCTAACATAAAATTTACTCTTTTTAAGTGTACGATTTAGTGGCATTAAGTACATTTACATTGTTGTATAAATGTACCATCCATCTCCAGAACATTCTTTACCTTCCCAAACTGAAACTCTGTATCCATTAACTTATAAAACCCCCATTACACCCTTCCCCCAGCACCCAGTGACTGCTATTCTACTTCCTGTCTCTATGACTCTGGCTACTCTAGGTACCTCCTATAAGTATAATGACACAATTTTGTCCTTTTGTGACTGGCCTATCTCACTTAGTATAATGTCTTAAGATTCATACATGTTCTAGCATGGGTCAGGATTTCCTTCCTTTTTCAGGATGACTAATAGTCCATGGTATGGATATACTACCTTTTGTTTATCCATTCATCCATCACAGACATTTGGGTTGCTTCTACTTCTTGGCTATTATGAGTAGTGTTGCTATGAACATGGGTGTGCCGAGTTCCAGTTCTTACAGATACATTAATGCTACCCAACTGGCTTCTGCATCAAATCAGATATTCATGGCTGAGTCACACTCTGGTTGCCACAGACTGGAGTTGAGGAAGTGGGCCAAATGGGTAAAGGGGGTCAAAAGGTACACACTTCCAGTTTTTAAAAAAATAAATAAATTATGGGGATATAAATAAGTAAAATCTTAAAAAAATTAGTCATGGAGATGTAATGTACAACATGGAGACTACAGTTAATACTGTACTGTGTATTTGAAAGTTGGTAAGAGAGTAGATCTTACAAATTCTTATTAACAGAAAAAAATTCTGGAACTATGTCAGTGATGGTTATTAACTAGACTTATTATGGTGATAATTTTGTAATAAAAACAAATATTAGCTCATTATGTTGTACACCTGGTACTAATATAATGTTGTATGTTGATTATACCTCAATAAAAAAAAAGGAAAAAAAGAAGTCCAAGAAAGAAAAAGTTGTATACATAAAACTTTTTTTCCCTGCCCGAAACTCTTTTTTTATTGGTCTCCACAGCATTTATTTATTTATTTTCTTTTTCTTTATTGTTGTTGTTCAGTTGTCTCTATTTTCCTCCCACCACTCCACCAAACTCCATCCGTCCCCACCTCCCACCTTTGATCCTACCTCCTTTGGCTTTGTCCATGTGTTCTTTTTTTTGTTTGTTTAAAGATTTTATTTATTTATTTTTAGAGAGGGAAGGGAGGGAGATAGAGAGAGAGAGAGAAACATCAATGTGCGGTTGCTGGGGGCCATGGCCTGCAACCCAGGTATGTGGCCTGACTGGGAATCGAACCTGTGACACTTTGGTTCACAGCCCAAGCTCAATCCACTGAGCTACGCCAGCCAGGGCTCCATGTGTTCTTTATACAGGTTCCTTGATGACCCTCCCCTTTCTTCCCCCATTAACCCTGCCCCCCTCCCCTCTGGTTACTGTCAGTTTGTTCTTTATTCCAATGTGTCTGGTTATATTTTGCTTGCTTGATTATTTTATTAATTAGGTTCCACTTATAGGTGAGATCAAATGGTATTTGTCTTTCACTGCCAGGCTTATTTCACTTAAATAATGCTCTCTGGATCCATCCATGCTACTGTGAAGGGTAGAAGCTCCTTCTTTCTTTCTGCTGTGTTGTATTCCATTGAGTAAATGTACCAAAAAACTATGGTATTCTCCTTTTCTTTTCTTTTTCTTTTTTTTTCAAATATATTTTATTGATTATGCTATTACAATAGTCCCATTCCCCCTTCACTCCCCTCCCCCTGCACAACCCCTCCCACTCACATTTCCCCCCTTTAGTTCATGTCCATGTGTCATCAGTTTTTTAGCTTCTACATTTCCCATACTATTCTTGCCCTCCCACTGTCTATTTTCTCCCTACCGTCTATGCTACTTATTCTCTGTACCTTTTCCCTCTCTCTCCTCCCACTCCCCTGTTGCTAACCCTCCATGTGATCTCCATTTCTATGATTCTGTTCCTGTCCTAGTTGTTTGCTTAGTTTGCTTTTGTTTTCGGTGTGGTTGTTAATAATTGTGAGTTTGCTGTCTTTTTACTGTTCATATTTTTTTCTTCTTTTTCTTAGATAAGTCTCTTTACCATTTCATATAATAAGGGCTTGGTGATGATAAACTCCTTTAACTTGACCTTATCTGAGAAGCACTTTATCTGCCCTTCCATTCTAAATGAAAGCTTTGCTGGATAGAGCAATCTTGGATGTAGGTCCTTGCCTTTCATGACTTGGAATACTTCTTTCCAGCCCCTTCTTGCCTTTAAGATCGCTTTTGGGAAATCAGCTGACAGTCTGATGGGAACTCCTTTGTAGGTGACTGTCTCCTTATCTCTTGCTGCTTCTAGGATTCTCTCCTTCATTTTTACTTTGGCTAATGTAATTATGATGTGCCTTGGCGTGTTCCTCCTTGGGTCCAACTTCTTTGGGACCCTCTGAGCTTCCTGAACTTCCTGGAAGTCTATTTCCTTCGCAACATTGGGGAAGTTCTCCTTTATTATTTGTCCAAATATGTTTTCTGCTTGTTGCTCTTCCTCTTCTCCTTCTCGTAGCCCTATAATTCACATGTTGGAATGTTTCAAGATGTCCTGGATTTTCCTAAGCCTCTCCTCATTTTTCTAAATTCCTGTTTCTTCATTCTTTTCTGGTTGAATGTTTCTTTCTTCCTTCTGGTCCACTCCATTGATTTGAGACCCAGTTTTCTTCCCATCACTATTGGTTCCCTGTACATTTTTCTTCATTTCACTTAGTGTACCCTTCATTTTTTTCATCTAATTTGCAACCAAAATCAACCAATTCTGTGAGTATCCTGATCACCAGTGCTTTAAATTGTGCATCTGATAGGCTGGCTATCTCTTGGTTGCTTAAAGTATTGGCTCTGGGGCTGTGATTTGTTTTTCTATTTGAGCCATTTTTTTGTGGGGGAGGGTCTGGTCTCACCTCTTACGTAGTGAGGGGAGGAGCCTTAGGTGTTTACCAGGGTGGGGCAACTCAGTTGCTGGGTTGTGATGCAGTATTTGGGGGCGGGGTCAGAGAGGGAACAATGGCACTTGCTCCACCCTCTGTTGGATTTCAGTCCCCTCTACTGCTTCCCACAAGCAAATTGTGCCCTTCTGGTGCTGCTTCCTGGGTGGGTGGGCTTGTGTGCATTCTAGGACCCTGTGGGTCTCTCCAGTGAACTCTCCTGTGAGGCTGGGAGACTCTCCCGGCACCTCAACCTCCAAAAGTGTTTTCAATCAGTGCTTTTAGGCTGTATTTCCAGGTGCTGGGACCCTGGGTTGCATGGTCTGTCTTGCTGCCCATTTTCACCTGGTTTATCTATGCGCTCTGTGTGACTGCGGACAGCCAGCTGCCTTGCGCGCCTCACTGGGTCTGCTTGTTGCCTCTCCAAGTCCGCACCTGGTGTCTGCCACCAGGGTCTGCTAGCCATTGCCTCCCCCCATGTGCCCGGGTCTGCCAGCCACCACTTTTTCCTGCCACAACCCCTCTCCACTGGCTACCAACTCTGCCCCTTTTATTGGTGTGGATAAATGGTTGTCAGGACTTCCATACAGTTCAATTTTCTGTCTGTTCTGATTGGTTTTTTTTGTTTCTAAATTTTTGTTGTCCTTAATTTTGGTTGTGTGAGGAGGCACAGTGTATCCACCTACGCCTCCATCTTGGCTGGAAGTCGGTATTCTGTATACATAAAACTCTTTATTGCTAAAATTGTAAAATTTTAAGTTATATAATAATTTTATAATAAAATTATATAATAGCTACATTATAAAATTGTAGTAAAAAACTAGAGACAATCTAAATATTCAGCAGTAGGAGAATGGTTAACTAAATTAAACCACTCAATCCACATTATGTATCTATTAAAATAATAAATAAAAGATTTTCTTAGCAATAAGAAAGCAGAACATAAAATTATAACACAGCAATCATTTTAAAATTCTTGCTGCAAAGGGACAAAAACTGGAAAAGAACAGGGAAGTACTGTAGTGATGTGTGAGGTTTATGGATTAGAATGATTTCTTCCCTTTAAAAATATTCTTTATTGGCTCTGATGGGAATGGCTCAGTGGACTGAGTGTGGGCCTGCAAACTGAAGGGTTGCCAGTTTGATTCCCAGTCAGGGCACATGCCTGGGTTGCAGTCCAGGTGTGTAAGAGGCAACTGCACATTGATGTTTCTCTTTTTTCCCCTATCTCTAAAAATAAATAAAACCTTTTTTAAAAAAGATTTTATTTATTTATTTATTTTTTAGAGAGGGAAGGGAAGGAGAAAGAGAGAGAGAGAGAGAGAGAGAGAGAAACATCAATGTGCAGTTGCTGGGGGCCATGGCCTGCAACCCAGGCATGTGCCCTGACTGGGAATTGAACCTGCAACACTTTGGTTCACAGCCCACGCTCAATCCACTGAGCTACGCCAGGCAGGGCAAAATAAATAAAATCTTTAAAAAAAGATTTAAAAAATACTCTTTACTGCTATTAAAAGCACTAAAGGTTAAAATTTTGAAGTAGCTGACAGGACTTGTCCATAAAAAAGGGCACCTGCTGGGTTGTTTTGATGATTACATAAATTAATGATGCAAAAGCACTTATAAATAGTCCCTGCAGGGTTGACTATAAATAGTCAACAGGGTTTCCCTCAGCACCTCACCTTTCCTTCCAGCTTTACTATGCTGAGGTTGCAGGATCAACCCTGACCACACTGTACTTCTGTACCTTTCTCTTTCTCAGTCAGAGTGTTTCTTCCTCTTTTTATTGTTTTTAATCTATGACTTCTAGAGTTCAATAGGATTTAGATACTTAAATACTTTGACTTTCATTACAATGAACTTATTCTTTTCTCCTTGGTTAATATACAGTTTCTAAAAAGCATATAGTATTAGCAGCATGGAAGTTCCTCCCAAAATTAAACATAGAGTTACCATATGATCTAGCAATTACACTTCTGGGGATATATCCAAAATAAGTGAAAGTAGTGAGTCAAACAGATACTTGTACACCAATGTTCATAGCAGCATTACTCACAACAGCCAAGAGGTAGAAACAGCACAAGTGTCAACAGATGAATGGATAAACAAAATGTGGCATACACCTATCATGGGATATTAATTCACTCTTTAAAAGGATGGAAATTCTTCTACATGCTACAGTATGGATAAACCTTGAAGACATTATGCAAAGTGAAATAGCCAGTTAGAAAAAGACAGATGTTGCATGATTTCTCTTACATAGGTGCCTAAAACAGCCAAATTCACAAAAACAGAAAGTAGACTAGTGGATAGCAAGGGCTGGGGGCAGAGAATAGGGAATTATTGTTAAATGGATACAGAATTTCAATTTGGGATGATGATAGAGTTCTGGAGATGGATGGTGGTGATGGTTGCACAGCAATGTGAATGTACTTAGCCACTGAAGGTACACTTAAAAGTGGTTAAAATGGTAAATTTTATAATAATTCTAAAAACATGTATGGTATTAGCATCCCTCCCAGGTAACAATTTATCTGGGTATTAACAGCTTATTAAGCACTATATTGCATAATAAACGACATCTTACTGAGTCCTTTCTGGAGGCAATGTCTTAGGTGAAAGATGAAAAAAATGGGAAATTTTCAGGTTTTGTGGCAGGTAAAACAGAAAGACTATAGACCAGAGAGGCCTTCCAGTTCTCTAAAAACTGCACTGCAGCTACACAAATCCCATTACTCTGCCTGTCTGTACAAGATCACTCTAGTCACCAAGGGAGTATGGAAAAAAAAATTAGAAGTGAGAGGTCAGTTTGGGGGGTGGGGTGATTCCCCTGACAACAGAGGAAATCAGAGAAACAATGGTGATAGCAAAACCAACAGAGAAGCTCTCTGAATCGACAAGAGTCTAGTTGAACAGTTCAATGTCAAATCCTGATCTTTTTAAGAACTCTTGGGAGCCAGATGGCCCCACCTCCTGCCAGGGACATTGCCTGATGAGTGCCTCTGCTTTGTTGATAGGCTCTCTCCCACTCACACACTGCTCATTCGTCAACAGTTCTTTCTCCTGTTGAGTGAAAATCTATATCCTAGTCCCTCATTGATGGGGTCTGTTCTCACTCTGCCCCCTGAAGCAGCATAGAATAATTCCACTCCCTCTTCACTTTGAGGTCTTTTCTGGTTTCCAGTCCTCTTTCCTCAGAATTAATATCATCAGCATTCCCAACTGTTCCTTGTCCTCTTGTCTATGGCTTCAAGACCTGAACTCCAGCCTTTAGATGTGTCTGACTGGTATGCCTACCTTCCTTCAGCAGGACTTGTTCTCCAAGTAGGGCTGCTGGGAAACACCACTGTAATTATGACTATGAATGCCTGACTCCCATGTTAGATTGTGAACTACCTGACAGTTCATATGTAAAAGATCTGGGGGTTTAACCATTTTATTGTTCATTAATTCAACCTACTGATCCCCAAGATCATACATGAAACAGCTACTAAATGAAAAAGAAATAACATTGGCTGAGTACTTCATCTGTTTTAGGCATTCTGGTAGATATTTTAATACATAATTTCATTTAATTCATACATCAACCCCAGGTAGAAGTACTACTTTCTCCACTCTATACATTAAGAAAGTCAGGACTTAGGTCCATACCACTAAGAATCAAAACCAACACATCTGACAGCAAAGCCTATATGCTTTCTACAGTTCAGTTTGGATACATTAGACTGCACGAAATGGAAAAACAAACCCAGACTGGTTCAATTAAACATTAAGGATATTTATGTGACAATTTACAGTGGTAAGGGAGCTTCTGGGTTGGCAAAGCCAGCAGCTCAACAATGTCAAGGATGCCTGTTTCTTTACCCACTTTGCCATCCACGATGTTGTCTTTGTTCTAAGGCAGGCTGTCCTTATTAGTAAACATGGTGACACGCGCCACTGTCACTGTTAGCAGGAAAGAAAGACTGATTTTTCTGTGATTCTCTTTTAAGAGGAAAAACACTTTAGTAGAAACTTACAGCAAGCCACTGCTGATAACTCATTGGCTATAAAAAGTGATCACCAGTAGGGAGGACTGAATTACCCTTTTCTAGCTAAATCAGACTTAGCTCTTAAATTAGGATGAGTTCCTCGAATTTAATACTTGTTTCTCAATGTCAGAGAAGGGGGAGTCCACCACCATTATGCTACCCCCACCTCTACTGACAGCAGCAAAGTAGCACATGCAGGCACTTTGCTGAGTAATGGGATGCAGACCTAATCTCTGCCTTCATGGTCATATGAAAGACAAACACTGCACAGATATGACAAGTACAATGCATGTTACAAAAGGGAAAGTACGCTTAACACACACAGAACACAGAGCTGAGGAAATCACTGAATCTCAGTGGTCCTGAAAGGCCTCTAGAGTGATGCTCTTGGTGAGATTGGCAGAATGCTGGGCAGAGGGGAGAGTACATGTGAAGGCTGGAATGGAGGATGAATTGTACAACTCTCACACTTGATCTTAAGTCCCTGGGGACTCCCAGGCAGAGACCAAGCATTTGTTCAGTCACTGATTCATGCTTGCATTAATTTCACAAATACATACCTGCAGCAGATGAGAACATCATTGGCAAATGCAACTTAACAGATGATTAGTCTGAATGAGTCAAGCCTTATCCTTTCCTCCTCTTTCTCACTTTCATCCTATTGTTTATTTGAATTTCCACTGGAGTCTAGACCCCCTATAAAGTGCTGAATTTCCAACTATAGTGGTACATTTTTCTATCTCTAATGTTTGAGTTAAGTTTGAAAGAGAGAATTTGGAATTATTAAGTTAAAATGAGGTTTTAAGATTTATAAGTACATTTCAATGACTTGTGTTCTCTTATTAGAAGTTTCTGTGGATAGGTCCAATAGCTTCTGATTTGAAACCTCAGCATATGCAGAAAGTGATAGCATAAATAAAGTACAAACTGGAGGACAAGAGGAAGAAGCTGCTTGACACACAGATAATTTAGTAAACAAAGCATATAAATTTCATTTAGTTCTTCTAAGAAACATTCTATGTAAGGTAGCAGTATATTTTACTTCATGGAGAATTATTTTTTTGTATTACTTCTTTTATAGCTGCAGTCTGGTTAAAAATAAAATATATCCTCTGAAATGTCAATAAAAGAATGCCTTAGAACAGTATGATTCTTGCCATGAGGACATCTCTATTTTTTTTTTTCATTTATTTTGGTGTGTAACTCATACACAAATATCAAAGTAATAAAATAGGCAGAGGGGAAAGGGAAAACATTCAGGCCGCATTTAAAGGTCTTTAATAAAAGTTCCTCACTGCTAGAGTTCAGATGTTTAGAGGCCAGGAGACCAGACACTTTAGGAGCTCCAGGCCCAGGCTGAGGTCCAAGGTGATTGTTCCTTAACCAAGCCCAGCTTCTCTCTGCCCTCATTTCCTCCCTGAGAGCTGTTCCTTCTCCCATAAGGCTCCAATGAAACCTTGTACTCTGGAAAGGATCTGATAAAGTTATCCTGTTAGGGTTCTTTCTGAAACAAAGGACAGAGAAGCACCTCCAAATGGCTTACGCCAAAGGCAACTTCAATGACTCAGGTGACTGCTTTCAGGTCAGGGATTTCACTTCAGATTTTGCTGGAATCATGCCCAGTCAACACTCTCTGTGCTGGGTTCCTCTCCATCCCTCAGTCCCAATTTCTCTGGGAGGTTTCATTTTCAGGTCCAGGTGGGAGACGCTGGACACATCTGGCTCCCCAGGCACTATGGCTGTAGCAGCCTCAGGCTCACCTCATGTCAGATGAGATCCTTTAAGGGGAAAAAACTCCCCATTTCTCCTGCAACAGGAATGAGATTCACTCTAATTGGACTGACTAATGTCATGGGACTTAGACTGAGCCAGTCACTGAGGCCAGCTGAATACAATTCACTGATTGGTTAACCCTGAATCCCAGACCCCTGGCTGAAGCTATACACCCAGACCACATGGACAGGAATGCAAGTCAGCAGCTGATGACTGAAGAAGGAAAAGTGAATGCTTGGTGGCAAACCACAAATGTCTTCTATACCCATTCATATTGTTCCCAGGAGTGTTTCCACTCTTGCAGGAGATGAAGCCTTAAAACAAGAGTCTTAAATGGCTCTCTAATTATGGGAGATTCTAGTGCTCTGCTGAGGAAGGTGCTGTTCGCAGTACTGCTTCCTCAGCCCCTAAGGCACTCTGTGGCCACCTGACCTGGTATGTGCACAGGTACATGCAGCTTCTTCTCCAGCATAAGCAAACACATGATATAACATGATGTAATCTCTTCACATGTAAGCCTCTATCAGAAAAACAGGGTGTTGATGTGATGGATATCCACATAATTATCCCTATTAGTACATGTGATGGATATGTACTGGATTATCTACCTTCATACCTAACCTGATTGATATCCATGTGATTACCTGCCGTGAAAACATACCCTTTCCTGCCTCTTATGCAATTACCTTCCTCCATATAGATGGAATTGATGCCCATGTGGTGACGTGCTCAAGATATACGTGTGACTGATACCCATGCAATTATATAACACAATGATATGTCAATGGTTGATACCCATGTGATTATCTGCCAAGAGGATACCCATGCAAATGAAAATTGACTAGTCCTGCAAGCTCTAATAAAAACCCTCACCAGCAAGCCAAAACCAATGGCTAAGACTTAAGAAAGCTTATTTTTCTTTTTTTTTCTTTTTTTTTTTTACAAATATTCTTTTTTTTTTAAAGATTTTATTTATTTATTTTTAGAGAGGGAAGGGAGAGGGAGAGAGAGAGAGGGAGAGAGAGAGAGAAACATCACTGTGCGGTTGCTGGGGGTTCTGGCCTGCAACCCAGGAATGTACCCTGGCTGGGAATCGAACCTGGGACACTTTGGTTCCCAGCCCGCGCTCAATCCACTGAGCTACGCCAGCCAGGGCTCAAGAAAGCTTATTTTTCAAAAATAAAAAGGAGCTCTGGCTGGTGTAGCTCAGTGGATTAAGCACGGGCTGCGAACCAAAGCATCGCAGGTTTGATTCCCAGTCAGGGCACATGCCTCGGTTGCAAGCCATGGCCCTCAGCAACCACACATTGATGTTTTCTCTCTCTCTCTCTCTCTCTCTCTCTCCCCCTTCCCTCTCTAAAAATAAATAAATAAAATCTTTTAAAAAATCTTGAAAAAAAAATAAAAAGCCCACCCATATATTGTTAAGTATATATGTATTTTTATACATGTGTGTATAAGTATATGTAAGTGTATGAGAGGTCCATCTTTTTTTGTAGGGTGTAAAGTAAAATTTGGAATAGGACTATAAAATTGGAATAGCATAAAGGTCAATGCTCTTTCCAGCTCATTCTCAGATGCTAAGGCTTACAAGTAACTGGAAAACTGTTACTGATTTCACAGAAAGTGGCATTAGTTTGTATTTTAGTTCATAGACTTTGGTTCCTAGTAACTATTTAATGACCACATAAAAAAATCAGGAGTAGGGAATTACTGATGGAAATAACTATGTACAACTGAAGGTGAGGTGCTCACATGGACACCAGCCAAGGCCATATTCCCAACTCCAGAGCAGATGTCAGTATTACAGATAAGGCCACACTCAGCTTCATTTCCCAGCCTCTGTGCTCTTCTTAAAAAGAAAGAGTCTAACTAATAGCATGTTCAGTCATTTATCTTGCTCCCTTTTCCCAATTCATTGTTGTGACTTTTGAGAAAAGCATGTAATATCCCCATAGAATTTGATGATTTTCTTTGTTAATGTCAAAAAAAATGTTAATCCATGAAGAGAACCTTCCTGGGTAATGTTAATTCAGCTGCCTGTTTTATAATAGGATTATGTTTTCCAGGATTTCAAAACCCCACTTGTTAGCTACCAAATAGACTTCTACAACAGCTATAAAATCTAATTTAATCCCTATTGGCATTAACAAAACAGCCGAGGTACAATGTACATCTAACTACACTTAACACCCTACAACCTCCAATAAATACATACCATTTCTTTTGAAGTTATAAAAGGAAATTGTTCAGTGGGATAACCAGTCTCATGGGTCCAACCATACAATACCTCTAAGGCAGAACAAATGTTGTTTACATACGGTAAGGATTATGGGGAAAGTTTATTTAAACAGATTAATTCATGTTCACATGTATTAATGCTCCCTTTTCCAGCATGCAAATTCAAGTTAAAATTATTTTCCTTTTTTTTCATTTGAAAATAATTATAGGGGGATTCAAATATTTGGTGTTACCACTTAATTTAAGAGCCTAATTAAGTTAGAATAAATTTCAGAATAGAACAAGCACTACTACACCAAACTCAAGGAAGAAGGAATACCATATTTCACTTTATAAAGAAGAAGGGCATTTTTTGGAGAGTGGGTGAAGATAAGGGAAGGGGAAGAGGCCAAAAATGATCACATGAGCTAGGGAGAGTGGTAAGCAGATTTCATTTTTGTCTTTGGTCTTCATTCCTCTATCACGCTTTCTTCAAAATGGAGTTGAGTTGGCACTAAAAAGGGCCTTTTAGGAATGTAAAATCTGAGCACAGTGTAACAGGCACATTCCTTCTCTCACCCCTCCCACTCATCCTTCAGACAGGTGACTATAGGGAAGCTTATGGTAGGCCAGATGGGAACACAAATATGCTGGCAAAAATTGTGTCAAGATGAAAGAAAAGAAAACAAGAAGGCTGACATGTAACATATCTAAGCACTAGGAAGTTGAACATGAATCTCGGGGCAGTCCAACCTCTTTAAAGATGCAAATTGCAGTCAAACATAGAAGCAGTAGGGCTCTGTTTATCCTTTCACCAAGGGTGCAAACTGCTAATCAGGCTTCATTGCTGGGCTGGCCACTTTGTTTATCAATAAATAGGAAGACAGTTAGACTATAATCTTTCTGCCCAGTACTGGTAGCCAAAAGAAAATGCTGGCAGCCTGGTAGTACCGAGTTCCAGTTGCATCAAAACTCAATTACTATTGTAATAATGTATGAGTATTTGCAAGTTGCATAGGTATACTACATGTGTCCACAGAATCATGGAACTGTATTGGCAGAAAATGAGCTTGCTTATACACGGACTAAGGGGACTGTCAAAATAGGCCTATCCTCCAATAGCTGAGCTGTGGAATCTTGTTTAGAAAAACACACACACTGGAAAAGAGTTAACATGGAAGATACAGAAATCTATATGTTAACACAACATAACAAAAACATGGCTTGACTAAAAGCAAACAATAAACAGGCAATAATATCAGCTCTAAAATGGGAAATTTGATTGGAATATGCTATAACTACCACTACAAACTCTATTACCACAGAATGCTTGTACACCTTCTAAAAGAGATGTTCAGAGTTATTTTCACGCCAGTGAAGCTACCTTCCTGACTTACTATAGTGAGACCCAAATCTAAAATACAGAACAAATTTAAAAGCTAACTTATTAACAAATATTCAATTACACGTGTATTAGGCATTCAAATTGTCCAAATAATGACCTTAGCTCTTTGTTTCATTTTTCTCTGTAAAGATACATCTATAAAAGATTGAGATGCGTTCCAAACTTCAAGAAATTCCTGAGATGGAAATACAAAAGAACTATAATTTCCACAATACATGCTTCTATTTTTTTTAAAAATTTTAATGGATATTATTTTTATTTTTCATTTTTAAGTGTATTTTATTGATTATTCTATTACAGTTGTCCCAATTTTTCCTTCTTTGCCCCATTCCACCTGGTACTCTTATTCTCTCCAGCAACTCGCCCCCACTCCTTTAGTTCATGTGCATGGTTCGTACATATAAGCTCTTTGGCTACTCCATTTCCTATAATGTTCTTAACCTCCCCCTGTCTATTTTCTACCTACCAATTTGTACTTCTTAATCCCTACACTTTTTTCCCCATTTTCCCCCTTACCCCTCCCAGCTGATAACCCAACAAATGATCTTCATATCTATGATTCTGTTTCTGTTCTGCTTGTTTGCTTAGTTTGTCGTTTAATTCAATTATTTGATAATTGGGAATTTATTGCCATTTTAATGTTCATAGTTTTGATCTTTTTATTTTTCTTATATAAAACCCTTTAACAATTCATACAATCATGGCTTAGTGATGATGAACTCCTTTAGTTTTACCTTGTCTGGGAAGCACTTTATCTGCTCTTCAATTCTAAATGATATCTTTGCTGGATAGAGTAATCTAGATTGTGGGTCCTTGCTTTTTATCACTTTGAATACTTCTTGCCAGTGCCTTCTAGCTTGCAAAGTTTCTTTTGAGAAATCAGCTAACAACCTTATGGGAACTCCTTTGTAGGTGATTGCTTTCTCTTGCTGCTTTTAAGATATTCTTTATCTTTAACCTTTGGCATTTTAATTATGATGTGTCTTGGTGTGGCCCTCTTTAGGTCCAACTTGTTTGGCACTGTCTGTGCTTCTTGTACTTATATGTCTATTTCCTTCACCAAATTAGGTAAGTTTTCTTTCATTATTTTTTTTCAAATAAGTTTTTAATTTCTTGCTCTTCTCCTTCTGGCACCCATATGATTCAGATGTTGGTATGTATGGAGATCTCCCAGAGGCTCCTTACTCTATCCTCCTCTTTTTGAATTCTTTTTTCTTCTTGCTATTTTGATTGAATGCTTTTTTCTTCCTTGTGTTCCAAATCATTGGTTTGATTCTCAGCTTCATCCTCTTCACTCTTGCTTCCCTGTAGATTTTTCGTTATTTCACTTAATGCATCCTTCACTTCTGCCTGGGTCTTTTTTATGCCGTTGAGTACCTGTGAGTTCCTGGAGCATCCTTTAAGAAGTATTTTGATATCTGCATCTGATAGGTTGCTTATATCCATCATGTTTAGTTTTTTTTCTGGAGTTTTGTTCTTTTTTTTTTTTCATTTGGACAATACTTCTTTGTCTCCTCCTTTTGTTTGTTTCTGTGTATTAAGCAGCCTCCCTGTGTTTGTTTCTGTGTATTAAGTAGAGCTGCTTTGATCCCCTGTCCTAGTAACATGGCCTATTGTAGAAAAGGCTGCCATCTGAAAGTGGCTTCTCTAAATCTTTGGTTGTTGGACTTCCATACAGCTTGATTTTCTGAAGAATCTGGGTAACATTTGTTTTTGTAGTCTAGTTGTAATTTTTGCTATAGTTCTGTGTAGAGGTGAAGCATGTTTACCTATGCCTCCATTCTGACGAGATATTTTTTCAGATTTTAACAGATTTATGCTGCTTCTATTAATGTTGAAATACATGTATTATAAATTATCACCATATTGATCACATGTAATGCATTTATCCATTAAATGTTTGCTGAGTACCTACTATGTACTATGCACTATGGGAATATGTGGGAGATAAAATAGCACCCACTTTTCAAAACTGACAGTCTACCAGGGAAACAGGTGTGGAACAAATCATTACATTAAGGTATGATGACTGTTATGATGGGGAATATTTAAAAAAAATTTTTTATCCTTACCCAAGGACATTTTTCTTCATTGCTTTTTTTTTAAGAGCGAGAGAAGGGAGAAAAGGAGATAGAAACATCAGTGAGTGAGAGCAACATCAATTGATAACCTCTCCTACATGCCTGTACTGAGGATTGTACATGCCTGGGCCAGGGATTAGACACACAACCCAGGTATGTGCCCTGACTGGGAATCAAACCCACAACCCTTTGGCTATGGACAATAATCCCACCAACTGAGCCACCCCAGCCAGGGCTGGACTAGTCACTTTTATTCACTCCCAACCAGTCTTCCCTTCTGTGTCTGGCTCTCTCCAAGATACCAACTCATAGCAACCTGCTGTGGCAACTCAACATAGGGAACTATGGCCCACTTCTGCCAGGATGACATTTGGACAGGTGAAAATCTGACAGGTTCTGTATGGCTCTGCTAATAAATCTCATTAGCAAGTGAAGCAAACAGCTCTAGGGTGTGGACTGCCTGGCTCTCCTACTTATTAGATGTGTAATTTTGGGTAAGTTTGTATTACACTTTCCTACCTGTCAATGAGAATAATAATAGCACCTCTTTCATAGAGTTGCTGTGAGCATGAAATGAGTTAGTCCATGCAAGACACTTAGAAATACAGTAGACCCCCTTATCCATGGGAGATACATTCCAAGACTCTCAGTGGATGTCTGGAATTGGAAGTAGTATTGAACCTTATATATAACAAGTTTTTTCCTAAACATACATGCCTATGATAAAGTTTAATTTATAATAGACACAGTAAGAGATGAACAGCAATAATAAAATAGAACAATTATATAACAATGTATTGTAATAAAAGGTATGTGTGGTCTCTCTGATAAACTGATTTGATAATCTAGACAGCTACTAAGTGACTAATGGGCAAGTGCAGTATACAGCATGGATACATTGGAAGAACTGATGATTCATGTCCTGGATGGGACCGAGAGGAACAGTGCAAGATTTCATTAACTATCCAGGACAGTGCATAATTTAAAATCTATGAGTTGTTAGTTTCTGAAATTTCCCATTTAGTATTTTTGGACTGTGGTTGAGCATGTGTAACTGAAATCGCAGAAAGCTAAATTACAGATAAGGGAGGACTGCTATAGAGCTGGCACACCTGAAGTACTCACTAAATGGTCTCTGAGTACTGTATTGTAGTTGGAGCAACTTCAGCACCATGGTCAGCTCCAACCCCCTGTTCTCTTAGAAAGTGCAAAAGTTGGAAAGAAGGATTGTGGGAAATTACTTCTGGCCCAGAAATGGGCCAAAATTCAAAAAGGCTATCATCCTTCAGACACCCCAGGAAGGAGGTACGATAATGCCTGTTTCCCCCTAACCCTCAAAGTTGAAGGCTTATATGTGCAGTATGCCTCCAGAGGAAGTATAGAAAAGCTCAGTTGAGTAATCCCAGCCTAGAGAGCCAAGACTACCCTGATCAATGAGAGTTCTTGATCTGGTTCACCCTAACTCTCTAATGTCTTGACTCCAAAACTGGATGTTTCATACCTACTTCAGGCTCCCTTTGTTCTGGCAGCCTACTTGAAACAGTTTTTTCCATTTATTGGCTCCATCTACTTCACCTTCCTCCATGTATATATCCATCACAGCTTCAGAAAAGAGAAGCTCTTGACACCCCCTGTGCCCTGCAAGGCTGCACCAGTTAGGCCAGACTATCAACCTTCCCCTGCTACTAGGAAATAGCATTTAGACAATATGCATGATAGGCTTAGGAAAACAGCCTGTCAGGGCCCAACCCTAGCTTTGTTATTCTGCCCTGGGAGGCTCAGAGAATTCACCTTCTACTGAAAAAACTTGAATCTTTGGGAAACCCACTTTCATCTCAGGTTACTTCACTGGTTTATATTTCTTTCTAGGCTTTTGCTCTTCAGACAGATGTCTAGGGAGATCTTTTTGGTTATCTGGAGCTAACCAATTCTTTGCCAAAGAACACACTGCTTCTCAGACTACCCTTGGCTGAAAATTCAGAGCCCAACTGCTAACTTTTAGAGGTTAATTTCTGACCAATGAATGGCTAGCACAGCTGCATCACATGGGGAAAAATACAAAAATATATTTGAAACAGACAACATGTCTTTAGTAGAAAGACAGGCTATACCTTGGTCTAATTCTTGTTGACATTTTTCCCTAACAAGACACACTTTCCTTTTCTTTTCCCATTAAAACATCATCTTTCCCAACCTACATAGCAGGTATAGAATAACAATTAAACCACCACCAACACCACTATCACCAACCTGAGGATATTTAAAAATACAAAAATGTAATGGAAAAGTGTAATATTATTTTTAAATTAGCTCTCTAAATCAGAATGTTAAATTATGCCTCAAAATATTTCCACCTATTTGTTATTGAAAACATGGTGGTATTTCTTTGTTTTGAATTGTGGCCACTAAAATAAGAAAACTTGAAAAAATATACTATGCTTTTATATCAACCATGTTGCTCTGCAAGATTTCCTGCTGTCATCCCTTTATTTTGGTGGTTGCTATGTGTACTTGCTTCTTTGGTCATAAAGATTTGGCAAACTGAAGCCTCTTGGGCTCATTTTGTTAAAATCACCTGTGGTCTCCTGATAAAAAAAGAAAAAAAAATTAGTTGGTAGCTAAACTTGGAATAAGTAAGTTTAATGATTTACACTATACTCTCCAAGCTATTATTTCATTTCAGAGGGATGGGCTATAGTTTCTGCTTTTATAAAGTTTCAGTTCATTTAAGCTGAGTTCCTTTCTTCCAGTCTTAATTTTAAGCTAAAGCTCAAAGGCCTGTTTTACTGCCTATGCCTGGGCTTTTCAAAGTTAGGTATATAACATTAGAGATCATACTCAGTCTTAAATGAATTCCTAGGAATTGCAGAAAAGAAAATAACTGGCAAATGGAAGCCTGTATCTCTTTGTAAAAAGATTTCGTTGAGCTCATTAAATGGAAATTGCTGACTATTATGATCCTAATAGAAATATTTTAATTCTTGCATTAAGAAGATTCCTGTTTTGAAGAATAAAACAATGAGGAGGAGTTGTTTGTTTGTTTTCTAGGTTTTGAAAACAATTATTCCACAAAAGAGAAAAGGTTATTATGGATATGACGAGACTGACAAAGGACTGAAAACACTTTACTACTTTTATGAAAACTTGGATAGGTTTTTATATCAGAACATTTAAGGATCAAAAAGACCTTTCAGAGTTGCTAAGCATGGTTCAGCTTTCCATACTGTTCCAAAAAGATTCACGGGTACCCTAATTCCTATTAAAGAAATCTAAACTCTCAAGTCTTTTAATAAAGGGAAGGCTCCCCTCGGAAGAAGAGCCCTCCCATCCTAATTTCACACCCCTATAAAGAGGAGTTAGCTCCCCACACCCCTGTATACATTTAATCATTCACTGCCCATCATTTAGCTTTCTCCCTGTGGGAAAGTAGGCCTTTCTAGTCTACTAATTTATTTCAAAGTGACATCACTGAGGTATTTAAAATCTAGCCAAATGGATATGTGTGTGCATAAGGTAAGTATAAATGGGGATTTTGTGTCTATGTATATGTGTGCACACATATGTGTGAGTACATGCTCAAAAGGAAGTCAAACAAGAGTGCACAAATTAAAGAGAACACATACATTCAGGGTAGAAAAGGATCTTCCAATGTGCAATTAAAGGTATTACAGACTAACTCAAGAGTTAACTAGTTTGTTTAAAACAATGAATATCAGTAAATCATTCATATTACTAAAAAATTAATAATAAGCCAATAATACCCCTGACTGGTGTGGCTCAGTGGGTTAGGCATCATCCCACAAAGTGGAAGTTTGTCAGTTCCATCCCTAGTCATGGCACATGTCTGAGTTGCAGGTTCAGGCCCCCATGAGGGTGCATATGAGAGGCAACCAATCAATGTTTTTCTCTCACATCAATGTTTCTCTCCTCCTCTTCCCTTCTCTCTAAAAATAAACAAACCAATAAATAAATTTAATAATATGCCAATAACTTTGATATTTGGTGTTTCTTAATGAGCAACTCATTCATAAATGCAATGATTGCAACTTCTGCAGCACCTGACAGGAGTCCTTGTATGAATTATTGTTCATGAGGAGGCACCTCCAAAGTGTCTTACATGGGGGATATTGACACAATCCCCTCACTTCTACATCCTTGTCTTCTTTACAACCACTAACCTTCCTTACAGTCTTACTAACCTTCCTTGGGTCCTAATATCCAATACAGATGGAGGGAGTAGAAACATTCAAAGAACACTGTCCAGGGTGGGTGATCCTATGGAACTTCAGAAAAACTGACTATTGCTTTGAGGGCAAATGGCTTCCTCTTGCTTTTCTTTTTTTTTTCTTTTTTTTTGGCAGTTTTATAACTTTATTCGACAATCAGCAGTTAGTTCTCATCCACATTAACTGTTTGTAGATTTTTGAAAGTGGTGACAGGTACATAGGTGACCAATGTATAGAGCTTGTTTGGTGAATCTTCATCCTCATTACGTTTTCTGAACAACCGCACTCGGATTCAGTATGGGACATTCCTTATTCCTTTGGCCCAGACAGCTTTGTTGAGCCTGGTGTCAATGCGCACATCTGGAGTTCCCATCTCCTTCATGGCAAATTTCCGGATCTCTTTAAGTGCCCGAGGGGCACGCTTCTTGAAGCCCACTCCATGGATGCGCTTGTGGATGTTGATGGTGTACTCTCTGGTTACTACCTCGTTGATGGCAGAACGGCCCTTCTTCTTCTCGCCACCCTTCTTTGCGGGAGCCATTATGATGGGCCCAGGTTGAAAAGAGGGCCCTCTTGCTTTTCATAGTGGAAGATAGCTTGGACAAGATGGCCCTCCTGGCAGCTGTAGGTCCTATGTCAAGCAGAGCAGGTGGTGGGGTAGGGAGCTACTGCTCTAATTCCTGTAGGCCAGGGGCTTTCTGGGACCCTCTGCTGAGGTCAACTGTCCTCAGACAGCCCGTACCAGCCCCTGTGGCAGGCATCCTCCCTCTGTTTCTCATAATGGAGAAAGTCATTGTGAGGAAGTCTTGCTCAGGACCCAGATCTCAGCCCAGCTCTCTCTTGCTCTGAACCATTCTCATGGAGCCCAGGCCCTCAGAGGCAGATCTGGCCATCTTTCTCTAGCCATTTTTTACTCCCTTTCTGCCAAGAATTGTTCAAGTACTTGGAACAGCAATGCAAAGTAAAAATCTATTACTTAACTGCTTAAGAAAAATAATTTTCTCTCTGATTTCCTGAAAAAAAAATAATAAGATTTTTCTAAGATAGCTCTTTCTAGCCCTGTAGTGTTAAGAAATCTATGAGGGAGCTTGAAAGGAAAAGTGGTATTTTCTTATCTCTACAGTGTTTTCTTTGTCTATAATAGTTCAGGGAGAAGGTTAAAGCAATAGCAAACTTGGAAAACTCCATGACACTGAGAGCAAAAACCTACCTGTGCCAATATTTTACCCTTTGATAAGCAGAAATCCAAAGTATGAATCATTACCAGCAAACCTTGGCTTTCTAAACAATCATCAGAATCCTGAATTGATAAATCCAACACATGCCCAGGAGTATAGTTAAAACAATTGCTATTTAGGTATTTATCAAACACCCATATAACACTTACTATGTGTCAGGCACTGTCCTAAGTACTTAAAAAAATATCAGCCCATTTAATGTAATTCTGTGGAGCCAATACTATTTTTATCATGATTACATTTATTTTACAGAAGAGGAAACTGAAGCACAGAGAGGTGGAGTAATTTGCCCAGTGTCACACTGTTAGGATGAGACATTAATCAGAATACAGACACAGAAGTTTGGCTCCAAAGTCTGTGTTCTTGACCACCAAATATGTTCTTCTATGTGAAAACGACATCTTAAGGAATGTACTAACTATCCATTGTCCTAAATTTTCTAAGCTTTATTCCTTTAAAACTGACACTACTGCTTTAAAAAAAATAATATTTATTTAGTATTTGAGTTTACAAAGTACTTTTTAAAAAAACTGTTGTTCTATTATAGTTGCCCCAGTTTTTCTCATATTGCTCTCCACTGCCCTGCTCATGCCACCCCCTCCCCCCAGTCAAATTCCACCCTGTTGTCCATGTCCACAGGTCCTTTATACTTGTTCCTTGACTTGGCCTTTCGTCTTTCTCTGTTATCTTCCTCCCCCAACCCCTCTGAGTTTCACAGCTGGTCCTTTCATTATCACCAATCTTACCAGACAGATAAGGAAAGGCTCTTAAGATTATCAGGCTCAAGTTCCCCTCTCCACTAAAGAGTGTTACAATAGGGAAGTTTAAATGGATCATCTGTTGTCAAATGCCCTATCCTTTTCACTGAACCAGGTTGCTAGTATCAAACTAAGTTTCCTATAAGTGACATTCCAGATTTTATTACTTTAGGTTCTTAAATCACAGTTCAGAGTTCCTCCTTTGATTTTTCTGATGGTCAGTATAAGACCCCCTAATGACCATAAACTCCTAACCTATCCCCACTCCTTACAAATCAAATTAGAAAAAAAATGAGTTTATGTTTATTTAAGTTGTTTCTATGCTTCAGAGGGGAGCCTTCTCAATAGGAACTACTAAAGGGTGTGATCACCCAAACAAGGAAACATACCCAGATAAACAAAGCCACAGGAAATCTAACACAAGAGAGAGGTGAGGGAAATGCACTCAAGTCTTGAGGGGATCAGAAGATTCAAGGAGAGATTTCTCCAAGAAAATAAAACTGATAAAATACTGGATGCTTTTGAATATATAATGAAGATATTTAGACAATTAGTGAAGAAGTAGTGTTAACTTAGTAATAACTGAATAGGAAACTAGGCCAGCAAAAAACCAAACCAAACCAAACCAAACCAAAAATGAGAGAGAGAGAAGATAATTATGAACTTCAGGAAATACAATATGTTGGTGTAACAGGGTGCAGCCAAGGGTGGGCCCCAAATATAGATTTGTAATGGGGTCTAGAACTCAGGGTGTTCAGGAAATATTAGAGAAAAAAATATATATATGATGTCTTCACCCCCACTAGTCTGAGCTGGGGGATGGGACACAAGGAGCAGGGCCATTGAGAGCTGTTTTGCATAGCAACAGCTTTGCAGCTAATCTCTGGCATGGTCATTCAGCATATCTATAGCCTTTAACTGGTTGTATAGATATGTTAAATAGCTGTGGCCCTGCTTTGAGCCAGGGGGATGGGAGTGACTTCAACCCAGGATGTGACTCCCCCTGATCACAGAACCTTCATGAGAGCTTGGAGATGATTGGCTCCATGCCACAGGGCCACACCTGACCAGATTTACTGTGGCTGCCCAGTAAAGCGAGAAGAATATAGGAATGCTGGCAGGTATAACTGATTGTGGGGGGGAGTTGAAAATGGGGCTGCAGAGCAAGACTGGTATGGGGATTTAAACCCAGATGTGGCAGCTATGACAGGAATCACCACAAGGTTTGGGCAAAGGTCAGGATCACACGGCTTTGGCAGAGGGTGGAGACCATGTGGTTTGGGTGAGAATTAGGACCATGCAGTTCTGAGGTGTACCCTTTTGCCACGTGGCTTAGGCAGCAGGAGAGACTTTGCCTGGAAGAAAAGGGGGAAAGGACTCTTGCTGGTGGGCCGTGGGAAGGTGCCTCATGGCTTTGGATTAACTGGAGATTGTGGTGGCAACACAGCTGATGGTGCTAGAAGCCTGAATCACAAACTTCTACTTCTTTTCCTGAGATACATACCCTGGACTGGGCAAAAGGGATGAGGAAGGACTGTGTGCATTTGTGGGTATTCTAAAGAACTTTAGTATTTAATGAAGACATTAAGCCGTAACTCTAAACCTGTACAACTCTTAAATAAATAATTCCTTTCCTTTTCACCAATCTCTGGCATTGAGAGATGTCTTTTCTCTGCAGGCAAAGTGAACCTAATACAGGGGGGATCCCCAGAGAAAAAAGGGGGGTCCTTTTGGTAGTAATATATCATTCACCCCCCCTGGTCTGTTCTGTAACATCAGCAGAAAAGGAAAGGTAATCAGTTTATTACAACATAGTTCAACTCGAAATAGCTTTTACACTGAATACTAATCTCATCAAAGTTACATATAATTGTACTGAGACAACTGAGAGATGGCTCACAGATCATGGAGATAGGGTGATAGTGGAGACAGAAGTAAATCCTATAGCAGGGTGTCAATATCATGCCTAAAATTGGGGGACAAATTCAAGAAGTATATTATTTAGAGGTATGCAGGTGAATTCCACAAGAATAAGCTAGAAGGGGTAAAAGGGACTGTCTTTGGAGAGGGGAAATGGAATAAAAGTTAGGGGGCTGCTCCATTTAATAACTATTTGACTCTGTGTGTGAGAATAAACTTCAGACTAATTTTGTTCAGGTTCATAATAATTTTTTAAAATAATGTGCACTTTACTTTTGGCAAATTGGCACAGCATATTCTCTGAAGGGCCATCTTACTATAAAATGGATACATTTCAACAAAAGTACTTTTTAATGCATTACTGGGATCTTAAGAATGTAAGATAGTTTTCCAGAGGCCAATGTAAAATAGCAACAACAAAAAAAAGAGTTGAATTCTGACTTTGTAAGGTCAGAATAATAAGAAAGCTAGGAACCAAAAGCCTCTGTCAGACATGGTATAAGATTCTAAGCCCAAGACAGCTGCAAAGATGGAAAAAATAAACTGTGACTTTAGATTAGCACTGCCCTTGCCTCCAAGCAGAAGCAAACACAAATTCTCTTTGGAGGAAAACCTTCCCACTCAGGCTCTTATACTTACCAAGAATTAATTACAATCAATATGATTTCATAGCATAAGTATAAGTCAGCAAACAACAAAAGCAAATTAGATGCAAATATCATGGAATTTTCACATTCAGCATATATAAAAAAGAATCAAATAGACCCTGGCCAGATAGCTCAGTTGATTAGAGTATCCTTCCAATATGCCAAGGTTGTGGGTTTGATCCCTTGTGAGGGCACATACACAAATTAACCAATAAATGCATAAATAAGTAGGTTGCGAGTTTAGTCCCTGGTCAGGACATGTGTGGAAGGCAACCAATTGATGCTTCTCTCTCACATCAATATTTCTCCCCGCCTCTCTTTGCTACCCCTTTCCCCTCTCTCTAAAATCAATAAGCATGTCCTTGGGTGAGGATTAGAAAAAAATGTATAAGTAAGTGGAAGAACAAATTGATGTTTCTCTCTTCCTCCATCTCTCTCTTATTTCCTCTCTCTCTAAAATCAATTCTTCTTACTTTAAAAAAAAAGGTTTTATTTATCTGTTTTTAGAGAGAGGGGAAGGGAAAGAGAAAGAGAGGGAGAGAAACATCTATGTGTGGTTGCCTCTTGCATGTCCCCTAACTGGGGACCTTGCCTGCAGCCCAGGCCTATGCCCTGACTGGGAATTGAACCCTGTGACCCTTTGGTTCATAGTGCAGAGCTCAATCCACTGACCTACACCAGCCAGGGTTAAAATCAATTTTTTAAAAAGAATCAAATAGGCGTAGCTCAGTGGATGGAGCGCGGGCTGGGAACCAAAGTGTCCCAGGTTCGATTCCCAGCCAGGGTACATTCCTGGGTTGCAGGCCATAACCTCCAGCAACCGCACATTGATCTCTCTCTCTCTCTCCCTCCCTTCCCTCTCTAAAAATAAATAAATAAAATATTAAAAAAAAATTTAAAAAGAATCAAATAGAACTTCCATATATGGAAAATATAATGGCTAAAATTAAAAATTCAGAGGATGGGTTAAACAGATTGGACACAAATGAAAAGAAAATTAGAAAAGTGTTAATTAGATATGAAGAATTAATCAGAATATAGCACAGTGAGAAAAGGAGACAGAATGAAAAGTTATTAAAAGACAAAGAGCATAGAATAAAAAGCTTCTAAATATGTCTATTTGTCATCTCTGAAGGAGAATATAGAAAGGATCAAATATAAGTGACATTTAAAGTACTAGGGGTGATATTTTATAGAACTGATAAAAGACATGAATCTGAAAATATAGAAAAAAGTAAACTATACCATGTGTAGGAAGAAAGGGAGATAGGAGGGAAGAAGAAAGAAGTAAACTCTAGTCACCATTTTAGTAAACCTTCTGTACACCAAAGACAAAGATCTTAAAAACCAGTCAAACAAGAAAAGAAAAGCAACAGTTTTTAGATGAAAATGAACTTCTCAATAGTAGTAATAGTAACCAGAAGACAATGAAATAATATCTTCAAATTTCTGAGAGAAAATAATTGTCAATCTAGATCTGTCTATCCAGACTAACAATAAAGATATTTTCAAATAAACCACAACTGTGAGAGCTTACCATCAACAAACCTTCACTACAGGGAAATTCTGAAGGATGAACATCAGGAGAGAGGAAGGTGAACTGAGAAAGTAGGTCTAAGATACAAGAAGAAATAACGGGCAGAGAAAGTAGTAAAATATGTAGATTAAGGTAAATAATTACTAAATATATTAAATAATGATAATAATAATGTAAAATTCATAGGTTTAAAGAGATACCGGGTAAGATCTGGCTAACATGGAGGTATAGGTAGAAATGCTTCACTTCCTTGCACAACAAAAAGAAGGATAACAACCATTTTAAAAACAAAATATAACTAAAACTGCCAGAATATCAAACGGCATGGAAATCAGACAACCAAAGAGTTAAAGAAAAAAACATTCACCTAGATAAGAAGTGGGGGCAGAGAGGATGCACAGCAAGGTGGCAAACCAGGTGTGATTTCCCACGTTTGCGTGCAGATAAGCCAGGAGGAACAACTGGAGAGGGAGACAAACTATGCAACCCAGGGTTCCAGAGTAAGGAAATAAAGCCTCAAAGGCTCTGGCTGAAAAAACTTGTGGGGGTTCAGCACAGGAGAAACTCCTAGGATCACAGGAAAGTCCATTGGAGGGGCCCACAGGATCCTAGGATATACAGAAGCCCAACCCCCCCAGGAATCAGCACCAGAAGGGCCCAATTTGCTTGTGGGAAATGATGGAAAGATGGGCAAGAGCCAAGCAAGCAAGTGGAATTGTTCCCTCTCTGACCAACCCCTACATAACAGCACCACAACGTGCTCTGGCCTGGCAAATGCCTAAGGCCCTACCCCTTACAACATAACAGGTGTGCCAAGACAAAGAAATACAACCTAAGTGAAAGAACAGATCAAAATTTGAGAAAAAGAACTAAGTGATGAGGAAATAGAAAACCTATCAGATGCAAAATGATAGTTTTGCAAAGTTCAAAAACACTAGTGATCAGCATGCTCACAGAAATGATTGAGTTCGGTCCCAAAATGAAGGAAGCTATGAAGGTTGTACAAAGTAAAATAAAGGAAAATATACAGTGAACCAACAGTGATGAGAAGGAAACCAGGGCTCAAATCAATGATTTGGAACGAAAGGAAGAAATAAACATCCAACTGGAACAGAATAAAGAAACAATTCAAAAAAATGAGGAGAGGCTGAAGAACCTCCAGGACAACTTTAAACATTCCAACATCTGAATCATAGGAGTGTCAGAAAGAGAAGAGGAAGAGCAAGAAACTGAAAATTTATTCGAACAAATAATGAAGGAGAAGGGTTTGCATGTCTAGTCCCTAATCTGGCCAAGGAACTAGACATGCAAGCCCTGATGCTCAGAGTCCCAAAGCAGTTGGATCCAACACACCAAGACACATCATAATTTACTCACAATTAAAGATAAGGAGAGAATCTTAAAAGCAGCAAGAAGAAAGGAGACAGTTACATACATAGGAGTATTCATAGGACTATCAGCTGATTTCTCAAAAGAAATCTTACAGGCAAGAAGGGGTTGGAAACAAGTATTCCAAGTCATGAAAGGCAAGGATCAACATCCAAGATTACTCTATACAGCAAAGCTTTCATTTAGAATGGAAGGACAGATAAAGTGCTTCCCAGATAAGGTCAAGTTCAAGGGTTCATCATCACCAAGTCCTTATTATATGAAATGTTAAAGGAACTTATCTAAGAAAAAGAAGATGAAAAACTATGAACAGTAAAATGACAACAAACTCACAACTATCAACAACTGAACCTAAAGCAAAAGCAAAAATGAACTATGCAAACAACTAGAACAGGAAGAGAATCACAGAAATGGAGATCACATGGAGGGTTATCAGTGGGAAGGGGAGAAGGGAGAATGGGGTTAAAGGTACAGGGAATAAGAAGCATAATTGATAGGCACAAAATAGATGGGGGGAGGTTAAGAATAGTATAGGAATTGGAGAAGCCAAAGAACTTATATGTACAACACATGGACATGAACTAAGTGAGGGCAGGATTGCTGGAGGTTGGTGGGGTGTGGGGTGAAGGGGGATAAAGGGGAGAAAAAACTGGGACAACTGTAATAACATAATCAATAAAATATACATTAAAAATAATTGCAGTTGAATAATACAAAAAATATTGGGCAAAATAACAAACTTCAAGGAATATGTTTGAATTTCATGTTTTCTAAAATTCTTATATTGTCCAGGATGAAGATACCAGTTAATTTTAGGCGTTATTAAGTATACCTGGTAAAATTTCAAGAGTAACCAACATCAGTTAGAAATACAGTCACAACTTCTAACTTTGAAGAGTGAAAAATGGACTGATTAAAATAAACCAAAAAAGTCAAATATCTTTAAAAGGCAAAAAAATATATATGAGAGAAAGAAACAGAATAGGTGAGAAAAACAGGACAAGATATAATGGTATATTTAAATCTAAATTGATCAGTAGTACATTAAAAGTAAGTGGACTGCTCTGCCCAGCAGGGCTCAGTGGGTTGGGAAAGGTTGCTGATTCAATTCTCAATGCACATGCCTGGGTTGCAGTCCAGGTTCTGGTTGGGGACGTGCAAGAGGCAACTGATCAATGCTCTTCTTGCACATCGATGCTTCTCTCCCTCTCTTCTGAAAATAAGTAGATAAAATCTTTCAAAAAAAAGTAGATTAACGTTTGATTTAGAAAACAGAGGTTGTCCACATGGATATAAAAGTTTAAGGAATAAGAGACGTATTTAAAATATAAAGATATATAAAAGTTGAAAGCAAAAGGCTGAAAACAATATACTATACAAATACTAATCAACCAAAAGAAAGCTGATGTATTCAAATCAGACCACAAACTTTAAAGCAAAAAGCTTTTTAGGGGATAAGGAGCATCAGTGCATAATAATAAATGATTAAATATACTAGGAGGCTATAATAGTTTTACATTTGTATATACCTAACAATATAGGCTCAAACTATAAGCAGCAAAAATTGATAGAGCTACAAACTGGCAAACTTTCCACTGGAGAGTAAATTTAAACTAGCTTCAGTAACTGATATATCAAGCAAATGAAAATCAATAAAGATTTGATTATTTTAACAACATGATTAACATAACTAACAACATAATTAACTTGGTATACTGAAAAAAATATAGGACGCTGCATCTAGTAAACAAAATATACACATTGTTCTTTTTTTTTTTTAAGATTTTATTCATCCATTTTTAGGGAGGGAAGGAAGGGGGAGAGAGAGAGAGAGAGAGAGAGAGAGAGAGAGAGAGAGATCAATGTGCGGTTGCTGGGGGTTATGCCCTGCAACCCAGGAATGTACCCTGGCTGGGAATTGAACCTGGGACACTTTAGTTCCTAGCCCGCGCTCAACACTGTTCTAAAGCATGCATGAAACACTTACAAAAATGGTTTATGTATTAGGCCATAAAGTAGAACTCAACAAATCTGCAAAAATCAGCATCATTCAGATCACATTCTGTAACCACCATCAATTAGGCAAGAAGTCAGTAACAAATATGTAAATTAGAATATCTTCTATACACTTGGAAATTTTAAAATTGTAAGTCTCTGTTGCTCAAACTGTGGTCTTTGGACTACTCTTGGTCCACACACTCTGACAATGCCCACACCACTAAGGTAAGTAAGAAATGGGGAGTATAAGTTTAGAAACTTTTATAGCACTTGACATTACTGTGACACCCAAGCAGCATTAAATTTTCTAGCAATTCTTTCCTTTTTGGATTTTGCCAAAGTATAAATCCATAATAGATTGGAAATATTTAAAAAATAAAACCAAGTAACAACCAATAAAAATAACCAAACTAGTTCTTCATCACAGAGAATTTGGGAAGTACTCTTATGTATTTCATGGCTCAATCAAGAGATAAAATGGAAATTAAAAAATACTTAAAACCAAATGATAATAAAAAGTATGCATTCTTAAAGACCTATCTTGTTAGATTATAGTTATTTACTTTTTTCCCCCGGTCTCCCCAGCAGCCTTTGACTTGTCCAAGTTTAGAGACCATGCAATCTTTGTTCCCCTCCTGCTGCCATGATCCCTGTTTGTATAGGTACTCGGTGCTTATTTAAATATTGAGTGTTTAGCCCTAACTGGTGTGGCTCAGCTGGTTGAGCATCACCCCCTAAACCAAAGGGTTGCTGGTTCAATTCCTGGTCAGGGCACATGCCTGAGTTGTAGGTTCAGTACAGGAGACAACTGATTGGTGATTCTCTGTCACATCAATGTTTTTTCTCTCTCTTTCTTCCCTTTTCTCTAAAGTAAATAAATTCCTTAAAAAGAACCATTATTAAGAGGTGACTTCAAGAAAGAAAAAGGAGTATGAATAAAAATAAATGAAATGTCAAAAAAAGAATATGAGGTATGTGAACAGTGTCAGACTTATCTGAACACTGCAAATGAATTGAAGTCCCTAGTTCTAAACAGATTACAATCAGAATACTGAAATAATTTGCAGATATGAACACAGAACTCCTGTCAATCTTTGAAAAACCATGGGGTACACAATGGTAACAAAAGAGAAAGAGAAGTCAGGGTTAATTATGGATTATGCTGACAGATGAGGCTAAGGCTGATTACTGGCAAAAGATACAAACATTGGTTCTGCTGTTTAATAGCACTGTGACCTTGGGCATATTTCAAAACTTGGCTGTAAAGATTCAATGAAGTAAGATACATAAAGCATTTAATATAGCACCGCTTACATAGGAAACTCTCAGTAAATTGTATCTTATTACCATTTTTGTGTCTCCACATTTCAAAAAGAGGGCAGTAACAACTAGATACTGACAGGTTTTTCAAGATCAAGTCTCATCAATCCAAGTCTCATCACTTTTCTGGCAAGGTAGAGGAGAATGTATTCCTAGATAGGTAGATAAGGAAGGTCTACTCATTTTGAAATGACACTAGAAAAAATCTCTTATAATATCCTTGTGAAAAGATTAAATTTTAGGAGAGCTGTGTGACTGAATAACTATATTCACAGTACTGATTCATTCACGTGACCTCTCCATGCCTTAGTTGCCTTATCAGTAGAAGGAGTATAATTGCACCTCACTGGATTGTTATGCAAACTAATGCACTTAGAACAGTGCCTGGAATTTAGTCAGCACTACATACATGCATGTTGAATAAATTGGAACAGAAGTTTCTAGTGACATACTTGTGCAGTACCTGACTCCAATTTCTTTAATGTTTCCATCAGAAACTTGTTAAATTTTCATATGGTATGCTTGTCAAATGCTCAGATAATATAAATGCTAGATAATGAAATCAAAATCCAAAAATTTGACAGGGCAGGGCTATTAAATGAGATATATGAGATAAAATTAAATACTGGATAAGGATTTTAAGAAAAACAATATTTTTTACAAGTACTAGCCTGGCTTGCCAGAACTTTACGTGGATAAGAAAGGGAAATTTAGTTTACTAAAAGCTCATGCTCTTGCTGGTGTGGCTGAGTGGATTGAACACCATCCTTCCAACCAAAAGGCTGCCGGTTTGATTCCCTGTTATAGGGCGTATTACTGGATGTAGGCCAGATCCCCAGGTGGGGACATGTGGGAGGCAGCTGATCCATGTTTCTCTCCTATTCTTTCTCCCTCTCTTCCCCTCTCTCTAAAAATAAATAAATTAAAAATTAAAAAATGCTCAGCATGCATAAAACTGTGTCTAGCAATTAATGCAAAGTTTAAGTGTATTAGGTTGTAGAGCCATAGTGTCCTAATGAAGACATAGATGCCAAGATGGTGGGCACATTGCCCATCATAAACTCTTCTCTCCCCTTCCCCTCCTTAGGTTCTTCTTAAGTAGTGGCTCTGAGTACAAGAAGGAGCTGATGACCACAGATGAATAGGAAGGAAATATAAAGCAATAATAGACCATATTCTAACTCATTAGAATGGCAGGAAACATACTCAGGTGCGTATGTTAAGAGAGCCTCAAGATTTGTAAAGAAATATAATTAGAAGTTTATCAGGACACCTAATGGCTCACTGTGTTACACGCTAAAATAAATTCCCCTCTAAACATGATTATTACAGGATTTATCTGCTCTATTTCCTATAGGAAATCAAGATACTCACAGGCATTTAATCAAATTTTTTCCTCCTAATAATCTTTGTCCCTGACAAAAGAAGATTTTTGCCATCCCACACTACAGAAAAGAAATTGAGGCAAAGAAGTAAATAGAATTGCCTTGGGTCATAGAAAACTGGAATTACAATTTAGCACCTACTCTTAGAGTGCACAGTATGAGCTTTAGAAGCAAGCATACTAGAATCACATTATAGCCTTCAAGAAAAAGCTGATTTATCTTAATCTCTGGGAGAGAGATTAATTGTATTTTCCTTAAAACATGCCAAAGACCTTGAATAAACACTTTGGATTCCACATGTTTATTCTAATATTTTTCCAAATACTTAGAAATCCTTTGTTTGATGATTAGGAAGATGCTAGAAATTAACTTAAAAAGTTAAAGCAAGTATTTGTTTGCTAGAATCTCCAAGGAAAAAAAATAATAAAAAAGGTTGTATCATATGCTCACAGCATTCACCTAGGACAAGAAACTATAAAATAAGCATAAATTAAGATGGTCCCTCTGTTCCCCAGCCCCATAATCTGTTTCCAGCCCAACCTCACTGTCTGGGGACTGCACAGATAAAGGTCAAGTGAAAGCATTTTTTAAATAAAAAGGTCCCATGCATACATTAGTTATTCTTATAATGATTTACATATTTCACCTCATTATTGAAAAGAATTTGTGTTCATTATAAAAACCTGGAAAATAAAGTTAAGCAAACCACAATGAATCAAAAGTACCCACTATGCTAAGAATCTTGTGTACTTGTTTAAAACTGGATATTTTCTAAGATTCATTTTATTGGTTAGGCCATAAGAAAATCAGCCAAAGGCTGTATCCTTAAGGGTCTGTGCTCAGTTTCCCTTTACCTAACTGGTAAAAAATGATAACTTATCCACAGAAAATTATCTTTCATTTTCTTGGCACTTGTCTCAGTAGAGTTAAGGCTACTACTTAATATACTTGGTGGTAAAAAAGAAGAAATAAATTCCTAATTGTTTCTTACTGGCCTGAAAAATTTAAACTACATTTCTAGGATTAAGTCATTTATCCAAACTAGCAAATATCATGGGCAAAATGGATTGTGACTATTTATTTGTACACACACATAGTCTCAAGTGCTGGAGGTCATGATTTTAAATACATTTTGTTGGATTCTTCCTTTCTCTTGAACAAAAGACATACATACTGAGAAACCATACAAGGGCTGAGTCAAGAATAGATTAGTAATCACCTGGCTGGTGTGGCTCAGTGGGCTGAGTGCCAGCCTGTGAACCAAAGGGTCACTGGTTTGATTCCCAGTCAGGGCACATGCCTAGGTTTTGGGCCAGGTTCCCAGTTGGAGGTGCAAGAGAGGCAACTGATTGATGTCTCTCACACATTGATGTTTTTCTCCCTCTCTTTTTTCCTCCCTTCCCCTCTCCAAAAAAATAAATAAACAGAGAACTTCTGGCCAAGATGGAAATGTAGGTAGATATACTTTGCTTCCTCACACCAAAAGAAGGACAACAACAAATTTAAAAACAAAAAATAACCAGAACTGACAGAAAATCAAACTATATGGAAGTTTGACAACAAAGGACTTAAAGAAGAAACATTCATCCAGACCAGTAGGAGGGGCAGAGATGGGAGGCCAGGGTGGAAAGGACCAGAGGCAAGGCAGAGGCTGGAGGACTGGGGCAGGCAAGGTGGCTGCTGGTGGAGTGGGCATCCCCACATTCAAATGTGGATAAACTGGGAAGGACAAATGGGGAGCAAGACAGACCACACAATCCAGGGTTCCAGTGGGGAGAAATAAAGCCTCAAAAACTCTGTCTGAAAAAACCTGTGGGGGTTGAGGCAGCAGGAGAAACACCCAGCCTCACAGGACAGTTTGTTGGAAAGAACCACAGGGTCCTAGAACATACATAAACCCACCCACCCACCCAGGAATCAGCATCAGAAGGGCCAAATTTGCTTGCAGGCAGTGGAGGAAGTGACTGAAACCTGGAGGAGAGCTGAGCAAGCAGCATTGTTCTCTCTCAGACCCTGCCCCACATATAGCACCATAACACAGCAATGTCAGTTGCCCCATCCTGGTGAACACCTAAGGCTCCACCCCTTATTACATAACAGACATGCCAAGACAAAAAATATGGCCCATATGAAAGAACAGATCAAAGCTCCAGAAAAAATACAACTAAGTGATGAAGAAGATGACCAACCTACCAGATGCAGAGTTCAAAACACTGGTAATCAGGATGTTCACAGAATTGGTTAAGTATGGTCATAAAACAAAGGAAAAAGTGAAGGCTATGAAAAGTGAAATGAAGGAAAATGTATTGGGAACCAACAGAAAAGGGAAGCAAAATGGGACTCAAATCAATGGTTTGGAGCAGAAGGAAGAAATAAACATTCAACCAGAAGAGAATGAAGAAATAAGAATTCAAAAAAATGAGAAGACTATCTGTAACCAGAGGGGAGAGGAGAGGAAAATAATGGGGGAAAGAAGGGAAAGGGTTGTCAAAGAATGTGTATGAAGGCCCCATGGACAAAGCCAAAGGGGGATAGGATTGAGGGCAGGAGGCGGGGGTTGGTGGAGTGGGAGAGAGTGGTGGCGGGAAAATGGAGACAACTGCATTTGAATATTAATTTAAAAAATGATTAAAAATGCAAAAAGAAAAAAATGAAGAGAGGCTTTGGAACCTCTGGGACAACTTTAAACATTACAACACTTGAATCATAGGGATACCAGAAGGATAAGAAGAACGAGAAATTGAAAACTTATTTGAACAAATAATGAAGGAAAACTTTCCCAGTCTGTCCAAGGAACTAGACATGCAAGTTGAGGAAGCTCAGAGAGTGCCAAAGAAGTTGGACCCAAGGAAGTACACACCAAGGCACATCATAATTACATTACCCAAGATCAAAGATAAGGAGAGAATCTTAAAAGCAGCAAGAAGAAAGGAGACAGTTACCTACAAAGGAGTTCCCATAAGGCTATCAGCTGACTTCTCAAAAGAAACCTTACAGGCAAGAAAAGGCTGGAAACAAGTATTCCAAGTCATGAAAGGCAAGGATCTACATCCAAGATGACTCTCTCCAGCAAAGCTTTAATTTAAAATAGAAGGGCAGATAAAGTGCTTCCCAGATAAGGGCAAGTTCAAGGAGTTCATCATCACCAAGCCCTTATTATATGAAATGTTAAAGGGCCTCAGCTAAGAAAAAGAAGAAGGTGAAAATATGAACAGCAAACTCACAATTATCAACAACTGAACCTAAAACAAAAACAAAAATGAACTAAGCATATAACTAGAACAGGAAGAGAATCACAAAAATGAACGTCACATGGAGGGTTATCAAGTGGGGAGGTAGAGGAGGAAGAATGGTGGAAAAGGCACAGGGAATAAGAAGCATAAATGGTGTATACAAAATAGACAGGGGGAGGTGAAGAGTAGTATGGGAAATGCAGAAGTCAAAGAACTTAAATGTATGAGCCATAAACATGAACTAAGGTGGGGGAATGGCTACAGGGCAGAGGAGAATAAAGGGGAGAAAAAATGGGACAAGTGTAACAGCATAATCAATAAAATATATTTTTAAAAATAAATAAATATTTTTTAAAAGGATAGATTAGTAATCAGCAAAAGGGAAAAACAGTAAAATCTTTCCGAATAGTTAGCAAATGCTACCAGGAGAGCACCAAATTTCAATACCTTTCTTTTTCCTACCCTAAGAAAAAATTATCTCATTACCTTTTTGTTCATAGCTACACCATCCTCACAGTCGAGCACTGCACAATCTACATTCAGGGACGGAATCTTCTTTATTTTCTTTTCTTCATTTCCAGGTACATAGAGCACTGCCCTCCGAGGAATGTACTTGTGATTGGGTGAGGAACTATATCCAAGCCTGGGCACATCAGCTGCCAGAGATGCTTTCCTGCAGGAGACATAATTGGGATTAGTCCAGAACAGAATTCATTTACAGATTCTTGGAAAACCTGATTTTGATGCAAAATTAAAATAGAAAACACAGATACCCTTTTAAAATTAT
This sequence comes from Phyllostomus discolor, assembly GCF_004126475.2. Lineage (NCBI taxonomy): Eukaryota > Metazoa > Chordata > Mammalia > Chiroptera > Phyllostomidae > Phyllostomus > Phyllostomus discolor. Next base: position 54,082,656 of record NC_040913.2, on the reverse strand, counting down.
GGCAGAACGCAATCACACATAACAGCCAGGAAAACAATAACAACAGAAATAACCAAGAAAACAAAATGTCATTTTGACTGAGGTTTAAAAATATATAACACTGTTTAGTGACACAGTTTTCTGAGAAAAGAAGGAGGGTATACCTATTTCTTCCAGAAAAACAAAAACTTTCAGTATTAGCATATTGTCCAGATATCATCCATGGAGAAAAAGGAGACATTTATATCAAAAAGTTCCTAAATAACAACACTATCCACAATTATATGAAAGTAAAAAGATAGAAAACAAAAAAACTATGTGAGCATGAGTCTCTTCCAGTAGATTATTAAATGATTCAAGTTCAGTTTTGTCTTTTTTTTAAAGATTTTATTTATTTTTAGAGAGAAGAAGAGAAACATCAATGTGTGGTTGCCTACCACACACCCTCTACTGGGAGCCTAGCCTGCAACCCAGGCTTGTGCCCTAATTGGGAATCAAACCGGTGATGCTTTGGTTCACAGGCCAGCACTCAATCTACTGAGCTGCACCAACAAGGGCTCAAGTTCAGTTTAAATAACAAAGATAGTTGGTCATAGTTGGTCACTTCTTGAGTAGAGAGGACAGTTAACGAGAAAAGACCACTACTAGCTCTGTAATTGTGGGCAACTTAATTACTGGAAACTTCAGATTCTTCATTATAAAAATAATACTCATTTTGCAGGATGTTGAAAGGATTAAGAAAAAGGAAATAATGCATCTGAAGCATTTAGCCAGAGCTTAGAAGATTCTAGCTCCTTATGTGGTGGTGGGCATAGCAAGAGGAGTTAGCAGCTGCTGGTGTTGTTAATGGAGAAACTTGAGCTGTCAGTAACTCTGGCCTGCTTCTAAATTCTGTGCGCTTCTCCTTTTCCTACTGTACTCAGTCTGGCCTCCTAAGGAAATAAGAGAAGTTGGCTAGAAGCTCCACTGGCTCACAGTAGCCCTCACCCCTCACTTAGTCCACAGCTTGATCCTGAGGAAATCAAGTTTTAGCCCATAATATACGGTAAACGAAGGTGAAACCAGCTTTTATCTGGGGACCTGGCCCGCAACCCAGGCACGTGCCCTGACAGAGAATTGAACAGGCAGGCCCATGCTTAATCCACTGAGCTACACCAGCTAGGGCTAACTTTAGCCTTGATAGCAGAACCAGTCCTTTGCTGGTTCTGGTTTGGTTATCTGAAAATCAGGACCAGTTACATAATTTGCAGCACCCACTGTAAAATCAAAATGCGGGGCCCCTTGTTCAAAGTTTATTTGAAATTTCAAGATGGAGATAGAAGAACATTAAACTAAGCAATGGATTCTTCTAAGCCCAGTCACACATCCATGCCTGTCTTTCCCATAATAGACAAAGATAAATGTCACAAAGCTCCAGTTGAGGAAAGGTTAAAGCCCTAGCAAATTGGTAATGCTCTGTTTACTCTACCCTGGCTAAATAAGATCATCCTTTTCAAAAATATGTCAGCTATACTCTTCACAAAAGCTCTTTTTGGTAGTTATCCTAAGTTAATGCCATCAATTATTTCAAATGGTTATCATATTTTGCCATGGTTAATGACCTTCTGACAATGTATCTCAAGAAAAATCACTATCTCCTGTGGGGGCTCCCTCATTCTTCCCTGCAGCCAATCTTCATACTGAATTTTGAGTCTGAGTCTTAATTTTTCACAAATAAGCACTGTGCTATGTGAGGTATGGTAAGATATAGACAGATTTTAGGAGTGTACATGTCAGTGTATAAAAGACACGTGGACAAAGCAAAAGGGGGGTAGGATCAAGGGTGGGAAGTAGGGATGGGTGGGGTGGGAGGAGAGGGTGGGAAATGGGGAAAATGGAGACAACTGTACTTAAACAACAATTTTTTAAAATGCCATTAATAAAAAGAAAAAGAGAGAAAAAAATAGGTGTACATGTCTTCGAAGGCATTTTATTTAATATAAAATATATTATGGTCTGCTAATTGAAGAATGCCTGAAGTATCTGTCACCATTTTATACTGATTGAGAATTTCTGGTTTATCTTTAAAAATGGAAAAAATATAATGATGTAAACAGCAGCAATCACATTTCACTTATCTTCCACACTGGAAATCAAAATGTTCAATATACATTTCCTCAAAAATAGCAAAAATGCTATTAAAAGAGATGAATTTTTTATTTTGCAGGAAATGCTTGGGGCAAAGAGACTTCTCATCAGGATTTGTTGTAAACACATGTGTAACAACTAAAACAAGAATCAGAACGGCTGTAGGGGGAAGACAGTCCTTCCTGCAGCTCTCATCTCACCTTTCCTTCCCAGATGTCTCTAACAGCCTGGATGTCTGGACATCTCTGTCCCACTGGTAACTGACCTTCACTTCATGAACACTGATATTTCCTCCATGTGACATAGCTTCTTACCACCATTTTGGGTCCAGCTACTATTATCTCCAAGCATACCAAATCTCAGAGCCTGGGCTGCCCAGATGTGGCAGATGGGCCATTTGTGGCATGACAAGTAAGACCATTGTCATATGCTAAGCACTAGAGCAAGCAAATCATTCCTAGGACATTGACATAATGTATAATTTTTAAAACAGATGATCATTTAAAAACTATTCTGTCATTGTTAAAAATGTGTCTGGTTTCCCAAAGTCTTCTATAATCATCAAAATAATGTTTTGCTCATATCTTCCTCTGGTCCAAACTGTCAACAACTCCCCATTACCTACCTGATCAAGTTCAGTGTCAGCTGATATTCCATTTGTCAATTTATATCCCACTATTCATATGAAGCAACTATCCACCCAAAGAAAATGAGATTATGATTGTCTCCACAATATACTGTATTCATTCAATAAAACTGTGTCTTTGTTTCTGCTGTGCTTCTGATGGCAGTTTTTCATCTCAGTTTATTTGAACCTTATGGGTCCTTCAAGTTCAGTTCAAGATTCACCTGACCCCTGAGTCTTTTCTGACCTTTTATCTTTAAACTCATTTGTCACTCATAAGCAAAATAGAACCAGCAAAGGGTTGGTTCTGCTATCAAGAATAAAGTTAGCCCTGCCTGGTGTAGCTCAGTGGATTGATTGAGTGAGTGTGGGCCTGCAAACCAAAGGTTGCCGGTTCTACCCCCAGTCAGGGCATATATCTGGGTTGCAGGCAAGGTCTCCAGTGGGGGGCTCATGAGAGGCAACGACACACTGATGTTTCTCTCCCTCTCTTTCTCCTTCCCTTCTCTCTAAAAATAAATAAATAAAATATTTTTTAAAAAGGCTAGAATTAATCAAGGTGGCTACAAGCTTTCTGGAGAGCCAAATGATGATACCAATTAAAAGACTTTAAAAAGTAAGATTTTAAAAGGTTCCTACCTTTTGACAGAGTAAGTTTAAGTAATTTGACCTAATTCCTTTTAGGAGTTACTACAGACTGAAAGTTTGTGTCCCCCTACAGTTTATATGTTGGAACCTATTCCCCAATGGTATGGTATTAAGAGCAGGGGACTTTGGAAGGTGATTAAGTCATGAGAATGAAGCCCTCATAAATGGGATTAGTACCCCTATGAAAGAGACCCCAGACTTTCTGTCAAGATGGAGCCATAGGTAAACACACCTTGCCTCCTCACACAACTACAGAAAAAAATGACAACTAGACTACAAAAAAAAATTACACCCAGAAATGTCAGAAAATTCAGCTGTATGGAAGTCCAACAAACAAGTATTTTAAGAAGCCACATTCATCCTAATGGGTAGGAGGCACCAAGACACAGATGCATGGAGAGGCAGGGAGAGATGGAGAGACACAGAGAAGCATGAAGTGGCACAGAGACAGAGAGCAGTCAGTCCTACATCTATGTTTAGTGGATAAAAATCAAGAGAGATACTTCAGGAGTAAGGGATCCCAGACTCAGACCAGACTACCCAGCCCTGGGTTTCAGCCCTAGGAAGTTAAGTCCCCATAATTTCTGGCTGTAAAAAACTGGAGGTTGGGGCAGGGAAGAAATTGCAGGACTCATAGGAGACTCCTCTTAAAGGGCTCACAATGGACTTAAGACTTATGCAGACCCACTCCCTCTGGAATTCAGCACCAGGGCAATAGCTGGAAGGGCACCAGTGGCATAGAGGGAGAAAATGAAGTGACTGGCATCAGGGCAAGTGCCAGGAGATGGCTTCCTCCCAGACAAAACTCCTGAGGCCAGACAGTGGCATAGTCCCCTCTTTGAGCCCTCCCCCACATAGAGCCACAGAGTGGTGACATGTTGCCCAGCCCTGGCAATTACCTAAAGCTGTGCACCATACAACTTACAGGTGTATTCTTCTACAATAGGCCATGCTAAGACAGGGAGTCAAAGCAAGTGTACCTAATACACAGAAACAAAGACAGGGAGGCTGCCAAAATGAGGAGACAAAGAAATATGACCCAAATGAAAGAGCAGAACAAAACTCCAGAAAAAAACTAAATGGATATAAGCAACCTATCAGATGCAGAGTTCAAAACACTGGTTATCAAGATGCTCCAGAAACTCAATGGATACTGTAACAGCAAAAAAAAAAAAAAAAAGGGTTGTGAACGACGACAACGACGACAACCCAGGCAGAAAAATGAAGGTTACATTAAGTGAAATACAGAAAAAAATCTACAGGGAACAAACAGTGGAGGGGATAAAGCCAAGAATCAAATCAACAATTTGGAACATAAGGAAGATAAAATCATTCAACAAAAACAGAAAGAAGAAAAAATAACTTTAAAAAATGAGCATAGGGTAAGGACCCTCTAGGACATCTTCAAATGTATGAACATCCAAATCACAGGTATGCCAGAAGAAAAACAGCAAGAAATTGAAAGCTTATTTGAAAAAAAATAATGAAACAAAACTTCCCTAATTTGTTGAAAACATACAAGTTCAGGAAGCACAGAGTCCCAAACAAATTGGACCCAAAGAGGACCACACCAAGACACACCATAATTAAAATGCCAAAGGTTAAAAATAAAAAGAGAATCTTAAAAGCTGAAAGAGAAAAGGAGACAGTTACCTACAAAGGAGTTCCCATAAGGCTGTCAGCTGATTTTTCAAAAGAAACTTTGCAGGCTAGAAGGGACTGGCAAGAAGTATTCAAAGTCATGAAAAGCAAGGGCCTACAACTTAGATTACTCTATCTAGCAAAACTATCATTTAGAATTGAAGGGCAGATAAAATGCTTCCCAGACAAGATAAAATTAAAGGAGTTCATCATCACCAAGCCCTTATTATATGAAATGTTAAAGGAAATTATATAAGAAAAGAAGATCATAACTATGAACATTAAAATGACAATAAATTCCCAATTATCAACAATTGAATCTGAACAACAAGCTAAGCAAATAAACAGGACAGTAACAGAATCATAGGTATGGAGATCACTTGGAGTGTTATCAGTTGGGAGGGGAAAGAGAAAGAATAGGGGCAAGAGTGCAGGGATTAAGAAGCATAATTGGTAGGTACAAAATAGACGAGGGGATGTCAAGAACAGTATACAAAATGGAGAAGCCAAAAAACTGATATGCATGATTCGTGGACATGAACTAAAGCCAGGGGGGGGGGGTGTAGATTGCTGGAGGGAATAGGGGTACCAGGTGGAGGGGGCAAGGGGGGAAATTGAGACAACTGCAATAACATAATCAATAAAATATGTCTTTTTAAAAAAGAGAGAGACCCCACAGTGCTCCCTTGCCCCGTATATGACATGAGGACCCAGCAAAAAAAAAAAGATTCAAGTGGCAGCAAAATATAGTGGAAAATGCTGGGATGAATCATATGAAATTCCTGATGCCTAATCATTTTTTACCTGCAAAATGGTAACTTTAAAAAGTTGAACTCAACACCGTGAATGGCACTCAGAAGATGAAATAAGAAGCAAGCCACAATACCACTCTGTCAACTTCCTCTTCAGTTCAGAAGCAACATAACAGCTACCTCATACAGGTGAGAGTTTAGCACAGTGCTTAAGCAGCATGCACATAGAGCTGCCATGATTATCTGACTCCTGTCACCTATGTATGATGCTAGTCAGCATAGCTCTGCATTAAGAATATTGTCTTCAGCACCTTCAGAGATCATAAACTCTCTGAGGGAGGGGCAGTCATATATCTCCCTGACACTGTTCAGCACAGGGTTCCATACATGAGAGTCATACAATTCCTGCCACCTTGTGACCTTACCAAAGCCAGCTCTCCAGGAGCAGGTACATAGGACTGATCTGCAACCACACTGTCCTTATTCTTCTTGTGCAAGAGTCAAGTTGTGGTGGTAATTACAGGTAGGAGGTCATTTTTATTTCGTCTCTCCTTTGCCATCATGGAAACTTTAATCCAATCCATGGCCTGTCACTTGTTCTCTTACATTTATCTCCTTCTCTATAGTTTACATCCCAGTTTAGGGCCTCATTTACCTTTACCTAGGCATCTCTAGGTAAAGGTAAATGAGGCCTATAGAAGCCTCTTATTTACCCTCACTTCCCCCACTTTGTTATTACATGTTCTTTCTTTCATCCATCCATCCATCCATCCATTCAATGAACACTTACTTAGTAAGCATCCACTGATCAGGTGACCTGTACTAGTACATGTGGCAAGTATATTTGTACAAATTAGAAAATGGTGTCCCCTTATGCCTTCTAGCAGGTAGTGTGTTGCTTGCTTTGGTGAGTGGAGATGAGCTCAAACTCACTTCCTCTCACGTCCCTTGGTTGGCGCCCCACTCAGGGCACACCCCACACAAGTGTACGCAGTGGCCCTGACCTACACTGAACTGAGAACTGTAGGGAGGCAGCACAAAGAAACATGACATGCCCAGAAGTTCCAAGGAGGAACACCAAGAGGATGGCCCCTAAGCCCACTCAGGAAGGCTAACAACCATACATGATGAAACTGAGAGACCAGAGGTGGCAAAACTAGAATATTGAGAAGAAAGGTGTAGAGACAGTCAGGCTGCAGGTTGTACTGTAGACTCTTGAGTTCTGGGAGGGGACTGTCACGGGGAAGGTGGCAGAAGTCTTTCATAGCTTCCCCAAGCCCCCTCCCTCCATGCACTACTGGTGTGTCTTCATCCCCCATGTCCCCATTTCAAAATCTGTTTCCACTTGAGTTGTGTTCAGTACTGGCTACTGTGCAGGAATACAACTGCAGTAGGTGACAAGATCTAAATCAGGGGTGTTAAACTCATTTTCACCAGGGGCCACATCAGCCTTGCAGTTGCCTTCAAAGGGTCAAATGTAATTTTAGGACTGTATAAATATAACTGCTCCTTAACAGTTAAGCAAGAGCTAGGCACTGCCGCCATGTAGAAACAAGGTGCTTGGCTGGATAAAACAAGGCACAGGGCCGGCTTCAGCCTGTGGGCCTTGTGTTTGCGACCTGTGATCCAACTTATTTTTATCATATTTCACGTCAGTCAACATGTGAATATATTCAAACAATATGCAAAACAGGGGCTTAAGATGAGTTAAAAAAGATTTTTTGGAAGATGGCAGAGGAATGAAGGGAAGCCACACTAACTCCTCCCAGGACTAATCTGTAATTACAACTAAATTGTGGAGAAACCACCCAGAACAAATAACTGAACAATAGCAAGAAAGAAGCCTAATAATCTTGGACAGACAGAAGACCCAGCTTAAGCACAACCTGTCTGGTAAGCAGCAAGATGGAGACTCAAGAAGGCTGGCTGGGTGCCCACAGGTGGAAGTGGCAGACGGATAATTGAGCAACTGGTTGGATCCCCCCTGAGAAATGTGGGGTCTAAACCCTAAGCTGGTATCCCTAGCCTAGAGCACCAGAGCCCAAAAAGTACAGATGACAACCAGCAGTGAAACTTGGCAGGGTTGCTCTCTGCCAGAGACAGATGGCTGGAAATGCAAAGGGCTGTTTAAAGGGCCAATGCACAAATTTTCATTTGTTAACCACTTACCCTGGGCTCCAGAAAAGGTGGGGACAGAGTGAGCTAGAGATGCCTGAGGTGAGACTGGGGATGGAAGCTTTGGGGAGAGAGCTGAGAGAGTAGTTGCTGGGATCCTGGTGCTGAGCAGTTTGACCCATACTGCAACAGCCATCCTGCTCAGGCAGACCACTCCCCTTTGAGCAGCAGCAGCTTGAGGAGACACAATAGCCCCATCCCAGGAGGGACTCTGCCCTGGCTCTGTGCTGCTTAACACTGACTGCTGAGTGCAGAGTGACTAGATTAACAGCCACAGAGAGTAGATCCCTGGCAGTCTTGGAGCATGCTGCCTAAGGTCAGATGGGGTCAACATCTGACATCACCAGAGGCAGATCCAGAAAGAAAAAACAGTGGTAAATAGTAGAGGCTACTGAGATGAAATTCACTGTGGTCTTCTCCATGATTTGCAATATTTTCTTTCTTGCATAGCTTTTAAACATTCATTTCCTGTCCATCAAGTTTACTCATATTAAGTCACTAGATTTTATTTATTTCTCTCCTTTCTTATAACAGTATTAACATCTTTATACCCTTATTAATACTGGTTCATTTGCTGTTGATAGTGGGATTGCTGGTGGGAGTTATTTTTGAAGATGTGAGGTTGTTTCCTGAGCTTTGTGGTTTTGTTCTGGCAGCACCTGCACAACAGCATACAAGATGTGGTGGGTAGAGTGACCCTCAGTCAACCAGCTGGAGGGAAGGACCCATCAAAGAAAGACCCAATAACAATAAAAACCCAATTACATTCAGAGAGCCAACATAAATGGCATAATGGGCATCCAAAAAGCATCAAGTTCAGCCTTGGCTGGCATGGCTCAGTGGACTGAGCACTGTACTACAAAGCAAGAGGTCACTGGTTCCATTCCCAGTTGGGGCACATGCCTGGGTTGCAGGCTGGGTCCCTGGTGGGGGGTACGCAAGAGAACACACAATGGTATTTCTCACTCTCTCTTTCTCCCTGCCTTCCCCTCTCTCTAAAAATAAACAAAATCTTAAAAAAAAACAACCCCAAAACAAAGAGTATCAAGATCAAGGAGACAGTACAACTGAACCTCAGAGTTCTCCTACCATAGAAGTTCACACCACAAAGTCAGGGAGTCAAAACAGATCAATTTAAGAAGCATAAGCAAACAAGAAAAGTCTCACAAATAATGGGAGACAAAGAAACAACACCCAATCTAAAGGAAAGAGTGCTAAATAAAATAGAGGCAACTAAACTATTAGATATTGAGTTCAAAACAATGATTATAAGGAAGCTCAGTAAGAATTACCAAAACTTTCAGGGAAGCTACAAGGAACTTACCAAAAACTATATCAGCATGGAAAAGGACACAGAAACTATCAACAAGAGCCAAGAGGACATGAAGAATACAATTTCTGAATTGAAGAACACAGTAGGAAGAATCAAAAGCAGGCTTGATGAAGCAAAGAATTGAATCAGTGAGCTGGAGGGCAAAGTGGAAAAAAATTCCAGAAAGAGCAAGAAAAAGAAAAAAGACTCAGAAAGAACAAAGAGGTGTAAAGGGAACTGCAGGACAACATGAAACGTAGTAATATTCATACAGTAGAGATACCAGAAGGAAAAGAAGAGAGCAAGGGATAGAAAACCTGTTTGAAAAAGTAATGATGAAAAACTTCCCACCCTGGCTGGTATGGCTCAGTGGACTGAGCACAGGCTGCAAACCAAATGGTCACCAGTTTGATTCCCAGTCAGGGCACATGCCTGGGTTGTAGGCCAGGTCCCCAGGATGGGGCAAGTGAGAGGCAACCACACACTGATGTTTCTCTACCTCTCTTTCTCCTTTCTCTTCCCCTGCCTCTAAAAATGAATAAATAAAAATATCTTATTTAAAAAAGAAAATTTCCCTAATTGATGAGAGAAAAGGTCACACAAATCCAGGAAGCACAGACGGTCCATATCAATAGGAACCCAAAGTGGCTCACTCCAAGACACAAAACAATTAAAATGGCAAAATTCAAAGACAGAGAGAAAATCTTAAAGGCAGCAAGGGAGGAACAGGAAGTAACATACAAGGGAGCTTGGATAAGACTAGCCACTGACTTCTCAATAGAAACACAACAAGACAAATGGAATGGCAAGAAATATTCCAAGTAATGAAAAGCAAAGGCCTCCAACCAAGACTACTCTAGGCAGCAAGGCTCTCAATTAAAATAGAAGGTGAAATCAGAAGTTGCCCATACAAAAGAAGGCTGAAAGAACAAATCTCCCCCAAACGAATACTGCAAGATATGCTAAAGGGACTGTTACAAGAAGAGGAAGAAAATCCCTGGCTGGTGTGGATCAGAGGGTTGAGTGTCAGCCTGCAAACTGAAGGGTCCCTGGTTCCATTCCCAGTCAGGGCATGTGCCTGGGTTGTGGGCTGGGTCCCCAGTGGGGTGCACATGAGAGGCAACCATACACTGATGTTTCTCTCCCTTTCTCACTCTCTTCCCCTCTCTCTAAAAAATAAATAAAATCTTAAAAAAGAAGAGGAAGAAAAACAGTGACAGAGAAAGAACACAGGTACAAAGGAGGTAATGTGTAAGTACTTATCAATAATAACCTTAAGTGCAAATGAATTAAATATTCCAATCAAAAGACATAGGGTACCTAAATGAAATAAGAAAACACGACCCATACATATGCTGCCCACAAGAGAGCCACCTCAGAAAAAAAAAAAAACTACACAGACTGAACATGAAGGACAGGAAAAAAATATTCCAAGCAAATGAGCAAATGGACAGGAAAAAAAAAAAAAAACCTGGGGTAGCAATACTTACATCAGACAAAGTAGACTTTGAAGCAAAGGCCATAAAAAGAGACAGAAGGACACTTCATAATACTCAAGGTAAAAAGAGACAGAAGGACACTTCGTAATACTCAAGGGAAGAATCCATCAAGAAAACATAAACATTGTAAACATATATGCACCCAACATAGGAGCACTCAAACATATAAGAAAAATCTTGGAGGACTTCAAAAAAGATATAGACACCAACACACTTATACTAGGGGATTTTAACACCCCACCTGTCAAAATAAATAGATCTTCCGACAAAATAGATCTTCTGAATATAAAATAAAATAGACCTCCCTAATAAAATTCTTCTGAATAAATGCCAACAAGGATATTGCATCATTGAACAATGGCCTAGATCAAATGGACTTAAGTATATACAGAACCTTACATCACAAAGAAGCAATATACACATTTTTTTCAAATGCACATGGAATATTTTCAAAGATAGAACACCTGATAGGACACAAAACAAGATTCAAGAAATTCAAGAAAACTGAAATTATATCAAGCATTTTCTCAGACCACAAGGGCTTGAAACTAGAAACCAACCTAAAGGAAAAGACTCAAAAACATTCAAAGTTATGGAAATTGAATAGCATGCTATTAAACAATGAATGGATTAATAAAGAGATCAAGGAAGAAACAAAAGTTCTAGAAACAAATGAAATGAACTCACAACAGTTCAAAACTTATGGGACACAGCGAAGGCAGTCCTGAGAGGGAAGTTCATAGCAATACAGGCCTACCTAACTAAAGACAGAAATATTTCAAATAAACAACCTAACTATACACCTACAAGAACTCGAAGAATAACAACAACAAAGCCCATAGTGAGTAGAAGGAAGGAAGGAAATAACCAAGATCAGAGAAGAATTAAATGACATAGAAACTAAAGAACAGTTCAAAGATTAATAAAATCAGGAGCTAATTCTTTGAAAAGATAAACACAATTGACAAGCCTTTAAGCAGACTCATCAAGAAAAAAAGGAGAGGACCCAAGTAAACAAAATAAGAATGAGAGGAGAGATTATAACTGCTACCACAGAAAATACAAAGGATTATAAGAAATTACTATGAAAAACTACATGCCAACAAATTTGAAAGACTGGGTGAAATGGAAAATTTGTAGAAAAATATAATCTTCCAAAACTGAACCAAGAAGAAGCAGAAAGCCTGAACAGACCAATAACAGCTGGTAAAATTGAAGTTGGGGGGGGACAAAACCCTCCTGGCATACAAAAGTCTTGGACCAGATGGCTTCACAGGAGAATTTACAAAACATTCAAGGAGAGCTAACCTCTATCCTTCTCAACTATTCCAAAAAATCCAAGAAGAGGGGAAGACTCCCAAATTCTTTTTACGAAGCCAGCATCATCCTAATCTCAATACCAGATAAAGACACAATGAAGAAAAGAAAACTACAGCCAATATCGCTGATAAACATACACACTAAATCCTCACAAAATATTGGCAAATTGCATCCAGCAATACATTAAAAAAGATCATATACCATCATGGAAAGGCATTCATTCCAGGGATGCAAGGATGGTAAAATATTCACAAATCAATAAACATAATATATCACATAAACAAAAGTAAAGACAAAATCACATGATCATATCAATAGATGTGGAAAAGCATTTGATAAGGTACAGTACCCATTTATGATAAAAACACTCAGCAAAGAGATGGAGCCTACCTCAACATAAAAAAGGCCATTATAGAAACCTACAGCCACCATCATACTCGATGGGCAAAGACTAAAAGCTATCCCACTAGGATCAGGAACAAGACAAGGATATCAGCTCTTAGCACTTCTATATAACATAGTATTGGAAATCCTAGCCACAGCTATCAGACAAGAAAAAGAAATAAAAGGCATCCAATTGGAAAGGAGGATATAAAACTGTCATGGTTTTCAGATGACATGATAGTATACACAGAAGAACCCTATGGACTCCACCAACAAACTTCGATCTAATAAAAGAAATTGGCAAAATAGCAGGATACAAAGTCCAAATTCAGAAATCAAAGGCATTTTGTACACCGACAATGAAATATCAGAAAACAGAATCAGGAAACAAATCCCATTTGATATAGCAACAAGAAAAATAAAGTAATTGGGAATAAACCTAAGCAAGGAGGGTAAAAGACCTGTACTCAGAAACTATACAACAATGAACAAAAAAATTTAGACACAAATAAATGGAAGCATATACCGAGTTCATGGATTAGAAGAATTAACATCATAACATCATCAAGATGTCTGTACTGCCCAAAACAATTTATAGATTCAATGCAATCCCTATTAAAATATCAATGACATATTCATAGATATAGAACAATCATTTAAAAAATTTATATGGAACTGGAATGACCCTGAATAGCCACAGTAATTTTGAGAAGAAGACCAAAGTAGGAGGGAACACAATACCTGGTATTAAACTACATTCCAAGGCCACTGTAATCAAAACAGTCCTGGCACTGGCATAAGCACAGACACATAGATCAATGGAACAGAATAAAGAGCCCAGAAATAAACCATGTCTCTATGATCAATTAATATTTGACAAAGCAGGCAGAAGCATAAATGGTAGTAAAAATAGCCTCCTCAAAAATGGGGGGAGATTTGGACAGCTACATGCAGAAAAATGAAACTTGACCACCAACTTACACCATACACAAAAATAAATTCGAGTTGGAAAAAGACTTAAATATAAGTCATGACACCATGGAAGTCCTAAAAGAGGATATAGGCTGGAAATTTTCAGATATCCACACAGCAATATTTTGCTAATATGTCCCCTAGAGCAAGGGACATAAAGAAAGAATAAACAAATGGACTTCATGAAAATACAAAGCTTCTACACAGCTAAAGGAAATATCATTAAAATGAAAAGGGAACCAACCGTATGGGAAAACATATTTGCCAATGATACCTTGGACAGGGTTTGATCTCCAAATATATAAAGAACTCACACAACTCCATACCTGGAATACAAACAATCCAAGTTAGAAATGGCAAAGACTTGAACAGATACTTCTCAAAGAAGGACATATAGAGAGCCCAGAGACATATGAAAGGATGCTCAGCATCAGTAGCCATCAGAGAGATGCAAATTAAACCACAATGAGATACCACTTCACACCCAGTCAAAATAGCCATCATAAACAAATCAACAAACAAGAAGTGCTGGCGAGGTTTGTAGGAAAAAAGGGAACCCTAGTGCATTGTTGGTGGGAATGCAGACTGTACAGCCATTATGGAAAACAGTATGGGTGTCCTCAGAAAACTAAAACTGGAACTGCCTTTTGACCCAGCAATTCCACTGCTGAGATTATACACTAAGAATCCTGAAACACAACTCAGAAGAACCTATGCACCCCGGCGTTCACAGCAACACAATTTACAATAGCCAAGTGTTGGAAGCAACCTTAGTGCCCATCAGTAAATGAGTAGATCAAAAACTGTAGTACATTTACACAATGGATACTACGCAGCAGAAAGAAAAGGAATCTCCTACCCTTCACAACAGCATGGATGGATCTGGGAGCATTATGATAAGTGAAATAAGCCAGGCAATGAAAGACAAATACCGTATGATCTCACTTACAAGTGGAACCTAATCAACAAAACAAACAAGCAAGCAAAATATAACCAGAGACATTGAAATAAAGAACAAATTGAGAGTAACCAGAGGGGAGGGGGGAAGGGATAATGGAAAAGGAAGGGTCGTCAAGGAACACATAAAGGACACATGCACAAAGCCAAAGGGGGATAAGATCAAGCAGGGGAGGTGGGAATGGGTGGGGCTGGGAAGTGTAATTGGGGGGAAATTGGACAGGTACTTGAACAATAAAAAATGAAAAATAAAGTTTAAAAAGATATTAAAAATAAAATTAAAAAAGATGAGTTGAAAAAAATCTGGTATACGTTTGGTAAATTCTCTCTACAAAAGGGTCAAATTTTTAGATGAGAATTCCCTCAGTAGGCCCAGGAGTTTTCTTCTTCCTGGAGGAGGGCGCCCTCTTGGCCTTGGTTTGGCCATCTCCCTTCTTCTTCCCTCTGATGCCACTTATCAACCATTTATATAACTAGAGGCAGAGCTAGTCCCCAGTTCTTTAGGGTTCTCCACCTGGGAGTCAATATAACCATTACATGGGTAGCTCTTAAAAACTGTCAATTCTGGACCTCACCCACTGCCATCAAATTCAATTCACTGATAACAGGGCCCAGGCACTGTGTTTTTGTTTTGTTTTGTTTTGTTTTGTTTTGTTTTTAA
Source organism: Phyllostomus discolor (assembly GCF_004126475.2). Lineage (NCBI taxonomy): Eukaryota > Metazoa > Chordata > Mammalia > Chiroptera > Phyllostomidae > Phyllostomus > Phyllostomus discolor. Next base: position 54,067,604 of record NC_040913.2, on the reverse strand, counting down.
GCTCTATATGTCCTTGACACTTAAGAGAGGTGTTGCTGCAGACCAGCATCACTGTCCTCTTATCTGTTCCTATATGAGCATCTTCCATCTCTCACAGTAGCATTTCCTGTCACATGGGAGGCTTTGAGGCCCCAACCTAGTCCCACTGAAATAGAACCTGCTTATTTACAAATCCCCAGAGGGTGTTTATCACATGAAAATTTGAGAAACAGCTCTAAGTTGACTCAAACTTGGAGTCAAATTATAATCACTTGGGAAGCTTTTCTAATATTGACACTAAAGCCCCCACCACAGAAAGTTTGATGTTATTAGTCTGGGGTGAGGCAGGCCTAGTCTCTGGGACTTCTCGAAGCTCCCTAGCAGATTCTGATGCAGAGCCATGTTGGAGGACCACTACACTAGATGATCCCAATGTGTAGCACACAGCCCTAATGCAGGAAATTCTGCTCCAATAAAAATGTCGAAGTGAGTCGTGTGCTACCCATATACATATACAATGACAGTGGTTAAGATAATAACTGAAAATGCAGCAAATGTGAAAACAATCGTGTTTATAGAAGTCTTTCTGAGAAAAAAATAAACACTCAAATTGCAAACAATATTAAAAAATAAGTAATAATCAACTAAGCTAATGTTCATTTGATCATCTGCAATTTAGTATGTGACTTCCAAACTCAAGTTAGTAGTTTATTTACTTAGGTGGGAGGTAGTACAGAGGTCTCTACTTCAGCTGCACATTACAATCACTTGGGGAACTTAAAAAAGAAAAAAAAACAGGCCATACACCAAACCAATTAAACTTGAGTCTCATAGTGATCCCAGGCATTGGATTTTCTAAAGGTCTAGGGAGACTCTGAAGTGCAGCCAAAGATGAGAACCTCTGCACCAGGGTTTGCAAGTACAACCAAGTGTTTTATTAATCCTAAAAGGACTTGGGTTGTTGGTCATGAACAGTTGCCAGAATGTAATCCTACCAGATTTAGGCAGGGGAGTTGGGTACCAATTATGCAACTTGCCACTAATCAAGTGACCGGGGAATAGTAATTTTAAGAGTGGTAGTTTTCTCACTTGGAAGTCATGATGCTCTTCATTCCCCACTCATAGCCATCACTGCAAAGGTTTGGGGATGGTGGGGGTGAATGCCAAGAAGTCCCCACTGGGCTTAGAACTTAAGCTAGACTTTTATAGCAAGTCCATAGTGAGATAACAAACTTGCCTTTTTAAGAGAGAATGAAATCTAATTTCCTACAGTTTGATGGCCTGAATGTACAGCTTCTAGGAGCAAAGTGAGAAAGGATGGGGGACTTGAAGGAAGCCCCTGCCATTGGCAGGACCAAAGCCCTTTGGATGCTGACAGAAACTCTGAGGGGAGAGAGAGTACAAGTGATGAGACTTAAGGGAGGATTATGCCTGGCCCACTCCCCAATCCCAAGAATCTGCAGGTAGCAGAGGTGGCTAGAAAGTTTAAAAAAAACAAAAAGCCCCAAGATAAGCTGAGGGCAGAAGCTGAAAGCAACAGACCATTTTGCTAACTTCCCATTTCAAATTCTGGAAGGAAACTTTATGGGAGCAGTGGAGGAAAGCAAACAGCAAAATGAGTTGTTGTTAGAAACAGGAGGGGCTACAGCAGGATGCTCCTAATCTCCCTGGATATGTAAGAAATCCAGAAGTTCCTGCCTGAACCCTCTGCAGTGTACCTGCAGGAGTGAGGTTCAGTATGAACCTGCCTCCTTCAGTATGAGGCTCACATACTGAGGAGGCAGGGTGGACAGCCAGGGCTGGGGAAGATGACGGACAAAGCTGAGTTTTACCCTAAGCAGCACTTGTGAGAGCAGGGCCGTAACTAAAGCCTGCAGACAAACCCCGTGCATCACCTGCATCATCTGCCCCAAGGACAGACCATGAGTCCACCACCATTAGTACTGCACCAGAGAATAGTGGCCAAGGGCCACAAGAGATGTTACTCTCCATCAAAGCTGGAAGAGAAGGCTGCCATGAAGTGACTGCATAGGCTATCCCTGGATCTTTCCCACCCAGAGAAGAGGGCAGGGCAGAGTTTTGAAATGGAATATTGACTGTGTTTTTGAGAAAGAAACTATTTTTTGTCACATGTCAGTTTATTGAGGAAATTCAGATGCTAGAAGTTAATTCTAGTCACTTGATTACTTTTCAGTATGTCAAAGAAGACTCCAAAGTCCACGAGTCATTTATACAATTACTTTCCCATATTTTATTCAAGAATATAAAATTCAAATAAAACAAAATTTACAAGTGAATCTAAAAATGGTTTTGTATTTTTTCCCCCTAAAGGGTGGTGACTGAGGGTCATGAAATACAGTGAGTGATATGGAGGAACGACAAAAATCGAACTGTAAAAGACAAATATTTTTGCTGGATTTCATTTTCAAAGTTTCAAATCTTTCCAACTTTAAAAAAAAATTTTGCACCAAAAAAGGAATCGATACTTCTCATTCCAGTTTGGTCAACGTTAGCCAAAGCCTTTTGAGCTGTAGACATTTTGCTACTTTTCTTTTCAGTCTTCAAATCTTTAATACTAAACGTAGTGTAATCTTCTTTTGCTTCTATGGGTTTATGTGATTACTTTCTTTGATGGAGGCTTTGGCAATGAAGCTGAATGTTCTGGAAGCTTTAAATATTTAGATAAATCATCATTTAATTCTTTAGGGATATAATCAGATATCAGACCATAGGCATAACAAATATAGTCCTCTTCCTTGTCACTAGAAATCTGGTGACTAGAGGAAAATGCATTTGACTGTACCGAGCACTAACATTGATGTTATTGGTTTTTAATGCTGCCATAGTCTGATTACCTTTTTTCCCAGCTACTTTAATGTCTTCTCTTTGCTGTACTTGTAATATTTCTTTTTCTTCTGTCACATATTGAAGTAACTTTTCAAGTTCAGGACGTTTCAGCAACAAGATGCAATTCAGAAACATGTCATCCACCACAACTTGATCTAGAGGCTGAAACTTTCCCCCTTTGTCAGCTTTTATAACATAGGGAGGAACAGAAATAGAGGGTCCATGGCTGTGGCAAAGTGGAGAAGACATCCTGATTGAACTGATTGATTTATAAACTATGAATGTTGTTTTTCCTTGAAAACTTTTTATTGCAAACAACTGCTATAGACACATCTTGAACAAGTAAAGGGCTCCTTCCACTGAACGTGGGTTAACTAACTTTACAAACATAAGCCCAGTTTTCATTTTCTTTGAAGCATCTTTCTAATATTCTGGAAGCAGGAACACAAGCTGCTGGGCGTCAGTGCCTTCCCTGTAGTCCACGCAGCCCACCACGCAGCCAGCCTTCTCTTGATGCCTAGGGTGGTACCAGCAGGCCCAAAAGTCGCCAGCTTTAGCCTTTGAATCACCAGGTCTGGGTGCAACCCAGGGGCAAAATTGTGAGAGAACGGTCTATTCCGGGTGGCGCAGCACACTGAGGGCCTGGCAGGGCCCAGGAGGTGGCCCGCAGTATGAATTTGGTTTCCAGAAAGAAACTTGAAACCAGAAGAAACAGTCATTTGAATAGTCAGGTGTGGAGGTACAGTATTTTTTTCTTACCAATAAGTAGGAATGGAAATCTCAGACCAAAATGAGATTAACTACAGAAAATGAAGTTAGGACAGCTACGTGCAAAAAAATTAAACTTGAGCACCAACTTAAACATTACACAAAAATAAATTCAAGGTGGATAAAAAATTTGAACGTAAGTTGTGATACCATTAAAGTTCTAGAGGAGAACACAGGCAGGAAAATCTCAGATATTTCATGCAGCAATATTTTCGCTGATATGTTCCCTAGAGCAAGGGACATAAAGGAAAGAATAAACAAATGGGATCTCATCAAAATAAAAAGCTTCTGCACGGCTAAAGAAAACAGTATTAAAATAAAAAGAGAACCAACTGTATGGAAAAACATACTTGCCAATGATATCTCAGACAAGGGTTTAATCTCCAAAATATATAAGAACGTACACAACTCCACTCTAACAATACAAGCAACCCAATTAAAAAATGGGCAAAGCACTTGAACAGACACTTCTCCAAGGAGGACATACAGAAGATCCAGAGACACATGAAAAGATGCTCAATATCACTAGCTATCAGAGAGATGCAAATTAAAACCACAATGAGATACCACTTCACACCAGTCAGAATGGCCATAAACAAAGCAGCAAACAACAAGTGTTGGAGAGGTTGTGGAGAAAAAAAGGGAACCCTAGTGCACTGCTGGTGGGATTGCAGACTGGTACAACCACTATGGAAAACAGTATGGAATCTCCTCAGAAAACTAAAAACGAATCTGCCTTTTGACCCAGCAATTCCACTGTTTGGATTATATCCTAAGAATCCTGAAACACCAACCCAAAAGAACCTATGCACCCCAATGTTCATAGCAGCACAATTTACAATAGCCAAGTGTTGGAAGCAACCTAGGTGCCCATCAATAAATGAATGGATCAAAAACCTATGGTACATTTACACAATGGAATTCTATGCAGCAGAAAGAAAGAAGGAGCTCCTACCCTTTGCAACAGCATGGATGGAACTAGAAAGCATTATGCTAAACAAAATAAGCCAGGTGGTGAAAGACAAACACCATATGATCTCACCTTTAACAGGAACCTAACACAAAACAAACAAACAAGCAAAATCTAACCAAAGACGCTGAAATTGAGAACAGGCTGACAGTGACCAGAGGGGAGAGGGGAGGGAATTTCAGGGGAAAAGGGGAAGGGTTTGCAGGAACAAGTATAAAGGACACATGGAAAAAACAAGAGGGGGGTGCTGGAAATGGGAAGTTAGGTGGGAGGGCTGGGGTGGGTGGGCTGGGAGTAAAAGGCAGAAAACTGTACTTGAACAACAATTTAAAAAATAATAAAAATTAAAAAGGAAAATGAAGTTATATTTTTGGCACATCTGAATTAGGCTGTCTACATACAGCCTACAAGGGATATCTATGTAGACCCCAATGTTTAGCTAGAGTGATCTAATGTGTGCTCCCTGTGCCCAGTGCCCCTGCCCAGCACTCCCCACAGCCTACTTCTGCCTTTACTTTCCTCATTTCTATCTCTCTCTCCTCCTGTCACTTCCCAACTCTTTAGGAACTTTCTGTTGTCTTCAGTGCAATGCAGTAAGGATATAGCAATAAGGTGAGAAAGGCTGTACCCTTACTACAACTTAATAGCTTCTGATGACCTATGAGCCCTGCAGTAACAAAACAGTTGCATTAGTTGAGTTTTGCTGTGGCCAACTCTAGTGTCTCCCATTAGGGTACACTGCTGAATCTTATTGACTCTATTTTTTTTCCAAAAAGTCACATCTTCCCCTTAGTTGGAACCAATTTGACTCAATTTACAGTTTTCACAAAACCATATGATCATCTCAATAGATGAAGAAAAACTATTTGACAAACTCTTTTGTAATAAAAATCAAAAACTAGATCTGAAGGGAAACTTCCAAATCTTGAAAAAGAAGGATTGCATTAAAGGTAGTACAGACAGAATCCTAAGTTAACACATATCAATTAATCTAGCCTCTATTTTGCTGAGAACCTATCAGAGCTCCAGCAAAGTGTCCAAACTCATGCTTTGTTTCTGAAGTTATAATGAACTCATATTCCAAAAAGAACCCTGTATATCAGTATATCAGACATTTTTACAAGTGCTGGGCCAACTCACTGCCGACCTATCACTGTTGGTCTATTAAACAAAGGTATTCTTATTTAGGTAAAATGTGTTTATGTAGCAACTAGAGTTTTTAAATAGCAATTAGATTGTAATATTATATAATATTTAATTTTTGTTAAAAAATTCAACGGGCTTTTCAAATTATATTGGTGACTAGGGATGGGAGGACTTTATGTTGGCACACACAGGTCAGGAACTAGGGCCTGTTGGCTGGACGCAGCTCTCAACCCCAGATCTCATTCTAGTTTTCACTAGATAACTACATCACAAGGGGGGCAGATCCCTAGTGATCACTGGAAAAAGCACAAAGGTAAAGGGAAGTCCCTGCAATTTTCAGGAAGTGACCTTTTAAAGAAAAGAGGTATAATATAGTGATGAAGGTGGCCAGGGAAGGGGCTGGAGACTCAAAGCCCTGGGGAATCTGAGTCACGACAATCTTCAAGATCAGTGGCCTGGAATAATCGTACAGTAGTTAGTCCCCCCTACACCAGGTCAGATTGTGTTTTAGGGGGGTAAATATAGATAGATAACATAAAATTGACCATGTGTAACATGACCATGCAATGGCAGTGAAATTCAGTTTGCCTTGGGTGTAACAATACCACCATCTTTCTCAGAAGTCATTTTTTTCAAAAATAAACTCGAGTACACTCATAAAACAAATCTCGTCTCCCATCCCACACAGCTCCTGTAACCACCATTCTACTTTCCACCTCTATGAATTTGACCAGTCTAGGTACCTCACTGAAGTGGAATTACACAGTATTTCTCTTTTTGTGACTGGCTTATCTCACTTAGCATAATGTCTTCGAGATCCATCCAGGCCGTAGCATCTGTCTGAATTTCCTTCCTTTTTAAGGCTGAGTAATATTTCATTGTGGGCATAGTTTATCCATCCATAAACAGGGGTATGTGGACCCTTGTTTATCCATCCATTCATCAGTTGGGGGACACTAGTTATTTCCACCTTCAGGCTGTTGTGAATAATGCTGTTATGAACACTGGTATACAAATCTGTTTTATTCTCTGCTTTCAATGTCTTTGGATATATCCCCAGAAGTGGAATTGGTATATATGATCAATTATATGGTAATTCTATATTACATTTTTGAGGAAACACCATACTGCTTTCCACAGTGGTGATATCACTTTACATTTCTACTCAAATTTTATTCTACATGTATTTTACATTGTGATGCATTCAAGTCCAGTTATGACTAAAGCAGTGTTTTGGAACCAGAAAAAAGAATAATCTTTTATGTGCCCTTGACCTTTAGAAATTGCCTCCACAGCCCTGGCTGGTGTGGCTCAGTGGATTGAGGGCTGGCATGTGAACCAAAGGGTGGCTGGTTCAATCCCAGTCAGTGCACATGCTTGGGTTGCTGGCAGGTTCCCAGTGGTAGGTGCGTGAGAAGCAACCACACATTGGTGTTTCTCTCCCTCTCTTTCTCCCCCCTTTCCCTTCTCTAAAAGTAATAAATAAAATCTAAAAAAAAGAAAAAGAAATTGCCTCCACAAATTCTAATAAATTTTGATAAATTCTCATTTGTCTATAAATTTAAGACATAAGAAAACATATAAAGCATTATTTTAAGATAATATCATCAATACATTTCTATTTAGGATACTATACAGAAATGACATAGCCCTTTAATTTCTTTTTGAAAGATTGACTCTAAGATTTAATAGAGGTTGAAAATAAAATTTTTTACAGAAAAGTTTACACAAATCCACAGCTATATGACAGATTCCTGGCAGATTCCTCTATGTGGGTCTGTTTCAATCCTTTGAGGGGGTTGGAGGAGGGATAGCCTCTGCAAAGGTATATACTGGGAAAAATTGAGTTCCATGTTGTATGGCCCAGGGGTCAGAGCTTGCATGACAATTCTGATGTTGATGGAAGAATCTGTGCATTGAGAGTGAAGATTAGAGCCCATTCACTGGTCCCCACCCCAAGAGACAGTAAAATTCACCTACAAATTTCAACCATGCTTATGACTATTAATAACTAATTATTTATGCCAGTATCTATAATAGTCAATGATTGAGGCTTACTTATGTTCTCACTTTAGTAAGTTCCCAAGTGCCCAGAGAGATTCCTTCCCTATTTCAAAAAACTGTTTCAGTTACTATGGCAACAGGGCACAGAGAAGTGGGGAGCTTTCCTCAGGCATGAGAGTGATCTGTCCTCTCATTGGCCAGACAGGACAATTCAGGAGATTAACATGTGGCACAAATACAAATAAATGTGCAGCCTACTTCAGAAAAGCCAAAAAGGTATTTTCAGGGCAAAGTCTCTCACAATGCAATTATGTCACACCTTAATCAAGTGCTCTATTTTGTACTGAAATGAAGAAATTATCTTTAGTGTTCAAAGTAGACACACAAAGGATAGCAGTTTGTGGTACACTATGGGTTTGCTGCTAAGGAAGGACCCAAGGCATAGTGGGGCAACTCATGGGCCATAGGCCAGCCTTTTAGCCATTGGGGGTGCCACGTACAAGGCGGGGCACTACTGAGGGAATTGCCTCCTGGCCTATCCTTACCATGGAACTCCAGGAAAAGGGTTGGATGTCAAATAAGAAACGGATGTAGCAGGAGCAAAGAAGAAAGCAGAATCTCTTTGCTTGCCAGTTTGGTAAGTTTGTATCACGCTGCAGATCTCCGCCTTCTCAGACCTTCACAATACCTTGGGGCTAAGCAAGTGAGCCCAGTGATAAAGGTCTTTTTTCACAGAGAGTGAGAAAGCAAACAAATACCATGTCAAAAATTAAAGTTGCTCATTATGCTCAGTGAAATAAGCCAGACAAAAAGGACAAATACTGTATGATTCTACCTATGTGAGGTACATAGAGTAGTCAAATTCAAGAGAAGGGAGGTAAAATGGGGTGGAGGAATAGGGAGTTATTTTTTAATGGGAACAGTTTCAGTTTGGGAAGATGAAAAGATCTGGAGATGGTGGTGACAGCTTCACAACAATGAGAATGTACTTAATGCCAAGGAATTTTAAAACACTTGCATAATTTGTATATTTTACCACAACAAAAAATTAAAATTACAAAATCATATGCATGCTATGTATTGATCAAATTCAGTACTGGTCACACAGCCAATAAATACTGAGTTTAGCATGAACTGGCCCTTGCTCAATGAGGGCCGTGGGGCATGCAAACATGGACAAAAAGCTGTGTGTACAGCAGACCCTCATTGCTACCCAGGAGTCCACAGATGTCTGGTCCTCCAGGTAGGTATACAGCTGTGAGTGGGGGCAAATCCCAGGAATGGAAGGACCCTCATACAACTGTGTGACTATTAATGAATCCCAGAAAAGAGAGCAAGTTTTCCATGAAAGCAGAGATCCACATTTATAACCCATATGGCTTAGACATTATTAATAAATGTGGCAGCAGTACTATTCAGTCACTCTACCCTTTGGCACTTGGGTGCCTGGTAGCACCTCTAACAGCAAACACTACCATTTTTCGGAAAGGAAGATGAAGGGAAGGGAAGAGATCTATACAAGCTAAGCCTAAATCAGCCCAGCAGACAATAAGAAAGGATGGGGAGAAGCTATTTGAGAGGGGAGGAAGAGGGAAAGAAGGAGGGAGAGGAAAGAGATAGGTCCTAAAGGTAAAGTTGGGGTGGATAAGAAAGTAGGAGGTAAGAAAGGAAGGTGGAGATGAGGACAAAGAAAGGAGAAAAGGAAGGGGGAGAGGAGAGGAACTTTGGTTTTCTGCAAGGCTAAATAAAACCAAAGCTCTTTGTTTTGTGTTGAGGAGTAGATAACAATAGAGCATGTGCCTGTGGATGGATATTCACCATAATCCCACTTTCTTGCTCCACTTTTGGTGAGAGAATAAGGATCGGAGGTTTTATCTAAACGGAAAACTGGAGGAGTTTTTTTTCCCCTTAGAGTGACACTGAGGTCAAGAGGGAAACCTGCACTCCTTCACTGAACACATTTAAGAACACAATGCGATTAGCATCTCTTCTGTTTCTGGGCTGCTTCAACCCAGGGTTTCTGGAAACACAAAGAAGTCTAAAGATGTTGTTCATTAATAGTTAACTGTTGATGTTGCTGAGAACTTGGTGGAGGAATGACGCTTAGGGCACTCTACCCAGAGAGATTTGATAGATGGATTTCTAAGTGCAATCCCAGCATCAGAAACTATGAGAGATAGCACCTGTCAAGCACAGAATGTGGAGCTTTTGGTAAATTCTAACTGAAACCTAAAGAACATACCATTTGACTTTCCATGGTCTCTATAGAGACAATTTGGTATTTTTGATCATGAAATTCTGAGTGTCGGGAATGAAGAGCATACTTGTTCCAATCCTGGCCTAAAGTGAACATTCAGAGTACAGCCTTCTGTTTAGATTTTCATTGTTGGTATTCCTGCCTAAGAAGACTGATCCTAAAACCAGTTGCAAAAAATATAATATGTAGCAGTTAATGTATTGAAACAGCCAGTGGAGGGTATAGGAAATATTATTACCATAGATAGCACCACAGGAAAATGTCACAGAGAAGACCATTCACAAAATTTATCCATTTACAGATTCCATCAGTACTGGGTTATTCTATCTCAAAAAATAAATTTAAAGCTGAGAAGATTATTTCCTGGCTTGTGCACAACTTTTGAGTTAACTGAGCAAATGCAAACTAAGATCAATTTCTCCTTAACTTTTTTTAAAGGTCACCAAAGAAGACTGTCAACCAGACAGATATAGTTACTGATGTCTTTTATGAAGTTCTTCAAAAGCTCAAAGGCTGCTAAATGTGTCAGATTAATGCATCTTCCCCACAACCAGATTCTTTGATATGAATCATGGAGAATTTTTTTTTCCTCCAGAAAATGGTTCTGTAATTTTGAGAAAATAGTTTTCTCTGTATCTTAATTTTTTTTGAGGGGGCAGGGGTAACTGTCATGAAAATATCTGGTTAATGGACTCTCTGTTTTCTATTTCTTCGTAGACTCTCTCAAAAATTTCTTTCAAGTGTCAATCTCAATCAAATGAGGCCAAAGTGTTACAAAGCTTGGAATTCTGGTATTTTATTAGCCATAGTTCCTTGATTATCCTGATTTGTAGATTTGGGGAGGATTTAATATCGATTTTTCTCTAGCGCTGAATAATTTTTAGAAAACACACAGTCTGAGTCTAATTGCCAGACCCATACTACGCACACGAAAGCTGTGAATACAAGCTGTGATCACAAATCACGTGTATGTGCCTTTGATTGTGTGGGACCCACATAAGATTAAGATTGTTTTTTTTCTTCCTTAATTATTCAGAGCTAAGTGTGATGAAAATTAAAACTAAACATATGGATGTGATCATGAAGGGTTTTTCTAATAGTTTTTTTTTTTAAGTATGTTTAATGTGCTAAGGGCACTAATTCCTTTAAGTATCTATTTAAGGCAAGGCTTCCTAGAATTTCCTCTAATTTTAGGGGAGCTTAAAGTATTTTCTTTTTCTTAATTCAGTGCCATACTTAGCAATGTATCAGTTCAAAATGCAAACAGTTTCTTCTTTCCCCCTTTTTAAATTCCCTGCAAAATCCACTATTACTGAATTTGAATTGTTACTTAGTTTTTAGCGGAATGAACTGGTCAGATTCAGACAGTTACACTTTTATTGTAAATTCAAAGAGAATAAAATTAAATATTAAGAGTTGAATCCTTCCCACAAAACTGTATGTCCATAATAATCTATATTATGATATATTTGTGACTCAATTCACAGTTTTCTTTGATAATGGCAAGAGACATGAAACAGGTTATCCAAAAACCAAGATAATCAGAGAATTTTTAAAATCTGTTTGTGGAATTCATTAACTGATTTTAAAAACTAATTTAATCTTATATATAATCTAGACTAACACTGATACTTATCTTCCTTTGGAAATGCTAATGGTATGTTAAGAGGTAGGCAGCTCAGAAATCTGTTGAGGGACAAGGACAAACCACTTGAGACTGAAAAGTTGTTGCAAGTTTTCATGGCACCAAATAGACAATATCCAAATGGTTCTTCCTCTGACTCTTGTTTCAGAAATGCAAGCCAGGGACAAAGGAACATAGAGCTGCAAGTTACAAGACCCAAAACATTCCTTCTTAGACAGACTGACCTCTGATTTCCCCTTCTGTTTGTCTGGCACATTCCCCAAGTCCTCTTGGGCAACCTGGTTCCATCCTTCCATCCCATATCTACTTTCCCTTCCCATCTGTGCTTCCAAAATCGCTTGCTGACTCCACATTTAGCTGAGCTCACATTTCTTTGCTTAACCACAAACCCTTAGATGCATTTCCAAGGGGAATCCAATTGTCATCCAACTCTCTGAATTGGTCCTTATACTGCTGGTCCCTTCTGCCTTCCTCCTAAGCTCACATTAGGCAGGACTTAGCAGAATGCTGACTGTCCAAATGGGCCAACCAGCTCCCAGTAAATGTTTGACTGGGTTACCCCTGCCAGATCTCTGTGACCTTGATACAAATTCCAAATACAATTGGATCTAGCAGAGTTAATCACAGCTAGATATGATGGGTGGCTTTTCAAAAACAAATAAGAGAGGAAACTTTGCAGTAGTTCGTTCTCCATGGCATCCAGCATTTTAAAGAAAGCAGAGCAAAGAAGCAAAACCATAGAACTCAGTTTATCCCATTCCCAGCAAGACCAATAGGCTGCAATAACAACCCAAAGGCAGGGAAACTGATGGGATATTAAATTACAAAACACCAACATTTGCACAGTAATTCCCACTAATTAAGAAAGAAAGATATAACTTGTTTGTTATAAACATCACCAGGTCTTGAACAAACACCAAGAGCTCACCACAGAGCCAAACCAAGCATCTGTCTAATCAGAGTCACTTTCCAAAGCATTTTATTGGTGCAGCTGCAGAGTGCACATTTTATCACACATGCTAATAATCCCCGTTTTGTCGCCTACATTTTAATCATTTGTTCTGGGCTTGTTTCTCAAACAATTACCACTAATAAATGGTCAGAATACCTCGTATCATATATGTCTAATTGCAGTCAAGAGCGGTTCTTGTCTGCATGTACATTTCAATTTACCTCTGGGGATAATGTTTGTTAATTGTATTTCTTTATATGCAAGCAAAGAAAAGGCAGCTCAGGCAAAAAAAGGACTAAGTGTTCTCCTCTTTCCCTTTGTTTCCACAAGAAGCTAAAGTCACTTCAAGAGGTACTTAATCCCATCATCCGTGGTTACAATTGCCTTGCAGCATCTATCAAAAAGATTCCGAAGTAAAGTGATGCAGCTATATTGTGTAATTAAAAGCAATTCAGGTAGTTATTGCTTGGGGCCCTTTACTGGTTCAAATATGTAAAATGGCTTTGCATGGATCCTAAACACTGTACTGTTTTAAATTTGGTCAGCATCAAAATCTGGAGGAAAGGGAGAAATATGGGGGGAAAACCCCAAATAACAACAAAAAAGCCCACCACCCTCTCCTAGTGTGAATTGTAAAAAAAAAAAAAGGAGAGTAAAAATCTGTAGTGGGGAAAAATACCCCACAATCCCTGGAACAAATGAAACAAATAGAGAAGGAAAGGAAGGAGAAAAAAGAAAACTGATGCTTTTCAACTTCACCAGTCCCTGTCCCAATCCAATTCTGCACTTAAAGAAACAAAATGTGCAATACTACTGGTTGAGTCTCTTCAACATGAATGAAAGAAGCTTGTAGGATCTACAACATAAAAGTAGAGGCTATCTGAAAATTTCAGCTTATTAAGAAAAATAACAAAGAAAATTTGTTGTGTGTCTAATTCCACAGTTACTTGTAAAGGCAAGGTATGAGAAGGACTTTTTAAAAGTATGGCCCAGCTTTATAATCAATTTACTTAAATTATTTTAAAAAGTTAAGTGCTTAGCCATTTCAACTTCATATTTGGCTTTTTAAGTCAACATGAATTTAACACAATGTTTTCAGCTATATACATATAACAAAGAGCCATCAATGACAGCAAGATGGAAACAGGTAAAATTCTCTGGTTTTTATTCTTGGCTAAAGCATTCTTAAGTGAAAACATAACTCTCAACAGATGTAAAACTAGATGTTAAAATAATAATGTATGTTTAAGTTTTATCATTTCCCCTTTTATAAGGAAAAAAAAACCCAGGAAGTCTTCCTGTTGATTTATGAAAGAATTTCAGGAAAAAATGCTAAGTTTGTGCCACAATGGCCTACTGGATGTTAAAGAACTTTTCAGGAAACACACTAGGTTACTCTCAGGATAAGGTGCATTCTGGAAGCAGCTGATGAGTGGAAATGCTCCACTCTATATCACCAGAACAGAGTTTCCACAGCAGCATCTATAAATGCGTTCTAAGATACAAATTGGTGGGAATGTAACTGCGGCCTAAAACTACAATGTGTGAGTATGTGAGTGTAATATGATTTGTCATTCAAATAATTAAATGATTGTCATAAGTGAACTGTTGTTCATTTAGGCACAAAACTGTCCTCATTCTTCACACATAGTCTAACAATTTAAAGTGAGTGCAAAACCCTACAACTGAAAATGTAAAAGTACTTTGTCTTTGAGTTTGCAAAAGTAAACTCAAAAGTTTAACCTTATATGAACTACTGATGCCAAATGGAACAAATTTTGTTTCCATCTTCAGTAGAATGAAACTTTTAAAAAATCTATCATTAAAAAAAATCTGCCATCCATGCTTTTTCAACTATATCAACCATAGTGTTAGAAATACTATAGATGCTGAAATGGTTTTGTATTGTTAAAATAAGTATTTCCTAGAAGTTCAACACTATTTATTATTATTCAGTGTTCAGTTTGTCTCCAAGTGCTCATTCAAAATCATTAACCCTCAATTGGTGGGGGTCATGGGGCTGACATCCCCCCACCACCATATTCTTATCACCCTTACCTTTTGGCTGTCCTGGTGAGGTGACACACTCTATGGGACTGAGAATAGCAAGTGGATGACAGAAGTACCCCTGAGCTTGATTACCTTTCTCTGCACCATCACTGTCAAATTTCTCAGATAAATGATTTCGTGATCAGGCATCAGTGCTTTCCCCGTCCCCGCCCCCCCCCACTCCCCCGCGACTGTGTTGCTCAAGTTAAGCTACACTTTTTGGGGGGTGGGTGGGGGTGGGGTAGGGCACTAAAAAAAAACCCCCACCGAACCTTTATTTTTGATTTATCCAAATATTTGTTTCATGTCCTACAGATTTTTTTTCACTAGTTTGGATCAAGATATGCAGGTACTTTTCCTGAACAGGGGACATTTTAGGAATACCCAAAACTGAACTAAACAAGAGAAAAACAAATTCATTGATAATGAATTTTCAGCAAAAGTCTGAACTGCACTCTGTCTCCTATAGCAAGTACCACTGGCAGGTGTTTTATCTGTATCATATTTCTTTCCTCTTTTGCCCCAGAACTCCACACTGCTCCCTTGTTTCTGAAGCTCCCCTGGAGCTCCCCAGGAATGGTGCCTACCACAGCCTGCCAAGAGCGGCCCCACCACCAGCCCTTCAATTCTTGCCATTGATCCAGTAGTGTGCACGCTGGCTAAATGCTGCCAGGTCAAGCTGGAGAGCAGGACTTGAAAATGCAGTACTAATTACTGTGATTACAATCTGTGTCTCAAGCAGCTTAGATTTCAGGGAAGTGTCTATAGGTGATCTGTCTCTGAATCAAAAATCTCAGTTTGAGAGATTCAAAATCTATACATGCAGACTTTCCAATTTGTTAAGTCATAATATGGGCATCACATCATTCATGATACCTTCTCCCAAAGCTTATGAACTACTGTAAGCCCAGCATACAGAAAGCCTGAAACAGACAGAGAAGAAAAATAATCAGACAGAACCCCTGCAGCCACAAAAGTTGCAAACACCAGAGCCCTGCAACATGATGCTCAGATGACGTTTTTCTTCAGGTAACCTGAGGCCCTCTGAAGCTTAACAGGGGAGTGAGAGGGTGCTTAAGGAAACATGATCATAGGCATCATCACTCTGCAAACAGCAGGGATGAATTTATCATCAATTTATCATGAATTTATCATGAGAATCTCAAATCTCTTAGTATCCATATGAGTTATGTATTGACCACTGAGCTCCAAAATGCAGATATACTAGAGTCAGAGAAAGTGATTTCATAAATACATCTCATATGACTAAAACAAAAGAATAAAAATAAATAATTTAAAAATGTTGATGAGAGAAAACACCAAGATATTTCATTTTCCTGGGCTCATAAATATCCTCTTTAAACAAGTTCCAGTCACTTGTAAATATGCTGAGGAGCAAGGCAGCTAGTTTTGCTCTGGAGTGCACGGTGTATTTTCCTTTCTTTCACAGACTGTGAGATTTGCTTGTCCCTGTCCAAATCTGTAGAGACAGTTCTTCCCAGGGCATGAAAATTAGAAGTAATTGCTCTGAATCATCATGTAGAATTTCTGAGGAACTTCTATTCTCAGTGATATCCCAGTGCTAGGTTTCCAAGCACTGTCATAGAATTGAGTGTGATTTCGCATGTAACCCATCACAGGGGTCCTTCTGCAGCTTGCAGGCACCACGCTGGTTTTCTGTGTGCCCATATCAGGGGTTTTGGAGGATGAGTAAGTTTTCACAGGACACACTGGCCAGTGGTCTCAAGACCTGACTTGTCATTTTGAGCCTGGCCTGAATCAGTACATTGTTGAAGACCACAGAGACTTTATGAAAATATGACTTCAATATTTTTCTTTCCTACCCTCATTTCCTTTTTTCAAGTACTCAGTTCACAATTTGTGTCTGTAAGTGTGTTTATTTGAATATGAAACCACTTTTACCGGGCTCGGTTGTTTTAAATGAATAACCATGAAAATAGAAGGTAAACGTTTCAGTGTACTCATCCTATAAAGCACCATTATTTGATGACTTCTTTGCTGGTTACTCAATCTAAATAAATTTTTAAGATTTGTGATTGTATATTTTAAGATTTAGTGACTTCAGATGGCAATTTTTCTCTTTTAAGAATTACATGAAATCACAGCACTAGCTTGGCAAAATAAGCTATTCCTGCTTTTAAAAAATTTTACTGACAATGATTAAAATAAAATTAAAAAAAAAAAAAAAGAAAAAAAAATTTTACTGAGCTCCAAGCCAGGCTCTTTTACCACTCAAAGTGAGCAATCTATTAAGTCAAAACTTTTGAATACCTAAATTTTCAGTTTTTGGGTTTTTTTGGAGCAGACAAGTCTCCTTAGTCTGTTTCCGAATCAGAGTCTCTGGGTCTGTCTAGTTGGCAATAAGAACTAGGCCTTTTGGCTAATGAACATTGACACAAATTTATCAGCATCTAACACAGGCCTGGTACGTGGTCACCCTTACGTTTGTTGACCAAATTTCTTACCAACTTCTTTCCTACTTAACTGTAGGAACCATCTAAACCATCACCATTGCATTTCTCAATGGCAAGAAACACTTGGCTTTTCTTCCATGTCTAAAACAAATTCTTCTAAGAACTGTTTGCCCTATACCAGGGGTGTCAAACTCATTTTCACCAGGGACCACATCAGCCTCACAGTTGCCTTTGAAGGGCCAAAATAATTTTAGGACTGTATACATATAACTACTCCTTAACAGTTAAGGAGTTGAAATTACATTCGGTCCTTTGAAGGCAACCGCAAGGCTGATGTGGCCCTGAGTGAAAAAGAGTTTGACACCCCTGCTCTATAGTATACCATAACCACGATCTGTCCCCTGCAGGCTGAAAAATAGTTTTTCTACAAGACCACTAAACAGAAAATGCACCAAAAATATGCTGTGATCAATATAAATAACTATAATGAAGACTGTCTCAGAAATAACTTCAATCAATTTTATGCAATCAATTTGTTCTTTCAAGGAGTCCTTAATTCACTCAATCCCTGGTTGAGTTGTTACATGAATCAAGAATGTTTAACTATGAGGATAAAGGCAGATATTGCAATCAGGGAATACCCGTGATGGTTTAATTAAAGAATTTTTGCATCTCACTTACAGAATATTGCTCCTTAAGTACAGCACAGCATTTATTTAAAATGTCCCAGAGGCACTTAAGCCCTTGATTAACAATAACATTTTCTTCCTTAGCTTCATTCTCAATTAGCATAAAGCTCATTTCTCATTGCCTGGAACTTCCAGCATGTAGCACTCAATGAATTTAACTTGCATGTGATTCCATATAATCCACCAAAAAAAGGTTAGAAGATATTCAAGTATACAAAAGCTAGCCTTTTCTAAAGATTAGAGTTCTTGTGTTGTAGTTTGCCTCACCTGTCACCTTCAACTTGCAACCTAGCCCTGTCCACAGAAGTATGACTCCCCTCTGAGTTATGAGAGGAACAAGGGAACCTGGTGACCACGATACAACTTTTAACTCTGAGAGATCAGTGACTCTTGAGCTCAAAGAAGAGGCCAAGACAGTGATTAATAACATACTTGCTCACATGACTGCTCTAGTCTGTGTTTTGAGAAGAAAGCAATGGTCACAAGTCCCAAATAGCTAGCTCGGAAGACCTTTCCCACTTCCCTGGAAAGGAGGTGACTGGTAGGGAAAGAGGAGCAGTTAAGGGCATGGGCTCTGGAATCCAGCAGACTTGGATCTGGTGACACCTTAAGCGTGTTACTTAACCTCTCTAAATCTCAGGTTCATATTATGAGCTGTATTGTTGTGAGAAGTCAATGAAATGATACACATAACACACCTGGCACACAGCGAATCCAATCAATAATATGGGTCTGGAACAGGGCACCTAGGACTCTGCTCAGGTATGCTGTTCACACACACACACACACACACACACACAGGCATGCGCACATGGTGGCAGGCACTCTGCGACATCTCAGGAACATACTGAGGGGACTTGGGAGCCTGCTTACATGCTGCAGGTCAGCACTACAGAAAATAAAGAAGTCAGATTTACATCTCCTCTCTGATGTCCCCAGGTCTTCAGAACTTAATAGCTTGACAAGCCATATATAAATTTTGCCTTATGAGTGAATTTGTAATCAGCTGTACAATGATGTTTCATGATTATCTATGCACATTAATCTACATCTGAAAAGAGGAAAATCAAAAGAATTTTGCTATTCATTTTATTTTAATGTTAAACAAATTTTTATTCAGTAATTCATTGATTCATCAAATAGATATTAGACACCTAAAGCAAGCAGGATTGGGAGTAAGGGGGGGGGGGGGATCTGCAAATGAGGAGGAATCAGACTTGGGGGAGGTTGAGCTCTAGCTGCAAAGACAGGGATTTCTAAGGGAAGAGGGCAGATGCTAACACTGATTGGAAAGCAGTGGCCCGAATTGGAAAGCAGTGGCCCGAAACTGAGAGGTAGGAGGAAGGATTCCAAAAAGGCTTCTCACCCTGCCCAGTGTAGCTCAGTTGGTTAGGCATCCTCCTGCTGAGCGAAAGGTCGCTGGTTTGATTCCTGGCCAGGGCACATGCCTGGGTATGCACTTGAGAGAAGCAACCAACTGATGTTTCTCTCCATCTCTTTCTCCCTCCCTTCCCCTCTCTCTAAGAATAAAGAAATAAAATCTGAAAGAGAGAGGGGGGAGGGGAGAGAGAGAGTTGCCATTCAAGCAACTTTTCTTTCATTTTTTTTTTAATGTAGCTTCTCAGAGGTGGTGACAACAAGTAGGGGCTGGGAGGTTGGATGACAAACTCCAGAGGCAAAAAGTACATTCTGAGCAAGCAGAATAAAGAAGAGCACAGGCAATCCACCTATTTCCTTTCCTCAATTATCAGTACCAATTTCGCTTTCTTTCCAAACGCCATGCCCACCTCTAACTCTTAACATTGCTTCATGCATGTGGGGGATCTAGCTATTTGAAATATCAAGACAGTCTCCTTTTTCTGACCCTGTAAATCTAATCAGTGACTAAAACAGTAACACCCAACATCTTAAAGTTTTCTGAATGCAAAGCTCACTTTTTTGCTCTCTGATAAGATTTATTTATGCTTTAAAAATCATCTTAGAAATGTATAGGACTTAAGTAATAACTCAATTTTAAATAGATAGGATCTTCCTTTAAAATCAGAATTATGTCAAAAAAAGACACAACCAGATTATATTTTCCATTACCTGAAATGTATGAAAGCATTATGTAGGTATCTCCAAGTGTACCAGGGACAGTTTGTCTGTATACAGTTACATAATGTTAAAATAGAAGGTACCAGGAGTCATATGAAGGGAAACAAACCAGTCTCAGGGGTAGACTTTGTTCTTTTTTTTCTAACATCTATTGAGTCCTTTATTTGCATCATTGCACTAAACCCTTGCAAAAATCCTATAAGTATTATTATTGCCTCCTATTTTATATAAGGAAACAGGTTTATTTTCTTCTGTAATTTTACATTTTCAAACATATAGCTGCTGACCATATTATGTCACATTTCACCACTGGTACCAGTTTTCTCAGGGCATTGCACAAACCAAAGCATATTAATTCACATTCATACTGGCCAGAAAAGCTTTACTCTTAAAAAAGAAAAATCCAACAAATAATAACAAAAAATGCCTATTTTTCCCCTTCAAAACTGTTTCTACATGCTATTAGAACATGGCTCACCAAACTTTTTCTGAAAGGGCCAGAGAGTAAATATTTCAGACTTTGTAAGCTGAGAGACAAACACGGGCATATTATATAAGGACTCAAATAACAAGACAGAAGAAAAATTTCCACACAATTTTTGTTGACAAAATTAATAGTTTACTGAGTATAATTTTTTGGTAATACAGTACTACTCATGAGAAAAAAAAGGTATTCTTTGGGCGGGGGTGGATAGCATTTTTGCTTAACTGGAATTCAAAGGTAATGTTCTCCATCATCAAATCATTCATCTAAAAAAAAATTCTTAGTTTGAGAGCCATACAAAAACATGTGGTGGGAAGGATTTGGCCTGTGGATCCTGGTTTAGAACTTTTCTCTAAGGGTTTAGCCATAGACAAATATACTCTGGAAACCCAGAATTTCACAGACATGGGACCAAGTCACAGGAAGTACCCTGACCACAATCAGGGCAACAGGGGCAAAATGGTCAGGACTCAGGTCTGTGGCTTTAAATCACAGATGGGTGTATCAGCTCTACTTATTACTCACAGACATCAACAACTAGAAAGCTTCCAGGTTCCTGCTCCCCTCCCTCTTGTGGGATTTTCATTTTTTTATATCACTTGATAATATAGGAGGTTTGAAGTCGCTGCCATACCTACCAGTTTGTGCTGCACTACAAAAAAGTCAGGGATGAAGGGAGGGGGGGAGGGGAGGGGGGGGAGGAAGGAAGGAAGGAAGGAAGGCAGGCAGGCCGGCCTGACTGGTGTGGCTCAATAGGTTGAGTGTAGTCTTACAAAGTGAATGGTCATCAGTTCAATTCACCATCAGGGCACCTGCCTGGGTTGCGGGTTCAATCCCAGATGGGATCCATGCAAGAGGCAACTGATCAATGCTTCTTTCTCACATTGATATTTCTCTCCCTCTCTTTCTCCCTCCCTGCTGACCCATGGACAAGGACAATGGGGTGGGGATTGTCTTTGGGAGCAGGGGTTAGATGGGGCAGAGGAGAGCAATGGGGGGTAAATGGGGACAACTATAACTGAACAATAATAAAAAATAAATTTTAAAAAAGGGAAGAAAGGGAGGGAGAGAGGGAAGATAGGAGGGGAGGAAGGGAAGGTAGCAGGGAAGAAGAGTCAGTTTGGTGTGAATCACAAAAAGCAATAGTCTCTCTTATTTATTTAATTCTTTTTAAATCACAATTTCTCCCATGTTTCTTAATCCCTCTATCCTGACACCAATAAATTTCTTTTTTGATAAAGTTTTAACAGATCAGTTTGTGTTCCTAAGTATATCCATCATTTTATCCCCCTTCAAATACAAAACCCAGAAACTCCGTCTTTTGTGGACTCCTTGCTTTGTGTGACCATGGGGAAAGGGGCGTGGGAGGAGAGGGGAGAGAGGTGAGGAGGGCCGTTATTGGCTCACAAAGGTCCAGACAGTATTTGACTAAAAAAAAATGCAGAGCATGGGAGCAGGGTAGAAAAAAATGCATCAGAAATCCCATAGACAGAGGAAGGTTTTTTTTAAATTTTTATTTTAAAAGATTAAGGATTGTAGGTTTTCATGCTTATTCAGGTGGAACAAGAAAAGATTTTAACCTCTTTGCCTCATTCAGTTTGGATCTGAACAAAATAAAAGTCGAGCACATTCAAAACATCTATTATAATTTTCTTCTTCCTTTTAAGATGGCAAGACAACATCTGGTGAAAGATTCAGGGTTATACTCCACTCAATAACAGTCATAGAAAAGAAAAGCCAAGGGCACACCACAAGTGGAAAGGGCGATGGAACTTGTCCAGCTTTTTCCTGCCTTTCATAGGGACAGATATTCTAGGTAAAGCTGCCTTGTCATTGTGAAGTAAAATCCAGTTCTAGCATCAAGCAGGACTGACAAACTCTAGTTGTTCAGAATGAATATGAAATGTACACAGCTATTATATAGAAGGAGCATGAGCTGTTTCTGTTGTGGAAAGGAACCAGATTTTCCAAATTAGTCCAGCTTGCAATTCATGGTCTGAACCCCCATTTATCTGCATCTGTAATGAACTAGTGCCCTGATGACTAACAATGCCTTCAGGAAGTGGTTAAACACCACTATGTTGTACATTGGTGGTACACAAAATAAAAAGCAAGGGAAATAGGCAAATGAAGAGAGGGGGGAAGTTAAGGCAGTAATTTTGACAATAAAGTAGAAAGCATTTTCCAGCATTCAAATTACAACAGGGTTTCAGTTCAGCCTGAGTGTCCTCCATGTCTACATGGACAAGTCTGTTAATTTCCCTGATAGAGCTAACCGACCAGTAGTTTTATTTATTGATTTTAGAAAGAGGAAGGGAGAGAGAGAGAGAATGAGAAACATCAACTTGTTGTTCCACCCATTTATGCATTCATTGGTTGATTCTGAGATTCATACCCAAAACCTTGGTGTACTTGGACAACACTCAAACCAAATGATCTATCTGGCCAGGCCCTAATTATTTTTTAAAATTTTTATTTATTAACTCAAGAGAGAGAGAAAGAGAGAGAGAACAATTTGTTATTCCTCTTATTTATGCATTCATTGGTTGATTCTTTAATGAGCCCTGACTAGGGATTGAATCTGTAACCTTTGGCACATGGGAATGGCACTCTAATGAACTGAGCTACCCAGACAGTGCCCCAGTAATTAAAATTTTTTAGAGATTTTCTCTTCTCTAACCATTCCTATTGCATATTATGTTATTGGAATTATAAGATTTTAAAACTTAATCTAAATTTCTGATAAACAATGATAAGGAAGAACAGGAGGTAATAGTTGGTAGGGGTGGGGGGGGTAATAAAAGCAAAGGACTGGTTTTAAGAGCCATGACTTTAAGAAGTTATAATTTTCAGAAGTGTTCTTTTTGTTGACCCCAGCATTAAACTGACATATAATAGATGTTAATTAAATTTAGACATGAGTAAATAAATGAATGCAAAAACTAAATATATTAAATTAGCTTTAAATACATTTCCCTTTCTTCATTATATATTGGTAACAATTATTGTAAAGTATTTTTTAAATTAGAAGAGCAAATAAATGGGCCTTCATCACCTATCTCAGCTTAATCAATTGCAAATGGTTCTGTTCTTTCAGTGGAATCATCAGTTAAGTTTTATTTCAATGCTTTGAGGCATTCTTCCTTTTTTTTAAAGTAAGCTAGAGAGTCATTTATTCTGCTGCTAGGCTTTTTATTTAAGTAAAGAAATCAAAATTGTCTTAACATTTTAAGCAATGATTTGCTAGCCCTGCTTTGACTATACTAACCCATATAACTTTTCCATCCATGTTTATTTTTTTTTATATAGTACAACCTGCCATATTTGGCCTATATTAACAACGTATAACATACAGATGACCCTCTTCCCCAAAGCCCTCTGAGGGAATCTTACTCTGGGGCTCCTTGGCTCTCTCACAGGCTGGTGCTGCTCTGCTACCCCCCCGCCCCCCAGCCATGGTTTCTGTGGTCCTCTCCACTGAGGCTCCAGGCTGTGGCACCTGCCCCTTGGCTTCCCTACAGGAGCATCTCGAGCTGCACTGCTGTTTCCCCGGCCTGTGAGGACTGTGTGTGGCCAATTCCCTGCAAGCCACTGCTCAGAGGTGCCCTGTCCCCCAGTCCCACCCCATCTCCACACAGGAATGAAACCATCTTGCCCTTCCTCCTGGGCCTACTGTGGCCCATCCTAATAAAGATGAAGGCAAAGTGCTTCAAGTCTCAGGTTATCACTAACAAAGAGGTCAATAATGCCACCAAATGGTCAGCTGGTACCATGGCTGCCCCCAGGAAGGCCATGCATGCCACACTGTTCATGCATTTGCATACTGCTAATCAATTTTTTAAAAGGCAAACCCAGATATTGAATGGATACATTGATCCAGGAACCTGAGGCCTTAACTACCCAAACAAGCGGCCGACTTCCTGAGTGCTCACAGGTGCACCTTGAGATCCACAGCTATGGTGACAAGACCATGGAAAGATGGGACGCAATAGCATTCCATCCCCTGCCACACTCTGGTCAGTGGCTGGTCTGGCAACAACACTAACAATATTAACACAAGATGCATGGCAGAGAGGCGGAGTAGCACTTGGAGTCAGGACAGTCACACCTACAAGACAAAGTACAGGCTGAAAGTGGTCCAGGATGCAGTGCTCCTTTCTTTCTTCATCCTAATTTAACCAATAGATGAAAATCATGCTGTGTTAAGTGACAGAGAAAGAAGGAGAATCTTTTCAATGACTCATCAATGGGCTAATGGCCATCTGTACTTTTTTAGGTACCCCCTGGAGGGAAGGAGAGGAGTGAGGATGTGTCTTCTGGCCTCTTTTCCTTCCTCTCATTTATATACATTTCCAAAGCCCACGAAACTCTGAAATATCCAGCCCCAAACAGACCTGTGTGTCCAAAGGCACACAGGTGATACTATGCCTCAGAGAATGGCAAGTGCCACCAACCACCATTCCTTGTGTCTTCTCCTTAAGCACAACTGATACTCAAGCAAATCACTGAAAAAGGAGTCCAATCTAACAGGCCATAGAAGAAAGCTTGAGTAAATGACCTTTAGGTAGAGGGCCTTGGGGCTAAAATCACAAATGCATTGTCCCCATATAAATGGCTGATACCTTTGCTGATTACCAACAATGTGTAAGGCATAGCACAGCACAGCACACAAAGACACTCTCATCTCTTTATGTCACGTTTTTTAAAAGACAAGAGAAATCAGTCCAGGTCATTCTTTCCAGTACCTGTTGTTTCCAGCTTAAGATGAGAAAGAACTTTTAATGCAGGTCTTTATTGTGATCTACAGAATGAAGACATTGTCTGGTCCTTGCTGTTCTGCTTTCTCTGACTTGAATAGTAAGACCCTGTAGAACTTCTAGAACATAAGTATGCAGAAAGAAGTTTTCAGCATTCCAAAGCAGATAAATAACTATCTTGGATATTTCAAAAACCTGCTGTGTTTAAGTGTTGAGAAGGGCCCAATTTATATTGAATGGATTTTGGGAAATACTCATCACAAAACACACTCAAAGCAATACAATGGGATCTGTTAATATTAATACTAATCATCTCTGTGAATGAAGAAGGTATCACTTCCTGTAAGATCTATTTTAAGGTTTAAAAGGATAATTTTCTTCATTTAGCATTTATTACACATTGGTTGTGTGAGAGAGAACTAGGTATATTTTTAAGTCCAAATCTCCTACTTGCCTGTTTCAAAGAAAATGGCTCATTTGCTAGGTGGCCCACTTTTGCTACTGTTTGGATTCCAGATCAGACCTGAAAGAGGTTTGGGAGAGGGTGAAATGTGCTTATGTTCATTCATTCTTTCCACTTAGCTTCAGAAGACAAGGTGCCCAGAGGACCATACTCCTCTGATTTTATGAGAGGGCCTTCTGCCCTGCCCTTCCTCTGAGATCTTTATCTAAAAAAGAACCTGCAACCCTGGAAGAAATGTGGAGCAAGCTTGATTTTGTTGAGGAAGTTAAGATTGTGGCATGTTTCTTCTTAGCAACCATCATGCTGATTCTGTGAAAAAGAAACATTTGGAGGATTTCCACTGTAGGAAATACTTTAAATATCTGCAATTACGCTTCGAATAAGCAAGTGGGGCAGGTATTCCCTGGACATAAAGATCATTGAGGTATTTTTCACAGAAATGAGGTTCTGAATATACATCCTCACACCCTTTTTGGTGGCACAGAGAAGTAATGAGCAGGTAGCTTTGCTGGCCCTTAGCATTCATGAGGGAACTCAGAATGTAAAAACTTGATGTCCTGTAGATGCCTATTTCTTAGGAATCACAGGGTGAGGAAGGGGCACGGCATGGGCCAAGCCTATGCTAGCCACTTTACCACATTCAGAGAAATGAGTTCTCACACCAAGCTCTGAGCAGTGGCTCTTCCCTATCAGGGGAAGAAAAATAAGTGATGGCCTGTGTCTTTTCCATGGTACCACTCTGCCTCCACTCTCTCTCCAGTTTCAAGTCTGGAAAAATCTATCAGTCCAACTACTTCAGGTAGCATTCCAAGAACTACAGTCAGGCCTGAGTAATCTATTCACAGACATGCTTCAGAGAAAACATGATCACCCCAAAAGAGTTAAGGCTAATTATAAAAAACTAGAATACTTGGGGTTTCTGCTACTTATAATAATATTGCGAATATAATTAAAAGCCCATTACACTGAGAATTATAACAATAGTTTTATAATACCTTGAGCCTGACATAAAGTAGGAGTTTAATAAATAACATTCAATGAATGTTAGACCAGAAGCCTAACATCTTATTGATTTTAAAAGGATAATTTTTAAAATGCTTATGACTGGCTATGAAGCCTTTAGCAAGATAGTAGTAGTAATTATCATGAAACATACTCTTAAACCAATTCTGACAATTTTGCCTTGTTTACTTAAATATATCTGATGCATAATTTCATTAAAGTAAATACAACTACCCCTCTTTCAACTGAAAAACAAGTCCTTCAACAGAAAAGATGGGATTCTATCTATCCATACCCAAAACTATCTTCTTCAGTCAGGACTGTTAATCTATTGCTTTCATGCACATGTGTAGTGGCTGAACTAACAAGATGAAAAGCGGCAGCCCTAAAAATCAATCCAGTGTATATAGTGAATAAAGCACAAATAAAAGGGTATTTGCACACCACCAAAATTCCCTCTTGGGGGCTGTCCTGGTCCATCACAACCCAAATCCAACTTTTCAATGACACCTATGTGTATGAATACCTAATAGACCTTGCATTTGCAATAAAGTAAACATTAACTGACTTTCCAAAATCAGCTTATAAAATACAGGGGGTATGTAACTGAATTTTTTTAACTAAGAGATTTAAATACATCCTAATCTGTTTTGTGGTCAAAACAACCAAAGACTTAACAATCACCACTGGGTTTTTATAGCATAGTAGTAAAAGATCCCTTCATGTCTCTGATGGTCTCTCAACAAAGCTGTTTAGTTGAAAGAAAAGAAGGAAGGAAGGAAGGGAGGGAAGAAAGGAGGGAGGGAGGAAAGGAAAGGAAGGAGGGAGGGAATGGTGGAGGGAGGGAATGGTGGAGGGAGGGAGAGAGAGAGGGAGGGAGAGAGGGAGGGAGGGATCTAGTTTCCTATCTAATCCCGACCATTGGGGCCCAATCTTCTACTCTCCCCAGCGGCCTCGGTGATAGCACGTATTGGTAGCCCTCATTTGTCCCTTTCTTGCTGTTATTTCCTTTCAAAGCCATTCCTGAAATTTCCTCAAGCCTTGAGTTTCTGAGTAACAGGCAGATCCAGTACCTTTTAAAAAGTTAACCACAGTAAATCACCATCTTTTTTAAAATTGAATTTGTTGGGAGTGACATTGGTTAATAAAGTAATAAATCACCATCTTACTTACATTTAGGTCTTTCCTCCTTTTACACCATTTCTTTAAGCCACCAACCTGAGATCGGGCTCTTCCCTAAGCCAAGCCCTCAGATAACGGTCATATTTAAGATGGACCCTGCTTGTCAAAGACTAGAGAGCTGTCTGCAGCATACGCTCCTTGTCACCACAGCCAAGTAGGCCCAATAAATGCTAATACTCAGCATGATGCATCAAGAACTTTAAGCCTCTGCAATGTCTAAACAGAAAGTATCACAAATTTACTGAAATTATCTGTGGCACAAAAGAGAAGAGAACGAATTAATCAAAGCCTCTCTCTTAATGCAATGCTTGGTTGAAATACCCCAATCCCTTTTTAAATAGGATGCTGGTGGCAAGTGACCCTGATGGCATGCCCCAGTGAGACACACAAGGAACACTTGTTCCATTTTTTTCTTTTATGACCTCATTAAGGAGGATTTTGAAGATTGTTCCTGAATATGAGAACAAAGTGTCTTAAGACATTACTAGCTTTTTGTGTCTTTAGCCTTTTTCTGCTGGGAGGCCTTTAGGGTCTGTGTTTATAACTAGGTACACTCATGCTCACACTGACCTCTCCCCAAGACAAGAATCAGGCAAGGTGATCTGGAAAAAAACAGTCAGAGCTGCACACCTTTAAATGCGGAGATGAGCTAATTTCTTTCACTGGAAACTTTTGCCAAGACCAACTTGGGTCGGTTTTTTTTTTTTTTTTTTCATCTTCTCTGAGTTGTAGCTGCCACTAATTAGCTCTGGCGGGTGTTTCGAGGCTCTTACCAAGGGAGGGTACAGACTGCCAAATCTGCTAGTGTGAAAATACTCCACCGCCAGAACATTTTCTCTGTTTGTTGATTCCATGCTTTGATTTAATATGGAAGATTGTATTTTTCTATCAGAAACAAACAGATTTATAACAGAAGACTTGACAGGCAAACAGGGAAAAAGCAAGCCAATGACTAAAACTAAATGCAGTATTTTTATTGACTTCTTTGAAACCAAATAACCTGGCATATTAGTGTGTGCATTCTGCAACAGACATTCAGCCCCATTGTACTACTTAGAAGAGAAGAAAAAGAAACCCTACTGTTCGAAACCCAGCGGAACATCCCCACAACAGGGCACAACTGTTCCCTCATGCATGAATGGAAAGGAGATGAAAGAAAAGATGAACTTCTGAGGTACAGCAAAAAACAAAGACAACAAAAGTACTGATCATGAGGGAATGACACAATTCATTGCAGCCAAAAGGATGAGAAAAAGAAGCTTAGACAATGCTGAGGACAGCTAAGTGACACGTAGGAGAATTGAAAAATCTACAGAAGTGTCTTTTCTCTCTACCCCTGATGAAAAACAATTAAATGTTAGTACATCTGTCATAAAAAAGATCACTGAAACCTGTTACCATCATTATGGATGGTAAACTTAAATACCCAAATTGTAACTCTCCAATTAAACATTGCCATCTCTCAACCACACATTGATATTTCTCTCCCTCTCCTTCTCCCTCCCTTCCCCTCTCTCTAAAAGTAAATAAATAAGTAAAATCTTAAACAAACAAAACATTGCCATCTCTGTTTCTTACCCTTGCTAAA
Organism: Phyllostomus discolor; assembly: GCF_004126475.2. Classification (NCBI taxonomy): domain Eukaryota; kingdom Metazoa; phylum Chordata; class Mammalia; order Chiroptera; family Phyllostomidae; genus Phyllostomus; species Phyllostomus discolor. The sequence goes on along the minus strand of NC_040913.2, from coordinate 54,038,290 downwards.
ATGAAAAGTTTTTATTTCTATGACATTTTACAACACCTGCTTATGTTGTAAAAAATTATAAAAGCTAAGGGATCCTGAAGCTGTGTGTGTATACATGTATGGAGATATGGATACAAAGGTTTAAAACACTCTATGTAAAAGATGGGCTTTAGGAAATTTGTATATAAACTCAGCTTTTGTATATAAAATATTTTCTGCTCAACTCACATTATAATTATAGAAATACTCTGCTTTAAATTTTGGATTGGTTTTATCTAGTAGCAGCTCGAAACATTTTGGCTTTAAGTTTCTTTGCTCTCAAACTTCATTGCCAAGAAAATATTGTTTGAAAACACTTAATATGAAGAGAGGAAGCTTATACTTTTAGGTAAATGCAGTCATGTGTATGTGATAGGAATAATTATCATTTGATGCTTCTGTTTTTCTTAAACAGAGGCACACTTGTCCACACTTCACTAATGTTCAGTCCTGCTAATGAAGTGTTCAGTGAGAAAATCCCATCAACCAAATACATTAAAAAACCACCATATGAAATCCCCACTAGATGTTTATTGCTCCGGAAGTCCATCAGCCTGGGAAAGTCACACTGTTTTAAACTGAGCTCCTGGGCATTATTCCTTGCTTGATAACATGCAGCCACTCACAAAACCCCAAAAAAGCAGTTATTGACCCTGTCAGAATGCCTGATTAATATATAAACGCTGTAATTGATTAGCCGAGAAGTGTGAATTAAAACAGGGCATGGCATCAATAACCAGCTTCTAACAAAGGTGGCTGATGTAAAATGTAAAATGTAAAACAAGAGCCCTCAGCTATATCTCATCAAAGGCACACTTTTCTTAAAATGGGAGAGAGAGGGGAATAAACAGGCCTAGCGTCCTGTTTTCTGAGATGCTTTTATCTTTCCTCTTTCTAAAGATGCTTGTGTTGAGCCACCAGTAAATGATATCAAAACCCACTCCTCAGTCCACTTTCAGTCCACCTTTGGATAGCAAGCAGAGTGAGACAGTAAATGTTGCCATTGTTCTGGGACTTTAAGAAAAAGCACATAAGAAGTCTTATTCTCTCTTCATTTTGCTTACTGGGAACTCTTTTTACTTATGTCCTTATGGCAAAGCAAATTCTGCTTGCTCTAGTGCCCCTGGACAGATTAGAGGCGTTACTCACTGGAGCATTACTTCCATCTGTTGCTGAAGGTGAAAAACTCATTCATTCATTCATTCAGTCAGTCATCCAGTATCTAGTATAGACCACTTACTCTTCTGAGCTGAGAAGTACAAAAGTAAGTAAGGTTTATGGCAGGCTAAGTAGATGCAGATCCCATTTCTGGTTAAAATACACCATAATATTGGATAATCTAAAGCAAAAAAATTCTTTTAAAAAGTTTTAATGTATAACTGAGCTTGAAAAAAAAGGGAAATGAAATCTTCAAGTGCTGAAATAAAGCAGGAACTCTAGGAGTTAATGTGCAGAGAGGTATTAGCCCTGGAACAAGAACTAGAGCCTGGAGCATCAACACCCATTTGGGACAGAAGATACCAGCTTGGGCCTGTGCAAGGTGAGGGAATGGAGAAACTAGACCTGTTAAAAAGCTTTCTAATCCATGAATAGGGAACTAGAAGAATTGTGTCCCCCAAAGAAATAGTAAGGCAGCTTGAGGTCTGGCTTGGGCTCTGTGAAAATAAATAAGTTTTATTATTTATCTGGTTTGTGAACCAGGGCACACAGATTCCCAGAGGCAAAAATAATCCTTGCTAAAGATGGGCTCAAAATAAAGAACCCCAACATGTGAAGAAAAAACCACCAGGCAGAAGAGTTAGCAAGTATAACATAAGGGTAAATAGATACCTAGGAACTTGAAATAAGTGAAAACTTAGGAAAGACTCTGAAATGTTCATGTTTGAAGGTCTTAAGATTAATTCAGGAAGGAATAGCATCCATTGAAAGAATGGGACAGTATTGAAAATAAAATGAATTTAAAAAGAATGAAATAGCATTTTTAAAAGGAAAAATATAGCCATAAATTAATAAGTAAAACAGTAGATTAGACAGGGTTGATGAAAGAATTAATAAACTACAGGATGAATGAAAGGAAATTATATAGTCTGTGTTACAGAGAGGTAGGTGATAGAAGTCATGGAGATAGGAAACAAAAAGAGCAGAATGAGACATTTAAAATAAATGTCAGGTCCTGGCTGGGTAACTCAGTTGGTTAGGAGCATCATCCCCATTCACTGAGGTGTGGGTTCAATCCCACAATCCTAAGTACCGTGAGGGTACTTATGATGAGCAACCAATGAATGTACAATAACTGGAATAATGAATTGATGTCTCCCTCTCTCTCTCCTCCCATCTCTAAAATCAATAAATAAAAAATATTAATGAATGTCTAAGACAGAATGGAAAGAATGAGGATTTGTGACAGGAACATACTCAGAACTGAAAGAAATACGTAAGTTCTCAGGTTAAAGAAACACAGCCATGAGCTGGAGAAATAACAAAAATCAAAACCTAAACATACAGCAATGAATCTATAGAATGCCTGGCTTTTTAAAAAAAAATAGAGAGAAAAAGACTGATTACTCATGAAGAAGGAACAATTTTGCTGCATAATATAATGATCCTACGCAGCAAAATAAACACAAAAATAATTGAACAATATCTTCAAAGCACTGAAATAAAACAACCTTTAGCCTTGAATTCAGCTAAGTTATCATTCAAAATATGGACCAAATAAAAAGATTTTCCAGACAAAGCCTGAAAGAAGCTATTACTCTCAGTTCTTTACTGAGAGATTTGACCAAAGAATTATTATTTCAGAATAAAAGAAACTGAATCCAGAAGAGAGTGGGATTCAAGAAAAAATTATTAGCAAAGAGATTATAAACAGGTAAATAAATCTAAAGAAGCCTTTACTATAAAAAGAATATCAACAGCAGTAATAGTAATGTTTCATTCAAAACAAACTACTAAAAAATCAACCAAAAATAAAGCACTAGACTTAGATAACATAATAGCCAGAAAACATGAAAGATTGGGGGATGTGTGTGAGCCTAAAATATTCTATCTAGGACATTTTGTTCAGAAGGAGATTAGAAAATATTAGTTAACTTCGACTTTGTTAATCAAATATGCCATTAAAATTCTAAAAGTAATCGCCAAAAATAGAATGTATAATGTCAAAATGAATATAAGGGGATAAATAAAATAGAAGGAATACATAAAGCTAAGTAAATCCAATAAAAAGCAGGAAAAGAGGAAAATATGGCAAATAAATAGTACATAAAAATAGTAAAATAAGCTTAGAAAAATAAATTTAACTACACTAGTTATCACGACAAATATAAATATTAAATATCCCCGAGATCCAAGATGGCAAAAGAAGATAGAAGTTATACTAACCTTCTCCCAGGACCAAACTGGAATTACAACTAAATCATAGGAAAATCATCCTGAACCAACTGGACACTCACTACCTATACAGAAGACTTACAACCAAGAACTTACAGAAGAAAACACGTAACCACAACGAGACTGATAGAGAATGCAGAGGTGGCACAATAGACTGGCTGGGCTCCCATGGCTGCAGCTGAAGTACTGGAGAGATATTTCAGTGGCTGGGGCGGGGGACAGGTTCCCCTAGGGAAGTGTGGGGTCCAAACCACAAGCTGTGCTCCCCAGGGTATAGCACCAGACCAGGAAAGGAACCCAAATAACATCCAGCTGTGAAAGCAGCAGGGTTTCTCTCTGCCACAGAGAGATGGCTAGAGATACAGAGAACCTCTTAAAGGGCCAACACACAAAATTTTGTTTGCAGCCACTTACCATGGGTTCTGGCACAGGGAGGCAGAGCGGACTAGAGCCATGTGAGAAGACTTGGGGCTGGTGGCTCTGGGGAGAGAGCTGAAGAATTAGCAGCCAGGATCTCTGTGCTCAGTCATTCCCCATAATGCAGAAGCCACCTTTCTTGAGCAGAGCACTTCCCTCCACACAGCATAAGCCTGCCGTTGGGGGGAGCATTAGCCCCACCCACAAGAATCCCTTCCCACCCCACCCTATGAAGCTTAAGCCCAGCTGCCAAGGAATACAGCTGGAGGCACTTTCAGTGATTAAGCCTAACAGAAAGCCTATAGGTAACAGTGGACCTCTCAGAGCTTTGAGACTTTATCTGACCCTCGCCCAGGCCTGGTGCCGGTGAAAAGCCAGCCTTTGTGCACAGCTTGGCTCTTTTATACACACTCAGGTCCAAGAGAGGGACCCACAATGTGTGGATTACTGATAACTCCAAACAGGTTGCCCAGGGCCAGTCATAGGGAACATCTGACATAGGCATGCACCAGAGTCTTTGCTGATGTACTTAATACATAAACAATAACAAGGAGACAGTCAAATTTGGAAGACAAAGAAACAAGCCCCAAATGAAAGAACAAAAGAATCTCCAGAAGAGCCAATGAATGGAGGCAAGCAATTTATCAGATGAGAGTTTAAAGTACTGATTATAGGATGCTCAACAGCATGCAAAAAGACATAGAAACCATGAAAAACAACCAGTCAAATAAAGAATGCAACATCTGCAATAAATAATACACTGGAAAGAATAAATACGTATGTTAGATGAAGCAGAAGACTGAATCCGTGATTTGGAAGACAAAGTAGAAAAAACACCCAGGCAGAACAACAACAAAAAAAGGAATTTGAAAAAAGAAGTATTTAAAGAAGTATTTAAAGGAGTTCTTAAAGTGTAAGAACATCCACATCATGGGAGGAGAAGTGTGGAAGGGACTGAGATGTATTTGAAGAAATAATGACCCAAAACTCCCTTAACCTGGTGAAGGAAAAGACACAAAAGTCCAGAAAGTGCAGAGTCCCAAACAAGATGGGTCCAAAGAGGCCCGAACCAAGACACATCATAATTAAAATAGGAAAGTCTAAAGACAAGGAGAGAATCTCAAAAGGCACAAAAGAAATGCAGTTAGTTACCAACAATGAAGCTCCCATAAGACTGTCATATGATTTCTCAACAGAAACATTTCAGGCCAGCAGGGAGTGGCGTGAAATATTCCAAGTGATGAAAAGCAAAGACCTACAGCCAAGGCTACTTTACCCAGCAATGCTACCATTTAAAACTGAAGGAGAAATAAAGAGCTTCTCAGACTAGAAAAAAGTTCAAGAAGTTTGTTAACATCAAACCAGTATGGCAACAAATGTTAAAGGGCTTGCTTAAGAAGAAAAAGGAAATAGTTAAAAATAAAATGGTAGCTCTGGCTGGTGTGGCTCAGTGGATTGAGCACTGGAATGTGAAGCAAAGGGTTGCCAGTTCGATGCCCAGTCAGGGCATGTGCCTGGGTTGTGGGCCAGGTGCCCAGTAGGGGGCATGTGAGAGGCAACAACACATTGATGTTTCCCTCCCTTTCTCCTTCCCTTCCCCTCTCTAAACACAAATAAAATGCTTTAAAAATAAATAAATGGCAATAAATATATATCCATCAGTAATTCCTTTAAATGTAAATGGCTTAAATACTCAAATCAAAAGAAATAGAGTAGCTGAATGGATAAGAAACGAGACCCATATATGCTGTCTCCAAGAAACCCATCTCAGAATGAAAGATACACACAGACTAAAGTAAAGGGATGGAAAAAGATATTTCATGCAAAAAGAAAAAAAAAGCTGGGTAGCAATACTTGTATCTGAAAAAATAGACTTTAAAACCAAGGCTACAGTAAGAGACAAGAAGGGCATTACATAATGGTAAAGGGAGCAATCCAACAAGAGGATATACCCTAGTAAACATTTATACACCCAACATAAAGCAGCTAAATATGTAAGCAAATCTTGATGGACATATAGGGAGAGATTGACAGGAGGGACAGTCATAATCAAGGATTTTAACAGCCCATTAACTTCAATGGATAGATCTTCCAGACAGAAAATCAACAAGGAGACAGTGGCCTTAAATGACTCTCTAGATCAAATGGATTTAATTGATATATCCAGAGCATTTCACCCCCAAAGCAGCAGAATATATATCTTGTCTAGTGCACATGGAATATTTTCTAGGATAGACCACATGTTAGGACACAAAACAAGTCTCAGTAATTTTAAGAAGACTGAAATCATATTAAGCATTTTCTCTGACCACAATGCTATGATACTAGAAATCAATCACAAGAAGAAAACTGAAAAACACAATCACATGGAAGCTCAATAACATAGTATTGTTATTAGACAATGAATGGGTCAACAATGAGATCAAGGCAGAAAACAAAAAGATACCTTGAAATGAATAAAAATGAGGACACAAGCCAAAATTTTTGGGACACCAGGATAGCAGTCCTAAAAGAGTAATTCACAGTATTACAAGACTATCTCAAGATATAAGAAAAAGCTCAAATAAACAATTTAACCTTACACTTAACAGGACTTGAAAATGAACAACGAACAAAGCCCAAAGTAAGTAGAAAGAAGGAAATAAAAATGATCAGAGCAGAAAACAATTGAAATAGAGTCTAAAAAAATTACAAAAGATCAATGAATTCAAGAGCTGGTTCTTTAAAAACATAAACAAGATTGATAAACCTTTAACGAGACTCAACAAGAAAAAAAGAGAGGGGACCCAAATAAATAACATTAAAAAAGGAAACAGGAGAAATGACAACTGACACCAAAGATATACAAAGGATTATAAGAAAAAATCACGAACAACTATATGCCAACAGTTGGGCAACCTGAATGAAATGGATAAGCTCCTAGAAACATGAAATCTTCCAGAACTACACCAGGGAGAATCAGAGAATCTGAATAGACAGATTACCCCGAGTGAAAATGAAGCACTAATCAAAAAACTCCCAACAAACAAACAAACAAACAAACAAACAAACAAAGCTTTGGACTAGATGGAATCACTGGTTAATTTTTACCAAACATTCAAAAAAAGAACTAACACCTCTCCTTCCCAAACTATTCCACAACAAAATTCATGAGGAAGGAAAACTCCCAAGCTCATTTTACCAAGCCAGCATTATTTTTATCCCAAAACCAGATAAAGATATTACACCAAAAAAAACATAAAATTATAGGCCAATATTCCTGATGAACATAGACACTAAAATCCTCAACAAAAATATTAGCAAACCAAATATAGCAATGCATCAAAAAGATCATATACCAAGATCAAGTGGGATTTATTCCTGGGATGCAACGTTGGTACAACATTCCCAAATCAAAGAATGTGAAACACCATATAAACAAAATGAAGAATAAAAACCACATGATCATATCAACAGATGCAGAAAAAGCATTTTTTAAAAGATTTTATTTACTTTATTTTTAGACAGGGAAGAAGGGAGGAGAAAGACAAGGAAAGAAATATCAGTGTGTGGTTGCCTCTCACATACCCTACTAGTGACCTAGCCTACAACCCAGTCATGTGCCCCCACTGAGAATCAAACCAATGACCCTGTGGTTCTCAGGCCAACTCTCAATCTACTGAACCACATCAGCTAGGGTCAGAAAAAGCATTTGATAAAATGTAACATCCATTTATGATAAAAAAAAACTCAGCAAAGTAGAAATAAACATAATAAAGGCCATTTATGACAAACCTACTGCCAGCATCATACTCAACAAGAAAAAACTACAAGTACTCCCCCTTAAGATTAGGAACAAGATAGGGACGTCCACTTTCAACTCTCTTATTCAGCATAGTATTGAAGGTCCTAGACACAGCAATCAGACAAAAAGAAGAAATAGAAGGTATCCAAATTGAAAAGGGAGATGTAAAATTGCCATTATTTGCAGGTGATATGATGCTACATAGAGAACCCTAAAGATTTCACCAAGAAACTACTAGAACTGATAAATGAATTCAGTAAAGTAGCAGGATATAAAATTAGTAACAAGAAATCAGATGCATTTTATATGCCCATAACAAACTATCAGAAAGAGAAATTAAGAAAATAATCCCATTCACAATTGTTTCAAAAAGTATTTTATTCTTTTACAACCTAACCAAGGATGTAACAGACCTATACTTGGAAAATTATAAAATGCTGAAGAAAGAAACTGAAGAAGATTTAATAAGTGTGAGAGCACACACCATGTTCATGAATGGGAAAATTTAAAGTCATTAAAATGTCCATACTATACAAAGCAATCTATAGATTCAATGCAATTCCTATCAAGATACCAATGGCATATTTCACAGTACAACAAATATTTCAAAAATTTATATGAAACCAAAAACGACCCTGAATAGCAACATCGATCTTGAAAAAGAAAAACAAAGTTGAAGGAATCACATTACCAAATATCAAACTATACCATAGGACTACAGTAATCAAAACAGCATGGTGCTAGATAAAAACAGACACATAGATCAATGGAATAGAATAAAAAGCCCAGAAATAAACCCACGCCTTTCGAGTCGATTAATATTTGACAGAGGAAGGAAGCACATACAATGGGATAGCAATAGTTTATTCATTAAGTGGTGCGGGGAGAAGTGGACAGATACATGCAGAAAAATGAAACTAGACCACATTCTTACACTACACATAAGAATAAATTAAAAATGGATTAAAGACTTAAATGTTAGACTTGAAACCATAAAAATCCAAGAAGAAAATATATGCAGTAAAATCTCAGACATTGCTCATAGCAATATTTTTTCTGGTACATCTCAAACAAGGGAAAAAGAAAGAAAAAATAAACAAGTGGGAGTACACTAAACTAAAAAGTTTTGTACTGCAAAGGAAACCATCAACAAAATAAAAAGACAACCCATTGAATGGGAGAACATCTGATAAGAGGTTAATATCCAAAACTTATAAAGAACTTATATGTTCAAAGGACCTAAACAGACACTACTCCAAAGGGAACATATAGATGGCTAATAGACATATGAAAAGATTCTCAATGTTACTAATTATCAGAGAAATGTAAATTAAAACTACAATGAGACATCACTTCACAAGGGTCGGAATGGGTAACATATAAATCAACAAACAACAAATGCTGACAAGGATGTGGAGAAAGGGGACTGCTTGTGCACTGTTGATGGGAATGTAGTTTGGAGTAGCCACTGTGGAAAGCAGTATGGAGCTACCTCAAAAAATTAAAAGTGGAAGTGCCTTGTGATCCAGCAATTTCACTTCTAGAATTTATCCAAAGATCCCAAAACTCTAATTCATTGCATCATTATTTATAATCACCAAGATGTGGAAGCTGCCCAAGTATCCATCAGTAGATGAATGGATAAAGCAACTATGCGACATTTAAACAATGGAATACTACACAGCCATAAAAAGAAGAAAAGTTTACCCTTTGCAACTGCATGGATGCACTTGGAGAACAGTATGCTAAGTGAAATAAGCCAGACAGAGAAAGACAAATACCATAAGATTTCACTCATATGTGGAATCTAATGAACAAACTGAACTAACAAGCAAAATAGAGACAAGCTCATAGATAGAGAGCAGGCTGACAGCTCTGTTGAGGGGGTGTTGATGGGTGGAAGGACCAAGCAAAAACTAAAAAAGACTCATGGACATGGACAACAATAAGGTGATTGCAGGGGCACAGGGGTGGGTAGAATTGGAGGAGGGTATATGTGGAATAAATGGTAATGGAAAAATACAATAAAAACTAAACAATTTTTAATATAATAAAATTTTTTTTAAAATTAAATATCGTCATTAAAATACAGAGAATAAATGCAAAGTAAAACATAATGATTCAATTACATTCCGTTTATAAGAGACATACCTTAAACTAAGGACACAGAAAGGTTAAAATTTTTTTCAAAAATATGGTGATAAACAATTTGTCTGGTGACACTGCCTGTTTTGGCCATAATTTGCCTGGCAAGGACTAGGTTCTCAATACATGTTGCTGAATGAATGGCTGAATTAATTAATGCAATATCAAACAAGAGAGATATAGAAGCAAAAAAACATCCTTAGGGGGGAAGAGATCATTATCTAATGATAAAAAAACCCCACTTTATCAGAAAGAAATAATAGTCCTTAAATTGTAGACATCTGAAATATATGCAAAAATTATCAGAATTTCAGAGGTAATCAACAAACTCACAGATGCAAAAACTGATAGGTCTAAAAGACAAAAATTTGGTAAGAATATAGAAGACATGAAGAGCATGGCAATAAGCACTACCTAATGGACCATAAAAATTTCCTTGACTCAAAGATTAGACAATACACCTTTTCAAGTAAAATGGAATACTTATAAAATGTGACCATTTACAAGGCCATTAAGGAAGTCTCAGGAAATACTAGTTGATGTACAAACCACACAGTCTCTGACCACAGTGCAGTGAAATCAGAAATCAATCATTTTGAAAACTTAAACAAATACTTTTAAATAATTCATGGCTCTAAAAAAATTGTAATTGAATACAAATATTTAAAATATGGAAAAAATGAAACATTACATATCTAAATTTGCAAACTACCTCAGACAGCTCTTAGGGGAAATATATAATTTTAGATGCATATATTGTAGCTCTGGCCAGATAGTTCAGTTGGTTAGAGCATTGTCCCAATACACCAAGGTTGCAGGTTCAATCCCTAGTCAGGGCACATATAAGAATCAACCAATGAATGAATAAATAAGTGGAACAACAAATTGATGTCTCTCTCTCTCTTTCTCTCATCAATAAATCAAAAATGCATATATTATAGATGAAAGGATATTAATAAGCTAGGTTTTTGTACTCAGGGCATTATTTTCAAAAAGAGCAAAGGACCTAATCCAATGCAAGTAGAAAGGATAATAAAAATAACAGTTAAATTAACTAAATAGTTAACAAAAGATAAGGAAGAGCATCAAAATAAAAAACTGATACTTTGGAAAGACCAAATTGACAAATCTTTGGTAAGATCAAGAAAAAGAAAGCACAAATAAATATTATTACAAAATAAAAAAGAAACTAAAACTACAGATGCAGTAAAGATTTGTTTTTAAATAAGAGAGCCCTGACCAGTGTGGCTCAGTTTGTTGGGTGTCCACCCACAGAGTAAAAGGTCACAATTTGATTCTGGTCAAAATACATGCCTGGGTTGTAGGTTCAGTCCCTATTTGTGGTGTGTACAAGAGGCAATCAGTATATGTTTTTCTCCCTCTACCTCCCCCTTCCCTTCACCTCTCTTTAAAAATAAATAAATACAATACTTTTAAAAAATAAGAGAATACTAGAAACAATTTTATGGCAATTTGAAAACAGATGTTGTGGATAATGTCCTAAATAAATACAAGCAACCAAAAGTGACTTAATAAGAACTACAAAACACAAATTATATAATCACTAACAAATTTTAACAAGCCTTTAAGGATCGGATAATTCATAACTTATAAAACAAATTGTTCCACAGAAAGGAAATAAGAGGAAAAGTTCCTCAAATAATTCTCAATTTATTTTGAAGAGATTTTTTTCATGAATGCTTGTGTTTATGTATTTATTTTTAAATGATTGTATTATGCTTTCTGGTTCATATTTTAAAAGTTTATTTATTTATTTTTAGACAGAGGGGAAGGGAAGGGGGAAAGTTTATTTATTTATTTTTAGAAAGAGAGGAAGAGAAACATCAATGTGGGGTTGCCTCTCATGCACCCCCCTACTGGGGACCTGGCCTGCAACCCAGGCATGTGCCCCGACTGGGAATCGAACCAGCAACCCCCTGGTTCACAGACAAGCAATCAATCCACTGAGCCATACCAGCCAGGGCTATTTTGAAAAGATTTTAAAACCAAAGACAATAAATACAAAAAAAGTAAATTAAAGGTTGGCCTCATTTATAAACATAAATGTAAAATTCCTGAATTTTAGCAAACCAAATCCATAAAAGGGAAAAAATCATGTTTTATACCAGTAATGCAAGGATAATTTGACATTAGAAAGTATATTAGTATAGTTCACTTAATTAACAGATTAGAGAAGTTTTTTTAAACATCTCAAAAGATGTGGGAAAAACATTTGGTAAAACTTAATCTAAAAAATTGTATGCATGAAAAGAACAAAAAGGTAACTGACAGAATGGGAGAAAATATTTGCAACTCATATTTATGATAAGAGATTAATAACCAGAATGTACAGAAAATTCCTAAAACTCAACAACAAAAAACAACACAATTCAAAAATGGGCAAAGGACTTAAATAGATATTTTTTCCAAAGAAGATATTCAAATGCCCAGTAAGCACATGGAAAGATACTCCACATCACTGATTACTAAGGAAATGCAAATCAAAATTATATGAAATACCACCTCATACTACTATCAAAAAGTATGAATATAACAAGCACTGGTGACAATGTGGAGAAAATGAAACACTTGTGCACTGGTGGTAGAAATGTAAAATGGTAGAGTTACTACAGAAAATAGTATGATAGTTCCTCAAAAAATTAAGAGTAGAATTACCATATTATGCAGCAATACTGCTTCTAGGTATCCTGTAAAGCAGGGAAAGCAGGGTCTTCAAGAGACAGCTGTATACACATGTGTAAGCAGAATTATCTGTAATAGCTAAAATGTGGAAGCAACTCAATTGTTCATCACAGATAACTGGATAAGGAAAATGTAATATATAAACACAACGTAATATTATTCAGGTTCAAAAAGGAAGGAAATTCTGACTCACACAACATGGATGAACATGGAGGACATCAGGCTAAGGGAAATAAGCCAGTCATGAAAAGACAAACCCTTTATGGTTCTACTTATATAAGGTACTAGGAGTACTCAAAATCATGGAGACAGAAATTAGAATAGAGGGCTGAGGGGAGGGTAGAATTGAAATGGCGTACAGAGCAAGAGGTCCCAGAAACAGAGATGTTCTCCCATAGCTCACAGTTGATAGAAAGAAAGAGGCTGATGACAGGCTTAAGATACTTTGCATATATCTATGGCAATTTGGTAACTAGTTAATAGTTGTGGTACTGCCCCAGGGCAAAAGGTGTGACTCTCAGAATGTATCCTGACTCTTGATACAGGCAGGGAGTCGGTTTCCCCTGTGTCACTGAGTCGTGCTTTTCCTGACTAGAGATGGAAGCCTACAGAAGGAAGATATGGGAAACTGGCAAATGTAGCCCATTGTGAGCGGATCCACATAGGAAGTCATGTAGGAAGCTCAGGGTCAGGATTTAAAAAAAAAGGTGGGTAGCCGTAAGGAGAAAAAGCCACGATGTAACAACTAGGCAGTTTGTAGGAAAGCTAGTCCACTATGTGGGAGAGCCATGAAGGCAGAGTGAGGAGAGGGAAGGAGGAGTAGTAGCCATAAGGAAGGAGCCATGAGCCAGGAGGAAATTTCAGCCATGCAGCTGGTAGTGAAGTGGCAGCTATGTAGTTTGTAGTCAGGATTTCACTATGTGGCCTGGTGTAGTAAGAAAGAAGGCATACTGCTGCTCTGATCGTGCCCACTGCTGCTATGATTGTGCTCGCTCCAGCAGACCCTGAAGTCCACCAAGGACTCTGCTTTGCAAGACACTGACCTGCTTCCTTGAAGACTGGACCCTATCTGGACACTTGGGACATAGGGAGAGGCCACTCTCTTGGGATTTGTGCTTTCCCAGACTCTGCCATGATCCAGTACAACATGGCATATACTTTCTAGACTATTACAAGAAGGCTGATGACAATGTACCCCAGATCCTGAAGCAGAGAACTGCTGTGATAGGATGGTGACTTTGAAGCCCATTGAGTACACTTTCCAGAGAGTGACTGGAAAACTATTTGCGAAGCCAGCTAAAGATAAGAATTTGGGAAGCCCTGGCTGGCGTAGCTCAGTGGATTGAGCGCGGGCTGGGAACCAAAGTGTCCCAGGTTCGATTCCCAGCCAGGGTACATTCCTGGGTTGCAGGCCATAACCCCCAGCAACCGCACATTGATATCTCTCTCTCCCTCTCTCTCTCTCCCTCTCTCTCTCTCTCTCTCTCTCTGTCTCCCTCCCTTCCCTCCCTAAAAATAATAAATAAATAAAATCTTTAAAAAAAAAAAAAAGATTCCCTCTAAAAAAAAAAAAAAAAAAGATAAGAATTTGGGGAACTATTGGGCTTGTTTTTGGCTTATACCCTGGTAGGGAGCAAGAGAAGTGCTGGGTTTCATGGGGGAACAGGGCTCCAAGTAGGAGTGCTCCCAGTGCCCCTTGCCCAGGTTGGAATCTTATAAAAGAAAACTTGTTTCTTCTAACACTAATTGTTGGGTCACGCATCAATGCACTACATGCATGGGCCAGTTAGCTCAGTTACAGAATGGGGAGTTAGTTTATAAAGTTGCCAGAATACTAGATCAAAATACTAAAATCGAAAGCAGAAACATGGCTGATCAGTAAGTGTTCATCTCCACTTCCTTTCAAAAACCCACATTTAAGGGGGAAGGAGTATAAATCCATAGGAACAGATATAATAAAGGAAGAAAATCCCTTATAACAAATGTCAACAAATTTGGAAAACTGAAAGTGAATCAACAGGGGAAAAGCCAACTTTTAACTGCCAGTAAAACTGGGAACAAAGAAGCGTGACAGACCAAAAAGAATCAAGCTTCTTTCCACACCAGAATTCTGGGAACACTTAGAATTGAGAGTCCTGGTACCTCTGAAGGTAGGATCATGGGTTTAAACAAAGGGATTGTTTGAAAATATGTATAAAGAGCACTTAGACCACCTCCCTAGTAAGTTCCTAATTCTAATAAGGCAAAGGAAGTAACAGAAGAAACTAAATCAAAACAGCTTCCAATTTATGGATGCAAAACAATGGGGAGGAGTTAGTTGAGGAGGTGAAAATTAGGACTAAGTGAAAGTCTGCATTTGGAATGCTGAGGATTCCCTGGGTCCCTTCCCCCTTGGTTTTTGGAATGCTGGCAGCCAGGTTTTATCCCCACAACAGAAGGCTGAGGGATTCCTCTCTGAGTAACCATGAAAGGCCCAAGAGAACAGCCCAATAGTCACGCTGATATTTGGTGATACCCTGGTGAAAGTGTCAGGATGCCATCAGGTTGCAACCCTGCAGTGAGGTCAATCAATTAGCACACATAATATAACTTTCCTACTGGTCTTCAAGTTCCTCATTCTCAAATACAGACTGATAGCTACAACTCCAACATTTGGTGAAAGGCATTAACATAAAAGATAGACCAAAACAACTAGATAGAGCACTGAAGAGAAACAGAGGCAATGCAGAGAGCAGAAAACTAACAAAACACTATTAATAGTCTAAAAGAAATGCAATAATACATTTAAAAACCAAGACTATCACTTACAACAATGTTAGAGAATGTAGAAAATCTGTCAGAAATAAAAATATGAAAGCAAAAATTTTTTTGAAAGTAGCTGAAGATAAAAGCTTCTAAAAAGTTGAATTAAAAAATGGAAAATAGAAAAGATAAAAAAACAAAAGAATAAAATAGGCCCAACTTTCTAGCAATGAGGGTATGAGAAAGAGGAACAAGAAAAAAATGGAAAAAATAACTTTGCCAAAGAAATACAAGAAAAGCTCCCAGAACTGAAAGACAAGTTTCTAGGCTGAAAAGCCTATGGAACACCTATATAATTATTTAAAAATGATCCCACCAAAGTATATCATTGCAAAGTTTGAGAAGTCCATGAATAAAAAGATCTTAGAATATTCAAGAGGGGAGAAAAAAACATTCATATATTGTGTTGGCCAAAAAGTTTGTTTTTTTTTTCTGTGAGATGGTTCTAGTAGTACTCAGTTTAACTTCATGTGAAACAATTTTGTTAGATCATACTGTGATAGCTGTCATATCAGCATGCATTATAAAAAAATTTATTGAAACCTCCGGCCAAGATGGAGCCATAAGTAGACACACTGTGCCTCTTCACACAACCAAAAGAAGGACAACAACAAATCTAAAAACAAAACAAAAAAACAAAACAATGAGAACCGACAGAAAATTGAACTGTATGGAAGTTGGACAACCAAGGAGTTGAAGAAGAAAGATTCATCCAGACTGGTTGGAGGGGCAGAGAGGACTCTAGGCAAGGTGGCAGCTGGCAAAGCAGGCAGTCCCACATTTGTGTGCAGATAAACTGGGAGGAACAGCTGAGTTGTGAGACAGACCATGCAACCCAGGGTCCCAGAGTGGGAAAATAAAGTCTCAAAACTTCTGACTGAAAAAATCTGTGAGGGTTGTGGCATCAGCAGAAACTCACAGCCTCACAGGAGAGTTTATTGGAGAGACCCACAGGGTCCTAGAACATACACAAACTCACCCACTCGGGAATCAGCACCAGAACGGCCCAATTTGATTGTGGGTAGCAGGGGACGTGACTGAAAGCCATCGGAGCCCAGCAAGTGGCATAGCTCCCTCTCGGACCCCTCCCCCACTGACAGCATCATGACACAGTGACTAGGGTTGCCCTGCCCCAGCAAATACCTAAGGCTCCACCTCTTGTCACTTAACAGGTGCACTGAGAAGAAAAGAAAGAAAGAGAGGAAGAGAAGGAAGGAAGGAAGGAAGGAAGGGAGGGAGGGAGGGAGGGAGGGAGGGAGGGAGGAAGGAAGGAAGGAAGGAAGGAAGGAAGGAAGGAAGGAAGGAAGGAAGGGAGAGGCTCAAATGAAAGAACAGATCAAAGCTCCAGAAAAAATACAACTAAGTGACAAAGAGCCAATCTATCAGATGCACAGTCCAAAACACTGGTAATCAGGAAGCTCACAGATTGGTTGAGTATGGTCACAAAACAGAGGATAAAATGAAGGCTATGAAAAGTGAAGTAAAGGAAAATGTACAGAGAATCAACAGTGACAGGATGGAAACTGGGAGTCAAATCAATGGTGTGGACCAGAAGGAAGAAAGAAATACTCAACCAGAACAGAATAAAGAAATAAGAAGTCAAAAAAATGAGGAGAGGCTTAGGAATCTCTAGGACATCTTTAAACATTCAAAATCCAAATCATAGGAGTGCCAGAAGAAGAGGAAGAACAAGAAATTAAAACCTTGTTTGAACAAATAATGAAGGAAAACTTCCCCAATCTGAGGAAGGAAATAGACTTCCAGGAAGTCCAGAAAGCTCTCAGAGAGTCCCAAAGAAGTTGTACCAAGGAAGCACACACCAAGGCATATCATAATTACATTACCCAAGATGAAAGATATGGAGAGAATCTTAAAAGCAGCAAGAGAAAAGGAGACATTTACCTACAAAGGAGTTCCCATAAGATTGTCAGCTGATTTCTCAAAAGCAACCTTGCAGGCAAGAAGGGGCTGAAAAGAAGTATTCCAAGTCATGAAAGGCAAGGACTTCATCCAAGATTAGTCTATCCAGCAAAGCTATCCTTTAGAATGGAAGGGCAGATAAAGTGCTTCTCAGATAAGGTCAAGTTAAAGGAGTTTATATCATCACCAAGCCCTTATTTTATGAAATGTTAAAGAGACTTATCTAAGAAAAAGAAGAGCAAAACTATGAACAGTAACATGACAACAAACTCACAGTTATTAACGACCAAACCTAAAACAAAAACAAAGGCAAACTAAGCAAACAAGTAGAATAGGAACAGAATCACAGAAATGGAGATCACATGAAGGGTTATCAGCAGGAAAGTGGAAGAGGGATAAAGGAGGAAAAGGTACAGGGAATAAGTAGCATAAATGGTAGGTAGATAATAGATAGGGGGAGGTTACGAATAGCACAGGAAATATAGAAGCCAAAGAACTTATATTTATGACCCATGGACATGAACTAAAGGGGGGGAATGTCGGTGGGGGGGTTCACAGGGAGGAGGGGAATAAAGGGGGGGAAATGGGACAACTGTATCAGCATAACCAATAAAATATATTTTAAAAACTTATCAAAATTGGTGAACTTTTGTGTAGCCATTTTAGTAATGAATATGGAAGACAATATGCAACATGTTTGCCATATGATACCTATTATTTCCAGAAAGGTAAAGATGAAACTAAAATGAAAAAAAAAAAGATTTGTGCAGTGTATGGAAAAGGTGCTCTGACTGATCAAACATGTCAAAAGTAGTTTGTGAAGTTTCGTGCTGGAGATTTCTTGCTGGACAATGCTCCATGGTCGGGCAGACTAGTTGAATTTGATAATTGTAGGAGACCGCTCTGCGTGGCATGGGCCCAGCTCCCACTCAGAGATGCACAGGACCCACGCCCATGGATAGGTACTTCCATGGGGAATCAGGCCTGCAATGTGCCTAGGCCGCTTTGAGTCTTGCTAAAAAACTCCCTCACCCCGAATTGAGGACATTTACTGCAAAATAACTTCCTAAAATCAATGCTAAACCTTCCAAGGATGAGTGTAACCAGTTCAACCACTTTTGCCTTTTCATTTGCAAATATCGCCTTTCTGTGATGTGATTAGCAGCATTGGCTCCTTTGTTTTCTGTAAAAGGTAACCACCTAAAGCGAACCTGTGCATAGTAAATGAGGACCATCATGTAATGTGCAGAGAAGAGAAATAAAGGCCTGTCATGGTAGAGGCTGCGGCTTTTGCTCCCCTTGAGAGAAAGGCCACGCTGTCCCTTTTCCTCCACCAAACTCAGTAGTTCGTGTGAATGTCTCATTTCATCCATAATGACACGGACAATGTCGGCTGATGCCTGCATCAGATAATGATCAAATTGAGACATTAATTGAGAACAATCAACATTATACCATGTAGGAGATGGCCGACATACTCAAGATATCCAAATCAATAAAGTTATTGGTGAAAAATTACAGAAAAACTAAACAGACTTTTTGGCCAACCCAATAAAAAGGAATTAAGAAGATAAGGAATCAATGCTTTTAAACATTTGGGGAGAAAATGTTTTCCAAAGATAAAGTTCTTCATGAACAGAAACAAGATGGATTAAGGAAATGGATTTTATACATTCCCTAGTGACAGGGAAACTGGTTGGGAGCTATGGGTAGAGCCAGATGAGAAGAAGTCAATAAATAGGGTGTGGCGGCAGCAAAGAAACAGGCTGGACAAGGGCGGCAAGTTCACTGGTCACTATACAACCCATGAAAAAACAGCAGAGGAAAAGGGCAAAGCAAAGGACTGGAAAAATGAACTCGGTTTGGAAATGCAGCACCCATGGTAAAATAACACCTTTTTTTGCCTCTCTTCCTGCTGGGTAAAACCCCACAAATTTGCCCTGGCCAGTTGGTTGGAGCATCGTCCCCTGCACCAAAAGGTTGCAGGTTTGATCCCTGGTCAGGGGTGTATGGGAGACAGCCAATTGATATTGTGTGCTCGCTCTCTCTCTCTCTCTCTCTCTCTCTCTCTCTCTGTCTCTCTCTCTCTCAAAATCAATAAACATATCCTCGGGTGAGGATAGAAAAAAACTCACAAAATCCCTCCTGTTCTATATTGACCTCATAAGTTTCAATGACAAAGAGCACTAACAAAAATGCTGTATAGTATAAATAATAACAGCTTTATTATTCCCCTAGCTCCACTGGGGCAGAGAAAAGTAGCAGACGGTCCCCGGGAAGAACAAATGTTAGTGTTGCCCAGTCCAGAATGCAACCTGGCCACATTGCTCTGGGCCTCTGGAGGGGAAGGAGAAACACTGTCCAATCTCCAGTTTCTTTAAAAACAAAGAAAGACAAACCCATGCCACCAATTTAAAGAGAGGTAGGAATGAAGCCAGCTACTAAAATGCAGGAAGAAGGCTTTCTTCCTGAGCACATCTTTCCTAGTGCTTAATTTCACACAGCTGCTCATCTGCATGCCTTTTTATTGAAAGAATTCATACCTCAAAGCCTGCAAAATAAACTCCCACCGCTTATCAAGAATTGGGGTGAGGACTGGCAATCTCTAGGAGTTAAAAACTTATAAAGGGTTATGATCTTTCAATGAAAGAGAAATCAGGCTGAGAAGGTAAGAAGAAATGTGGTGAGAAAACAAACTTTTTAACAACAGCTTTTCAGGAAGACACAGGAATGAAAGAGTGCAGGAATTTTGTTTTGAACACCTATTCTCACTAGGAACGTTTTTGTACACTATTTGGAAGAAAGGAAGGAGAGAGGAAAGGGAAGGAGAAAGGGAAGGAGGGGAAAAATAAAAGCTGAAAAAAAGGAAGTGTATTTCCCACTGGCCAGGACAGTGGCAGAGTTAGGTTCTTAGGTCCATGAGAAACACTGAATACAGCTGAGGATGAGAATGTCAGCTGTGCAAAGTACTACAGACTGAGTGGCTTAAACGGTAGAAATTATCTTGCCATTCTTGGAGGCTAGAAATCTGAAATTAAGGCAGGGTTGGTTCCTTCTGAGTGTGGAGCCAAGGACTTGTCCCAAGCCTCTCTAGCTTGTAGATGGCCATCTTCTCCCTGTTTCTTCACATATTCTTCCCTCTAAGCATTCTATCTCTGTGGCCAAATTTACCTTTTACTTAAGGACACCAGTCATATTGGATTTGTTCCTACCCTAATGACATAGTCTAACTAATTACATCTGCAACACCCTTATTTCCAAATAAAGTTACATTCTTAGTATTGCGAGTTAGGATGTCAACATGAATTTTGGGAAGAGACACAATTCAACCTGTAATAACAGCTAATATTTATTGGGTTCTTATTGGGTGTCAGACACTGTGCAGTGCATGTTTCATATAATCCTCTTAACCAATTATTCCCATTCTATAAATAAGATAAGACACAGAGAAGTTAAGTAATTTGCCCAAGATCAAACAGCTGATAATTAACGGGGCTAGGATTTCAGAACCTGGTCCCTGTGGATCTCCAGTGCTAACCACTACCTTCCACTCTATATGTAAGAAGACAGTATACCACTCATTCAGACATCACTGTAATAGAATCAATTAATAAATGTCCAAGTGAATAAATGAATTAGTACCTCAATGCAGAATGAACAAACTTGGTGGGTGGCTCAGAATTTCTTTACAGTGAGGTAGGGCCATTGTCCAAAGCACCCAGCAAGTTAACAGTAGTATCCTAAAGCCCAGGGTGAATCCTAAGTGGCATCTGCAGAAAACACACTGGCTTTAAAGTCCAACAGAATGCACTTAGTGTCAGGAGACACATGCATTAATGATTTGTAAGTGCCCTGACACTAATGAAGCAATTCTGAAGTGATTTTCAAAGGTGAGAGAAATGATAGTTAAGGAGCTAACCTTAGGAAAAAAACACAATTTGGGCAATTATGCAAACCACCAGGCTTTATTAATTTCCTAATGCAAGGTCAACTGTCATTTCAGCAGCAACACTATTAACTACCATTACAGTGAGAACTCTTCTTAGTAACTAGCATTTCAAAATTGAAAATGTGTTTTTTTATAACATACCACTGTAAATGATCATTCAAAATCATTAATCCGAAAATCAAGGCCAAACCTCTCTCTAAAAAGAAAATTATGTCACACTTGCACTTAAATCAAGTTCAACTAAATGCCCTTGGGAAAAAGAAGTTGAAAGAGAGAAATACTTTAAACTGTATCCCTGGTCCTGCCAGTGAACTCATTAAGAAGAAAGACAAGATGTAAGTCAGTCTATGGAAATCGCCCAGATCATCCAAGCCTCTCATCCTGTTTTGGGGACTAAATGTGATGCCTGAGTTTAAAATCAAATTTCAAAATATGCATCTCTGACTCAAAGTGTAGCCACCTCCCCCTTCTGACATTTAGCAGAAGAAATGGAGATCTGATCCTGTGCTGGAGGAAAAACAAATCTGTGATCAGTGTAATGACATCTTGATCTAACAGAACATCATAACAGATTTGAACTTGAGTATATGTGACTTTCCCTTCACCAACTGTCTTTATGCCGAATGCTCAAGAAAGATGCAGTTACTCCATACCTCTTTGATACTCTAATGATAAGTTTTTGTCTCAGAAATAACATGGCACAGATAGCCCCAAATTACCAAGAATCCTAAAACCATCCCTGCCATAGTGCCGCCCCTGTGCCACACTGACAAAGATATAACAACTGCAGCCATTCAACAAGGGGCCTCTCAGGCTGCAGACCAGGCAAGAGGCCTAGAAAGTAGTAGACTAAATGTATTCAGTTTTGAAACATTTTTTATATTTTTGCTTTTCTGGATATATTTGGTTCAGGGGTATACTGTACCTTTTCCAAAAGCTTTGCCTTCTTGTGTTTTTGTTCCTTTAATTGTGGTGAAATATATACAGTATGCAATTTACCATTTTAACCATTTCTAAGTATACAGTTCTGTGGCACTACATGCACTCATAGTGTTGTGCAACGATCACCATTATCCATCTCCAGAACTTTTATCATCATCTCAATCTGAAACTCTATACTATACCTGTTAAAAACTAACTTCCCATTCTTCACTTTCCTCCAGCCCCTGGTATTCTGCTTCAATGAGTCTGATTACTCTTGGTTCCTCAAGTAAGTAAAATTGTTCAACATTTATCCTTTTCCATCTGGCTTATTTAATTTAGCATAACATTTTCAAGGTTCACCTGTGTTTTGGCATGTGCCAGAATTTCCTTCCTTTTCAAGGCTGAATAATATTTCATTTTAGGAATATACCACATTTTGTTTATCCATTCATCCATCAACAGAGACTTGACTTGCTTCCACCTTTTGGTTATTATGAATAATGCTCTATAAATATGGGTGTGCAAATGTCCCTCTTTCCAATTCTTTTGGGTATATACCCAGAAGTAGAATTGCTGATCATATGGTAATTCTATGTTTAATACCTTCATTGTATTTTGCTTATATGTAATGTTGTAAACAATGTAGCTATTGTAAACAGACACATCCTTGCAATATGCTGGGTGAGGTGAAGGCAGCTGAGGTTTCTACATGCTTTAGATAACTGAGAGTCACCTCCATGTTTTCTGAGTTTGGCTGTGTGTACAATGCTAAGGGAAATAAAAGGCTAAAAGCTAAGGATGACCAGTGCAGATGAAGGAAGTCAATCTGTTGACAACAATGTGATTACTAATCCGGAACAGTGCTCACTTCAGCAACACATAAACTAAAATTAGAACGATACAGAGAAGATTAGCATAGCCCCACGCAAAGATGACACAAATTTGTGACGTGTTCCTTATTTTGCTTTTCTAATATCTGTGGGTGGGGAAAGTGAGTCTGGATGAGGAAGTACCTTACTGAACTGAGGGCCCTCCCAGCCTCAAACCCCATCCCTAAATCTTCCTCCTTAAAAAAAATTGGCAACAATCAAATGGTCTACTGTAATGTGCTACTTCCTTTTGCATTAATTTCATCAATTTAAACAACAAACATTTATTGAGTGCTGACGGTCAAACAGCCCCGTTCTTGGGCAGTGGACCTATCCCTTTTGGGACTGTCTATACACTGCTGCATAACTAGCGCATTGAAAGTATTCACCACATTGGTTGGTTTCCCTGTTCACAGGTCCTAATATGAATACATATCCTATCAAAGAAAGAAATGCACTGTATTAGATAAATTAATAGATATGATCATTATTTATTTTTAAGTCCTAACTACCATCAAATTAGTTTATAATCATGTACAGATTTAGAGGAAATCAACCCATTCCCATTGAGCTATTTTATTTTTTTATATATTTTATTGATTATGCTATTACAGTTGTCCTATTCCCCCCCCCCTTTATTCCCCTCCACCCTGCACACCCCCTCCCACCCATATTTTCCCCCTTTAGTTCAAGTCCATGTGTCCTACGTATAAATTCTTTGGCTTCTACATTTCCTATACTATTCTTAACCTCCCCCTGTCTATTTTCCACCTATCATTATTCTTATTCTCTCTACCTTTTTCCCCTTTTCCCCTCCCACTCCCCCTATGATAACCCTTCATGTGATCTCCATTTCTGTGATTCTGTTCCTGTTATAGTTGTTTGCTTAGTTTGTTTTCTTTTTTAAGGTTTAATTGTTAATAGCTGTGAGTTTGTTGTTGTTCTACGGTTCATATTTTTATCTTCTTTCTCTTAGATAAGTCCCTTTACCATTTCATATAATAGGAGCTTGGTAATGATGAACTCCTTTAACTTGACCTGGTCTGGGAAGCACTTTTTTCCTTCCATTCTAAATGATAGCTTTGCTGGATAGACTAATCTTGGATGTAGGTCCTTGCCTTTTAGGAGTTTGAAAACTTCTTCCTAGCCCTTTCTTGACTGTAAGGTTTCTTTTGAGGAATCAGCTGATAGTCTTACGGGAACTCCTTTGTAGGTAACTATCTCCTTTTGTCTTGCTGCTTTTAAGATTCTCTCCTTATCTTTCATCTTGGGTAATGTAATTATGATGTGCCTTGGTTGTGTGCTTCCTTGGTCCAACTTCTTTGGGACTCTCTGGGCTTCCTGGACTTCCTGGAAGTTTATTTCCTTCCTCAGAGTGGGGAAGTTTTCCTTCATTATTTATTCAAATAAGTTTTCAATTTCTTACTCTTCTGGCACTCCTATGATTCAGAAAGTTGTCCTGGAGATTCCTAAGCCTCTACTCATTTTTTTTGACTTCTTGTTTCTTCATTCTGTTCTGGTTGAATGTTTCTTTCTTCCTTCTGGTCCACATCATTGATCTGACCCCCAGTTTCCATCCTGTCACTGTTGGTTCTCTGTACATTTTCCATTATTTCACTTTTCATAGCCTTCATTTTTCTTCTAATTTACGACCATATTCAACCAATTCTGTGAGCATCCTGATTACCAGTGTTTTGAATCGTGCATCTGATAGGTTGGCTATCTCTTTGTCACTCAGTTGTATCTTTTGTGGAGCTTTGATCTGTTCTTTCATTTGGGCAAATTTTTTTTTATCTCCACACACCTGTTATGTAGTAAGGAATGGAGCCTTATGTATTCACCAGGGCAGGTCAACCCACGTCACTGGGTTGTGACACTGTATGTGGGAGAAGGGTCCAAGAGGGAACAGTGCCACTTGCTCTGCTCTCTGTTGGTTTTCAGTCACTTCCCCTGCTACCCACAATCAAATTGGGGACTTCTGGTGCTAATTCCTGGGTGGGTGGGTTTGTGTATATTCTAGGACCCTGTGGGTCTCTCCAACAAACTCCGCTGTGAGACTGGGAGTTTCTCCTGATGCCTCAACCCTCACAGGTTTTTTTCACTTAGAGGTTTTCAGATTTCATTTCCCCATGCTGGAACCCTGTGTTGTGAGGCCTCACTCCCCAATTGTAATTCCCAGTTTACCCACTTGTGAATGTGGGACTACCCAGACTGCCAGCCACTGCCTCGCCCAGCCTGGTCTGCCAGCGGCCACCTTGGCCTGGCTGCCAATCTCTGCCCCTCCTACCAGTCTAGATGAGTATTTCTTCTTTAACTCCTTGGATGTCAGACTTCAATACAGCTCGATTTTCTGTCAGTTCTGGTTGTTTTTTTGTTTTTAAATTTGTTGTTGTCCTTCTTTTGGTTGTGCAAGGAGGCATAGTGTGTCTACCTACATCTCCATCTTGGCTGGAAGTCTCCCATTGGGCTATCTTAAAATTCAGAACTGGACTTTAAATGGTCCAAGAACACCTCTATAATTAAACTATTGAATTTCCAAAAAAAGGATGACACCATCAAAGTAATCTGAATAAATCTTTCCTTTACTCTTCCCTATAATGTGTCAGATAAAGAAGAAAAGGACATCGAGAGGAGATGAATGACACATTCACAGGGAAGGAGAGGGAAGATCTGAACATCACTAACTCCCAAAGAAGGCTTACTTGCTCGTGAGGGTTAAGTATCACTAGCAGAGCTTTTCTTCTTTATAGCAATGACTTTCTCTAGAAGTCACTGGCAATTGCAAACACAGGAGTTTTTCTATGTACATAAGCTTTGGTTTTGTTTTACAAATATAAAAGTTATGGAATGTATAGGCATTCTACCTGTGTTTATGAGTGCTACACATTGTCCTACATGCACAGGGTTTTTTTAAGCCTGTTGACATAAAAGTAGAAAAGTTCCCAACCAGTGAATAGAAGAGTAAGGTCAAATTCTCCATTCTACTCTAAAACCAGAAGTAGAGTGTTTGAATAAAAAATGAATGCTTCATAAAACAAAAATTTTAATATGAAGATTTTTCTGAACAAATCTCCTAAGTAGAGAAAAGAACATATTTATGAAACAAATGTCATCTAAGGAGATCTACACATTAAAAAAACAAGAGTTGTGAGGTTGAAAGAAAAAAATCACCTGACTTCATACTAAGAGGCTATAGTTATTCAAATAGAGAAAGCACTGTGGAGCCCAGGAAGTAAAGGATGAAGGTACAAATAGGAATACACACTGTGTGGTAGAAGAGCAACCTACAAAATAAAAGAGTAAATTTAGAACTACCAATGTTTGCATGATAGTCTGAATCCAGTGAAATTTTCATTCCAAAACTTCATTTTATCCTTAAAAGGATACTTTTAAGGGAAAGTATCCTTTTCTTTTGAAAGGTATCATATTCACATAGTTCCAGAAAGGTACCTAAGAGTTCACAATGAAAAGTGTTCCTCTCACCTACCCCATCCCTCTGCCCCCAGTTTACCTCTATGAAGCCCACCAATGTTATCAGCTCCTTGTGTAACTGAGCACAGTATTTTTTAAAATATTTTATTTATTTATTTTTAGAGAGAGGGTAAGGGAGGGAGAAAGAGAGGGAGAGAAACATCGACGTGTGAGAGAAACATCGATTGGCTGCTTCTCACATATGCCCAGACTGGGGACTTGCATGCGTCGTGACCAAGAATCAAACCAGCAACCTTTTGCTTCCAAGCAAAGTATTTAGATACAAGTTCAGAAGCTCTAAAGGCATCTCCAGAGACCCAAAGTAGGTGATATGAAGTTATAAGGGGGTATTTTCCAGGAAGCATCTTAATCTTTCCCCCTCACACCTACTTTAAAGCAGGAAAACTCAAGGCTCTCAGTCTTTCACCCTGAACTTGCAGGGAATTCTACATGAGGCTTCCTTTATCAACGATGAGCCAATTCTTTAAAAGCCCCCCAAAAGTAAACTAAATTTTAAAACAAAAACAGACTACTCTGGTAGGGTAGTGCCATTGGTTAGAGAATTGTCCCCATATGCCAAGGTCGGAGGTTCAATCCCCAGTCAAGGCACATACGAGAATCAACCAATGAATGCATAAATAAGTAGAACAACAAACCTATGTCTCGCTCTCCCCCTAAAATCAATAAATAAAAAATAAAAAAACAAATTAAAAAAACAGATTAAAAAGATTTGTGACAAAAAGCAGTGCCTAATACATGATAATCAATATGTAGTTGTTGAATGAATGTGATATGGCTCTGAAACCTGACATACCTGAGTTCAGATGTTGGCTGACACTTACCAAGGGGTGATTGAGTCTTGCTTCACACCTTTGCAGAAAAGGGGGTAAATACACATCCTCACATAGCTGCTGTTATGTTGTTGGAATTAAATGAGACAATATACAAGTCCTGACCAGAAAAACTCTAGCCATTGTTAATATAACAAGAATGGTTTGCACAACATCAATGTAACCCGGCAGCCAAGGAGAGTGAACTGGCATGTGCATGTGTGAACAATGACAACTGTACTGTACTAGTCAGTGGGGGTAGGGGATGCTGCTGAATGAGCAGGTGTACTATGTGGCCATCACATTCAAAATGAGCAAGTAGAGCAATGAATCTGCATCAGATTTTGCATTAAGCTTCAACATTTCTCTACAGAAACTATTCAGATGACTCAGAAAACTGCAGCTATGGGCAACTGGTGACTAGCAGCTTCATCACAACAAGGCCTGTGCTCATATGCCCACTCATACATCACGTCTCGTGTAGAGTTTTTTGGTGAAACATCAAATCACCCAGGTGACTCAACTCCCAACAGACCAAATTTGGCATCCTATAACTTCTGGCTTTTCCAAAAACTCAAGTCAACTTTGAAAGTGAAAAGATTTCAGAACTTTGATGAGATTCAGGAAAATACAACTGGGCAGCTGATGGTGATTAGGAGAGTTGTGTGAGGTCCCAAGGTGTCTAGTTTGAAGGGGACTGAGGCATCATTGTCCTATGTACAATATTTCTTGTATTTTGTATCTTCTTCAATAAGTGTCTCTATTTTTCATGTTACATGGCTGGATACCTTGTGGATAGGCTTCATATGTGAAATGGGTCGAGTTCCTGATATACTTGAAGCACTTTGTAAATGACAGCTATCATCATTGCTACCATGAGTGATTCATAACCTCATATATTTTTGGTCACAAAGATCAATTGAAGATTTGGTCCCCCATGGGTACCCATGGCTGTCACTGAAACATCTCTGAGCTTGCACAATGCTGGGGTGAAGTGACAGTTGATGTGAGCTGGTTGGTGGCTGTTTGACATCACCCCTCTGCAACATCACTGAAGCAATGTTAACTTCCTCTGTACAGAGAGGGAGAAACTCACACCCCAAACTGACAATGACATAGCAATCTTGATAAACAGGGAGGGAAAAAATATCCAACTTTTCCATAATGAATAATAAATTATTGGACAACAACAAAATGCTTTAAAAAATAAATTATTTGCTTTAAAGTTCTTTCATGCTGTGTTCAGAGAAACAATAGAGTATATTGACAGTGTTGCACAAATACACTGAAAAGCATTAAAATGTTGGCTCTTGAGGCATCACATCTATCACTGTAACAAAAAAATATACATCTGGATTCACTGAAGCCTTGGTCTAAAGGCCAGACTATTCATCCACAACATGCAAAAGCCATGGCCAGTGGTGTCTTCAAGCATTACAGTGTGAAAAGGAATAGAGGCTTCTGCACTGCTCAGCTGCTATGTAAAACTCATCTGTGTATGTTATCCTTTGTAGCACAAGGGCTTTCATTAGCACTGAATCGCAAAGGAGTCACAACACCAGACTTTACAACACTAATACAGCCTCAGAACCATCCTCAGCTCATGGGTCCTGTGCCCAAAAAGGAGGGGTTACAAGTAGCCATTTAGCACCTTCCTTGTGGTATTTTTACACTATGTTGTTGCCTTTCCTATGAAGGAGAAGCAACAAGAATGCTGAAAAACATTTTCTCTTCTGTGCCACAATTTAAAATAAGAAAATATAAAATAAGAAAAATAAAAACACAGGTTTTTTTAAAAAAGGTAATAATTAAAATTTCTTCTGTGTCAATGACAAAGAAAAAATCTTACTCCTAAAAATGACTCTTTCATAGAACATCAGGGTTAGTTTGTGAGTGGCACGTTTTTAAAACATTTAATCAGTGATCTGAATATATGTCAACACCTTCTGGCAGTGTGCTATATAAAATGTGAACCTTGTCAACAGCAACAGAAAAAGGTGACACACTTGGGACATAGAGCTTTTATGCTGACATATAGTAGTAATATAATTTTAAAATTCATCATCTGTTTAGCTGTAAGCAACAATAATTAATCTTTTTGACAATTCATACAATGCTTTAAATAACACCTGGGTAGAAAAACAATGCATTCTAATTTTTATTTTCATCAACCTCTTGAGCTTTATAGCTAGAAATTCATATAAAGCCACACAAATAAATTTTGTGATTAGGATTAAAATGTTAGCAAAAAACATTTTTCTTGTCACCTCATGCACCTCTTTGCCTCAGTTAATAAAATTACTTAACACAAGAACTGTAAGTGAGAGCACCTCCCAGGGGCACTGTGGGCCTCCAAGGGTTCATTTCTGTCATGTCAAATGACATTTTATTCCCGAATCATTTAACCTATGACTTCGCATGACTACTTATAGCCTCAACAGAATTCTGGTGGGGGTCCAGAAATGACACTAATCCCTCTGCTAGAAAGTCCATCAAGGCATAACCATCCTGAGCCCATCTGATACCAATATATGAAACAATATAGCTAGGCAAATTGTCTACAGAATTTTCAGAAGCATGTGATTATGTAAGTGTTGTATGGACTGGTGTTTCATGTGTCCTGTGAGGCTTCATAATATTTTATGTTAAACCATGTTAACATTCTTAATTAACCTCTTTCCTATTAACATTAAAACAAATGCATGTGGCCAAATATACCTGCTGACCCATTGGCCTGCTAACCCTGAGATTTAAAAAGCTGTGGGATAAAGCAGAGCCACCATCAGCACAAAGAGGATCCAGGTAAGACTAAAAATCACAAGCTTGTGACATTTGCAGATGAAATGATATAGAAAGGTTGTAGTACACAACCCCACCATCTGCACACCTCTCTACAGCCAGACTTCCAAGAGCCTGTGCCCATTTCACAGATAAGAAAACCAGAGTGCTATAATTACAACTCAGGGGTTCTCTGAATCCACATCCAAATCCCATATGTTTTCTATTGTCATACCCCTTAAACATCAACTAAGACTCAACAATGAGAAAGCAGCTCAAAGACCTTGACCAACTGGATTAGGACATTAGAGTACTATAGAACATAGTTTGTGAAAGTACCAGCAGCAGAAATACATAGAAAAAACATGAGCTCTGCTATTATAGGGCAGGTAGGGTCAGGAAAAGACATGGAATGAAAAACAGGTGGGTATGTTTGTGGAAAAAACAGAGGCTGAGTATGTGTAGCTTTGACTATGTATAGCTCTTTTGCTACACCTACTCTCTTCTTTTCTCATCTTTCTTTTTTTTAATATATTTTATTGATTATGCTATTACAGTTGTCCCATTTCCCCCTTCACTCCCCTTGACCCTGCACACCCCCTCCCACCCACATTCCCTTTAGTTCATGTCCATGTGTCATAAGTTCTTTAGCTGCTATATTTCCCATACTACTCTTGCCCTCCCTCTGTCTATTTTCTCCCTACTGTCTATGCTACTTATTCTCTGTACCTTTTCCCCCTCTCTCCTCCTCCCACTCCCCTGTTGCTAACCCTCCATGTGATCTCTGTTTCTGTGGTTCTGTTCCTGTTCTAGTTGTTTGCTTAGTTTGCTTTTGTTTTCGGTGTGGTTGTTAATAATTGTGAGTTTGCTGTCTTTTTACTGTTCATATTTTTTTCTTCTTTTTCTTAGATAAGTCCCTTTACCATTTCATATAATAAGGGTTTGGTGAACTCCCTTAACTTGACCTTATCTGAGAAGCACTTTATCTGCTCTTTCATCCTAAATGAAAGCTTTGCTGGATAGAGCAATCTGGGATGTAGGTCCTTGCCTTTCATGACTTGGAATACTTCTTTCCAGCCCCTTCTTGCCTGTAAGATCGCTTTTGAGAAATCAGCTGACAGTCTGATGGGAACTCCTTTGTAGGTGACTGTCCCCTTATCTCTTGCTGCTTCTAGGATTCTCTCCTTCATTTTAATTTTGGGTAATGTAATTATGATGTGCTTTGGCATGTTCCTCCTTGGGTCCAACTTCTTTGGGACTCTCTAAGCTTCCTGAACTTCCTGGAAGTCTATTTCCTTCGTGAGATTGGGGAAGTTCTCCTTTATTATTTGTTCAAATAAGTTTTCTGCTTGTTGCTCTTCCTCTTCTCCTTCTGGTAGCCCTATAATTCGGATGTTGGAATGTTTCAAGATGTCCTGGAGGTTCCTAAGGCTTTCCTCATTTTTTTTTAATTCTTATTTCTTCATACTTTTCTGATATGTTTTTTTTCTTCTTTCTGGTTCACTCCATTGATGTGAGATCCAGTTTTCTTTCCATCACTATTGGTTCCCTGTGCATTTTTCTTCATTTCACTTAGTGTAGCCTTCATTTTTTCATCTAATTTGTGACCAAAATCAACCAATTCTGTGAGCATCCTGATCACCAGTGTTTTGAACTGTGCATCTAATAGGTTGGCTATCTCTTGGTTGCTTAAAAGTATTGGTTCTGGAGCTTTCATTTGTTTTTCCATTTGAGCCATGTTTTTTTTTCTCTTTTTTTTTTGGTCTGGTCATGCCTCTTACATAGTGATGGGGGGAGCCTTAGGTGTTCACCAGGGTGGGGCAACCCAGTAGCTGGGTTGTGATGTTGTGTGTGGGGGCAGGGTCAGAGAGGGAACAATGGCACTTGCTCCACTCTGTGTCAGATTTCAGTCCCCTCTACTATTTCCCACAAGCAAATTGGGCCCTTCTGGTGCTGGTTCCCGGGTGGGTGGGCTTATGTATGTTCTAGGACCCTGTGGGTCTCTCCAGTGAACTCTCCTGTGAGGCTGGGAGTCTCTCCCTGTGCCTCAACCACCACCAGTGTTTTCAATAGGTGCTTTTAGGCTTTATTTCCAAGTGCTGGGTCCCTGGGTTGTTCAGTTTATCTCACTGCCCATTTTTTACCTGGTTTATCTGTGCACGAATGTGTGACTACGGAGAGCCAGCTGCCTTGCGCACCTCACTGGGTCTGCCCATTGCCCCCCCCCCCATGCCCAGGGTCTGCTAGCCACCACCTGCATGCCTGGGGTCTGCCAACAGCCACCTGGGTTTGCCAGCCACCGTTTTTTCCCGCCACAGCCCCTGTCCACTGGCCCCTGACTCCACCCCTCTTACTGGTCTAGATGAATGGTTGTGGGACTTCCATACAGTTCACTTTTCTGTCTGTTCTGGCTGTATTTTTGTTGTCCTTAATTTTGGTTGTGCAAGGAGACACAGTGTGTCCACCTATGCCTCCATCTTGGCCAGAAGTCTTCTCACCTTTCTTTCATTCTTTTCTTTCTTGCCCAAGTCTTACCCTCCTAGGAAGCAATCACACTGATTGTACCATGTGTCATGTATCATATATTAGGGCCCAAACGGTAGATTTTAATTCCAATAATTTTGCCTAATGAGTTATCTTTTATATATGGTTTTGGTGTCAGACTTCTATATGACCTATAACTCTGTCCATTTGTTTATTAGAAACAATTGCAACATCTTTTTCAGAAAAGATTTGCAGAGGAGAGTTTGCCATTCTACACAGAATGTCAGACTTTCTCTAATGGTTGACTTACAGACCATTACTCTAAATTCATATTTTGAGTCTTTAAGCCAAAACTTCATAAAGGCTTCCTTTATCCTTTGGTCATTACTAATGAACTGATCCTCTACCAGGAAGAGGCCCCAATAACATGTCCCTTCCAGAGGAACCTCTATGTAGCATTTGCAACTGTGGCCAGAATTTAAAGTATGGATACTTTGTTTTGAAAGTTGGAATCCCAGGATGAATTCTAGATTGGTGAGGGAACTCCGTCCTCCTCACTGTGGGGACCAGCAACCTGAGACTGAAGACTGCAAATTTGCTGACATCTGTGCTCCTGATCTCCTAACTTCCTACAGTTTCCTCTCCGTGCCTCACAATCCTGAGTCATCTTGCTAGCCCTAAAAGGCATAATAATTGTTTCCCCTCAATTACCAAAAGGGGAGAAATTCCCCATATTTAATCAATTGATATATAAGTTTTCTTTTAATTATACCTAGTATTAATATTAATACTTAAGTCTCAAGACTGAAGCAGAACTGTCTAGCTAGTGCGGAAGGCACTGACATCCAGAGCACATCGAAAGAGAACAACCCTTAAAATGTGTTTAATTACAGGGAGCCCCTCACGGCATGGAACCAGAGAACAGGGACCTTGGAAGGCAATTTTTCATTTAAACTGTGCTCCTCAGCTAATTGAAAAAACAAACAGTACAGCAGTCTGGACAAGAAGATAACGAAAACCCACACATTACAACACAGGTAAATGTATGTGTGAGCCTAAATGGATATGAAAGCTGCAGGAACCCAAATGTGAAAAACAGCCATTTATAGCATGGGCTCTGATGGATAGGTAAGTACTTGACTGGCGAATGACATACTGCCCTCTCATCTTGCGGCTGAAACACTGAAACACTCTAGCCATCTGCTGTATATCTGCAGAAATCCCGGGCTCAGAGGAGTAGAAGGAGAACACACACTTTGGTTACAGCTGTAATGCATATGCTCACAGCTAATGTGTAGTCTTGGCACAGCCAGGACTTCAGGTGTGACCCTTCAATGACTGATCTTTCTTCATGAACTAACTATTCTATCAGATTTCCCAGATTTTTGAAGGAATCTGTTTGTTGAAGGGGTGTGAGACATATAAGGGAGGAAGGATGCAGAGCGGTCACTGACTTTCAAATAAACTCAATTCCCCTGTGACTATTGAAATGCTCATGATGTAGGAAGGAGATTCCAGTGATTGGGTACAGGTTTGCCCCAACCATAAATTCTGCTTAGCTTCCTTCCATTTACAGTTTATTGCATTAACATTTCTTTTGTGCCAGCTGCTGCTGGGAAGTTATTGTAAATTTGGGCAATTATGACTTTTGTTCCATCTGTTCCTTCCCTCCTCCCTCCTCTGTACTGTAACATCAAAGGTAGCCAATTCAGTAGAAGCCAGCTCTGTCTCTTCAACTGAACCTGAATTAGACATTATTAGAAATCACAGGCTCTTAGTGAAAGGTAGCAGAATAAATCATAAAGATGCTGCTCTAGCCTTCTGAGAAAATCTTAAAATAAGCTTTCTTAAACCTCCTATACAATGCTCCAAGCCAAAACCTGGATAGGCATTTCAGGGCCTCCTTGCCCAAATCCCCCTAAAGTAGATGTGTGGACCATGTCAAACATGGGGTGCACACCCAAGTGCTGGGGTTTCCACCAGCCCTGCCTCTGCTTGGGTTTCAGTGGTGTTTAGAACAATCTCCCTTCAAGTGTCTGCATAAACCAGAGTGGGGTCCTAGTGCTGCTATGGGTAAGAGGCAGCCTGGAGAAATCTCAAGATCCAAAAGAAGGCCCCACAGCAAATAAGGAGGGTCAGCAATCAGCTGGAACACTCCACGACCAAAACAGAGTTTGTGTTCCTGACAAGCTGTCACTTGTTACAGGGAAGGGAGGTAGGCGGGAGTCACAGTCTGAATCTCAGGAGTGTTGTTGTCATAGGCAAAAGGACATTGCACTATTCAGCTCCATTCTCAACAACTTTCTGAGAACCTACTATGTCACTTGGTGGATGCTGGACTGAGGGGAGGTTTCAGAGATGAACAGGGGTGATCCCTGTCTCAAGAAATGTAAAATCTAGTGAAAGAGACAGGCCTAACAATAATTGACTGTAAATTGTTTCATAATTAGTTTTACAACATGGGCACAAAATGTTATGCATTCCTCAACATGTGAAACATAGAGCTACCATATGACCCAGCAATTCTACTCCTAGGTATACCCAAGAGAACTGACAATGTATGTCCACAATGTGCACTAAAGTTCACAGCAGCATTATTGATAATAGCCCAAAACTGGAAACAACCCAAATGTCCATGATGGATGAATGGATAAATAAAATCTGCTATATTTTTTCCAATGGGATGCTATTTGGTCATCAAAAGGAATTAAATACTGATCCATACTAAAACAGGAATGAACCTTAAAAATACGCTAAGTGAAAAGAGCCAGACACAAAGGACACAATTATACAATTACATTTATATGACATGCCCAAATAGTCAAATCTACAGATTCAGAAAGTAGATCAGAGGTTGCTAGGAGAAGGGAAGAGGGGAACATGGAGAGCGACTGTTAATGGGCGCAGAGTTGCTTTTAGAGGTAAGGTAAACATTCTAGAATTAGATAGTAGTGACTGTTACACAACTTGATGAATAGACTAAGAAATTGAATTGTATACTTTAAGAGGGTAAATTTTATGGTATTTAATAATATTTCAATAAAACTATTGTTTTACACCCTGGCTGGTGTGACTCAGTGGATTGAGTGCCAGCCTGTGAACCAAAGGGTCACCAGCTTGATTCCCAGTCAAGGCACATACCT
The DNA here is from genome assembly GCF_004126475.2 of Phyllostomus discolor. NCBI lineage: Eukaryota > Metazoa > Chordata > Mammalia > Chiroptera > Phyllostomidae > Phyllostomus > Phyllostomus discolor. Next base: position 54,002,660 of record NC_040913.2, on the reverse strand, counting down.
GGGTTGCAGACCAAGTCCCCAGTAGCGGATGCGCAAGAAGCAACCACACCTCTCTCTAAAAAGAGAGGAAGTGATGTTTCCCTTCCTTTCTTTCTCCCACCCTTCCCCTCTCTCTAAAAATAAATAAATATTTTTTAAAATACTAAAAGTGTTTAAATATTTATTTAAAAAAAAACAGAGTAAGGCCCTGGCTGGTATGGTTTAGTGGATTGAGTGCTGGCTTGTGAACCAAAGGGTCGCTGGTTCCATTCCCAGTCAGGGCACATGCTTGGGTTGTGGGCCAGGTCCCCAGAATGGGGAGCACGAGAAGCAACTACAAATTGCTGTTTCCATCTTTCTCCTTCCTTTCCTCTGTCTCTAAAATAAATAAATCTTTAAAAACTTAAAATAAAATAACACAGTAAGGATTCTCAGCACTTCCTTAAAATGAAGAAGGAAGGAAGGAGGAAGGCAGGAAGGGAGGAACAAGTCACTAGATTCAGTGCTTACTTTGATATTTTCTGGCCATAGGAACAGACACCAAGGTTCCACCTCCTGAAACTATTATTACTTCAATAGAAGAATTCTCTTTCATTACACAAAATGTGTTTTGTTTATTTTTTCAAAATTTTCATTTATTTATTTTTAGACAGAGAGGGAGAAAGAGAAGCAAAGAAACATCAGTGAGTGGTTGCCTCTCACATGTCCCCTGCTGAGGACCTGGCCCACAACCCAGGCAGGTACCCTAACTGGGATTCGAACTGGCAACCCTTTGGTTTGCAGGCTGGTGCTTAATCCACTGAGCCAACCAGCCAGGGCATCATTAACCAAAATATGTGTTAAACTTGGGGCTTTAAAAGTTCCCTCAGGGAACACTAATTGAGAGGCAAGGAGGGTCTCTGATCCCTCACTACCTCCTTCAAAAAAATGAATCAGTTTCTATGTAAGAGTTAGTTCTAACTAAAGACCTAAAGATGTATGTCTAAAAAATTAGGCTGGCTGGTGTGGCTCAGTGAACTGAATGTCAGACTGAAAAGCAAAGGGTCACCGGTTTGATTCCCAGTCAGGGCATGTGTCTGGGTTGGGGGCCAGGTCCCCAGTAGGGGGGGCATGTGAGGGGCAACCATACATTGATGTTTCTCTCTTTCTCCCTTCCCCACTCCCTAAAAATAAATTTTAAAAATCTTTAAAAAAATAAAATAAAAAATTAGTTTGTACAGCTTATTTACAGATCAACTTAGATATTCATTAAGAAAATGATCCTTCCCTGGCTGAGTGGCTCAGTTGCTTGAAGCATCATCCCATACACCAAAAACACTGTGGGTTTGATCCCTGGTCAGGGAACATACCTACATTATGGGTTCGATCCCCAGTCAGAAAATGTATGGGAGGCAACTGGTTAGTTTCTCTCTCACATAGATGTTTCTTCTCTCTTCCTTCATCTCCCTCTAAATCTCCCAATAAACTCATCCTTGAGTAAGGATTAAAAAAAAAAAAGGAAAAAAATGGTCCTTGGGTCAAGGAAACAAGAAATAATGATTAAGCCTTTTACTTTCAGTTCATTTGAAAACCATTGTGCTTACAAATTTTCACAATGTTTACTATCAGGGCATCTAGGGGCAGGCAACTACCTAAGAAGATACCATGTTCGAATTTCTGCATGGGGCAGTGATAGTGGGTTAGTAACCCAAAGCAGTAATCCAAGAGTTAATCATCAGAAACACTAAATCCAGAAAGTGCTTATTAACCCAAACCTTCCTGCATAGTGTCTATACCACCCTTCTGCCTCTAACCAAATGGGACACTGTAGGTCTCAGTAAGACATAAAGCTTTTGATGAAAGTAGGAGATTGACAGCTATCTATGATGAGGGGTTTTTGTTTATTTGTTTGTTATCCAAGTAACTTTGCTACTAAGGAAAGACAAAGGGAAAATGTTGGAAGTGTGTGATTGATTATTTTTTAAAATAGATGCAGTCCCTACTATTGAATTGAAAGGTATATATTAAAAAGGAATCTACCCATTAAATGGTAGGTTCTCATACTTAACTTTGACATTAATTCTCTCAAAAGAGTTGTGCTTGTGAGTCAGATAAATGACAAGACGTTTTGTCTTAGTACCAACATCCTCCAATGGGCAGCTGTTTAGGGACATTCTCAAATCATAAGTAGAACTGGTACACTGATGACTTGCACACTTGGTGTTGGGGGAGTAATCCAGTTCTCTCAGTCTTCAAGCTGTACAGTATTGATGAGCTTCCTAAAACACTTTTAATATTAAAAAATTTACATGCTGTTGAAGGCAGGGGGAAGGTAATGATGGAGGGGTGGGCAAGAAGATGAGGGAAGATTCCAGAATGTAAAAGCCTACACCAAAAACTTTCTTTTCATTTTTTAAAGGTTCCTTTTAATCAGCTTTTAAAGCAAAGACAGAGCTGAAAGCATTCCACATAAATAAACAGCAAAGAACTCCGAATGCTTAACAGACCAGAACACCGGAAAGAGCTTGCTTGGCACCGCCAGGCATGACCAGCTTTAGTGGGTTTAACAATTAAAAAGATGGCGCCACGCTACCTGTGACCTTCCCTTCCTGCAAGAAAAATGGAAAAACTCTCCACTGGGGTGGAGAGAAGGTCCAGAGAGATAAAAATGCTATTTAACACAACAATGTGGACAGCATTTAGGCCACATGCCAATCTCATCCACAGAGTTTACAAATGGAATGAATGTAATCCACTACTCAGAATATATAATCTATTTGAGCCTAGAGAGCTAATTAATAAAACAGTTTGAAAAAGAATGCAAAGTTAATTGCCACCCATCCTCTGGGCTATTTCAACTTAGTTCTTTATATTTGCTGTTAAATAAAATTCCAAATGTTGTTTTAGCAATCAATCATGCTTTAGTTAAGAAGAGGCAAATTAGGTTTTAGTTAAATTTAAGTCCCTTTAAGAAACACTTGAAAAATTGAAGATTCCTTTTTCCTCAGAGCATATTTTGGGATGGTAAAAATTTCAACAACTATAAAAGTTTCAAGTCAGACTGTATCCAGAAAGTAACGGTAAATAAATGTAACTATCCTGAAAACAGTGATAGATCTTTCTAGCAATTACTAAAGTTAAAATTATTAAGTACATTCTTCAGAAAGCATAATCTCATTTGTAGAAAAGGGTTGGGGACATGGGATGTAAACCACACAATTTCCTTGGTCTCAATCATGGAATTAAAGATAGTAATGATTTTTATTTCCAATTTCCCTCTTAACATTTTCTTCCCTTAATGTGTCTGACCTAAATATTTTTGGTTTTTACTGATAATGAGAAATTTGAGCCACATTATTTCTTTTGAGACAACCAGTAGATGATTGCAAGGACACAATCTAAACGTCCTGCAAATAGTGTACTGATAGCTCATTCCAGATCCAGTTTTCCTTTAAAGCTTGCTGAGGGAAAGCATGATACTTCTCCATTCTGTCTCAGTATATGTGTTTCTGGAATCTTGAAATTGAGAATGAACTATATCCATTTTTCAATAACTAGGCTTAAAATATCACAAAACTCTGTAAGAGGTTCTTGAATGAAAATAGCTGGTCTATAAATTCATAACAATACTTTATGTATTTATATTAAGCTCCAAAGACTAGATCCTGAAAACTGTACACTTCAGCCAGAGTGTACTTGCTAAGGATGGGAGGGATAATGCTTGGTGTATGAGGCTTATTTTATGGAGTCTTTTGAAACCTGTGTGGGCAGACCTGGAAAATGCTGGTCTTACCTTGGCCACAGTCCCAAAGGTGCATCTGTACCACTGGCTTTTGTCAGAATGAATGATGGTGTTGAGTAATTTCAGGAAAGTAACTCATCTGCCAAAATATGACTGCCAAGATATTTGAAATAATATAATTTAGCACTTCAATGCAATTTTAGTTTCTGATTTTACAGATAAGGAAAAAGTTGACTGCTGGCTATTACAGATTTTGCTCTGTGCTTCAATTCCCAGGACCAGTTATTTTCTCCATCCTCCAGTCCATGTAGAAGCTGGAAGAAATATATTGAGCATATTTCTTCTCTATTTATGTCACTACTTTCTTATTCTCAGTTTACTTGTTTTTCTTCTAGTAATGCCAAGTTTGTACACTTAAAAAAATCTGATTAAAGAAAAGCCAAAGGAATGATATTATGAGCAAATGCAAATATGCTAATTAACATGAAATATAATACTGAAAAAGTCCAACTAGTCATATGTAAAATTATTTTAATGACATATTCAAGAAAAATCTGGAGATTATGCTGCCAAGAAGGCAATACATTTAAAACAATCTTACAGAGTCTATGAAATCAGACTGTAATATCCTGCAACTATTTTAATTTTAAAAGCTCAGTTTACAAATATATACCAATATTTTTCTCACTTTTAACGACTCCCCCACTGTTTTAGCATAAGAGCTAAAATAACCTAAAATGGCCCCCTAAAACACACACAGCAAGTCTGTTACACATATCTACAAAAAATGTATGAAGAAAAGATTTTTCAAAATAATCTCAAAGTAGCAAAAAAAAAAATGGGTGTAGTTTCTAGGTTTTTGCTAGCAATAAAATTTTTTCCTGGGAAAATTTTACTTTAAAGCAACTCTAAATAAAAATGTACATAATGAGAGGAAAGACCATTGCTTCAAACAGATTGACTGTCTTTAACAAGTTTCTCTCTTTCTAGCTACTCAGATATGCTATATTTCCTAATTATCACCTTTTAAGGGCCATCTGGGCCCATTCCTCCCCATCAGGGGGCAATTCCATTTGCATTGTTCCTGGGTTTAGTCATGATCAAGTAGTCTGATGGTAAAGTTCATTAGAAATTAGAACAGAAGCATTCAACCCAACACAGTAAACCAAGTAAGTGATACTCAGGCACCCGCAGGAGAGATGATAAGCACTTCATACATATTCTCACATAACTAATAAGTCTTCCATGTCAATTTTATCAAATTGCTTTAAGAAACATTCAGGCTAATCCCTGACCAGGTATGTAATGAAAATTTGATTAAGTCTCCTCATACTGCAAAATATTTCTCAATTAAGGCAATATAACTATGGTCCTTTATGTCTTTTGGTTCAAAAGTCTATTAAAACCCCTTTAATGATTCCCTCATTTAGCCTACCGTTCACAAGCAGTATACTACTTCCTTCCTGTAGAGAACACACAAGAGTTATCCTAATTGTATTTTCTGTGAAACAAACACACATTACAGAGAAAGCGTATCCAATCAACAGACCAGTGCTAACGGGTATGGTTTCCAAAGAGCATTACCTTTTGTCATCAATGGTTCATCCTATACATTCACACACTCTTTACAAACATGTTTGTGTACCCAAGGCAAGCTTGGCCCCTAGATACACTAAACACTTTAGGCGGAGCAGACTGAGAAAGGTAAGGAGAATCAAGGCAGCCTTTATATAAGGATTCCCCACTTCATACCTCGTAGGGTCTAACACATAAAACTTGGGAAATGGTTACCTGCCTCATCTTGCATTTTCTGAGCCTGGTTTGCAATGGTCATCTTAATCTGAAATGCCAGCCTATTGAGACTGAAAAAGGAGTGCTCCCTGCTGAGACCCACCACCCCATCAGGCTACACCTTAGTTTTGCAAATGAAGACAGCTGCACCAGGCCCTAATCCACCAAGGCAGGTGCAGCCCTGGGGCTCTCTACTAGTGACCCTAGGAGCTCTTAAGGCTGTGAAGTTAAGAAGTCACTGTTATAAAAAGAACTACTTCACAGCCTCTTATTATTGAGGTTAACATGCTTTTTAAAGGAACAATGGCTTATTTCTTCCTATTTGTACCTTGGCATTCTCCCCTACCTTTCTAAAATTCCCTTATGTAGAGTCCCTAATTCTGACCCCAGTTGGGACACTCTAATCAGTGGCATAACTCACACCTAACTGATGCTACTTATTCAGTGCTATGTTGAAAAATTGGTTCTCTATTTTTAAAAGCTATCCTAAAATCTACTATCCAGACATTACTAGAGATTTCAGGAGAAAACAATGCCTGTAATCTTCCTGAGATTCAATAATGAAAAATGATAATTCAATACTGCTTAGTTAAAAAAAAAAACTACGGCAAAATAGCATCACTGAAACTAAACAGTAATTAAGTCACAAAGTAGTCATTGACTTTCCCCACTTCTCTCTCACCCCCCACCATCTCTTTTTCTCTGAATATACTGAAATAAAAGCCTCTATGTCTGAGGCCTGTTCCTGATCTCCAGTGTCCCCCAAAGGACTGAGGAAATGGAACTCCAGAAACATTTCTGCCGTAAGAGGGAATGGGGTGCATGCACCCTGAGAGTCCTCAACTGAGTCACAGGCCAGGCTGCACCAGCCACTGAGCTGAACCTGTGTGTAAGGTTTCTAGCAGGCTTATCCCTGGCAAAGACCCCCATCTGAAGACGTGAAATTTTGCACAGATATGGCTTAAGCTATGACGGTTTTAATAGAAGAGGTAGTTGAAAACCCAAAACCTTGCATGTGATTATACTGAGTTTGTCATTAAATGTCATTCTATAAATGTTGTTACTGTAAGACATATTTTTAAAATCTGGAAGTTGACACATTAATTTTGAAATAAAAAGAAAGTGTTACGCATTTAGATTTTCTTGAGTTATTTTAGAACTTCTTTCTTTTTTAAAAAATCAGTTCTACAATATTTTTCTACCCTTCATTTTGGGAATACATATATTAGACCTTTTTTTCAATTCCTATAAAACTGTTGAGTTTTTATAAAAGTATAAATTTGAAACAAGTGCAGAAAGCCTGTAAATGTACCAAGAATACAGGGCTACACTTCCATACCCATTACTTCTAACAATTTCACAAGAAAGAGCACATTTTCATGAGTTGTGTGATGTTTTAGCAACAAGACTCCTATGGGCTTTAATGGAAGTCATACAGCTAAAACTCCATGTACCACTTTTAAAATTTAAGAGTAATTGCTAAGTCCCCTTAGAGGGTCATAGAAGTATTAAAAAACAAAGTATTTTGCTAAGAACTCCAATTATGCCCGGAGACTTACATCAGATTTTATAAAATGATTGGGCACATATATAATGTACTCTAGTACTGTTTTATTGGCTGGTTTTCTTTATAAAAGAGGGTCTTTGTGAAGTCCTGTCTGAAAGGGAACATACAATACAGTGAACTTCAGTACTCATGTTCACTTAAACCCATGACTCAATCTTACAGGAGAGGTGTACATGAGAAATAAATGGGCTTGGGATATTTCCTCGTGCTTTTACACTTAGAGGGCACCGTTTAGTTCACTGTTCCATCAGGCTGGTAGATTTCTGAAGAGATACATTAAACTGTTAAAGACAACCAATCTGCTCTGGTAAACGCTCATCCTAAGAATCCATTCAGACTAAATTAGTAAGGCTGATCCTCTACAATGATAACACCCCCACCAAAAAAAACCCTCGAGTACCCCTTTTGCAGATTCACCAATGTTAACATGTTACCATATTAGCTCTATAATTATTACCCTCTATTGATTTATTGATGTTCATGTTTATTTTCTCTCCTGAACTATTCATAAATTGTATTCATTGTGCCCTTTTACCTCTAAATACTTCCCCAGATGAAGGACATTGTCCTACACAACTGTACGATGATCAAAATCTGAAAATATAATAATGATACAATGCTGTTATCTATTCCATAGACCTTATTCAAATTTCATCACTGTCCCAAATAATGTGACTTACATCTATTTTTTTCCTGCTCCATGATCCAATCCTGAATTACTCATTGCATTTAGTTTTCATGCCTCTTTAGACATCCTTCTTAAAGACCTTGTTCACAAATGACTCTCCCCTCATAATTTTCTCATGTTATGGCTCTGGTTTCAAATAATCACAAAGAGAAAATTAAAATTTATAGGAAAAAATTATTTTTAAAGAATACCTTTCATTTGTTGTCACAGGTGTTGCCATTTTGAAATTCTCCCATCAATAGGCCAACTTCCAACTGCCATTACCCATGAAAACACCATCCAGTAAAAGCTACTTTATCCCACTGTGTTCTCAGCCAAAGTTGTGAATGCAAAAGTTTCCAAGATAAATATTAAAAAATGCAAACTGAGCATCCTGAATTTTTATATCAACTATTGCTATTTATATTGCTATTTAAAATCTAAGTCTGCGCACTACACAGTAACATAGTACAGAGCTCTTCAGAATGCTGTTTCTGACACCAGGGGCGAGCTGGCCAATACTTTCCTCAAATGACGTTTCAGGTACCTGAAAATCTAAGGGCAGCTGTTATATTTTGTATATAATTACTGGCCAGAGGAATTCATAGGTATGCTTTTCTTCCCATTTCTAGCAAACATTTTCCCCCTCCCTCTCATTTTAAAAACAGAAGAAATATGGTTTATATAAAGTGGGTTGTGGTTACTCATTACATGACACTTGGACAGCTGTGTCATTTGCAGATATAACAGGTCTGTGCTGCACGATCCCCTCCACAATTATTCAGATCACCATCTGAGGAGCTATCAGAGTGATTCAAAAGGTAAATAGACAGTCCCAGGACAGTGAACATCTGAGTAACACTCTAGTAAACAGAAACACAGATCTGCCAAGTAAGGAAGACATAAGCAGAAGACCCCAAAAAGCCACGTTGTTTAAGAGGAGTTCTGGAACATTAAGGAGCATTTCTTGAGGCCTAAAAGAAGTTTAATTTTCCCTTTATTACATGTATCCAGGGCAGAGTTTAATTAGCTGTATAATTTAGTTCACAAGTTCCCTGCCCCCTGCCCTAAGGAGCAGTATATCAACAATACAAACTGTTAATTTAATTAATCTATTTCTTTTCAAATTGGTAGTTACAAAATAGTAACAGGGATGTAAAGCGTAGCATAGGGAATATAGTCAGTAATATTGTAGTAAGTATATATGGTGTCAGGTAGGAGCAAGATTTATTGAAGGATCACTTCATAAGTTATATTAACTGTCTAATCATTATGCTGTACACCTGAAACTAATATAATATTGAATGTCAAATGTAATTGAAAAAATTTTTTAATTTTTTAAAAATTTTTATTTATTAATTTTAGAGACAGGAGAAGGGAGGAAGAAAGAAGGAAAAAGAAATATTAATGTGTGGTTGCCTCTTATGTGGCCCCCACTTTGGGACCCGGCCTGCAACCCAGGCATGTGCCCTGACTGGGAATCGAACCAGCGACCCTTTGGTTCTCTGCCCATGCTCAATCCACTGAACCACACCAACCAGGGCAAATTTTTAATTTTTAAAAAAGTTAAAATATTTTGAATGTGAAGAACAAATCACTGTGTCCATGCTCAGTTTTTGTTTTTTTTTTTACTGAATGGCGCAAGGAAACAGCACATAGCAGGTCCTCATTAAATGTCTGGTAAGTGAATGAATGCCAGGAGAATTATCCTGTTAATATCCTACATGAAAATATCAGGAGAATGAAATATTTTACACTAACTCTTACCTCCTACCTTTGCTTTAATTATAAAAAAGATGATTATAAGAAACCCATTTCAAAGCCTCCTAAGACAAAAAGGATAATAATACTTTCCTAATTTTAGTTTGGTCATAGAAAAGGCAAATTGGGGCATAATTAACAATTTGTTGGTACAAATTCATCTGCATCTTTTAATTGGTGTTAATTAGATTAGGACTAAAATTTCTTTAATCCTCTATCTTGCCTTTTTAATGCAAACTAATTTTCTCAGCTGGATGTCAAAGTCTCCCATTAATTACACTTCTCTAACTGGAGCTTCTTCAACCACACAGACTCAGATATATAGACCAACAGTAGTTTTCACCAGGGCTCAACTTTTGGGGAAAATTAGCAATTGTGAGAATTGACACTTCAGAGATAACTAGTGAATTTATCCAAATTCAATGGTGAAGCAAGATTTCCACAATTAGCAAATCTGGGACTGATACATGAGAGCCTCCAACACTTGGTAGCTGTAAATAACATCCTGAAATGTAACCCTATCCCACAGTGCAGATGTTAGCACAGAGTTTAGGAAACAACAATGACAAAATGTTTAGCTTTACAGTTAAGAAGATAACCTGCTTTTAAATCCCCCAAATAACAGTATGTTGCCTTTTACTCTGTTACCTAGGAGCCATTCAAAATACTGTATAGTACTGGCAGACCCATTTCCAGTGGAAAACAAACACAAATGTAAACCATGTTAGGTGAATAAGCTCCACATTTCATAAGGTTTTCTCCAAATATTGTAACCCTTCTATAATAGTTAACATGTCAGGGGGAAAAGCCACAAAATACATTCAATATCTTTTATGGCACAGTGACCCAAAATAAAATTTTATTTAGCTAAGGATTTTTGATAGTTCTTTATCCATCACTTTCCTCTCACTATGCAGCAGCAATGATTGAAACCTGATGTGTACTGCAAAAATAAAAAGGCTATAAAACATTTTATATTCAAATAAAACAGTAGCCATTAAGTTTTGCTATGATGTCTGAGTAGATATTCAGCATGAAAACATGATAAAAACAACTGTAAACTGATTGTGATCAAATGTAATTACAATGACTTGTCTCCAATGAATGACATGAACTAAACACAGTCAGAGTTCTCCAAAATTACTTCAGGCAAAGGACCAAGAGAACACTATATCCTTTCTTCACTAAAGGCATTTTGCCAAATAAATTGCAAACACACAAGCTATAATAACCATGACCAAAAAAACACTTGGGAACTCATTCCGGAAATGTTTAAAACTATGCACGCACACATGCACATGTGATCATATTTGATAAAACTCTTTCATATTAATATAATTCCACTGAAAAAAAAAAACACATTTGAGATTTTAAATTGGTGCTCCCCAGAAGTAAATCCAAGGACTGATAGGCAATTACAAGTCTTTTTTCTTTTAATCTCTTGAAGTCAATGCATTTGGCTGCCTGTCCTGGCATCTTTGTTTTGGAGATGCTGTAAAAAAACCAAAAAAACAAAAAACACCAACCTACTTGCAGGTTTTTATGCAGCTAAAAGTAAACAATGACCTACATTTTAAAGTAACCTTACTTTTCCATAGGCTAATGCAGGTGGATTCTCTCCCTCACTCTCTACATTCTTTGATGCAGCTTACTTCTGTATTGTGCTCCAAAACTGAACAAAGAAAATTATCCATTCATTTGGCACTGCAGTAATTCCACAGTAACTATGGCCAAAATAGCTCTTGGAACCCATGGAGCTGGGACAGAACAGAAGATAAGGTGTGCTCTATGCCTTACTCTTCAACTTTGTCTCATTTTTTTTTACTTCTAGCCCTGAAATTTTGGCAATACCAATATAGGCTATTTGGTAATATTAGTAATAAGGTAGAAATCTAATTACACTCCTAAGTATATACCCCAGAAGACATATGTCCACACAAAAACATGTATATAAATGTTCATAGCAGTATTACTCAAATAGCTAAAAAGCAGAAACAACCCAAATGTTTATCAACCCAGTACTCTGATAAACAGATAAAAAATAAAATATTGTATCCCCATACAGTGGGACATGATTCAGCCATGAAAAGGAAAGAAGGAAGGAAGGAAGGAAGGAAGGAAGGAAGGAAGGAAGGAAGGAAGGAAGGAAGGAAGGAAGGGAGTTTGTTCCTTGACTGGTGTGGCTCAGTGGGCTGGGCAGTGTCCCTCAAATCTAAAGGTTGCTGGTTCAATTCCCAGTCATGGCACACGCCTGGGTTGTGGACCAGGTCCCCAGTTGGGGGTGTGCAAGAGGTGGAGATTGATGTTTCTGTCACACATTGATGTTTCTCTCCCTCTTCCTCCCTCCCTTCCCCTTTCTCTAAAAATAAATAAATAATTTTAAAAATTAAATAAAGTACTGATATAATATGTTAGAACATAGATGAACCCTGAAAACATTATGCTAAGGGAAAGAAGCCAGTCACAAAAGACCATATTATATGAAATATCCAGAATAGGCAAATCTACAGAAACAGAAAGTAGATTAGCCGATGCCTGGGGCTGGGAAGTTTGGGGGACAATGACTATTAATGGGCACGGGGTTTCTTTTAAAATTGATTGTGATGTTGGTTGCATAACTCTGTGAACAGATTGAAAACCACTGAATTGTGCACACTTTAAGTGGGTAAATTATATGATATATAAATTCTACTTCAATAAAGCTGATGTATATATAACATTATATATACATATATTTTTTAAATAGAGTTCACATACATATTTGATGCCTTTACTGTGTATTCCAGTGTAAGCTGCTGGGTCAACCAAATGCTCCAAATACAGTTTTATTTAAACTTTGTGTTCCCTGAAAAGGAAAAATATTAGGAAAAATCCATAGCTCCTCCAAATCTGCTCCTGTTGAGCCAGGTAGTGACTCCTCCCCCATGTTGTTAAATCCAGTAGCTAATTCTCAGTTCCCAACATGTTTTTTTTTTAAGATTTTATTTATTTTTTTTAGAGAGGGAAGGGAGGGAGAGAGAGAGAGAGAGAGAGAGAGAGAGAAACATCAATGTGTGGTTGCTGGGGGTTATGGCCTGCAACCCAGGAATGTACCCTGGCTGGGAATCGAACCTGGGACACTTTGGTTCCCAGCCTGTGCTCAATCCACTGAGCTACGCCAGGCAGGGCCTCCAAATTTCTTGATATACCAGCAGCATCTGGCACAATCACCATGCTCAACGCATACTGATACATTGTTTTCATTTGATTTCCAAGACACACACTCCTTGGTTATCCTCCTATCTTACTAGTCCCTATTTCTCTATCTCCTTGGCTGGTGGAATCTCCTTCCTCCCAGTGCCCCTCACCCTGCGCCTTAATGTTGGGGTAGCCCCCCAGTCAGCCCAGTGTCCATAACCTTACACACACTTCCTAAGTGACTTTACCCATTCTCACTGCTTTAAATGTCACCTCTATGCTAACAACTTCTGCATGTAGATCTCCAGTGCAGACCTCTCAAATGCCAGACTCTATGTTCAACTGCTGACTTGGCATCCCCATTTAGGTTTCAAGTAGATAATCTCCCATTCAACATGTCCAAAGCTAAATTCCAGATCCTTATTCCTCCCCTTACCCCAATACCCAAAAAAACACGTTTCATCTATGGCCTCTCTCATATCATTTGAGGCCATCTCTTTCCTCTGAGTGATGCAAACCAAATTCCTAGACAGTCATCCTTCATTTCTCTCTCATTGCCAACACCAAACCATTCAATCCACCAGGAAATTGTGTTGGTATTGCTTCAGAAATATCTAAAATACATGTCACCACTTCCCACTCTGGTTTGAGCTGTCATCTACTCTCACCTGGCTCACAGCAATCACCTCCTGGCTTGTCTCCCTGCTTCTACCCCTGCCCCCTACGGTCTATTCTTAATATAGGCTCCAGAGGAATCAGTATCCCCTTTACTCACAACTCTGCAATGGTTCTCAAATTCACTTGGAGTAAACATCAAAATTCTTACAGCAATTTGACTCTTATCTCACCTCATATTTTATCACTTTGCATCTATCTCCCACTCCACACCAGCCCCATGGCCTCCTTAATATTTTTGGACATCCAGGGCTGGTCCCTCTACCTAGAACAGACCCTTGGAGAAGAACCTAGTCTTCTCCAAGATATAGGCATATATGATATGTGCATATATATGATACATAAGTCCCTCTCCCTCCTTTAAGCCTTTGATCAAAATTCACCTTCTCAGTAAGACTTAATCCTTACCACCCTATTTGAAATTGCAACCTGACTCCCAGCCCCACCCATTTCCTTTGCCTTTCTGTACCTTTTCTTTCACCATCTTCTAAAATGATGCATGCCCTACTTATTTATTACCTCTGTGGCTTATTGTCAGGCTGCTACAATGTAAGGTTCAGAGGGGTGGTTCTTTGTTCTGTTCACTGCTGGATCTCAAGTGCCTAGAATATGATAGGTAGTTCCCCGATATGGAGCTGTTGGATGAATTAACAACTGCTGAAATCCCACGGGACCCATCACCTGCCAACATTTATAGAATGGTGACTTTATGAGTTAATGGCATAAAATATTGCTACACAGATTTTTAAACAAAATGAACAGTAGGGGAACAAGGTTAAAGACTTATTGCCACTGTTTAATATTTATAATAGTCCTGAAACATGCTGGTGACACAGAGGAGATTCTCTCAACTCCATGAGTCCTACAGTAAAATTGTAGGTGTTGAGATATTTACATTCTTTTAGCAAATTAAAATTTGCAGGAAAAGGAGGAGAATGTGCTCTGTATTTTCCAAGAGCTTAAGTACCAACATTTGGAGCAGAGAGGAAGTAGATTATAGAAATGTCTGTAAGACTCATGTGATCTTCAAGACATTCAGAGTTCTGTGGTGGTGCTCCTCTCCACAATGACAAGTGGAAATGGTCTTTAAATAGAAAAGGGTCTGAAAAGAGTCCATGCTACAAAAGGTGTGAAGTTAGTGACTTGTGTATAACATTGGCCTTCTTGTAAGCACAATGCATTGCTGGGCTTAGAAATGAGAATACATTGATCTTATTATTCACAATGTGCCATTTTGGAAATGTTATATTAAATTTTCCAATGAGACTGTGGAAGCATTGCTATGTATATCCTAGGTCAAAAAAAAATTTCAATCCTCACCCAAGAATGTGTTTGTTAATTTTTAGAGAGAAAGGAAGGGAAGGAAAAGGAGGGATGGAGGGCAGGTGAGAGAGAGAAACATCAATGTGAGAGAGCAAGATCAACCGGTTGCCCCCTGTAAGCACCCCAACCAGGGATCAAACCCACAACCTATGTATGTGCCCTGACTGGGAATCAAACCTGAAACCTCTTTTGGTGCCTGGAACGATGCTCCAACCAACTGAGCAACCCAATCAGGACCTAAGTCAAAATTTTATATATTAAAAAACTTACTGTTATGGCATCTTCTGATTAAAACTAAAGAAATTCCCAAAGAAAAAGATCTAAAGTAGTAACCTACAGTGTATTTGTTTTTTCATGAGAAGGGGCTAATAATAACACCCATTAATAATAATGATATCAATAATATCTAACATTGAACAATAATATAGCTCTATATTAAAGCTATTATTATCTTCTAAAAGACATGAGGCCAATGTGACACTCACGCATCACCCAGGAAGCCAGTAGCATCTGCTTCAGAGGTAACAACTCCACCAAGAAGCATCTCACCATCCCTGTGTTCACAACTGTAGCTAGTACAGGCGGTGCTTGGAGTTGAAATTAAAAATAAAAATATTAGTGATTATGATTTATACCTCTGGACTTTCAGCCTGGCTTGCACCTGAGCATCTTTTTTAATTACAATAATCCCATGTCATATCCCAATACTAGGTCAAGAGGAGAGCTGTAACTGGCCCATGCTATTCAGAAACTACTGTAATTTGTGCTGAGTAAAACCAGCCCACACAAGAACATTTCTGAGTTGTGCATTACCCAATTATAAAGCTCTCAATATAATCCTTATGATCTTCAAGATATACTCTCAGGCAAACTTCAATGGTTGTCCAGAAGTTTCATTTTTATACACATTTTTAAAAATGAGTAACTCCATAGACTGTGAAGGACTGAATAAAACAATGGTGCTTATCATCTCATGTCCCAGTGTATCTCTTATTGTCAGTAAACTCTGTATCCAAAGCTCTACCATTGTGCCAGGCAATGATCTTAGAAGTTTAGATACTTGGTCTCATCTCATTTGATCATTATAATGTTATCCTCATTTTTCATATGAGAGAAATGAGACTCAGGGAAACCAAATAACTTGCTTGGGTCATAGAATGACAAATGTGGTGAGAGAATTCTAACCTCTTAAGCATTACACTCTCCTGCCTCCAAATGAAAACCAGAAAGTGAAGGAATCTGCATTGGCTGTTTCAAGTTTGAATAGTAAGTTGCTTTCAGGTTTGATTCAATTATTCAGAAGTACTCATTGAGCAACTACTATGTGCCATCTAGTCTATTACAGACTGAAAATAAGAATACAATAAGGCACAGTCCTCAGCCTCTATACTGCAGCCTCTGCAGCCTTGTGGGGAGCCTCCCAGGGGGTAGCAAGGTGTCCAAGGGCATGAGCTAACAATGGAAAGAAGGTGAGGTTAGGTGTGCATGGTGGTGGGGTGCATGGGTAGGGTGTGCAAATAGAGAAAATGAACCTAGGCAAGAGGGGCGTCTCTTGCATGTTGCTTCATTCTAGAAGTTTGGGTCCCTGTCACCTCCTAATAGGACTTTCAAAATAATTTCATAATTTGAGCTTTTCTGCTTCCAGTCTCTGCCTGGCCTCCACCAAGCCCTTACATTTATCTTGCCTACTGCTGTGAATTTATCCTCCTTAAATGCAAACATGTCCCTCCCCAGTGAAAAACTTTCAAAGGCTGCCTGATACTCAGTTCCAACTCCTCAGCCAAAGTTCCACACAAGTTGGCTCCTGACTGCCCTCTACTACATCTTCTATTCATCCAGGCTTCCCACACTTGGCAATATCTATCATATCCATATACTACTTGTACTAGCATTTAATTTTTTTCTTTCAGCCAACTCACTTTGTGAAATAGACATGCATTCTTTTTTCTAAGATTTTACTTATTTATTTTTAGAAAGAGGGAAAGAGAGGGAGAGAAACGTTGATGTGTGAGAGAAACAACAACTGATTGCCTCTCGCACACCCCCAACCGGAGACCTGGCCTGCAACCCAGGCATGTGTCCTGAATGAGAATCGAACTGGCAACCCTTCAGTTCATACGCTGCAGCTCATCCCACTGAGCAATGCCAGCCAGGGCTAGGCATGTATTCTTCAGCCTTGCCTTGGCAATATTCTGCAGGAAATTCTGGATTTGAAGCACTAATTACAGTTTCCTTTAATGGACATTAAACACATACCTCAAAAGATAGTGGTTCCTGAACCACCTAGGGCACTGTTCCCTGCAACAGTGGAACACAAGATCTGGAAATCACTGCCACTATGGTTTCCTGTTGCCCAGGGCAAAGTGGGCACTACAGAGCTAGGTGTAGCACAGGGATTAACACCAAAGGTGTCACGGAGCACTGTAAGCCATTTCACTTATTCATTTACTTGATAACTACTTATTGAGCATCTACTAAGTGCTGGGTACTCTGCTAACTCTAGGGATATTCTGAAAGAATAAGACAGGCATAATCCCTGGCCTCCAGAAGTTTATGTTGCAGTGGGAAAGATAAACACTATATGAGAAATCAAACGAATGCAAATGAATCAATAAAAACTTTTTAGTTTGTGATAAATGCTATGAAGGAAGAGAGCAGGATACTGTGATAGAGACTCATGGGGGAGGAGGAGGAAGAATACTAAAAAGAGAATGACAGGGAGGGCTTTTAAGACCTCAGAATGAAAAGGAACCAGAAAGGTAGAGGAACCAGCTAGTGCAAAGATCCTGAGGTAGGAAACAGCTTGCCACATATTAGAGGTGCTGAAAGGAGAAAGAAGACCAATGTGGCTCAAAAAAGACTGAGCAAAGAGAGAGTGGTATAAGATGAAGCTGGAGAGAGAGGTCAGCAGGAGCCAGAAATGCAGGGCCTTGCAGGCCATGGTGAGGAGAGTGCATTTCATTCTAAGTTCAATGGGAAAGATTATAAGCAGAGAGCTGACATTATCTGATTCTCTGGCTTGCTGTTTAAAGAACAGATCTTTTAGTCCATTCTTTCAAGAATGTGAAAAAAGAACAAGATATAAAGCACTGAAAGTATTGAGACTTTCATTGTCCAGCATCCTTAGTGACTGCAATGGATGGATTGTAGGGTTGATCGTTAGAAAGGGACCACAGTCTAGATGGATCAGTGAGTTAATTTTGCAATTAACAGGGTTTGTTTTCATTGTTGCTGTTGTTCTGGCCAAAATACAAACTGTACAATTCCAGAAGTCAATATTGGAGGGTACTTTCATATACATGAAATGTTCCTTGTGTTTTATTTGAATAGTCGAAAGAAGGTGCAGATAGGGCCCCATTAAGGATGGAACGGATGGGTGCCTGTTTCTAGAGCATGTGTCTACAAATTGTAAACAAGTTGCGCTTCAGAAAATTATAAACTACCATGGTACATTCCACATAAAATAATTTGGATAGTGAAATGTTTTAAAGCATTTATACACATGGAAATTTCTAACAGGCCTTTCACTAAAATGAAATAACAGAATGAGAAAATATGCTTATAATGAAACCTAACAGCTTGACTAAGACCAAAGTTGTCTTGCAGTTCCGGGAATGCTGTCTTTAATACTGAGATGTGTACTGTGTGGGGTATAGAATTTCATTCCTATCGCAATTATAACAGCTCTTAAAAGCTATAAATGGGGATCTTTAGGGGGAACTAAAAGAAACATTATAATATACATGCAATTGAACTCAGGTTCTCAGTGAACTAGAAAATCTTTTGGAGGTGAAGAAAATGAAACAATAATTTGAAATCCCCACCCAACTTTACATTTCCTATTTGGAAAACTGGGGTTTAAGGATACCCAACATTTTTAAGGCTTATGACTTTTACCCCTGACTTTTAAAGGATACTGTGGAGTTTTTGCAAATGGCTACAGAAGGCTCTCAAAGAAGAGAGAACAACCCACATGTTCATCACAGTATCTTGGGGCCCTTAATGCCTCACTCCTTCAGAGCTTAGACCTTATAAAAGCACTAGTGGTTCTGCCTGGTAGCTGAGGACATGTCTCAGGGCTGTCTCCTGCCTTTTGCCCTCACGCAGCGCATCCAGCTCCTTGGTTGCTTTAAACTTGGCTTTAGTCCCTCCAACTCTTTATCTAGATTTACACCTTGATTCCACTGACTGTACCAGGGCATTTGGGTTTGGCTCTGATTTTATCCCTTAATCCTATTTCCTGTTTTGGCTCCAGCACCTTGAACCTGGCCAGGAAAACCCTCAACTCTGGAAGCTAGACACCCAAATCCCACCTAGGGTTGCTGGGACTGTATCATGCCAGTGAGAGAGTTTACATGCAAGCAACAGACAGTGTTAGTCTTCCTCTTTCTTCTATCTACCAAAACATACTTGTGCAGGGGTCCCCAACCTCTGGGCCGTGGACCAGTACCAGTCCTGGTCTGTTAGAAACTAGGCCACACAGCAGAAGGTGAGCTTGAATGTAATGCACTTGAATCATCCTGAAAACATACCCACCACTCCAGTCCATGGAAAAATTGTCTTCCACAAAACTGGCCCCTGGTGCCAAAAAGGTTGGGGACCGCTGGTGTAGTCCAAATGACCAATAATGGTGAAGTTTTATTCTTTGCTCTTCATCTTTTCATACTTAATTATTTGACGAGTGTTACTGAAAAATTATGGGCAAAGCCTTATTTATCAGGTGGCCACACAATTCTTCAGATACATGTATCCTTTTGTTCAGAAACAGACCACCTGACAACTGGAATACTAGGGATATTTTAGTCTTTAGAGAAAATGAAGTGAGTATGGAGTGAGTTGGTGGGTAAAGTGTAAGAGAGAATGTTTATTTTGACTATTAGCAATAGCTACTCTTGTCAGAAAAGTAAGAAATTAGCTTTTTAGATAATACCAAATACATTATATGACTTT
The DNA here is from genome assembly GCF_004126475.2 of Phyllostomus discolor. Taxonomy (NCBI): domain Eukaryota; kingdom Metazoa; phylum Chordata; class Mammalia; order Chiroptera; family Phyllostomidae; genus Phyllostomus; species Phyllostomus discolor. The sequence continues at coordinate 53,983,049 of NC_040913.2, read as the reverse complement.
ATAAAAATAATATTTAATGTGAGCGTTACTTGCTTCTACTAAAATGTTAAATTTTACTATGTACACAAAGACTACCTAGGAAATTGAGGCCAAGACACAACATGCATACGTACAAAACTGTGTCTTACTGATTATCGTTAAATCCTAACTAAACCTATTCAACAGAGTTAGATGTGAGGTTGCAGTTCAATACCTATAAAGATCAATGTCCTTTAGCTAGGACTATACTGCAATCCTTTCCATATTCTGGCTGTGTGTGTGACTGTAAGTGTGTATGTGAGAGAGACGAGAGAGATGCATGTTTACAGTAGACTTATAACGAAAACATATTATGTGATATTTATTATATTTTTCCATACTGTTCAGAATTTATCTAGCTTTATCCCACATGGGGAGTTAGTTACAAGTGTCAGCTTCCACCACATTATGGTAGAGCAATGATTCCTAACAGACCCTGGGCCCTGGAGGCCCTGAGAACTTGAAAGCCTCCGAAAGAACCTCCCAACACAAACTGGTTCTCTGCTCATTTTTTAGTCTACATGAAGGTCTTTTAATGTAGGTTGGAATGCCTCCAAAGTAGAATTCTCACCTTTTCATGCGCAGGCACTCACGTGGAGCACAGGGCATTGGGATGATATCTCCATGTGCTGTGCCACACATCAGCATGCCTTCCATGAAACCCCCAAGTATAGGCAGCATCACTGACAAACAGAAAAGCTACCCCTGAGCAGCCCAAATATCACCAAGAATATCCTTAAAGTTGGCAAGGCATGCTAATGTAGGTGGCTTTTTGGGTCTATGGAAATTTTTGCATTAATGGTATAAATTCTGTACCACATTTTGATACCTGCTACAGCTGATTCAAAGGGGAAAAAAAAAATCAAGTCTGCGTAACAAAAAACCATTCATTTTTTTTCCTTTCTTGTCCTAGCAAGAACAGAAAGCAATTCCAAGACAGATACTCTGAAAATATATCCAAGGTTAGAGATTTTGAAAGGAGGAGTTGGCCACTATCTCATGTCCCAAATCACTGAAGCATTTCAGTAGAATGACTCAAAATAATAATTTAAGGGAAAAGAAAAACCTTCAGGGAAAAACTCTATGAGGTGTGTGAACATTCTGGCACATAACAAATTCTTTTCTAGAACAATCTCAGAGTCTTATCGTGTTGGATGCAATCTCTGGAGTCTGCTCCAGGTGGCACACCCACAGACTCATCCCGATGTGGTGAGGGTAAGACTACTTAAAGCCACCCTGGTGTGGTCAGTCAGCACTCAGCCCCTTGCTGATGTTTGAGCTTGGCAATGCAATAGTTTCTCTCAGAGAAATCTGTCTACCGCCACCCACCCAAGACCCTTCCCAAATGTCCATCCTCTCTTCCCTTAACCCCCATCACTACTACTCTCCATGTGGCCTTGCTGCCTAGAAAATGTCCCCAAGTCCGAGACTGACCAGGCTTCCTGCCTCACATAGCTTCTAGCAGGTAGACCTGTATTTAGAAGATCTCTTCATTCTTCTCATCCTCAGCTCCTTCAAATGAAACCTGCAGTAAATCCCTCCCAGACATATCTTGGAAATGATTAATCTCTCAGATTAACTAAATGGGCTCAAATATAAAAATATTTTTAAAAAACAGTAGGGTCGTTAAAGAGTGACAGATTTAAGCGCCATCTGGGCTCGCTGGTCAGGGTGGCACGAATTCCATCAAACGGCTGAACGGTGCACGATCTGGGAATCCCATCTGTTTTATCTAACATGAATCAGTCAAACAGTTTGGCCATTTTGATGTTAGAGTTGTTTAAAGAAAACCCCAGGCATATAATACTAATAGTTTTTTCCTCCTCTAAACTGCTAAAACACAAAATGTATGCTTGATTATCACCATTGAAGGTAGAGATAAAGCTTGATTTGATTCTCACTAGCACTAAGAATGGTGCTAGTGAAATTCTAAATAGACTTTTTTTTTTAATAAAATGATTACTGCCCCAGAGTTTTATTTTTTAAATCTTTGGGGCCATATATAGATATTTTTCTTAGGGTTATTATATGAAAGTTTACTTTCATAATTTTTTTTTCACTGAAAACTATATTGATAAGATTTTGGACCTTGTAAAATAGGAAAATTTTTTTGTCCTAATTCTCATTTTAGTTCTCTACTGTTTCCCAACACCCAAATATTTTAATAAAATAATATGGAAATATTATAATGAAATGTGGTCAGAATATAACTTAGACAATTTTAATTATTCTCAAGAAATATGTATCTTTTTTGAACAAGTCTTTTCCTAATTTTTATAAATTTTTTCTAACCTTTAGCACATGTACTGCTTCCCTGTCTTGCTGTACTGTAATAATTCTTAGCAACACTAATCACATTTCCCTGTGCTCAACAACGTAGTTCTGTTTCTGAACGGTAGCAGTAAATTGGCCCAAAACAAATATTCTAGCTACCTAGCCTTCAATAAGTGGGAGAAAAAAATTATTTTTAAGAATAAATATATTTTGCTCATTTTGAGATTTCATAAGAAAAAAATCATATTTTAAACTACATACCCTTTAATTAGAAAACATTCTTCTGCTATGATATTGTGATTATAATTTCTGTCTTTAAAAATATGGGAGAAAAGGACAGAAAACTGTACTTGAAAAATGATTAAAATAAAATTTAAAAAATATATGGGAGAATATTTTATTATATTATGCTGTAATTATGTAGCACATCAGAATATTTTATACATGAAACACAGGAAAATATAGCAATCATAAAGCCAAAATGAATGTAATTGTTCATCCAAGGGGGATTGTGCATTATTGCAACTTCATTCCTGATTTTTGGTCATCTTTTACAGCTACATGTGGGAACAAAATAACTTCAGTCCTAGATTTATGTTTTCTAGCCATTTTACATACCAATATATTTCCCAAAATACAGAATTCTCTGGAAATACAAGCTGGCATTATGTGGCATTTTACATTTCTTCAATATAGGCATTTATTATTTCTTCATTCATAAAACCAGGATAATATTGTGCTGTAGAACTCTTCCAAGAATCACATTTAATAATGTTTGTAAAAGTACATTAAAAATTATAAAGTACTGTGCAAATATAAGGTATCATTAGTGATTATAATAATAATAATTGCATGTTCTTATGGGAAAAACTACTGAAAAATAAAACATCCTTTCTCTAAATCCCCCTTGTGATTAAATAAAGAAGCATGTTTATATGGATCTTACTAAAGCAGCATTTCACAATTGGCTTTAAAGTATTCACTTCAGGCAGTTAAAAAATTTCAGAGAAAATTTATTTCTACATTTGACAAATTTTGAAATGCAGATGTAAAAAGTTAAATCATCAGACACTTTGTTTTAATCCTTTACATGCCTAAAAGTTACCATAACCAATTCAGAATTCCAGAAGCACATGAAAACTTCTGTCCAAAGGGACTGATCACAGAGCCAAATCAGATCTATATCTATGACCATGATTATCTTGGTAAATGTCAGTGGTCAAGCGTTATAATCCACTTAGGTCACTGACAAAGGCCAATTCTGGAACCCCTGACTTTTTCCCTTAAGTTTATAAAATCAATCACAAACAGAGAAAGAGAGGATTTTTGGAGGATAAATGGTATTCACAAAGTATTTAATGAGAAAAATTGTACTGATTATTAAGATTTCATTAAACTTGCCATATTATCCCCCCCTGCATCATTAACAAAGAACTGGGTCACAGCACTAGGCTCCCAGTTTATTCTTCCCCCTCCCCTGTGGTGTGCAAGCCTGCAGATGCTCCTGGAAAATAGTAACCAACAGCATCCATAGGAACCCAGCTTAGGTGACAATGGAGCAGCTCAGGTAGTCCCTGTGAGATGCCAGCTGGCTTCTGTACAAAGGTGACAAGCGTTCTTTGTTGTTAGTCCCTTTGGCTTTCTTGTGTTTCCAAGTCATATAGACATAAACTGGACACTTCCATCAGGTGGACACAGTGCTGATGTCTGGTCTCCATGACAGTGTGGTGCCCACATCTGTAGGCATATCCCCAACATCAAGGCCTGGAGTGCTCATTCAGCAAGCATACAAAAAAGAGGTCAGTTACACTGGGTTGCAAGACGGTTTTGTTGCCCAGCAGTGGAGGGTGGGGACACACTAGGGCATGGGATGGGGGTGGGCAGCAATGACTACTTTGGGTAAAAATAACAAGCAGTTGCAGTTGTGGGAAAACTACTGCATAGACACTCTTCCATGGCCAGGTACAATGATCCAAATTAAACAGTGCACATTCAAAAGATGCCAACAGAACACACTATTATCTACATCAATGCATGTGGCTAGTTTCAAATGAGGCCTTGTTTGCTCAGTTTCATACACTGCTCAATCAATAGATGAATATCTCTAGGATTGATAAAGCATAAGAAAATATTCCCCCCCAGGCTTACCTAGTATAAGTAGCATAACATGGGCTAAGACCAATGAGAAGCTTGCACTGCCCTGTCTTCATAGTTTAAAACCATAGTTCATTTAACTGTATCTCACTCATTCTCCGTGTATGGAAGCATTTGAGTAATTTCATTTATGACTCAGTTTACAGAAAATGTTCAGTGTACCGCATCCAGGGTGAGATGCTTTTTCTTTGTACCAACAGTGACCATCTCGCATCTCAGCACTCTATTTTGAGCCACTGAACAGTGGCCCATTGAAATGTAAATATAAACAAACAAACAAAAAACACATTTTGAGAGAAAAATACCAATAAATTACAAAGAAAGTGCTTGTGCAATCTAAAAAACACTTATTCTCAATAATGTCTTACCCCTTACCAAAACGTTTAACACTCAATGAGAATTGGAAAATATTTTATAAATGTGATATACTTTATAAGTTATTAAATCAGATGGTGGCAAAGGTTAAGGTGGTATCACTCATTTGTCAGGTTAGCCCATTAATCTGTACTTTTAAATATGACAGTTTGTCAAATTAGCAAAACTAATGAAAAAATAACTTCCTAATATTCTTTATTTTCAACTCATATGATCATGGCCTGGCAAAGGCAATAGTTTAAAGACTTAGAAGATATAAATCTATTTTTTCAAAGCATAAATTCAACAAAGTAAGGCCAATGGCCTAACATCAGTAGCTAATCTGATTCTTTCTCCATGGAAGTAGCTATGAGGAAGAGACACTAAAAAAGATTTACAATCAATTTTGGCTCAAGATAACTGATGAAATTCTATTCCCCTTCAAAAACAAAACAAAAAACACTAGTACTTGCTGTGTCAAATTTTTAGAAAATGATTTTGAGTGCTAACATCAAGTCAAATTAGACCACAAATTACAATGAAATCTGTGCTGAGATGGGTCTTAAATAATCCCAAACTTCTAAAACCTATGTGGCTTTAATAAAACTATCATAAAATACGGGACAACCAGAGTAAACCTCTTTGTAGCAACAAAATAGCAAGAAAAGGTCAGGGAGCCAAGGAGGTCAACAAAGTCCTTCTTCCCAATGTGGGGTCATTCTTCCCTCCAGCATGATTGGTCTCCCAGTAAATTCCACATTAGCTCCTCCCTTCAGCTGCAGCAGAAACACTTGAACTGCCTTCTCCCTCCACAAAAGTTTAGTTTGCTGATTGGGCATGAAACAAAGGGAAGACAGCAGGGGTACAATTTATAAGGGGGCAGGAGAGGTTGACAGGCTATTGTGCGCTGGAGGCATCCACAAGCTGTTAATTCTATTTTAACATCGTTAATAAGACTGTTAACACATCAGACTTGGTTTAGAGACCTCGAAAACATCAACAAACTATTACATGACTCACCTGAAATAAAACAGTATCCACTTTGAAAGCATCAAAATCATACCTTTTTTTTTAATCCTTAAAATGGAAAGAGGAGCTAAAGGAAAACAGAAATTTATTACTGTAAAATATGTGCAGACTCCAAATTTTTTTATCTATGTATTCTTACACAAGAGAGTTATATCAAAATAGAATCACTTTCATGTGCATATGCAAAAAGGGATTTTAAAACACAAATGCACAGATTTAATCAAATATTTAAAATGAATAATTAGTCTGACAGATTAACAGCAGTTAATTTTGCAACAGAATAGAAAAATGTTTTGATCTGAGTCTTTAAAGATCAGGAAAACACTCCAATTATATGAGGGCAGTTTTTATATCACACCCTCACGTCCAACTAAAAATTATTGAGTGATTTCAGTAACAGTAAAAAGTTCCAATTCACAGCACAAGGAAAATAAAATTTTCTAAAAATTATTTTACTTTTTATTCTCTTTTGCTTCACTTAGCTTAATTTTAGGAATTAAGACTAGTCAAAGTAAAAAGTATTATGCTTAAAATAAAGGAGACCGAATAATCAGTAATCAAGGCTCAAGAATCAATGTTTGTAAAAAAGATTTTATTTGAGTTTCTCACTATAAATGTATTTTTCATCATCAAACTTTTTTCCAATTAAAATAGCATATTTCTTATGGGACAGTCTATTAAAATTATTATAATTGACATTTAATTATCTTTCTATTTAAAGAAAAAATCCAAATACATTGCAAGGAATCTGTAATATTTTAAAGACAATTTTCTGGACACTGTAGATATAGATCTGAAATCTAATGCCTGAAAAATTTTGAAGCATTCTGGATATGACGTAAAGTTTTGATTTCCAGCACAATGTAATACCAATTGGTAGGTGTTAATTTTTAAAACCTGTGCTGGCACTAGAGATGAAAAATTTAAAAATGTGAGAAATTAAGAGAATAACAAGTTATGTAGATGAGATAAACAGCTTTTAGAAAAAAGAGAATTTTAGGGAATATTTAAATATTGACTCCTTTGAGTGTTTTGGTGGGCTTGGGTTGGGGGAGACAAACAAGGACATGAATATGAGAACACAGAAATGTAAACTTAGGAGCGAATGCTTAGGCAACTCTAAATGCAATCTCCACATTGAACAAAATACGGAGGACAGTATATTCTCAACAGGTCAAATGACCAATGAGCAAACGCTGGTACGAGGATGGTGACTTTGGGCGACAGAGTCTGGGAAAGCATCAATCACTACATGGTTTGAAAAGTGTAAATCAAGGCAGTAACCGTCAATGATGTCCGACAGGAATAATATTTGGCTACCACTGTTCAATCGCCTTCCCCAAATACAATGCCGTGCTTATTTCTCAGCTTCCTACAACCTTCCATGTTCCAGATACACACATTTCAATCCAAGTGTTTCAGTTGCCATAACAACTTCATAAATTTGTTCTCAGATGTCCTTTTTTAATCACATGATTTTTAAAAAGCTGGATGGATTGAGACAGTACCTCAATTTATTCTGTTCACACCTAACTCATGAGGAGCCTGGGTATTTTTCCCTTTTCGCTAAGGATTCAAACACCTGCAAATAATGTCAACTATTCTTCTTATCTACAGACAAAGGAAGTGCATGCACGCGTGTGTTAAAATCTGTTTGCACACAGCCTTATTACCCAGTTTTGAAAACGCGGGCAATGTGAGGCCCAGGAACCATCCCTAGTTCATGGGAGCACAGGGACTGCTGACACTGCCAGTTGGGTACAGCAGGCCCTGCACACAAAGCGGCTGCTTCATTTCCAGATATCAATTATTTATACTGCCAAACTTGTTTTTGATAGAATCCTGGAGGTTTTAATTGGCTTCTGGTGACGATTACTACCTAGTACCTTTAAAATATTACCCACCTTATGATGGAAAAATAAAAGTACACAAATATGTAACAGTTTCAGCAGCATGCATTAATTTTTTAAACACTTCGGGATATTTTTAGATTTTGTTCCAATAAAGAATGAGGCATAGCATCCCAGGCAGGCATCGTTAAACAAATGATTTTTGCCAACATCAACAACCAGACAGACAATAGAAAACAGGACACCACCAACAAATGGAGACAACGGGGGTAGGGGGTGGCAGAAAATTCAAGCCGGGGTTTTTGCATATGTAGTAAAACTGAAAGCACTTCCCCAGAAGGTATTGAAATGCACAGATAAGAACACAAAAGGCCCTGAAGTGGTTGTGAGGGTCACAATTTGCTATTAAACTCAGCAGATGGAAACAAGCGAAAGTTCACATACATAAACTTTAGAATGTTCTAGTGTGAAATAAAACCAAGAGTAATAGAGAAATTAGGGCAGTCAAAGACTGTAGAATTTGTTTTTCATTTCACTGTCAGTTTGTTAGAACAGAACATATTTAAACTTAAGGGAAGTTTAAGCTACAGGGGGGAAACACTGTTTCTAACACCACCTTTCAGAAATTAAAATGCAGGGTGAATGGTATACAACTAAGTACCAGCAAAAAGTAAACACTGGTTACAATTAGGAAAGAGCATAAAATCAGATGTCATATAAAAAGTTAGGCCTTTTTCTTCAAAAAATATTACATGTGACTAGTTCTTTGCCACTAGAGGAAAAAAACAACCTTCTTTAATTATGTAAAGCATGAGGAAAAAGTAGAATTCTTTACCTTTGAAAACTAAATCAGGATAAGGCCTCATGAAAGGCAGGCTTGATCTATTCTGCCTGAAAAATTAACAGGCTTGACAAGTCCTTGACAGTATCTTCTAGAATTGGGGGGAGGAGGGGGCGGGTGGAAAAAGGTGGGGTGGGGGGGCTCTAGTGACACCAACAGTCCCGGAAACAAAATGCAGCTGTGAAGGAGGATTTGGGTTTGGGGGAGGATTTTTTTGTTTGTTTTTATTTTTTGGCTTTTGCTTTGTTTGTTTGGGGGGGTTTTTTGTTTGTTTTTCGGTTATCACAATGGATAACCTTCAGCCACAGCCTACAGAGGATCTGCAGGATGCTCCACCACCTTCCTCTGGCTCCTTCTCCCTGTCCTTCCTTCTCTACACTGCCACTGCCCCACTGCTATCCTGTCGGAGACTCAGCCTGTGGCTACAAGAGGGCCTGACCACCCCATCCCTGCAGTTTCAAAGGGCAGGGAGTTGAAAGAAGGGGAGGACCTGAGAGGGGCAGGGATGTCGAGGAAAGACATTAATTCAGCATTCCTCAGTGGCTTCAGATCTTCACACTTGTTTTCTTTCCCCCTCTTCCCTCCTGGAAGGGTGAGGAGGGACCCAGCACTTCAAAGAGGAAACTTTCTCAGTGCAAGGAAGGACTTGTCATCTAGCTCTGGCTCTTCCCAGCAGCCTGATTAACACTAAAGGCTGTTATTATTATTGATAAAAATAAAATTATCCCACCCTGGCCGAATAGCTCAATTGGTTAGAGCATCATCCCAACATGCCGAAGTTCAATCCCCCAGTCAAGGCACATACAAAAATCAACAAATGAATGTATAAATAAGTGGAACAGCAATCAATGTTTCTCCCTCTCCCACCTTCCTCTCTAAACTTGGTAAACAAAAATATTTTTAAAATAAAAATAAAATTATCCCTCTTAAAGAAAGTCACTGTTTACTCGCCCCGCTCCAAAGGCTTGCTGATGAAGCTGTTGGTGCTAGAGAGTGGGGAGGGTGACAGAACAACAGATTCCCCTTCGCTTGGCCCCTTTCAGAAGAATGTAAGAGACACCTCTGCAGAGTGGGGCCCGCAGGCGGCTTTCTGCTCACACATCAAACTCATCTGCATCTTTTGTCTATCACTTCTGGGTACCTCGTTCCTGTGGCAGGGAGTAGGAAGGGACGACAGGGGCCAGCACTTCAACGGAAAGGGGAGGGACGAAAAAGGCTGTCAATTCAATAGTAGGAAACCAACCGCACCGGGCAGGATAAGGCAGACTAACAGACTCAGGCTCTGTGGCTGGGACTAAGAGGAAACATGGAGGTTCAAGGAAAATGCCTCCAAATGGAACATATTTGGCTTACCCTGATAAAGAAACTAGCTGAAGATGAAGGAAAGCCAAGCTGCTAATTCATTCCATAACAAATCTTAATTGCTCAAAATAAAGCAGTTAAGTTTCTAGAGTACTCCAGAGGCCTTTCAGAATGTAACTTGCATAACAAACCCCATGCAATCCAAAATATCTTAAAACATAAAAGATTGTCAGGATCAGGGATCAAGTTAGAACTGTACCGTTTTGTTTTGTTTTTTTTTTGAGTTTGATCTGCACCCCCACCATCACCTTCGATCAGGTTGGAATTTACATAATGTCATTATGATCCAACTACAAGCTATTTATTTTATGGCCCTTTTAAAAGAAAAGAGAAGAGAAAGAAACCCATGTGCTTTAACTGCTAAAAACCTCAAAATCTGAATTTAAAAGTATAAAACATTACTAAACAATTATAGAGAAAGTCAAGTAGGATTTTCGTTAGAGCTATCAAAAGACAATATTTGTATAGAATTTGAACATTAGCAGCTAGTCTGACACAGCAAAACCATTGTATTTTCCACTAGTTTTGTTTTGCTATATACAGCTGTGTTTTTACAGATGCAAAGCCATGTGTCTCCACCAAAAGGTCTAGCCTCCCCTTCAGATGTGAATGCAGATCAAAGGTTTAAACGCAGAAATACAAGATCCTTTTCCCATTGGAACATGTTTTTATTTTTCTGCAGTGGCTGCAAACCAGAATTTCCATCTGTTGTCCTTCTGCAGCACACAAGTTAAGTGGGGCTCAGAGTACCGTTATCTCAGCTAAGAAAGTGCACAGATCAAGCACCTCTGCACAGATGCTCCAAATCGCTTCCCAAGGTGTCCACGCAGCTGAGAGAGAAGAACCAGCCAGGAGCAGAGACCATGTTAATGATACACAGAAACTCATTTTGTAAATTTCTTTGAAATATCAGAACAAATCATTAATATTTAAGATGAGGCTTTGCTTTTATATAACTTGCACCTTAGTAGAGATAATGATGTCAACTATGATTTCTTGCCTATCCCTTCTCCCTCCTGTCCCCAGCAGTTTACAACGAGACATTCTGCATTTGAATCTTGGCTTACAGAAAATTCTCTAACAAGAGAAAATGATTTGCTAAAATAACTCATTAATCTTAAGTGGTTTTCTATTTCATTACAACTTATTAACACTCATAATTTTGAATGGAAATATTTTAAAACATTGCTGTTATCTATTATCTTTTTAAAATAACTCCTTTCCCCTCATTTTCTATTTCTTTTATTGAACAAACTCAGAATGACTGGAGAGAAACAGTTTCCCTACTATCTACTCTAAAAATGGATTTACTTCCATGTAAACATTTGCTTAGGGGGATAGTAAAAATACAGCACTGCAGCTAAAAAGGTGGGAAGCTTTGAAGGTATTTTTGTAAGGTTTTTAATGTCACTAAAGATAAGAAGAGCGAGAGAAAGGGGGGAGTGGAGGGGGAGAGAGGCATATCTATCTAACTGTAGAAGATCAAGAGAGGTTAGAGGTGTGGGGGATGGATGGATGGGATGGCAGATACAAAGCTTTGGCTAGTCCCTTGAGAGATTTTACAAAAGCCCAAAATGGAGTAGTACTGTGGACCAGTCCTAACGCTAATGTGTGAGTGCCATCTAGTGGTCTTCCTAAAACTGCACCCTAGTCTAGCCACATTATCTCTAGTCTGCAGCTCTCTAAACCACATTTCCTGGCTTCATTTCGGCTCATGCCAATTCTCCCAACCCTGTTGCCCAATAATGGCAGTTTTTCTGCCTTAACTACAAAGTAAACTGAGGAAACAAAAGGATTTAGAAAACAAAACAATAATAAGGATGATTCCAAAGGTTGAGGTGGGCCTGCCAGAAGCAAACTGTTCTGTCACAGGTATCCACGCTGAGGACTATGTCCAGGCCATGGGAAAACTGAAAAGGGCTGTTTCTATCTGAGGAATTGTTGTGACCACACCTGAAGGACCAGGTTAAGTAAATAGGGAGCCCTGCTGTCTATACATGCCCACTCTCTGGTGTCAATATAGCACTCTTTCTGGAGGGACATACTTAGCTGTGTGACTGGGCACCAATATTCCTTCACAGGTACTGACAGGCGGTGAAAGAGAGGTAGTCTGTTATAGCTGAAAAGTACCTATACCTACTCTCATTTTCCAGCTCATGTGACACAGAAAAGTGAAGGCCCCTCCCCAGCTGCCTCAAGGAAACAAAGACTCACGTCATCATCCCCTCCTGCTCCAAGAAGGAGTTACTGAGAGAAGAGTGGAAGCTCACATAAGAGTGAGTGGGGGCACCTTTGTACACAGTGCTGGCGTGAGCGCCATTCCAGGGTACGTGGGTGGGGACTGACAGGGCTTAGTCAAAAGCAGCTCCGGTACAGCAGGGTTTTATGAGGCAGTAAACTGAGACTGATTTTCCTTAGATTACCACCTCATCCTTTCCCCCCTCCCTTTTTACTTTAATAATAATAGTAAAATGGTTACATTACACATCTCCTAAACTCTTTCAATCTTATGCCACCGAGCCCTCACAAAACTCTCCAAGGTACATACTATTCCTATCCTTCCCATTCCACAGATAAGGATACTGGACCACAGAAGTGAGTTGCTGCCAGCTGGAAACTGACATATGTCAGTGCTGGGATTAACACTGGAGCCTGGCTCCAGACAGTGGTGCTTCCACAGAAGTATCTGTACAAAAACGTGCACACCTAAAGCATTTAACAGTTAAAGAAGTTGGTTAGGGACCAACAGGGTCAGCCCTCAGATATTCAGGGCAAGGGCTACCATGTAGTTAGTGATCCCTGGCTACCTGACTTTGGGCAAGGTATGTAATGTTAGAGCATCAGTTTGTTCATCTGTAAAATGGGGACATGAACTCTGCCTGAACATCTCAAAGGGAGAGGCTGGAAACACAAAGAGTCAAGTCCAGTGGCACAGAAGAGGTATCCATTTTTGTCACATGAGACCATCCTGCTGCCTAACATCTAGGAAGGGCTGCATCACAAACTGACAACAGGAGCCAGAAGCAAGGCCAACAGTTTCAATGCTTCAAATACTCACTTTGACTATAAATTCCATGGAGGAGCAACTTGCAATGTGTTGTTTTCTGGAATGAGAGAGGATACCACCCCCAGTAATGCCAAATCACAACAGGCAAAACTGGAATTAGTAGGCGTGTCTTGGGAATAATAATGAGAAATAGCAGTGATTATACTAGTCCTACTGGGGCAACCACAGTGGTTAGCCATCTCCAGCATGCCTCCTTGCAGTGCCCCTCAGGCTACCTAAGGCAGCATCCTAACGTAGGTATGTTGGGTACCTTTCCATGTGTGCACTGAGATCTGGGAGGGAGATGCTTAGAGCTGACAGACTTTCCAATGCCCATCCCAGCCACTAGAGGCTGCTGTGCTGGCTTCATTCTGTATGTCACACATTTTGTGGGCAGACACCTGAAAAAGCTAGTGACAAAATGCAATATTGTAGCATTCACCATACTCCTATGGGTTCTTTTCCCTCAGCTTTATTGAGGTATAATTTACATATAATATTGTGTAAATTTAAGGTGTACAATGTAATGAAATGATACATAGGCATACCTCATTTTATTGTGCTTCACTTTAGTGTGCTTCCAGATACTGTGTGGTTTGGGTTTTGTGTTTGTTTTTTGTTCTGTTTTTTTTTTTAAACAAACTGAAGGTAAGGCCTTCCACCAGTAAAAGGATTATGACTTGCTGAAGGTTCAGATGATGGTTAGCCTTTTTCAGCAATAAAGTATTTTTAATCAAGGTATATGCATTGTATTATTATACATAATGGTAACAGACTACACCTAACAGACTACAGTATAGTGCAAACATAACTTTTACATTCTCTAGGAAACCAAAAAATTCATGTGATAGCTTTATTGAAATATTTGCTTTATTGTGGTAGCCTGGAACCAAACCCACAATATTTCAGGGGTATGGCCCTACACATATATTGCAAAATGAGCACAATAGTGTTAGTTAACATATACATCACCCCACATAATTACCATTTTTGTGTGTGTAGTAAGAACATCTAAGATCTACCTACTTAGGCCTGGCAGAGAGGGGGTAGTTCTTAAGACAGATCAGTGATTGTACGGAATGAATGGGCATTGGAATGGGTCTGGCCAGAATCCTGGTTCTGCCACATCAGCATATGATCCTAGCAAGATATGTAATTCTCTGGGTCTCGTGCTCACCCAATATGAAACAAGAATCACAACACCTGTTCTACAGAGCTTGTACCAGAGTTAAATGAAATACTGTATTCAGGAAGCTCAGAACCAACCTAGGGATGGGGCTAAATGTGTATTCATTGACTGACAGAAGGAAGGAGGGGATCACCAAGGGATGATGGTGGTATGCATCGCCATGGGAACAACACCATGAGAACTCTATAGTACTGTCCGCATCCTCCTGCCCATGCTACACAGGCCAGCTGAGTATAGCTTAATGCTTAAGAACACAGGTTCTGGCGTCAGGCAGACCTAGGCACACAGGTCTAGCTTCTCTATTTGTTCTCTTAGTACCATTGGCCAAGTCTCTTAACCTCGGTGAACGTTTCCTAATGTATGAAATGGGAATAACAGGATCAAGCCTACAAAACTACTCTAAGACACAGAAGTAAGTAACATGCTGAGTACAGAGTCTGGAACATGTATGGCAGTAGTATGAGATTTGAGATATTAACTACTGGATTTGATCCAGTAAGATTAATATCAGCACTGTTATTTCTCTTTATTATTAATAAGAAAAGCTTCCTGCATTTCAATTTTGCCTTTGTGTGCTGCCAGTGAGGACTTGGGCCTTTTCATTTTGTTAAAATACCATTTATTTTTAACATTGTGACTTTTCTCCAGGTGGCTCACCACTCTTTGAGGCTGGAGGCTCAGTGCTCTGGCCACTTTTACTTTCACTCATTGCTGAGATATGATTGTTTTAGAGACCCTGATAGTGAACAAGACTATGGTGACGTGAAAGCAGCACAACATAGTGGGAAAGGCCAAAAGATTGAAGACCAAAAGATTTGGGTTGGACAGGCCCACCTTGGCACATGCAGACTGAGGGCTCAGGTACAGAGGAGGCTAGGAGTCCCAGCCATCCTCTCTCCTGACTCAGTCCTGCATGTGTAGGTACAAGCCAGCCTGCTCATCTAAGGATGAGCATTCCCAACCCCCTCATTCCCAAACCCCACCCACCTTTCACACACCTCAGTTCTTGAATGTACACACTACCATTGACATTGTCTGCCCACAAGGATGGACACAGGGAAAAGCCCATGGATGCCCAGCTAATGATGATATTTCCCAGCATCCCCTGTGTCTGGGTGCATTCATGGGGCAAAGTCTGGTTGATGGGATGTGGTCAAGGTGAACACAAGTATGGAGTACCCATAAAAGGAAGGAGCATGTCATTCCATTCCCTGTGTCATGGGCCAGGTCTGAGCAACCTTCTTAGTTAAGATGCTGAGGATGAAATAGCCACCAGATAAAAGAAACCTGGATTCTCATTGAGCCATCATATGAGCCTTCTGTCACCACCTATAGTTAAAGTGAGAGGGAAATTATTTCTGACAAAGGCACAGCATTTGGGGTTCTCATTGATCATAACAACCAAGCCTGTATCCTGATTTACATACTAGTTACTGGATGTGGTTGAATGAAATGGGCCCTTGCCTTTTGCCTACCATATCATCAACTGAATCCATCTAATTTTGAGCAGGAAAAAGAATAAGTAAACCAAAGCTATACTGTTGGTCTGCTAGGACATCTGGACCATTATGGGATGTCAAAGGATAAGGGAAGGTTAATAAACACTAGCAAGGAGGAAAAAGTAGAAAAGAAAAAAACTGGAGAACAAATGAAAAGCCAAGAAAAGGAGATAACCCATCACAGTAGCTTCTCATGTGGTGCTTTTAAATTTTCAAACAGATGTAGGTGATTGAGTAGACATTTTAAAATGAAACATCATTATTTCATTTGATCATAACAATACTGGTGAATAGGCACCATTACCTTTCAGGTGAGTAAACTCAGGCACAGACACTTGCCCAGGAGTTGGTATAGCTTTAAGTTCAGAATCGAAGCCTCCTAGGTGCTTCCTCCCATTGAGGAAGGAATCTCCCATTTATGTTTATTTTTATTTACTGATTTTAAAGAGAGAGGAAGGGAGGGAGATTTGTTGTTCCGTTTATTTATGCATTTATTGGTTGATTCTTGCATGAGTCCTGACTGGGATCAAACCCACAACCTTGGCGTATGGGGACGATATGATGCTCTAACCAACTAAACTGCCTAGCCAGGGCTGAGGAATTTTGTTTTTTAGCCATCTTTGTTCCCAAGTTTTTGGCTTCAAGACAGAGACTCCTCAGTGGCCTGTTACTTAATCTTGCTCTTTAAAAAACTCACATCCATCACAATACTACCATTCTGAAATCTATAGGCATTCCTAGCTACTTACAAAACAATGTCTGAAATCCTCAGCCTAGAGTCTAATGTGGAAAAATGTAACAGTGGGAAATTGTAACCCTCCCCACCATTCTTTCAACATTGTTTCTGTAAGTGCCCACTCTGGCTAATATATAGCTTGCAGATAAACAGCATGTTTGTATAAGAATCCTAGGAATGAACTTTAAAAGATAACAGATTCCAACCTTCAGGCATGCCAGCTTCAGGAGATCTGACCTCCTTCATCCATGCAGCCAGGCTGACTTGAAGCTGAGATGACCTGAAGCCAGGATGACGCACACCAGACCATCACTTGTCTTTTCCCAATGGACTGTGCTCCTCTGCAAAGAGAACTTTTCAACCCCTTTCCTTGATCTCTTTGTTCTGTCCCCCTCTTTCTGCTTATAAAAACCCCTGCCTCCACTGAGCAGTAGAGATGAGCTTTCAGACATGAGTCCCCATTTTCCAAGTGACTGGCATCTGAATAAACCACTTCCCTTTACATCAGCAACTGCTTCTTAAGTTTTGGCTTTCAGAGGCAGGCAGGCAGCCAAACCTGTTTTTGGTTACAAGAGGTCCAGGCTCTCTAAAACCTGACCCAAATGTGAATTTCCCATCTCATTTCCCACTACTCCCTACACAAACCTTTATCTTCAACTGGCTTATTTGTCTTTGCCCAGCACTCTGCACACCTTCCTGCTCCAGTGATTTTGCTCACATAATTCCACCTCTCCAGTGGCATCCCATTTCTACCCTGTGTGATCAAAGCTTACTCATCGTGGAAATGTTATTTTATTGCCATCTTTTAGACTCCATCTCTCCTACTTTGTTATTGCACCTTCTCCCAACTGTCTATCAGCCACTTTAGGTGGCCAGCACAGCCCTTCTTCCCACTTGCTACAGCGGCATCTCCATTGTTGTGATTTGATTGATTTATAAGGAGAAATATGCTTCAGGGGGCAACTTCACCTCCGGGGCCCAGCCAAGGACATGACTGTGGCCTCTGAGTGGTGCCGCCCAGGAATGTGGAGGTGAAAGAGGGTGTGGCACCACTAAGTGGTGTGTGTGGTATTTATTGCTGGTATGCTCACTACCCTTTCTCACCTCATCTGCACATGCCTACTCTGCACCCCGCCCCACAGGTTCTATTTTTGGCAAATGGATGCTGACTAGCAGGGCTTGTTATAATCCTTTCCAGAGAAAACTGCATTTTAATAGGTAACTTCCTTGTCTTCGGGGTAGAAAGGCTTGCTCAGAATCCCTACCAAGTCAGGGTGGCTGCATACTAGCAACAGAACACTCATCCCAGGTGCATGCTTACTGGTTATCATGGCCACAAGATCCACTCCATCTCATGAGGAATGGCTGCATCCTACTCATAGCTAACAGTCTGCTGCTGGGATTATCCTCAAGGTGCCCAGCTCTCTCACAGCCAAAGGGTGGACCCATTTCAAGCACTCAGACATGCCCTTCCTAGAGTTTGCATCTTGAACACAGTTAAAGACTGAACATGCTGGTGGCACAGCCAGTCTGGTGGCTGGGCTGAGACAAGATGGAGGAGTAGGGCTGATGCCCAGATGCCTCATCAATTTTGTGGGTGTGCTCGATCTATCCAGTAAATCCCCTTTTACCTAAAAGAGCCAAATTTAGTATATCTGTTGCTTATAATCAAGAATCTTTACTGACAGAAAGCCACTTCATCAAAAAATAATTTATTAAATTCTTGTCATGCACTCAGCACCAAGACAGATCCATACTTTCATATAGGTACAAGGACCAGTGCTACACTCCAGGAGGTTTAATCTGCTATAAGGAAAATAACAGAATGCAAAGGATAACAGTCACACATGAACAGAGCTATAGGGATGCAGTGGAAGGGTGGCTGTTATCCAGGGTGAGGGTGGGTGACTGGAAGATATCATAAGAGGAAGGTGAGATTTGATTAGCAGGGTTTCACCTGGTGGAAAATGGGGAGGAGGGTACTATAGGAAGAAGGAATAGCATGAGCAACAGTAAGGAGATGGCAACAGTGAGGGGCAGGGATGGAATGGGTAGCATGTCTCATCACATTAAGAATCTTAATATGACTGGAGTTCAGGTATAAGGAGCAGGAAAGAGATGATCTGAAAAGGCGAATTGGGGTCAGGGTATAAAGGACATGGAATGGTCCTGTAAGGTCTTCATTCTTCAGTGTTGGGAACTACTGAAACATTTAGAGAGTGCAGCAACGAGTTTTGTATTCATAAAACTCCTTTTAGAAGGTGGAGAGTAAGGAGGAGGTACCAGCAAGAGGAGACAGTGATGGGCTAAGGCAGCAGCGACAAAGGAATAGTGGGGGCCATGATGGAGATACACAGTCAGAGGGATTGGATGGAGTCAAGAATAACTCTGAAGATTTCAGCCACAAAACACGAAGCTTCGGAGCTTGTGGCCTTGCACATTCTGATAACCAGAACAACACAACTGACACAGAGACCTCTTTGCGTATCTTATTCCTCAGAAGAGCACATTTACCTTTGGCCAACTCAAGATTCACACCAAATGAGAACTGGGTGATATAGTTTCTGTCTCTGGGACAGGGAGGGTAAAACTGGACAAACACCTGAGGTTTCTACTTCCCTTCTTGAAAAACAAGTTTTTATCATGAAGAACCACAGAACATTTAACATATTAAGTCCTCCATCACTATTTCAAATTATCCCCACACCTCATCAACCTTCAATAGCAAATGAGTAAGAATTGTCAAGGAAACCATGACATTGCAAAGGTATAGCTAACTGAAGTCTGTTAACTGTTACTCTTATTTAGCTTTCTTACCTTCAAGACATAATTTTTAAGTGTTTATGCTCTTCACAGAACTGCACATGGACTTTCATATGAAAAATGGGTGCCAATTGGAAGTACTTTGGTTAAAAGCAGTTCCTGCACATCATTGTCTTATGCTAGAAGTAAGCTGGCATGAACAATAAAGGGTTGCTATTAATAGTACAACACAGAACGCAAGGAGGAAACTTAAGCGAAATTATGTTTTTTAAAACCCACTGTTTAGTGCCCAGAAAAGGGACAGACTGTGCAGCATCTGTGCTGGGGGGATATGGAACTAATAAATCATTGCCATTTTTATTACTCATAGACAGAATATCATAGTACAGTCAAAGCCAAACATTTGTTGTCCAAGAAAAATGATTTATATTTCGGGCCTTTTTTTTTTTCAGTCAAATTTCAAATTGACTGAAAAAAAAAGGCCCGAAATATAAATCATTTTTCTTGCATTTAAGGCATCTGAAATGATTTTATTCATCTAACTCTCCTGTAATCATTAAGCCTTTTTTTTTAAGTTTGGGGGTTAAATTTATGAATTAAATATTATATAAACACAATATACATCCTTATGTTAGAATATAAAACACATTCATCTCAAAGTCCAATTTGCAGATGTAACATGTAAGACTGGGCTGAAAAAAATGATACTTTGAGGCATGCAAAAAAAACACTACTGGTTTTAAAAAACTAGAGAAGCTAGATAACTAACTTTCACTATCAGTAATCAAAGAAATCAGTAAGAAAAGCTTATCTTTTAGTCAATTAATTTTATCAGAATATCAAAGCAAGTTTATGAAAGACCCCATCAATGACAGTACAATATCCCTCTTCAGACAAATAATCTTAGGACAATTTCCTAAACCTCAGTCACATTTGGCCACACTATTTGCTCTGGAGTACACTAGCGTAATAAAAGCAGGCTTCTCAATAGTATCACAGGCAGTTCCACTAATCAGATTATCATCATAATGTATTGACAGTACAAAAAGTCACAGAAAACAAGGACTGACAGTAATACTGTTTCAGAATTCAAAGAACAATGGACTACTTATTTTGGCATGCCAAAATCAATTTACTTACACACTCTTTCAGAAAACTGGCGAAATTCAGGAAGTAGAGTGAGAAGGGCTAAAACATATTTGGAGCCTTCTGAACAGTCAATGGCATTCAAATTTTTGTCCTAGGACTTGAAAAGTTACAGACATGGTCCTGCCAATTCTGAGATGCTCTCTCCGACACAGACCACCCACAACTATGGATTTTCCATCTGGTGAACAAAACAGACAGCTCCCTAATTATTTTTAAAAAGGATATTTTCCCCCTAACATTCTTACTTTACTTGTCTGTGACCTGGAACTTAATGGAAAACCTGATGTATGCCAATTTCATTTCTTGTAATGAAACATCATATTTTATTGTTTTAACTGGTGTTTTTTAAAGGCTCTAAGATAGATATTATTACCCCCAGAGCTAACATACCAAACCACTAAGACAATTCCAATGAATAACTGTTTTCACTGAACAGAGTATCTTGTTTAAATATTAATCAGTAAAGTTTTCTCTTACAACCAACATAATGAAAATAAGAGGGAAATTATTTTCAACTGGGCATCCATACTGCTGGTGTCAAAATCTATGGCTTTTCCAACAAGATGGCCACCTCTGCCAAAAGCATACTCAGAAATGCCAACTGTAATTAAAATCTGGCACCTGTCTTGGGCACCAAATTTGCTTTTAATATCTCCATGTCGAAATGTGTTTCAGCTTTGAGAGGACATAAGATGCTTCTTGCCCTCTGCCCTTCATAAAAACGCTTGAGTGGAAAAATTGACAGCTGTTATCCCAAAACTTACCTTTTTATAATATATATATCTTAACTATCCTAAATCTTCGCTTTCTCTGAATCTGTTTGTTTAACTAGTCCCAAGATAATTAGCATACATTCCCATCACACATTTTCTTTTAACCTTAGGAAAAACAGGCAGTGAAATAAGTTCTCCCTAATATGGAATTGTGCTTGGAGGGTGGCAGTATGATGTGGATAGATTTCACAAGCTTTAGATACTATAGAATTGGGAGGCTATAGGTGAAGGTGGGGTGCTTTCTTAAGAAGGTTCTTCAGAGATCAGAGCAATAAATCTTGATCTGATGAATGTTGTCCTGTCTGACTGCTGTCTATGAACAAGTTTGTGCCTCAAATATTGTTTTGTTGAGCTAGGGCTCTCAAAGTCTAAGGTTTTCATTCTCTAAAGAATCTGTAGCAATTTCCAAGAAGAAAGTCCATTTTCTCTTACGAGCCTTTCATATATTTCATACCTGGCCCCACTTAGGTAAACAGGGAGTGGTCCTTGGGCCTAGCCATCACTTTGGAAAGGTAAACGTATTGCACAAATCAGGCCTAACAAGACCAATGGACCAAAAGGCCACAGCATGAGATGGCCTAGGAGCAGGCTCCCTGGCACAGAAGCTCCTGGGCAGGGGTCCTGCCTGCCCTGCTCATCACCATACCCAGGGCTTAGAAGAGTGCCTGGCCCAGAAAGGGTGCTTAGTAAATGCCTACTGAAAGAATGGTCAGCAGATCCTCTGTGCACATGCCTTTATAAACAGCAGTTTATATTATAAGACCACTTGGTTTCAATGGTAAAAGGAAACTGATTAGGTTAATTTTAAATCATCGTTAAGTGCAAGAAGACACCCTTCTGGGATTTGTTAGGGGGTGTAGACACAAAGATGTTCCAACCTTTGCACTTCCCAGTCTCCCTCTTTAGAAGCGCTGTTAGCAATACCACTTACCCCAGGCCAGCCTGAGCTCCTAAAACATACCACTCTTGATCAGAAGTGGAAAAAGGGTAAAGGAGTGTGACAGACAACTTAGGGCACAAGTAGATTTTACTACTAAATAATACAGAAAATTCACAAAAGCAGGGCTTAATTAATAAAAGGGTTCTGCTAAAGATAATTCACTAAGAAGTTGCTTCCTTGCAACTGAAAATGAAATTTTCCATTTCATTTTCAGGAAAGGACTTACAAATGACAGGGCCTCAGGAAAGCTCACAAAAGGTCATTTAACCCCATAATATCCCAAGTTGCTGCTTTGACTATACCCAACCACCCTGTAACAGTGTGTTCACGGGAGGAGAATCCACTTAGTTTAAACTAGGGAGCTCCACAGACACAGAAGCTTATGAATACTCTACACATTCTTAAAGAAAACTATCTATGTGTATCAGAAATTCCTCCAAGGCAGCATTTTTTACAATTTATTTTTTACTGCAACCCACTGGAAGCAATACATTTTATATTCAGAGCCCATAAACACACATACACACACTCCATATATTAAAAGAAACAAGCATTTTATAAAACAAAACACTATGTGATGTACTCTGAATAAAACAGTTTCATCTTGGCTGGTATGGCTCAGTGTACTGAGTGCCGGCCTGCAAACCGAAAGATCTCTGATTCAGTTCCTGGTCAGGGCACATGCCTGGGTTGCAGGCCAGGTCCCCAGTTGGGGGCCTCTGAGAGGCAACTGATCCATGTTTCTCTCCCCCTTTTTCTCCCTCCCTTCCTCTCTGTCTAAAAAAATAAATAGAATCTTTAAAAAACAACCACTTTGAGTAAAACAGTTTCTATTCTGTTAGAGTTTTTTTTTTTTTTAATATTGACACTATTTGATTTGGATTTTTTAAAGTATATTTTATTGATTATACTATTATAGTTGTCCCAATTTTTTCCCTTTTGCCCCTCTACCAGGTATGCCCCTTCCTTCCAGCAAATCCCCCCTAGTTCATGTTCATGGGTCCTGCATGTAAGTTCTATGGCTTCTCCATTTCCTATACCATTCTTAACATCCCCCTGCCTGTTTTGTACCTACCAATTACGCTTCTTTTTTCTGAGATTTAATTTATTTACTTTTAGGGAGTGGAAGGCAGGAAAAGAGGGAGAGAAACATCAATGTGTGGTTGCCTCTCAGAGGCCCCCAAATGGGGACATGGCCCACAACCCAGGCAGGTGCCCTGACTTGGAATTGAACTAAGACCCTTTGGTTTGCAGTCTGGCACTCATTCCAATGAACCACACCAGCCAGGACCCAATTACACTTCTTAATCCTTGTACCTTTCCCCCCATTCTCCCTCTTTCCTCTTCCTCCTGATAATTCTCCATGTGATCTCCATTTCTATAATTCTTTTTCTGTTCTAGTTGTTTGCTTAGTTTGTTTTCGTTTTTTTTAGATCCAGATGTTGATAGTTGTGAGTTTGTCGTCATTTTACTGTTCATAATTTTGATCTTCTTTTTCTTAAATAAGTCCCTCTAACATTTCATGTAATAATGGCTTGGTGATGATGAACTCCTTCAGCTTTACCTTGTCCTGGAAGAACTTTATCTGCCCTTCCATTCTAAATGACAGCTTTGCTGGATACAGTAATCTAGGTTGTAGGTCCTTGCTTTTCATCACTTTGAATACTTCTTGCCAGCCCCATCTTGCCTGCAAAGTTTCTTTTCAGAAATCAGATGACAGTCTTATAGGAACTCCTTTGAAGGTAACTCTCTGCTTCTTTCTTGCTGCATCTAGGATTCTCTTTATCTGTAACCTTTGACATTTTAATTATGACATGTCTTGGTGTGGTCCTCTTTGGGTCCAGCTTGTTTGGTACTCTCTGTGCTTCCTGGACTTGTATGTCTATTTCCTTCACCAAATTAAGAAGTTTTCTTTCATTATTTGTTCAAATAAGTTTTCAATTTCTTGCTCTTCCTCTTCTCCTTCAGGCATCCCTATAATTTAGATGTTTGCACTTTTGGAGTTGTCCCAGAGTCTTCTTATTCTCTCCTCATCTTTTTGGATTGTTTCTTCATTCTGTATTGGTTTACTGTTTATTTCTTCCTTATGTTCCAAATTGCTGATTTGAACTCCGGCTTCCTTCCCTTCACTGTTGGTCCGCTATGGACTTTTCTTTGTTTCACTTAGTGTAGCCTTCATTTCTTCCCTTATGTGTTTGCCATACTCAGCAAGTTCTCTGAGCATCTGTATCACCAGTGTTTTGAACTCTGCATCTGATAGATTGGTTATGTCTCTTTCATTTGATTCTTTTTCTGGAGTTTTGATCTGTTCTTTCATTTGGGCCATATTTCTTTGTCTCCTCAATTTGGCAGCCTCCCTGTGTTTGTTTCTGTGTATTAGGCAGAGCTTCTTTGACTCCCTACCTTGGCGCACCTGTTACATTGTAAGGGGTAGAACCTTAGGTATTCACCAGGGTGGGACAACCCACTTTACCACTTTGTAGTGCTGTATGTGGGGGAGGGCTTAGAGGAAACAGTGTCACTTGCTCAGCTCTCACTCCATTTCCAGTTACTTCCCCCACTTTCCATATGCTACTGGCACCCTTCTAGCTGCTGCCCTGGTGCTGAATCCCAGAGTGGGTGGGTTTGTGTAAAAATGTGAGGGTCCTTTCGATGGACTCTCCTAGGAGACTGGCAGTTTCTTCTGCCACTGCATCCCCCACTGGTTTTTAGAGCCAGAAGTCATGAAGCTTTACATTTTTCAATACTGGAACTGGAACTCTAGGCTGTGTGGTCTGGCCTGGGGCTGAGAATGCTCACTCCCCAAGTGTCTCACCCAGTTTTATCCACCACACACGAGTGTGGGACTGCCCATTCTGCCTGTTGCTATCCCAGCTGCCTTGCTGCCACTACCTCATCACCACCACAACACGTCTCTCTGTCCCAGCTCCACAACTCTGCCCCTCCTACCCATCTGGATAGATATTTCTTCTTAAAGCCTTGGTTGTTGGACTTCCATACGGTTCAATTTTCTGGCAGTTCTGGTTATTATTCACTTTGGAGTTAGTTGTGATCCTTCTTATCATAGTGCAAGGAGACAAAACAGGTCTAGCTATGCTTCCATCTTGGCTGAAGTCTAGTTCATTTTTTTAAGCACTCAAACTGACCCAATAAATTAATTTCCAGCTCACTAATGGGTTGGAAGCCCCAATCTAAAACACCATTACTTTAGTAGCATGGGAAATTTAGAGTGGCAGTGGAGCACAGGAGGCCAGTGGACAATGAAATCTCCAGCCTCCTTTGTAATGGCCATGGGCTCCCTAGTAGAGCCTCTATGGCCTCTGAGCCTGGAAGTCTTGAAGACAGTAGATGATTTGCTACAGTGTGGAATTTGTTTTTAATATTTCAACACTGCAATGATGATTCTTCAGTATTTGTATAACTATTGTTCTCTCTGTATATGAAAATTTTTGTGTCATAAAACACAATGTCCAACTTGTTGTGTGACAGTCACAGAGCCAGAAAATAACTGTATAATAGATGAACTGGTAAAAAGCTTAAATTTTGCACGGAATCATTTGTGTGGTTTGCCTTAGAATCACCACCCATTTCTCCTGTCTCCTTTTCTGAAAGCACCTTAGTGCCCAAGTATACACTCCTATAGCCTTCAGACATTTTTTAAAGCAAGGAAGCAGGTTAATGGAGAATTTCTTGATTAGAGAAACTGGTGGTTCTACATCAGAATTGTTGATAAATAAGAACGAAAGCAAGTTCAGCCCTCAAAAAGAGGTGAGCACTTCTGCAAAGACCAAAGAGACAGACACCTTCCTCAGAAAAGACAGCTTCGGGCATTGCAGATGCTAATGTTCCTGAGGCACCCTGTACACAACTTTGAAACAAGTTACTAAAGTGGACTGTCTTGTTTGTGGGGTTAATATTCTAGACAATCACATTAATAAGCATTTGGACAACTGTTTATCATGTGAAGAGAAGAAGGAAAGGCTCAGCTCTGTTCACAAAAGGAAGCCACTGCCCCAAACTCTATATAGCTTGCTGTCAGATCACAACTTAAAAAGCTCAAACGGCATGGAATATCTACTGAAGGAACAGCTCATTAAAAGGCACCAAGAATTTGTACATATGTACAATGCCCAACAGTGTGATGCTGTGTATCCTAAATCAGCTGCTGAAATAATTAAAGAAATTAAATATATGGATAAGACTAGAATGCATCTTGAAGCTAGTAAACTCAAAGAAAGCACACTGGTTTTTATAAAGGACCAAACAGAAAACATGACATTCACAGTAAATATTGTAAAAAACATCAGAATGAATTTTCTCTTCTGATGGGTCAGGTGAAAAAAGGATACAAGAAAACTGTTGAAAAGAAAAAATATAGAAAATGATCTACAGAAAAGCTATTCTCTCTATGCATGGAACAGGAAGAAAATAAAATGAAATTCTCAGATATGCCCTCAGCAACCACTTCTCTCAACCAAAACTGGACTCCCTGGGAAAAATAGTGCCTGATAAACCTGATGATTCATCTAGTTGTACTGATAATTCAAGAAGAAGCTTGAGAGATTGAACATGGCAGAGTAAGTGGAAGCTACACTAACCTCCTCCCAGGACCAATCTGGAATTACAACTAAATCATAAAGAAATCATCCTGAATAAGCAACTTAATACTAGCTGGAGACAAGCCTTATAACCAAGGACTTACAGGAGAAACTTCACCACAACGAGACTGGTAGGGAGTGCAGAGGCAGCACAAAATGCTTGGCTGGGTTTTAACAGGCAGCAGCTGAAGTTCCAGAGAGATAGATCAGCAGCTGGGGCATTCCCCCTGAGAAGTATGGGGTCTAAATCCCAAGCAGGGCTTGCCAGTGTACAACAACAGCTGGAAAGGAACCTAGATAACATCCAGCTGTGAAAAGCAGCAGGGTTTCTGTCTGCCTGGGAGAGAGGGCTAGATGTGCAAAGAGTCTCTTAAAGGGCCAATGTACAAAATTTCATTTGCACGCAACTTACCCTGGGCTCCAGCAGAGGGAGGGCAGATTGGACTAGAGATGCTTGAGGAGAGTCTGGGGTTGGTGGCTCCAGGGAGAGAACTAAGGGAACAACAGCCAGGATCCCTGTGCTCAGTAATTCACCATACTGCAGAGGTCATCTTTCTCAGGCACAGCATTCCTCTCTAAATGGCATCAGCTTGAGAAGAAGCAATAGTAATATCTGCAAGAATTATTCTGTCCCACTCTGTGGAGCTTTAGCCAGGCTGCTTAGTACAGCTTGTGGCTATATCATTGATTAGTTTAACAACTAAGGCAGATCTCTGGGAGCTCTATGAGACTTCAGTGACACTCCCAGGGCCCACTACTAGTAAAAAAAACCAGCTTGGTGTGCAGCCTGGTTCTTTCTGTACACAAACAGGCCCAGGAGAGGGAGCCAAATGCTATGGATTACTGATAGCTCCAAACAGGTTGACCAGGTCCAGTCACAAGTAGCGTCTAAAAAGGCCTACACCACAATCTTTGCAGATCTACCTAATATATAGAAACTAATACAAAGAAGCAGAAAGGGGAAGGCAAAAAAAACAGGCCCCAAATGAAAATGAGAGAATTCTCCAGAAGAGCTATATAACCATACACAAGCAATTTATCAAATAGAGTGTTTACAGTAATGATTATAAGGATACTCAACAACATGAAAAAACAACATAGAAACATTAAAAATGACCAGAAATCGTCAGAAATAAAGAATGCAATATCTTGAAATAAATAATATACTGAAAGGAATAAAGAGTAGGTTAGATGAAGAAGACGAACAAATCAGTGATTTGGAAAATAAGGTATAAAAAAACCCCACCCAGGCAGAGTAAGGAAAAAATGAATTTAAAAATAGTGAGGAGACCTTAAGAAACATTTTGGACAACATGAAGCATAACAACAATCGCATCATGGAAACACAAGAAGCAGACAATGAGCAAGGGATCAAGAACCTATTTGAAGAAATAATGATTAAAAACTTCCCTAGTCTGGTGAAGGAAAAACACACAAGTCCAGGAAGCTCAAAGAGTCCCAAACTAGTTGGACCCAAAGAGGTCTGCCTACACAAGATATGTCATAATTAAAATGATAAGGCTTAGGAGAAGAAGAGAATCCTAAAAGCCACAAGAGAAAAGCAGGTAGCTACATACAATGAAGACCCAATTAGGCTGTCCTTTGATTTCTCAACAGAAACATTTCAGGCCAGAAGGGAGTGGCATGAAATCTTCAAGGTATTGAAAAGCAAGGACCTACACCAAGGCTACTTTACCCAGCAAGGCTATCATTTAAATATGAAGGGGAAATAAGGAGCTTTCCAGACAAGAAAAAACTAAAGGAGTTTAACATCAAACCAGTACTGCAACAAATGTTAAAAGGCTCACTAAGAAGAAGGAGGAGGAGAAGAAATAGAATATAGTTTAAAAATAAAATGGCACTAAATACATATCTATTGTAAATCACCTTAAATGTAATGGCTTAAATGCTCCAACCGAAAGACATAAGGTAGCTGAATGGATAAGAAAACAAGACTCATAATATATATGATGCCTCCAAGAGACATATCTTAGATTGAAACATATACATAAACTAAAGGTAAAGGGATGGAAAAAGATAGTTCATGCAAATGGAAAGGAAAAAAAGGTGGGGTAGCAGTACTTGTATCTGACAAAATAGACTTAAATACAAGGCTATGGTAAGAGACAAAGAAAAAGACTACATAATGGTAAAGGAACAATCCAACAAGAGGATATAACCCTAGTAAATGTTTATGTACCCAACATATAAGTAAGTAAATATGTAAAGCAAATCTTGATGGACATAAAGGGAAAGACTGACAGGAGGGCAATCATAGTTGGGGATTTTAACACCCACTGACTTCGAAGGATCGATCTTCCAGACAGAAAATCAACAAGGAGACAGTGGCCTTAAATGACCCAGTAGATCACAGGTGACAAACACAAGGCCCGCAGGCTGAATCCTTGCTTTATCCGACGCGACACCTTGTATCTACCTGGCAGCATCGCTGAGCTCTCACTTAACTGTTAAGGAGTAGTTACATTTATACAGTCCTAAAATTACATTCGGCCCTCCGAAGACAACCATGAGGTTGATATGGCCCCTGGTGAAAATGGGTTTGACACCCCTGCACTAGATCAAATGGATTTAAATGATATCTTCAGAGTATTTCATCCCAAAGCAGCAGGATATACATACTTTTCAAGTGCATGTGGAATGTTTTCTAGGAAAGACCACATGTTAGAACACAAAACAAATTTCAATAAATTTAAGAAGATAGAAATCATATTAAGATTCTTCTCTGACCACAATCCTATGAAACTAGAGATCAATCACAAGAAAAACACTGAAAAACATGCAAAGGCATGGAAGCTAAGTAACACGTTATTAAATAATGAATGTGTCAACACAAAGATCAAGGCAGAAATCGAAAGATACCTTAAAAAACATGAAAATGAGGACACAAAAATCCAAACCCTGTGGGATACTGGGAAAGCAATCCTAAGAGAGAAATTCATAGCATTTAAGCCTATCTAAAAACAAACAAACAAACAAACAAACAACCTTGAAAAAGCTCAAATAAAAAATCTAACTTTACAGTTTAAGGAACTTGAAAAAGAACAACAAAGCCCAAAGTGAGTAGAAAGAAGAAATAATAAAGATCAGATCAGAAATAAACTAAACAGAGTCTAAAAGAAATGATACAAAAGATCAATGAATCCAAGAGCTGGTTCTTTGAAAAGATAAACAAGACTGACAAACCTTTAACCAGATTCATCAAGAAAAAGAGAGGGAGTTCCTGCCAAGATGGAGGCATAGGTAGAAACACTTTCCTTCCTTGCACAACCAAAAGGATAACAACCAATCTAGAAACAATAAACAACCAGAAGTGCCAGAAAATCAAACTGCATGGAACTCCGACAACCAAGGAGGTGAAGAAACATTCACCCAGACCAGTGGGAGGGACAGCAATGGGCTGCCGAGTAGAGAGAATGTGTGGGAAGGCAGGGCTGGCTAAACAGGAAACTAAAGACTCAAAGCAAGCTGTAAACTACTGTGGGGGTTGCCACAGTGGGAGAAACTCCCAGTCTCACATGAGAAAGTTTGTTGGAAAGTGAGGCTACAGAGGAGCAAGCGAGCTACATTGCTCCCTCTCTGACCCCTCTTTCACAGACAGCACCACAACCCAGAAAAGACAGCTGCCTTGCCTGAGTGAATACCTCAGGCCCCACCCCCTTAAAACACAACAGGTGCACTGAGACAAAGAAATATGGCCCAAATGAAAGAACAGATCAAAACTCCAGAAAAAGAGCTAAGCAATGAGACAACCAACCTATCTGATGCAGAGTTCAAAACACTGGTAATCAGGATGCTCACAGAACTGATTGAGCTTGGTCACCAAATGAAGGCTACCCAAAGGGAAACGAAGCAAAACACACAGGAAACCAACAGTGAAGGGAAGGAAACTAGGACTCAAATCAATGGATTGAACCAGAAAGAAGAAATAAACATTCAACCAGAACAGAAGGAAGAAACAAGAATTCAAAAACATGAGGAAACTTTGGGACAACTTTAAACACTCTAACATCAGAATCATAGGGGTGCAGAAGGAGAAGAACAAGAGTAAGAAATTGAAAACTTATTTGAACAAATAATGAAGGAAAATTTTCCCAATCTGGTGAAGGAAATAGACTTCCAGGAAGTCCAGGAAGCCCAGAGAGTCCCAAAGAAATTGGACCCAAAAAGGAGCACATCAAGACACATCATAATTACATTACCCAAAATCAAAGATAAGGAGAGAATCTTAAAAGCAGCAAGACAGGAGACAATTACCTACAAAGGAGTAGCTTACCATAAGCTATCAGTTGATTTCTCAAAAGAAACCTTGCAGGCAAGAAGGGGCTAGAAAGAAGTTTTCAAAGTCTTGAAAGGCAAGGACCTACATCCAACATTACTCTATCCGGCAAAGCTATCACCTAGAGTGGAAGGGCAGATAAAGTGCTTCTCAGATAAGGTCAAGTTAAAGGAATTCATCATTACCAAGTCCTTATTATATAAAATGTTAAGGGGACTTATCAAAGAAAAAGAAGATCAAAAACTATGAATAGTAAAATGACAACAAACTCACAACTATCAACAAATGAACCCAAAAAAGCAAAAACAAAAACTAAGCAAACAAATAGGACAGGAACAGAATCAGAGAAATGGAGATCACATGGAGGTTTTTCAGTGGGGAGCAGGAGGGGAAGAATGGAGAGGAAAGGTACAGGGAATAAGAAGGATAATTGGTAGGCAAAAAATAGATGGGGAGAAATTAGGAATGGTCTAGAAAACATAAAAGTCAAAGAACTTACATGTGCAACCCATGGACATGAACTAATGGGAGGAATGCTGGAGGATTGGGGGTTGCGGGGTGGAGGGAAAATAAAGGGGGGAAAATGAGAAAACTATAATAGCATAATGAATAAAATATACTTTTTAAAAAAGAGAGAAATTTCCCATATAAATTAAATCAGCAATGAAAGAGGAAAAATAATAACTGACACCAAAGAAATACAAAGGCTTGTAAGAAAATATTATGAACAACTATATGCCAACAAATTGGACAACCTGGATGAAATGGATAAATTCTTAGAAACTTATAATATTTGAAAAGTAAATCAGGAAGAATCAGAGAATGTGAATAGACAGATTATACCTAGTGACTTTGAAGTAGTAATCAAAATTAACTCTCAATAATCAAAAGCTCTGGACCAGGTGGATCACTGGGGAATTTTATCAAACATTCTAATAGAGCTAACACCTCTCTTTCTCAAACTATTTCAAAAAAATTCAAGAGGAAGGAAGGCTCCCAAGCTCTTTTATGTGGCCTGCATTATCCTAATTCCAAAACCAGATAAAGACATTACAAAGAAAGAAAATTATAGGCAATATCCCTGATGAACACAGACGCTAAATCCTCAACAAAATATTAGCAAACCAAATACAGCAATGCATCAAAAAGATCATACACCGTGATCAAGTGGGATTTATTCCAAGAATGCAAGGTTGGTACAACATTAGCAAATCAATAAATGTCATTCACCACATAAAGAAAATGAAAGATAAAAACCAGAAAATCTTACCAACAGATGCAGAAAAACCATTTGATAAAATCCAGCACCCATTTATGATAGAAACTCTCAGCAAATTGGGAATAGAGGGAACATACCTAAACACAACAAAGGCTATATATGACAAATCCATTGCCAGCATCATACTCAATGGACAAAAACTACAAGTATTCCCCTTAAGATTAGAAACAAGACAGGAATGTACACTTTCAACTCTCTTATTCAGTGCAGTACTGGCTGTGGTTGGTGTGGTTCAGTGGTTTGTGCATCAGCCTGGGAACCAAAGGTTGCAGTTCTATTTCCACTCAGGGCACATGCCTGGGTGAGGGCTAGGTCCCTTTTGGGGGGCTTGCAAGAGGCAACTGATCTGTTTCTCTCACACATTGATGTTTCTCTCCCATCTCTTTCTCCCTTCTCTAAAAATAAACACAATTTATTAAAAAAGAAAAAACAGTGCTGGAAGTCCTAGCCACAGCACTCAGAGAAGAAGAAGAAATAAAAGGCATCCATATTGGAAAGGAAGAGGTAAAACTGTTTTTATTTGCAGATGACATGATACTGTGTATAGAGAACCCCAAAGATTCCTCCAAGAAACTACCAGAACTGATAAATGAATTCAGCAAAGTAGCAGGACACCAAATTAATATCCAGGAATCAGCTGCATTCTTATATGCCAATAATGAACTAAAAGAAAGGAAAATTAAGAAAATGATCCCATTCACAATTGCTTCAAAAAGAATAAAATACTAGGATATAACCAAGGATGTAAAAATCCTGTACTCAGAAAATTATAAGACAATGAAAAAAAAATTGAAGAAGATACAAATAATGGGAAGCACACACCGTGTTCATAGATAGGAAGAATTAACATCATTAAAATGTCCTTACTACCCAGAGCAATCCACAGATTCATCGAAATTCCCATTAGATTCCAGTGATATATTTCACAGAACCAGCACAAATATTTCAAAAATTTATATGGAACCACAAAAGGTCTCACATAGCAACAGTGACACTGAAAAAGAAGATCAAAATTGGAGGAATCACACTACATAATATCAAATTATACTATACGGCCATAGTAATCAAAACAGCATAGTA
The DNA here is from genome assembly GCF_004126475.2 of Phyllostomus discolor. Taxonomy (NCBI): domain Eukaryota; kingdom Metazoa; phylum Chordata; class Mammalia; order Chiroptera; family Phyllostomidae; genus Phyllostomus; species Phyllostomus discolor. The sequence goes on along the minus strand of NC_040913.2, from coordinate 53,949,818 downwards.
CTGGCTTAAAAACAGACACACAGATCAATGGAACAGAATAAAGAGCCCAGAAATAAACCCACACATTTATAGTAAATTAATATTTCACAGAGAAAGCAAACATATAAAATTCACTAAAGATAGGTTATACAATAAATGTTGGGAAAACTGGAGAGATACATGCAGAAAAATGAAACTAGACCTCCTTAAACTATACACAAGAATAAATTCAAAAATAGATCAAAGACTTAAATGTTAGACCTGAAACCATAAAAATCATAGAAGAAAACATAGGCAGCAAAATCAGAGACATTGCTCATGGCAATGTTTTATCAGATCTATCTCTCCAGGCAAGAGAAACAAAAGAACAAATAAACAAATGGGACTACATCAAGCTAAAGAGATTTTGCACAGCAAAGGAAATCATCAACAAAACAAAAAGACAACCCACACAATGGGCAAACATATTCACCAACACATCTGATAAGGGATTAATATCCAAAATTTATAAAGAACTTACAAAACTCAACACCAAAATAACCCCAAAAAACTCATTTACAAAATAGGCAAAGGACTCAAATAGATATTTATCCAAGGAGAATATACAGATGGCCAGTAGACAAAAGAAAAGATGTTCAACGTCACTAATCATCAGAAATGCAAATTAAAACCACAATGAGATATCATCTCAAACCTGTCGGAATGGCTATCATCAATAAATCAACAAACAAGTGCTAGTGAAGATGTGGAGAAAGGGGAACCCTTTTGCGTTGTTGGTAGGAATGCAGATTGGTATAGCACCTGGAGATGTAGTATGGAGAAAGCAGTATGGAGATGTCTCAAAAACTTAAAAATGGATCTGCCTTTCAACCCAGCTATCCCACTTGTGGGAGTGTATACAAAGGAACCCAAAACACTAATTCGAAAGAACACAAACACCCCTATGTTCACTGCAACTTTATTTACAATATACAAGATATGGAAGCAGTCCAAGTGTCCATCAACAGACGAGTGGATAAAACCACTATGGCACATTTACACAATGGACTACTACTCGGCTATAAAAAAAGAAATTTTTACCCTTTTTGACAGTATGGATGGACCTGGAGAACATTATGCTAAATGAAATAAGCCAATCAGAGGAAGACAATTACCATATGATTTCAGACTAATGAACAAACTGAGTTTTCAAGGAAAATGGGGACAGAGTCATAGATGGAGAGCAGGATGAGAGCTGCAAGGGGGGAGGTTAAGGGTTGGAGGGATTGAGCAAAAAGTAAAAAGGACTCAGGGACATGGACAACAGTGTGGTGATTGCTGGGGGAAGGGGATATAAGAGGACTAAATGGTAATGGAAAAAATACAATAAAGATGAAATCAAAATGTAATTAATTTAGTTAAATAAAGAAACAGCTCTTTCTTCATCAGATTCAGATTCATGCAAGAGTTCCAGTTCAGACATTATAAGGGTTCTTCTGGAAAAAAAAAAAGGAAGCCTGGGAAGCATCACATAAAAACAATCTTCAAGACATGGAAATAAGTGAAAGACAGAATCATCACACATGATCAGAAAGATGAGGCCGAAAAATAAGCACAATAGGAATTAGTGTGGGCTTTGTCTGACTTTTCCAGTGTATGGTACTTTTTGTTCGATCATATTCATAAATGCCCAAGTAAGGATGCTAAATTCTAAAGGTTATTTCTAACTGACTTTTCATTCTTCTCTGACCTTCTGGGAAAAGAAATCGTTATAAAACATCCTCACTTAGTCAGTTTCCCTCTGCATTTAGAACATCACTCTGTAAAAATACTAACTTCTCATGTTTACCAGCTTTGCAGATTACACAGGCTTTGGCGAAGGTGTTTTGTTTCCAAATTGCAGAATGTCCTTAAGGCATTATCCTTCTCTTCCGTGGAGAAACCAACTTCAAAAAAGGATTCTTCAACCTTTCTACCACAAGGAGAAGCTGAGTTAAGGCCTCTATTTTCAGAAATGCAGGATGTCATAACTCATAGTCTGCTATAAATTAAACTGGAAGTAATTACTATCTTAATTGCAGCAAAAGGAGTTTGCAATGGAGCAGTGAGAACCAAGATAGGGAGACAGTCAAGTGAATTCATTCAGGTAATACTTGATTATCTACTTGGTTAGGGGAGCAGTCATCACGTTAACCACTGGCAGTGCAAAGGTGGCCATCTGAAACAGTGGTTCTCAGTGAGAAGGGGAGGAAGATTTTGTTGATTGTCACAACTGTGGGTCTGGGGGATTGCCAATGATATCAATGGGTAGAGGTCCAGGGATGCTGCTAAACATCCTGTAACACACAGGTTAACCTCGATGGAGTGTTTCTGTGCTGCCATAACGAAGTGCTATATACTGGGTCACTTAAACAAGAGAAATTTTTTTACCCTCACAGTCCTGGAGAATAGCAGTGCAAGATCAAGTTGTCAGTATCATTCATTTCTTCTGAAAACTCTCTCCTGGGTTTACAGATGACCACCCTCTCACTGTGTCTTCACATGGTCTTTCTTCCTTGTTCCTGAATTTGTGTCCTGATCTCCTCTTATAAGGAAACCAGTCATACTGGATCGGGGCCCATCCACAGGGCCTCATTTTATCCCAATTACCATTATAAGACCCTATCTCCAAACACATTCACATCTGAGGTACTGGGGGTTAGGACTCAATATGAGTAGCATTGGGAGACCCAGAACTTAGCCCACCAACACCCCAAAATACAAATGATTCAGTTCATTAAAAAGCTGTCCAGATACAAAATGAAATATTACTTGGCCATAAAAAAGAATGAAATCTTACCATTTGTGTCAGCATGGATGGACCTAGATGGTATTGTGCTAAGTGAAATAAGTCAGAGAAAGACAAATAGCATATGATTTCACTTATATGTAGAATCTAACGAATCAAATAAATGAACAAACAAAACAGACTCATGGATGTAGAGGACAAACTGAGAGTTGCCAGAGAGGATGAGGGAGACAGCTAGGTGAAAAAGGTGAAGAAATTAAGTACAAACTGGCAGTTACAAAATTGCCATGGGGATGTAAAATACAGCATAGGCAATGTAGCCATTAATATTATAATAATTATGTATGGTGCCAGGTGGGTATTTGAATTATTGGGGAGATTACTTTATAAACTATATAACTGTCTAACCAGTATGCTGTATATCTGACAATAATATAAAATTAATATTGAATATCAACTGTAATATAAATTTTTTTAAAGTACATAAAAAAATAAAACATCAATGGCCTGAATGATCCAAATTGAAGAACAACTGGTACAGAATGGTGGCTGTTGATGTGCATTCCTTCAACTTCCTTTATTGCCTGCCTAAAATTATTTTTGCATGCCTAAATTTTAATGTAACTATGAATAAAGACAAAAACGAGACAATTTCCTGCTAATGTGTCAGAAATGCATGTGTCCCTTGGTTAAGATTCCCACCTATTTAAGCAATTCCTTTCTCCTGCTTTTCCATCTTGTTGAAGATGGAAGTGTTGGCAGAAAACCTTAGAATACAGACGATTATGGATACTAGATAACAAAGACAGAAACTGCAAATCATGCTGATGAAAAGTCTGAAGGTCTGACCCTGGTTGATGCGGCTCAATGGATTGAGCACCAGCCTGCAAACCAAAAGGTCACTTGTTCAACCCAGGGTACATGCCTGGGTTGCAAGCCAGTACCCAGTGGTGAGAGGTAACAGATCAAGGTGTGTCTCTCTCTCCTTCTCCCTCCCTTCCCTCTCTCTAAAAGTAAATAAGTAAAATCTTTTTTTAAAAAAAGAAAAAGAAACTCATGAAGATCTATAGATGTAAAAAAATATTTCTTATAAAAATATTTCTTGTTATTTAGAATACATGGATATAATGCAATCAGTGCTTGGGCTTTTACCACCAGAGCAATGTGCAAACTGTGGGTGGGAGTGGGATGCCTTGGGAAGCTGACAGAAGCACAGTATCCCAAGCCTTTTAGGCCCTTCATACAGACCCACTGCATTTTCTCTCCAAAGTCAAAGATTCTGGGTAAAGAGATGACTCCGGTGACTCCAGGGACAAATAAGTTCCTGAGAGGAGGAACCCCATGAGCCCAAAGGACAAAGTACTTATGAAGGCCATGCCCAGAGAGCACCTGAGTTCAGTAGATTACAAATAAGCAACACTCTGGATTTCAACCAGGTAGTGGATTCAAGCAACTCACCCATGACTGCTTCCCACCCTCCCACACCTGGCTTTGGCTGACAGTGACTGAATATTGACCAGGACCCTCCCAATGACCAGGGCCCTCCTCACAGGATGTACACATTAGCCAAAGTTGCAGTACTGAAGGGTCAGAGTACACACAGGCTGAGTCCTCCCCTGCCCCCACAATCAGTATGAGCTTACCAACCAAACTTACCCACAGTCAGAGATTATAAACTGAGAACTCCTCCTAACAATTTCTCAGAATCATCTTGCATGTGCCTGAGGATTTGGAACCCTTATAGGCCTCCCTCCCAGAGAGGGAGAGGGGTCCTCCTTGAGATGTGTCCTATGGGTTTCCATTATCATAGTTATACATTTTGTGCATCATTACATTTTATTTTAAAATTCCATTCAAAAGATCGGGGAGAATTATTTTTTAATTTAATTTTAAAAGGTTAAATCTGACAACATTTAAAAAAAACGAATGCAGCAATCTCAGAAACATCTTACCCCATTGAGTTCATCTTGGATTTTTTAGTTCTGTACTTTCCTCTCTTCTTCTGTTATAGGGCTATTTTTAAGAAATCTTTTTTGTATAATAAAAAATGGGAAGATACATATGGTGTCAATACCACAAAATAATTAGCTTTGGTCATTTGGTTCCTGCCTTTATCCATTTATAATTCACTTTAATCTGTGTTACAAATGATTACTCATATTTTATTTTTAATTATATTTTATTGATTATTCTATTACAGTTGTCCTGATTTTTCCTCCTTTGCCTGCCTCTACGCATTAGCCCCTACACCCTCAGGCAATTCCCCCACCATTGTTTATATCCATGGGTCATATGTATAAGTTCTTTGGCTACTACATTTCCTGTACCTTACTTCTCCATAGCTATTCTGTAACTACCTATTTGTACTTCTTTTATTTATTTATTTATTTATTTATTTTTAGGGAGGGAAGGGGGCGGGGGGAGAGAGAGAGAGAGAGACAGAGACAGAGACAGAGACAGAGACATCAATGTGCGGTTGCTGGGGGTTATGGCCTGCAACCCAGGCATGTACCCTGCCTGGGAATCGAATCTGGGACACTTTGGTTCCCAGCCTGCGCTCAATCCACTGAGCTACGGCAGCCAGGGCCCTATTTGTACTTCTTAATCCCCTCACCTCTTCCTCCATTCTCCCTCACCCCTCTCCCATGTGGCAACCATCTGGTAACTACTTTTCTCTTGTTGCTTTTAAGACTCTCTTTATCTTTAACCTTTGGCCTTTTAATTATGATGTGTCTTGGAGTGGGCCTCTTTGCACCCATCTTGTTTGGGACTCTGTGTTTCCTGGACTTGCATATTTATTTCCTTCACCCAATTAGTGAAGATTTCTTTCACTAATTTTTCAGATAGATTTCCAATTTCTTGCTTTTTCTCTTCTCCTTCTGGCACCCCTATGAGGTGAATGTTGGACCTCTTAAAGTTGTCCCAGAGGTGCTTATACTATCCTTATTTTTTTGGATGCTTTTTATTTCTTGCTGTTCTCCATGGTTGTGTTTTGCTTCCTTATGTTCCAAATCACTGATTTGATTCTCAGTTCATCCACTTTTTGTTGTTTCTCTGTAAATTGTTCTTTAATTCAATTAATGTATTCTTCGTTTCTTACTGGATCTTCTATTTATGCTGTTGAGGGCTCACTAAGCTCCTTGAGCATCCAGTGTTTTGAACTCTGACTCTGATAAATTGCTTATCTTCATTTCCTTTTACTGTTTTTCTGTAGTTTCCATCTGTTATTGCATTTGGGCCAAGTGTCTTTGTCTCCTCATTTTGGCAGCCTCCCTGGGTTTGTTTCTACATATTAGGTGGAGCTGCTTTGCCTCCATGTCTTGGTTGTGTAGCCTAAAGTGGTAGGTGTCCTGTAGGGTAGAGTAGTACAGTCTCCCCATCACTCAAGCTGGGTCCTAAAGGTGCATACTTTGTGTGAGCTGAGTACACAGTCCTCTTGTAGTTGAGCCTTGGTTGCTCTTGGCAGATCAATGGGAGGGATTTACCCAGGCCAGTCAGCTGCGAGGACTGGTATGACCACTGACCACAAACCTCCACTTTCCACAGAGGATCAGTCATGCAGGGTCAGAGTGGCAGGGCTCCGACATGGCCTATAGCTATCCACTGGGTGTGCTGACCCTAGGGTTTCCCAGGAGGTGAAGGCCAATGTCAGCTCCCTCCTGTGTTTTGCCCTGGGGACCCTGACTGAGCTACATATATGTATATGAATGTGTGATGGGAGGTACAAATCCAAAGATTAAAGATGTGGTTTCTTTAATTCTGTAGTTGTCAGGTTTCCATTCAACTAGATTTTGTAGTTGTCAAGACTTCCATTCAGCTAGATTTATGTTGGTTCTGAGTGGTGGTTGTTCTGTATTTTACTTGTAATTTTGATGTGATTGTGTGAAGACTTTTATAAAGCAATCTGAGATGGCTGCTACTTGTGCTGGGCTTGGAGATTCCCAGGTGAAGCCAAACTGTGAATTTAAACTGGCGGCCTTTAGTGAGGGGCCTGGGGCTTGCTCACTGAAGCCAGCTGTTGCTTGTTTGATAGGATTTAAGAAGTTGTGAATGGAAAAGCAGCTTGGGTGGGCCTGTAGGTTGGGTGTGGCAGAGTCTCTGAGTGTGTCCAAGGAGGGTCAAACAGTATTAGCCAGATTGATGGAGTCTCAGATACAGCACGGGCTTATCAGCTCTGTGGGGAGAGAGTTTAGCAAAGGGACAATGGCCTCTGCTTGCTTTGATGCCAGACACTTCAGTCTCTCCCTGTATACCAAAGGTGCCTTTCAAGCTGCTACCCCAGTGCTGGAGCTCAAAGGGAGTAAGTCTGAGCAGGTAGGTTCTTTAAGAGGAACTGCTTGGGGATCCAGAAGTTTCTTCCACTGACTCAATCTCCACTGGTTTTTACAGCCAGAAGTTGTGGGGACTTATCTTCCTGGCACTAGATTCTTGGACTGGGGGCCTGGTGTGGGTCTGGGACTCCTTGCTCCCAAGATATCCCTCCCAAATTTTTATCCACCACACGTGGGTGTGGGACCAGCCAGTTCTGCACCTGCGCTCCTCCTACCAGTCTGGATGGATGTGGTTTCTTTAATTTTGTAGTTGTCAGACTTCCATTCAACTCGATTTTGTAGTTGTCAAGACTTCCATTCAACTAGATTTCTGATGGTTCTGAGTGGTGGTTGTTCTATATTTTAGTTGTAATTTTGGTGTGGTTGTGTGAAGAGGCAAGCCATGTCTGCCTATGCTGCCATCTTAACCAGAAGAATTACTCATACTTTAAAGTCAGCAAAAAGTATACCATGTATACCATGTCAGTTGGGGTTGTTTCACTGCAAACAAGGCATGATTATAGGCTTGCACTGGTAATCTGAGAAAAGACTTCAGAAGGATTGAAAGCAAGAATTTTCAGAGGCAACCCCATAGACAAAAATTATATATTTTTCACATTTGTTATTGGGAAATACAGGTCATAAAACCAATAAATGAAAAGTCTGTGTTAGAAAAACAATAAATACGAAAGTAAAAACAGGCACTGATTTTTTGGGGGGTGGGTGGGGAGGTTAAATCCTTTCATAAAGGGGACATTTTTTAGGAAATGCATCAGCATGAATCTTTGGATTTGCACCTGCCACCACACATTCATATACATACATGTGTGTATTTAGGTACATATATCTATGTTGGGGTGTATGCATACATATTTCCAGAGCAGTAAAAATCCTACAGTCCTAAGACTAAAGTAACACACCCAAAAAAACAACTATTAAATTATCAGTTTCCAGGCCCTCACTTTCTAACTGAGGACTTCAGGGCTCCTTCATCACTTGTCAACTTCAAATCTACACTCACTTGTTCCTTTTAGATGATGTTGCATCTGTAAAACAGCAGTGTTTCTGACATATTGCAGCATGTTCTGCTAGGAATACATCTTTAGAAGCACAGTTTAATAAAGGGTAGAAAGGGAAGAAACCTGCTGAATGTTTTTCACATCTATCAACTACTCAAAAGAACACTGTGTCAAAAAAATCACATTTTTATACTTAAAATATTTCACACTAGTATTAGCAATAATTCCAACTATTTAAAGCAAGTAGATATGGATTTAAGTAAAATATAAAAGTATTGATACAACAAAAAATACCTTAAGCCTAACATGGCCTAGCTAGTAAAATATTAAAGATGACAATTTATGTCAATTAACATACAAAAATCAAAGGGAAACAAATTTGGCTCCAAACTAAGTGATTTTTAAAACTCATAATAAGACAAGTAAAAATATTAAATAGTTAAGTATGCAATTCTCCAGTTTATCAAACTTCTCTTGTGAAAAATAAAATAATTGCTTTAAGTTAATAGGTGCTTTGAGCATCCATTTTCATGATTTTAAAAAAATACAACAAAAAAAAAGACTTCCAGCCAAGATGGAAGTATTCAAAGTCATGAAAAGCAAGGACCTACATCCAAGATTACTTTGTCCAGCAAAGTTATAATTTAGAATTTGAAAGGCAGATAAAGTACTTCCCAGATAAGGTCAAGTTAAAGGAGTTTATCATCACCAAGCCCTTACTACATGAAATGTTAAAGGGACTTATTTAAGAAAAAGAAGATAAAAAATATGAACAGTAAAGTGACAACAAACTCACCACTATCAACAAGCAAACCTAAAAGAAAAACAAAGACAAAAACAAACTAAGCAAACAACTAAAACAGGAACAGAATCACAGAAATGGAGATCACATGGAGAGTTATCAGTGGAGAAGGGGAAGGTGGGGATGGGGGAAAAGGTACAGGGAATAAGTACCATAAATGGTAGATAGAAAATAGACAGGGGGAGGTTAAGAATAGCACAGGAAATGTAGAAGCCAAAGAACTTATATATACAACCCATGGACATACACTAAAGTGGGAGGAATGTGAGTGGCAGGGGGTGTGCAGGGTAGAAGGAAATAAAGGGTAGAGAAAAATGGGACAACTGTAATAGCATAATAAATAAAATATATTTTTAAAAAAGGCCCATGGACAAAGCCAAAGGGGGGAAGTGGTGGTGGGGAAATAAAGACTACCTTATTTGAACAACAATTTTAAAAAACAGATGATAAATAAAATAAAACACTAAAAAATTTTTTTCAAAACTTACTTTTCCAGTATCAAAAGTCAGATTAAGAGAGGAAGATGGTGATGAGGTAGGAGGGGGCAGATTCCACTTCTCCCTATACATGGAGGAAAACCTAGCCAATCTATGGAGGAACAGAGCAAACAGCCAACAGTACCCCAGCATATATGAAAATAAGACACCAAAAATTGTAGTGGACACTGATAAACCAGATGGTAAGGAGAGTGCTTCAGGACAATAAGGTTCCAGGGACCAGCGCAGGGACCAGGCTGGCTGCAGCCCCAGGCCTGGCACCAGCCGCTGGGACTGCCACAGAGTCCTTGGGAGAGAGCCAGGTCAACTGCTCCCTCTCCAGCCAAATAAGGTTTATGTAGCACCAGGAGAGACCTGGTTGCTTGAAGTCGAAGAGAGGGGAATAAGGACTAAGTGGCAAACACACAGGGACTGTGAGCACCCTCGGAGTCTGTGGAGGCCGGCTTGGGAGAGGTGGGAGTTGAGCAGTGACAGGCCCTGACCCCAATAGTCACTGCTCTGGCTGGAGAATAGGGCTGTATAGAGCAGCAGGCCTAAGTAGGAGGAATTTCTCAAAAACAAAAAAAATGTTTGGGGAATTCTCCTGTAACAGCCTCTTCAGGTCAAGAATGGAATTATAAAATAAATAAAATAGTTTCTGGAAACAAACAAAAACAAACTCACCACAACCCAAAACTTATGGGACACAGTAAAGGCTGTCCTAATAGGGAAGTTCATAGCAATAAAGGCCTACAACAAAAACACAGAAACATTTCAAACAAACAACCTAACCCTATGCCTACAAGAACTTGAGAAACAACAACAAAGACAACCCAGAGCAAGTAGAAGGAAGGAAATAACCAAAATCAGAGCAGAATTGAATGATACAGACTAAAAGCACAATTCTAAGGATCAGTGAATCCAGGAGCTGGTTCTTTGAAAAGATAAATGAAATTGGCAAGCCTTTAAGCAGGCTAATCAAGAAAAAGAGAGGGCCCAAATAAACACAATCAGAAATGAAACAGGAGAGATTACAACAGATACCACAGAAATACAAAAGACTGTAAGAAATTACTACAAAGAACTGTATGCCAAGAAATCTGAAAACCTAGGTGAAATGGACAAATTTCTAAAAAAATATAATCTTCCAAAACTCAATGAAGAACCAGAAAGCCTGAGGAAACTAATAACACCTGATGAAATTGAAGCAGTAATCAAAAAACTCCCGACACATAAAAGCCCCAAAACAGAAGGTTTCACAGGAGAATTCTACAAAGCATTTAAGGAAAAGATAGTCCCTATCCTTCACAGACTATTCCAAAAAATCCAAGAAGATGGACATCTCCCAAACTCTTTTTATGAAGCCAGCATCACCCTAATACCAAAACCAGATAAAGACACAACAAAGAAAGAAAACTTCAGGCCAATATCACTGGTGAACATAATGCTAAAATTCTCAACAAAATATTGGCAAACCACATCCCACAATACATTAAAAAGATCATACACCATGACCAAGTGGGATTCATCCCAAGGATGAAAGTATGGTACAATATTCACAAATCAATAAATGTAATACATCACATAAACAAAAGCAAAGACAAAAATCACACGATTGTATCAATAGATGTGGAAAAAGCATTTGATAAGGCACAGCACCCATTTATGATAAAAACACTCAGCAAACTGAGAATACAGGAAGCATTCCTCAACATAATAAAGTCCATACAAAAGAGACATACAGCCAACATCAAACTCAATGGGAAATAACTAAAAACTTTCCCACTAAGATCAGGAACAAGACAAGGTTGTCCACTTTCACCACTTCTATTCAACATAGTATTGGAAGATTTAGCCACAGCAATCAGACAAGAAAAGTCTTCCAGATCAGAAAGGAGGATATAAAACTGTCATTGTTTACAGATGACATGATATTGTACATAGAAAATCCTATAGACTCCACCAAAAAACTGCTTGACCTAATAAATGAGTTTGGCAAAACAGTGGGATACAAAGTCAATATCCAGAAATCAAAGGCATTTTTGTATACCAACAATGAAACAGCAGAAGCAGAAATCAAGAAAAACATCCCATTTAATATAGCAAAAAGAAAAATAAAATACCTAGGAATAAACCTAACCAAGGAGGTGAAAGACCTGTTCTCAGAGAACTACACAACAATGAAGAAAGAAATCAAAGAAGACACAAACAAATGGAAACATATAAAGTGTTCATAGATCAGAAGAATTAACATCATCAAAATGTCCATACTACCCAAAGCAATTTACACATTCAATGCAATACCTATTAAACCACCAATGGCATATTTCACAGACATAGAACAAACACTTCAAAAATTTATATGGAACCATAAATGACTTGAATAGCTGCTGTAATTTTGAGAAAGAAGAGCAAAGTAGGAGGGATCCAATACCAGATACCAAACTGTATTACAAGGCCACTGTAATCAAAACAGCCTGGTACTGGCATAAAAACAGGCACATGGACCAGTGGAACAGAACAGAGAGCCCAGAAATAAACCCACATCTCTATGGTGAATTAATATTTGACAAAGGGGGCAGCAACATGAAATGGAGTAAAAATAGCCTCTTCAACAAATGGTGTTGGGAAAGCTGGACAGCTAGGTGCAAAAAAATGAAACTCAAGCACCAACTTACACCATACACAAAAATAAACTCAAGGTGGATAAAAGATTTAAATATAAGCTGTGACACCATTAAAGTCCAAGAAGAGAACATAGGCAGGAAAATCTCAGATATTTCACACAACAGAATTTTTACTGATATGTCCCCTAGAGCAAGGGACATAAAGGAAAGAATAAACAAAAGGGATCTCATCAAAATAAAAAAAAAAAACTTCTGCACGGCTAAAGAAAACAGTATTAAAATGAAAAGAGAACCAAATGTATGGGAAAACATATTTGCCAATGATACCTCAGACAAAAGTTTAATCTCCAAAATATATAAAGAACTTACACAACTCCACTCTAACAAGACAAACAACCCATTTAAAAAATGGGCAAAGGACTTGAACAGACACTCCTCCAGGGAGGACATACAGAGGATCCATAGACATATGAAAAGATGCTCAATATCGCTAGCTATCAGAGAGATGCAAATTAAAACCACAATGAGATACCACTTCACACCAGTCAGAATGGCCATCATAAACAAAGCAACAAACAACAAGTGTTGGAGAGGTTGTGGAGAAAAGAGAACCCTAGTGCACTGCTGGTGGGATTGCAGACTGGTACAACCACTATGGAAAACAGTATGGAATTTTCTCAGAAAACTAAAAATGGATCTGCCTTTTGACCTAGCAATTCCACTGCTAGGATTATATCCTAAGAACCCTGAAACACCAATCCAAAAGAACCTATGCACCCCAATGTTCATAGCAGCACAATTTACAATAGCCAAGTGTTGAAAGCAACCTAGGTGCCCATCAGTAAATGAATGGATCAGAAAATTATGGTACATTTACACGATGGAATTCTATGCAGCAGGAAGAAAGAAGGAGCTCCTATCCTTTGCAACAGCATGGATGGAACTGGAAAGCATTATGCTAACTGAAATAAGCCAGGTGGTGAAAAACAAATACCATATGATCTCACCTTTAACAGGAACCCAAACAACAAAACAAACAAACAAGCAAAATCTAATCAAAGACACTGAAATTGAGAACAGGCTGATAGTGACCAGAGAGGAGAGGGGAGGGAATTTCAGGGGAGAGAGGAGGGAATTTCAGGGGAAAAGGGGAAGGGTTTGCAGGAACAAGTATAAAGTACACATGGACAAAAACTGGTTGCGTGGAAGTGGGAGGGAGGTGGGGAGCACTGGGGGGGGGGGGGCTGCAATGGGAGTAAAAGACAGAAAACTGTACTTGAACAACAATTAAAATAAAAATATATTAATTTTTTAAAAAGTCAAATTAAGATCAGATCACTCTGGGCCTTGGCCAGGTTGCTCAGTTGGTTAAAGTACTATCCCAGTACACCAAGGTTGTAGGTTCAATCCCTGGTCAGGGCACACACAAGAATCAACCATTGAATGCATAAATAACTGGAATAACGTATCCTTGTTCCTCTCTCTTTCTCTCTCTCCCTTCCTCTCTCTCTCTGAGCTACCGTGTCAGGGCTGCTTAACTCACCTTTAAAGATGGATTTTCATGCAGTATTTTCAATGCAGAGAGGAGTAGCTTAATATTTGGAAATTCTTGCACCTAACCTTAGTACTTTTGTGTTCAGGTGAACACACTGCCAACTTCAGCAGCTTCCACTACCCTGGTACTTCAAAAATAAAAGGTTTAAATTAGACTTAAGACCTGTCTTGTTCATAATGCTCACTATTTCCACAGCAATCATAATACAGTGGGTTAGGACAAGAAGAGAAGCCAGAATTTTCCTATTCACCAGCAGAACTATCATTTTACCTGTACACTAGACAAGAAAATAAGATCCAAGGCATGCTGGGCACAACTAAGTTAATGATACCTGACGATAGCCATTAAATGTCCTCTTTCAAACTTTGCCCCTTAGAATCAGACATCTCTCTCCAAAAGAAGGGAGATGACGATGTCCAAACAATGCTGGCAAGAGGAACGGGCTCATGGATGGGGAACAGGCAGCAAGCAGGGTGTCTAGGTCCATGAGAGCAGTTCATGTTGTCCAAGTTGTGGCCCAGGCCAGCCTAGCCCATACATTTGCTAATACCACATAAGCTGAAGCTATACCAGACCCAGCATGGCCAACACCAGTTTTCAAGCATCATGAACTAAAGGGTAATCTTTTCTTTAGACTAATTAATCAATATTTTCTTAACAAGACTTTAAGACCTTGGTAAAACTTAATAACCTTACCTATCCATACATTTAATAATCTGCAATATGGGTGAACAACAAGTTATCTAAAGTAAGGTGTTTGTAAAAGTTGATGTTAGTGTTTTGTTTGGGGAGATTAAATAGTTTTTTTTGAAGATAGAATTTTAGTTTCTGGTGAAAACACATATGAAGCTCCGAATTGCACATTATATAGAATCCTCGATCTCTTTTTCTGAATTTCATTCATTGTGCAAATATTTTCCATTAAGTTTTTTTTAAAGATTTTATTTATTTGTTTTTAGAGACAAGAGAAGGGAGGGAAAGAAAGAGAGGGAGAGAAACATCAGTGTGTGGTTGCTTCTCATGCATGGCCTGCAACCCAGGCATGTGCCATGACTGGGAATCGAATCAGTGACCCTTTGGTTCACAGGCCCATGCTGAATCCCAGAGTTATACCAGCCAGGGCTTCCATTAAGTCCCTAAACATACTTATGATAGATGCTTTCAAGTCTTTGTCTGCTAATTACAACATCTGGATCATCTTGAGTTTGTTTTCAATTAATTGATTTTTTCCCCATTTCTTCATCTATATAGTGTTTTTTTCTCTTTTATTGATATGATTGGCACATAACATTGAATTCGTTAAGGCAAAGAACACAATGATTTGATATATGTTACACAGTGATTTTGGATAGGACATTGACATTATGATTAATGTGTTACCGAGGCTCTAGACTATGTATCATGATTTTTGTTCTAGCAGACTGTTAACTTGGTTGAACACAAACACTAAACTCTATCTCCCCTATGGTGGGCAGCAGCTAAGATCTTTGCTCAGCCCAATGGTGTTAGTGTTTGTTAGTG
Organism: Phyllostomus discolor; assembly: GCF_004126475.2. NCBI lineage: Eukaryota > Metazoa > Chordata > Mammalia > Chiroptera > Phyllostomidae > Phyllostomus > Phyllostomus discolor. The sequence goes on along the minus strand of NC_040913.2, from coordinate 53,934,762 downwards.
TTTCTTTTAGCTTCCAGCTGCTTTTTATCTACAGTCCTGGATTTCTGCTATTTTATACAGACTGTAGGATGTATCCCCTCTGTAGCAACCTCCCCTCTGGGATTTTCCTTCTAACTTTCTAGCTACTCTGCCAGTCACCACCTATGTCTTCTATCACCTCAATACAGTAAGGCTGTGACTCTGTGCCACTTGAGTTAGGTAGATTTGAGAGTGTCTGTAGGTAAAAAGGCCCAAACTTGCAAACTTTACCCATTTTAGCTTGTCTTTTCAAGGGTTGCTACCAGATTTTGCTTGCTCTCCAGTACTTTATAATAATAGTTGGATTTCAAAAGAATGTTATAAATGTTATCTATAGGGGGATTGGTGTAATCAAGCTACTTCACCACTCATAGAAAAACTACTTTATTCTTTTTAGTAGCTGCATCATTACTATGGTGTAATCATATCATAATTTATTTAACAAATCCCCAATTAATAAACATTTTATATTAGTACTGCTTTTGGTAACAATAAAAGAAACTTCCTTTCTAAAGGTGTCCAGGCTAGATGGCTGAAAAGCAGATTCCAAAAACGGGCTTTAGCTCCTGCTTCCAATCCTTTGTGGGTATATAAATTTGGGTAACTCACCAAACTTCCCTGAATCTCACCCTTCTCATCTGTAAAATAGGCAAAAAAAAAAAGTACTTTCCTCATGATAATATAGGTGTATATAAAGCATAATTCTTGTCACATGGAGTTCAACAGAGTGTACTCCTCCCTAAGAATAAGAACAGGGTCCAGGAGAAGGCAAAGCTGGGGTTAAGATGAATAGTCCGGGGCAACTGGGGACAAGAGAACTCAGGAATGGAAGGTCACAGAGGAAAGGTGAAAGAAAAGAGAGAAGAAAAAAGAGAAGCCAAAAATAATATCTTTATATAAGATAAGGATTCCATCAAATGCTTTTCCTGTTCAGAACTACTTTGCTGACTTCTGGCCAAGATGGAGGCATAGGTAGACACAGTGTGCCTCCTCGCACAACCAAGATTTAGACACATAGGGACAACAACAATTTAGAAACAGAATAACAACCAGAACTGACAGAAAATTGAACTGTATGGAAGTTGGACGACCAAGGAGTTAAAATAGACACATTCATCCAGACCAGTAGGAGGGGTGGAGTCAGGCAGCTGGGCATGGGTCTCGGAGCAGAGAGAAGAGTGAGTTGGGACTGGGCCGTAAGGCATCCGGGATGTGCAAGACTGCAGCTGACAGACCCTGGGCACGCAAAGCGACAGCTGGCAGTCCCTGGCTGAGGGGTAGCAACTGGCAGACCCACCAAGAGGGCATTTATGAAGCAAGGCACTACGCACAACCCAGGATCCCAGTGCTGGGAAATAGAGCCTTGGGGTACTGATTGAAAACACCTGTGGGGGGTTGAGGCGCAGGAGGAGATTCCCAGCCTCACAGGAGAGGTCATTGGAAGGACCCACGGGGTGCACAGGCCCACCCACATGAAGTCAGCACCAGAAAGGTCCAGTTTGCTAGAGGGGAGCAGCGGAAGAGACTGAAATCGGCAGAGAGTGGAGCAAGCACCATTGTTCCCTCTCAGACCCTGTCCCCACATATAGCATCACAACCCAGCAACTGGGTTGCCCTGCCCTGGTGAACACCTAAGGCTCCGTCCCTGATACATAACAGGTGCAACCAGACCAAAAAAAAAAAAAGAGATGGCTCAAACAGGAGAGCAAATGAAAGCCCCAGAACCCATCCTTTTAAGCGACAGAGAGTCAACCTATCAGATGCACAGTCCAAAGCACTGGTGATCAGGGTGCTCACAGAATTGGTTGATTTTGGTTGTAAATTAGATGAAAAAATGAAAGCTACACTAAGTGAAATGAAGAAAATACACAGGGAACCAATAGTGATGGAAAGAAAACTGGGTCTCACATCAATAGAGTTGACCAGAAGGAAGAAAGAAACAACCACACAGAAAAGAATAAAGAAATAAGAATTCAAAAAAATGAGGAGAGGCTTAGGAACCTCCAGAACATCTTGAAACATTCCAACATCTGATTAAAGGGCTACCAGAAGGAGAAGAGGAAGAGCAACAAGTGGAAAACTTATTTGAACAAATAATAAAGGAGAACTTCCCCAGTCTGGCAAAGGAAATAGACTTCCAGGAAGTCCAGGAAGCTCAGAGAGTCCCAAAGAAGTTGGACCCAAGGAGGACCACATCAAGGCACATCACAGTTACATTAGCCAAAGTAAAAATGAAGGAGAGAATCCTAGAAGCAGCAAGAGATAAGGAGACAGTAACCTACAAAGGAGTTCCCATCAGACTGTCAGCTGATTTCTCAAAAGAGATCTTGCAGGCAAGAAGGAGCTAGAAGGAAGTGTTCCAAGTCATGAAAGGCAAGGACCTACATCCAAGACTGCTCTATCCAGCAAAGATTTCATTGGGAAAGGAAGGACAGATAAAGCACTTCTCAGATAAGGTCAAGTTAAAGGAGTTCATCATCACCAAGCCTTTATTGTATGAAACGGTAAAGGGACTAATCTAAGAAAAAGAAGATAAATACGCACAGTAAAAAGACAGCAAACTCACAGTTATTAACAACTACACCTAAAACAAAAGCAAACTAAGCAAACAACTAGAACGGGAACAGAACCACAGAAATGGAGAATACATGGAGGATTAGCAACAGGGGAGTGGGAGGAGGAAAGAGGGGAAAAAGGTACAGAGAATAAGTAGCATAGACGGTAGGGAGAAAATAGACAGGGGGAGGGCAAGAATAGTATGGGAAATGTAGAAGCTAAAGAACTTATGACACATGGACCTGAACTAAATGGGGGGAATGTGGGTGGGGGAGGGTGTGCAGGGTGGAGGGGGATGGAGGGGGGTAATGGGACAGCTGTAATAGCATAATCAATGAAATATTTTTTATATTTTTATATATTTTTTATTTTTTTATCAATGAACTATTTTTTTAAAAAAGAACTACTTTGCTCAACACTTGCGAAATCCGGCAAAACCTCTGCCTGTAATCCTTTGACTTTTAGTACTTCTCTGAACCTTCTGAGCTCTTACCAGCCTGGTGTCTGAGTTACAAACATGGATTTTTTTTTTCAGGGGCTGTACTAACCAGCAGCCCTCCTAAAGCTTCCTTCAATCCCAGGAAGACCATCCTCACAAACACATTAATGACTGCAGTACAAGGGGTTCCAGAGTAAAGACAAGGGAAAAGGCACAAAATAACAGGGAGACTTTGAGACATTTCAATTTATCAAGACAGTATCCCCCATTTTTCCTCTCAGAAAAACACTGCTTAAGTGGCCCAGATGACAATTAAAGAAGGAATGCCTGAAGGTGCTTCTACAGGAGGGGATGGGAGGCCAGTATCCAGAATACTTTTGCTTAGTGGGAACAATCTACTTCCAACTTGGGTTCCACTCACAGTGATGCAGAGCAAAGTAACAGCAAGCAGGACTACCTAAGTAGAAAAGCCACAACCAACCAACCAGTTTTGGGCACCTCTCAGAGCCAGTGAGGGTGAGCAGAGCCTTTCTGCCATACCAATGGAGAAGACTCCACCCAGAGACTCTGAATAGGTATGTTAGCTTCAATTGAATAAATACCAGCTCCAAGCAGAAAGGCACATACTAGAATAGTGTGAGACTCTCAAGAGAAGATCAGCATAAATTCTCCTTGGAAAAGGAAGAAATCTCAAAAAGCAACTGGGCTTAAAATAGGAACCTGAGCAACAGAACCTGGGACCCAAAGAGAACAAGGGTTTCTCCAAGATAATAATAATCTCTTGGTGTGAAGTCTCACCAAGTCTCCCCAATACCATGTGTGTCTACTGGGAAGAAATGGACCTTGGTATGAAGGACAGAAATATTACTGAATGCCTATAATGGCCTGGAGCCCCTCTGAGTCATCTGTGAAATAACAAGTTTGTTTCCTACTGGTCAAAGAAAGAGACAAGTGAGGAGCCTGCAGACAAGTATCCCTCACCACAATAGAAACCCACAGCAGGAGGACCACCACTGAGCAACAAGGACAGCTCTGACCAGATGGGAGGACAGGCAACTAGGGGCAATTCAGGTATTATTAATCCTGGGACTTGGAGAACTGAGATTTAAACAGTCACACCTGTACTAGTCAGGAGGCAAAGCCTGGAGCAGTCTGGTACACACATCATTCCACTCAGATTCTACAAACTGCTGGTGATCTACAGAATGGATTCTTGAATTCTCACTTAATCTGCCGGTTTTCTTCATGGTTTCTGTTAAAAAACCACCCTTAAGGTCAGCAGCAGAGATACTGAAGCTGACCTAGCACACTGTTAGGCTGCTATATTTGTCATTTCCACAGGCAGCTAAAAACCTGAATTCAGTCTCCACCCAAGGGAACCCTCTACATTACCAGCCAAAGGGAAGCTGAAAATGACTCCCATTCCCTCTGCCCCAAGGGAAGAGCCTTGTCACATAGGCAGAGCCTGTCACCTGCCCCAGCCTGGGAATTCAAAGTGAGCCATATACTCCCTATTTGTTTAATGCGTATACAGAACATATTGTACGAAAAACTGGGTTAGACACAGAGGAAGGAAGAGTGAAATTGGTAGAAGAAATATCAATAACTTAAGATATGCAGATGACACCATCTTACTTACTGGCAGAAAGTAGCAACAAGCTCATACGACTTCTGATAAAAGTGAAGGAAGAAAGTGCCAAAGCAGGGCTGCATTTGAATATCAAGAAGACAGAAGTCATGACTACAAAAGAAATACATAACTTTAATATAGACAATAAAGACACTGAAAATGTTGAAGATTATACTTACTTTGGTTCAGCCATCAATTCAAAGGGAGGCTGCAGCCAAGAAAGCAAGAAAAGACAGACTCTGAAGGGCAGCAGTGAGAGTTAGGGAAAATTACCAAAAGCAAAGATGTGTCATTAGAGACCAAGGTTGAAATCATTTACATCTTCGTATTTCCAAATACTATGTACAGTTAGACAGTGAAGAAGGCTGACAATAAAAGAACTGATTCATTTAAAACATGGTGCTGGAAGAAAGCTCTGTGGATACTCTGGACCACCAGAAAGGTAAACAGGTGGGTCCTGAACAAATGAAGCCTGAAACATCAAGGGAGACAAAACTTAAAAACCTGAAGCTGTCCTACTTCAGGTCCATCATGAGAAGGCAGGGTTCTTTGGAAAAGACGACAATGCTGGAAAAAACAGAAGACAGCAGGAGAAGAACATGACCAAATATTGAGCAGGGCTGTTGAGGACAGGGCATCGTGAACATCACTCATTCAGTCACCAGGTGTTGGACATGTAAAACACACAAAGAAGCAGGGGTAGCTGTTCCAAAGTAAAGCTTCCATATAAGCTATGAGATTTTCAACCATCATCACAGCCACCTTTTTTAACTAACAAAAATATTCAGTTTTACTTACTCTGCTTGCAATATGGCTCCCTTGCCCTCCACCCTCATTTATGAAGGCAAAAAAAAAAAAAAAAAAAGAAAATAATATCACAATAAAAAGGAGGAAATAACTGGCCATTGTTTCTGCCTTTTATAGTCAGGTGTTTCATGGGATTTGCCCTCACCACATAACAACACATTTGTGATGCTGATATCCTAAGACCTTAAGCTATATTACAAACTGATTACCATCCAGAACCTAAACCTATGGTTTACAAGCCTGTTCTGCCTTCCTTCAGGCCCTCCATGCTTATAAATGACACCTTCCAGTGTCTTAAAGTATGAGAGGCAGCTAGCTCCAAATTCTCAGGCTGCTAATGGTTTCACATAAAATGAGCTCCTACAATTTTATTACCACCCTGGTGTGAATTTGCAGATGAGGGGCCACCAGGGAAAGGATGAGGGTATGTCTTTCACTCCTGGCCTCCTAACTTTTCCAAGTGCAAGGAACTTTTCCACTCAGTATTTCAAATGATTGCTCCAACTCTCAAGGCTGCTGATTAAGCCAACTGGGCTATACTATGTTACTCAGAGAAAGCAGGAGTAAGCCATCAAGTTTTCTCTCTGGAGAGAGAAGGGACATGAATTCACATCCAAAATTTATACCCATAAAGCTGATTAAGCAACCAATTCCTTATATTTTGACTTATATATACATTTAGTGGGTATCAGTCAATTTGCATATTGAGAAATAACTACTGGAAAATGTTTAACTTCACATTACAATCAGGTAAGCCAGACATGATTTTTGTATACATGAGACATGATACATGTATCTCACAACACAAAGATTAGCAAACTTGGAAAAGTGACCACATCACATATAAGTAAAAATGTTCTGATGGATTCTATAAACCACATGAGCCAGTACCTCTGCATTTATATGAAGTTTTAATAACATACAATACACCAAATATAGCACCAATAAGCTACTTGTGCAAGAACTCCTTTAAAGCAGGGCTGATTACCAGAAAATATACAAAATTCACACATTCACATATATCTAACTTGGTATGACTATTTTCTTACCCTTGAAAGTGACTTATAGCAGACCAAATAGGTAAATTAATAGATGGTGGGTCTAAGAATATTTAGTAACATTATTTCTCCAGGGGGTGAAGGGAGGGAGGAGAAGAATAACCTAAAACCATATGAACTAAAAATAATTTCTCAATTTTCAAAAGCAGTTGACTAATATATAATGAATGAATGCTTAGTGGGAGGATATTTCTCATGTCTTTTAAAAACAGAAAAGGCAAATTAACTTTTAAATGTCAAACATATGAAAAATAGTTCAATATGGCAGACTCTACTTTAAAACTTTTTCAAAAATTTAAACTCAAATAAAACAAAATTCCGCATAAATGACTTACATAAAAACGCCCTCAAAAACAACAAAACTGAACTTAAAACTCACACATAAAAGTCTTCCTGTTAAGACCAAAGATCTCCTAAGATCATTTGTCATAGGCTTAGTAGTGGTGAAAACTAAACCAGCTGCCAAAAATTATTTACTTTGTAGCACAAATGACTAAGGATGTAACACCCACTAAGTGACCCACAGAGAACATGCAAGCTTAATTTATTCTGCATGTTTTCAGTTTTGCTTTTTGTTAAAATAATATTCATCACCATATTCAACTCTTCATGCATTTTATCTTAATCAACAATAGAAGCAAAAGAAGGAACATAGGGATAAAAAATGGTGGGAGTGACAAGAAACAAACAAATCAGATTTCTTGGTCAGAATTAAGAAAAACCCATTCATTGAGAATAACTCTATGATAATGTACATCATGAACACTTTTTTCCTCTTAAAAGGGTAGGATATATATGTGTGCATATATATATAAAAATTAAACTTGTACAAAATTTGAAAATAAAAGTATAGGATTAAAAATTGGAATTATTACATTTACTATATGTTCAACATATTTTTATGTGTATAGTATCTTTTAGATCTTTTCATATTCAAAAGCACCAGCCAAAACCCAGAGCTCAAGTAAATACAAAACTGAAGCTTTGAGCATGGAGCAGTGTCAGATAAACCGAAACTGTAAAAAGTCCTACAAGTGTAGCAACAACAGGGCCTGGCTTGTTAGTCCTGAAAAAAAAAAATACAGTATAAATTCTTTGTAACTGAAGCTCTGGAATGTCATCTGTCTTAAATTACATCCACCTGGGATTATGTTCCAATGACCAATATGGGCAGATTACTGGAACTTGAAAACCTTGCTTTTTTTGGTAATTGACATTTAAACTGTTTGAAGTGTCTCATTAAGGTCTCTTAAGAAATTAACTGCAGATGTAAGAAGCTAAGTGTATAGTACTCAGAGAAATGAAGTCACCTGAAGGCTCCAAATAACTAGAAGTATTTAAATGTAGTAAGTGCATTAGAAGGAAAGGATGAACTAGCCTGCCCCAGAGGCTGCAATTGCATCACTTTTTCTCTATTCTGATTAGGCTTCCCAGTACATTTTGAATGTAATTAAAAGAAGAGACAGGAAAGAGGTTGAAATGACACAGGCCAACCACCTAGACCACAGTATAGAATGAAGAACTAACCTGATGGAGGCTGAGAGACATTAAACATCTTCACTGCTTCCCTGTTGCCAACAGGATGTAAAACATAGGAAGCAAAATCTCAGACATTTCTCAGTAGCAATATTTTTTCTGTTATATCGCCTCAGGCAAGAGAAGCAAAAGAAAAAATAAACAAATGGGACTACATCAAATTAAAGAGTTTTTGTACAACAAAGGAAACCATCAACAAAATGAAAAGACAACCTACTGAACAAGAGAACATATTTGTCAATACATCTGATAAGGGGTTAATATCCAAAATTCATGAAAAATTTATACAACTCAACACCAAAAAAACAAGGACCTGAATAGATACTTCTCCAAAGAGGAAAAATAGATGGCCAATGGACATATGAAAAGATGCTCAACATCACTAATCATCAGAGAGATGCAAATTAAAACCACAAAGATATACCTCACACCTGTCAGAATGGCTACCATTAACAAATCAACAAACAAGTCTTGGCAATGATGTGGAGAAAATGGAACCCTCCCTCGGGCCCTGCTGGTCGGAAGGCAGATTGATGCAGCCACTATGGAAAGCACTGTGGAATTATTCAAAAAATTAAAAATGAAACTGCCTTATGACCAACCCGAAGAAACCTGAAACACTAATTCGAAAGAATATATGCATCTACATGTTCATTGCAGCATTATTTACAACAGCCATAATCTGGAAGCAGCCCAAGAGTCCATCAGTAGGTAAGTGGATAAAACAACTGTGGTACATGTATACAACAAAATACTACTCCACCATAAAAAAAAAAAATCTTATCCTTTGTGACAACATGGATGGACCTGGAGAACACTATGTTAAGTGAAATCAGCCAGTCAGAGAAAGACAAACACCGTATGATTTCACTTATAATGTGGAATGTAATGAACAAAATGAACTAACAACCAAAATAGAGACAGACTCACAGACAACAGACTGACAGCTGGAATGTGGGGGGCTGGGTAAGGGGATTGGAGGGATGGGGCGGGGAGGAAAGGATGTAAATCTGCAATTCTGGGCTGGCCTTAGAGGCCATCACAGGCTAGTGCCAACCCACCTGTTCAACTCTCTGTACAGCCCCTCTGGCTCTAAGCACCCCATACAGTACAATGATCCACTCATTCTCTTGCCATGCCTTTGCACATGCAGTTTCCTTGGCCAGGAATGCCCTTCCCTCTCCGATCATCCTCTGAAATCTGTTCAGCGATCAACTTTCTTGGGAATAGTCCCCATGATCTCTGAAAGTCACTCTGGCCTCTGCTTTACCACTTTCCATGATACATTCTGTTTAGTCAACATTTACTAAGAACCTACCATGGGCCAAGGCACTATGGTGACTACTCAAAGAATAAGATAAAATACTAGTAGAATTACTCCTTTCAGCCTGTTTCCCCAGCTACCTTAGACTGCATGCATATCTCACATGCATGCACAGAAAAGACCCTCAGGAAATTTTCTTCCCTTTGCACTTCTTAGGAGCTGCCTACGTCTTGGCAGGGCATAATTCTCATTCTTTTCAGGAGAATGTATAAATGAATGACTGGATAACAAAAGAAATGTGTTACAGGTACCTCTTATTTAAAAAGAATACCACTGGTATGTTCCACAATTTCTTGTTGTAAAAAAACATTCTATGAAATACTTTTCCCATATGCCTCATAATAGACTCAATGATGAACTCTGCAAGAAAAGTTTTCTTCTTACAAAAATAAAAACCAAATTTTAAAACATGAAAAAAAGACAAAATCACATCAAGCAATAGACTACATGGTTATGAAGATAGTTTTTTTATCAGTCCTTGACAATAATTCTGGAAATAGTACTGAAATCTCAGACTAATTCCTGAAAAATAGTACACTAATTAGTAAAATGCACCTGTGTCAATAAGCCTGTTTCTATCTTTAAAAGTCATTTCTTCATCTGATGCCTCGAGTCCTCACTTAGCACATTAAATGTTTGTGGAGCCTAAAAACTGTTCATCACTGCTGATCACTGGCTAGTTGCTAATGCTTCATGGTTCCCACATGCAACAGAATGTGTGGAGCCTTCCAGCTGGTTTCAGAAACCTGAGTGTTAGCAGTTCTACTCAGGCACTGCAGAGAAACAGAAATGAAAAAACAATGTGCCTTGTCCTCAAGGAGAGTACAGCCCACCAGGCATCACACCAAGGACAGAACTCTCCCCACATCAATGTGTGGGTTCATTAACTAATTCCTGATGGAGAAGACACAGCAGGAGAGGATCTCTGGCTCTTCTCCAACAGCAGCTCAGTAATCCCCACGTTGGCCATAAGAGTCTGCCATCAAAGTCGAGAATCCATCCTTCTGTATCACCTCACTTTAGTAATAACCAGGGTGTCTTGGGTGAGAAGGGGTGGAGAAAATATAAAGAAAATTTCAGAATGAAAGTGAATATTGTTTCAGATATTGCTAAGATTCCTTCATTGAACTGAAAGATAGTAATTTTTTTTAACACCCCTTCCAGATGCAGAGTTGATCCTAAGTTGAAGGAAGGGTGTTCCACTGGTGAGAAATTCTGAAAGAAATAGAATGTACCTGGGCAGAAACACTGGCTGAGGAGAAACTTTCAACCACATGGACTCAAACACTGGCCAGGTTCTCTTGGTGATACCTCAGTGCCGGGGTAAAGCCATGTTCTGCTATTAAGATATCTCCTCATAAGAAAAGATGAGGACTTCCGGCAAGATGGAGGAATAGGTGGACGCACCGTATCTCCTCGCACAACCAAGAACAGAACTACAATAATTTACAACAATGATTTGCAGTCATAATATCAGAATTGTCAGAGGATTTATCTAAATGGAAGTTGGACAGCCAAGAAGTTGAAGTAGACCCGTACATCCAGACTGGTAGGGGACTACGAGCCGAGCAAGCGGGCACGGGGCTGGTGCGGGTCGCAGGCGCGCGTAGGTCGGGGGAAATTTGGCGCAAAATCGGCGCGACACCAATCCAGGACGCAAGAGCGCAGCGGTGCAGTGGTGATCCCTGAGTACGCAAGCAGCGGCTGGGGGAATCAGTGGGGCAGCGATTGTGGACCAGGGCAGAGCTCACGGCCCAGAAGCCCAGGGAAGTGTCTGACTCCAGGAGAACGGAAGGGTCGCCATTGATCCCTCCTGTCCCCGCTCCCGCCCCTGCCCCCACATATAACGTCACAAGCTAGCGACTGGGGCGCCCAGCCCCGGTGAACACCTAAGGCTCCGCCCCCCACTGTAACAAGAGCGACCGGACCGGAGAAAAAATAAATAAATAAATAAAATAATAGGAGAGACAGGGAAAGGCATAAGATATGTTTCCAGCAGAACAGATCAGTTCCCCAGGACTCATCCTTTTGAGTGACCAAGAAATAGCCAATCTATCAGATGCACAGTTTCAAAACACTGGTGATCAGGAAGCTCACGGAAACTGGTTGATTTTGGATCCAAATTACATGAAAAATGCAGATTACCATAAAAGGGAGCAGGAGACACACGGAGGAGAGCCAATTGTGAAGGAAGGAATCTGAGTCTCAAAACCACACAGTTGACCAGAAGGAAGATAGAATCAACCAAGCAGGAGAGCATGATGAAATAAGAATTCAAAAAATCGAAGAAAAGCTTAAGACCATCGAGGACACCTTTACAACGTTCCAACATCCGAATTATAGGGGTTACCAGAAGGGGAGGACCAACAAGTGGAAAAGTTATTGAACAAATAATAAAGGAGAACTTCCCCAAACTGGCAAAGGGAACAGTCTTCCAAGAAATCCAAGGAGCGCAGAGAACCCCAAAGAAGTTGGACCCAAGAAGAAACACACCAAGGCACATCATAATTACATTAGCCAAGGTAAAAAACGAAGGAGGAATCCTAGGAAGCAGCAAGAGATAAGGGGACAGTCACCTACAAAGGAGTTCCCATCAGACTGTCAGCTGATTCTCAAAGAGACCCTTACAGGCAAGAAGGGCTGGAAAGAAAATATTCCAAGTCATGAAAGACAATGGACCTACATCCCAGATTGCTCCTATCCAGCAAAGCTCTCATTTAGAATGGAAGGGGCAAGATAAAGTGCTTCTCAATAAGGTCAAGTTAAAGGAGTTCATCATCACCAAGCCCTTACTTATGAAATACTAAAGGACTTATCTAAGAAAAAGAAGATAAAGAAAGACATGTATAGTAAAAGGACAGCAAACTCACAATTATTAACAACCACACCTAAAGCAAAACCAAAGAAACTAAGTAAACAACTAGAATAGGAACAGAACCCACAGAATAGGAGGGCACAAGGGGGGGGCTAGCAGTAGGGGTGGGAGGAGGAGGAGAGGAGGAAACGGTATAGAGTGTAAGTGCTAGAATGTAGGTTGAAAATAGATAGGTGGGAGGCGCAAGAATAGTAAGGGAAATGTAGAAGCTAAAGAAAACTCATAGTATGCAACATGGACTAAAGGGGGGGAATGTGTGTGGGAGAGGGGGCAAAGGGTGAGGGGAGTGAAGGGGGGGAAATGGGACAACTGTAATAGCAATAATCAATAAAATATATTAAAATAAATAAATAAATACATAAATAAATAAAAGAAAAGAATGAAATACTGCCATTTGCAAACAACATAGATTAACCTTGAGAATATTATAACACAGCCAAATAAATCAGGCAGAAGAAAAAAAAAAAAAAAAAAGATATCTCCCTCTACCCACAGCTCATTATATAAATGAATAATACCAGACAGGCATGTAACCAAAGACACTCCTTTTATGCTTCTGAAAACTCTTTCACAAAAAAAAAAATTAAGGAATCTGAAACAGATCTGGACTGTGTTCAAAAACTCAAGCCAAGAAACAACCTTCCAGATTTGACATCTTAACATTAGCAGGAATGTTTAGACCACAATCTATAATCTAGGAAAACATACATACACCAACACTCACACATAAAAAAATTTGCCTTTTCCATCCTCTCAAGTCAAGTAAATAATTGGTAATGAATTCCATTTATTATGACCATATAATAATATTTCATTCAAGAATTTTTTTAGTAGGTGTTAAGCATGGTGAAGCATGAAGTTCCCACTCTAGTTTGGGAGGACCAAACATAAGAGGGAAATGTACCCATTCAGGTTGCATCATTAAACTAAGTGTGAGGAAGAACAGGAGGGAGAAAAGTGGGGGTGGGAGGGAGGACATGCTTTAGATGGTGATCCCTCTCCCTAAGAAGGTGGCTTTCATCTATTTATTTTTATAGTAGCTCCCCTTAACTTTATTTTGTTTTCATGGGTTTAGTTACCCATGGTCAACTGTGGTCTGAAAATATAAAATGGAAAAATTTCAGCAATAAACAATTCCTAAGTTTTAAATTGTGCACTGTTCTGAGTGGCATGAAATCTGGCATCATTCACTCCATCCCACCAAGGACATGAATATCCCTTTGTGCAGTATGTCCAGGCTGTACAGGTCTGCATCCACTCTTTAGTCATTTAGTTGCCATCTTGGTTATAGATCGACTTTTGCTGGTATCAAAGTGCTTGTGTGTCAAGTCACCCTTATAGTAGCCTATCCTACATCACCATGCCCATGTCATATCACATCATGTCATTTCATCACAAAGGCATTGTATCATCTCATCACAAGAAGGGTGAGTGCAGGAAAATAAGACATTGTGAGAGAGACTGCATTCACATTAATCTTTATTATAGTGTATTGTTATAGTTGGCCTGATTACTTATTGTCATTAATCTCTTACTGTGCCTAACGTAGAAATTAAACTTTATCACAGGTATGTACCTATATGAAAAAAACAAAGTATATATAGGATTTAGTACTATTTATAGTTTCAAGCATTCACTGGAGGTCTTAAAACATCCCATAGATATGGGTAACTACTATATTTCCTTTTTAAAAAATTATTTTTTAATAATCCTCACCTGAGGATATATTTATTGATTTTGGAGACAGAGGAAAAGAGAGAGAGAGAGAGAAACATTGATATGAAAAAGAAACATCAATCAGTTGCCTCCTCTTATACAGGCCCCAACCAGGATCGAACCCGTAGCCTTTTAGCGGACCAGACAATGCTCAACCAACTGAGCCACCTGGGGCCAGGGCTATATTTCCTGTTTTATATCCACCATTTTTGGGGGTTCTTATGAGTCAGGAACCACCAGCATTCAGTGCATCATCTCATTTAATTCTAACTACCTTGTGGTAAGTACCGTGAGGCCCCACCCTTAAAGGAGGGAGAAAGAGAGGGAGAGACATCAATCAGTTGCCTCTCATATGCACCCTAACTGGGGACTTGGCTTGCAACCCAGGCATGTGCCCTGCCTGGGAATTGAACTGGCAACCTTTTGCTTTGTGGGACAAAGCCCAACCAATTGACCAACACCGGTCAGGCTCATGAGCCCCTTTCACAGTTAGGAAGCTAAAAGGAGCTGGATAGTAAGAGGCAGAGCCAAGGTTCTGGCTCAAGTTTGTATGACCCTGGGAAAATGTCTAAGCACTGCTGAGCCTAAAGCCCATGGTCTTTGCCTTCTTTACTTGAGGAAATAAGAGAAGGCCCATGATGCTGGGGTGAGTGGAATGTGTGAGAAGGGTAGAAGGGAGTAGAAGGGTGGAAGAAGTAGAAGGGGTAAGACCAGACATGTTCTGGAAGGCCAAGGAAAGGTGCTTTAAAGATGCTAAGCAGAGAAGGAAAATAAACCAATTTATGTATTTAAAAAAATGGTTTGGAGGAAAACAGTGAGATACCACCTCAAACCCATTTGGATGGCTACAATCAAAACAATGGAAAATAACAAATTTCGTCAAGGATGCAGAAAAACTGTAATACTTGTGCATTGCCAATGTGATGTAAATCAGTGTAGCCACTGTGGAGAACAGTTTGGTGGTTGCTCAAAAAGTGAAATATAGAATTATTACATGACCCAGCAATTACATTCCCAGGTATACACCCCCAAAAACTGGAAACAGGTACTCAAACACTTAAATGTTCATAACAGCACCATTCATAATTGCCACAAGGTGGAAAACAACTCAAGAGTTCATCAGCTGAACAGATAAAACAGAACATATTCTATATCCACAATGGAATACTATTTGGCATAAAAGGGAATGAAATACTAATAGATTCTACAACTTGGATGAGCCTTGAAAACACATTATGCTAAGTGAAAGAAGACCATAACGAAAGGCCACATACTATATGATTCCATTTATATGAAATATCCAGAACAGGTAGATGTATAGAGACAGGAAGCAGACTCATGGTTGCCAGGAGCTGGGGAGAGGAGGAAATAGGGAGTGACTGCTAATAGGTATGAGGTTTTCCTCTGGGTTGGTGAAAATATCTTAGAACTAGATAGAGATTATAGTTCCAAGTATAGTTTCCAATGTATAGAGAACATCGTAAATTCACCACATTATATACTTTACAATGGTTAATTTTATGTTATGTGAATTTTACCTCAATTTTTTTTAAATGGCTTAGTGGGGTACAAGTAAAAGACCCTTTTTCACAATGGCCCAGATGAGAAATGACTATTAGGGTAGTGGCAGTGGAGACTAAGTAAAAGAGGCAGATCCAAGAATTATGTTTGGAGGCAGACTCAACAAATCTTGAAAATAGAATATCCATGGTAATATCTACGCAGGAGGCATGTAACATGGGAGGCAATAATGGAGGTAAGGCAGGCAGCCAATTAGGTATTCCAAAAGCTCAAAGCTGAATCTAGAGAGTGGGTGTGGTAGGCAAAATAATGGCTCCCCAAAGACATCCATGTCCTAGCTCCCAGAACCTGTGAATATATCAGGTTACATGGCAAAGTGGAATTAAAATTGCAGATGAAATTAAAGTTCTAATCAACTGCCCTTGGGATGGGGAGATTAGCCTGGATTATTTTGGTGTACTGAATAAATGTTCTTGTAAGTGGAAGAGGGGGGTAGAAGACAGAACCAAAAAGACGGCAGTGGAGAATTCGACCCACTTTGCTGGCTTTGGACGCAAGAAAAGGGCCATGAGCCAAAGAATGCTGACAGCCTCTCACAGGGGTGTCCAACCTGCGGCCCACAGGGCCATGTGTGGCTCAGGATGGCTATGAATGCAGCCCGACACAAAATTGTAAATGTACTTAAAACATTAGGAGATGTTTTGTGATTACGTGTTGCAACGTATTTAATGTGTGGCCCAAGACAACTCTTCTTCCAGTGTGGCCCAGAGACGTGAAAAGGTTGGACACCTCTCAAAATGGATTTTCCCCCAGAGCCTCCAGAAAGGAATGCAGTCCCACCAACACCTTGGTTTCAGCCCATTGAGATCCTGACTTCAGACTCCTGACTTCCAGGAGTGTCAGATATTAAATTTGTGTTGTTTTAAGCCTCTAAGTTTGTGGCAATCTGTTATAGTAGAGAGAGGAAATTAATACAGTGGGGTAGAGTTGACAACTGAAGGGGAAACTGAACAGACCTGGCAACAGATAGGGTATGGGTGGGAAGGAAGGTTAAGGTATCAAAGCCAACTTGGAGTTCTGATCCTAGATAACTTCAACAAAGGAAAAGGTAGCAAGAGAGGGGATGGGGCTTCAGAGGGAAAGGAAAAGAAGGCTGCTGTTTGAGAGGGCCAGGGAAGGATGGCCTCCAGGAGGAAGTAGCATTTGCAAGGGGCCCTGATGAATGGGTAGAAACTGCAGGATGAGGTGGGAGGGTGAGTATGAGCAAATCAGAGGAGTCGAGGGTTAAATGGGTGTGAGGAACAGTGAGCATTCTGGTGGAATGGTGCAAGGTGAGCAGTGCTAGGAGAGATACTGGAAAAAATGTAATGGATGAGAAGGCTCCTGCATGATACCCTAAGACAGGGGTGTCAAACTCATTTTCATGGGGGGGCTGCATTAGCCTTGAGGTTGCCTTCAAAGGGCCAAAATCATTTTAGGACGGTATAAATGTAACTACTCCTTAACTGTTAAGGAGCTGAAATTACAGTTGGCCCTTTGAAGGCAACCTTGAGGCTAATGTGGCCCCCAGCAAAAATGAGTTTGACACCACTGCCTTAAGGGATCCAGCTTCATGCAGCAGACACTTGGAGGACATCAGGGAATTTGCCCTTGGTGAGGAGTTGCATAACATGATTGGAGTCCACTCTAGGAAGCTTCAAGTCAGTAAGAAGTGTTGAGTATATGGGTGACAATGGGAGGTACAGGTAGGTTCTAAGGGTAAGAATTCTCTCCAGTCTCAGGCATGTCACCAGATCACCTGTAAACCCATACTGTTTTGCAGCATAGGAAGACACTGATGACCCAAATTCACAGCCAGGACCCTTGTCCACAGGTTGGAGGTGGAGGAACACCACAGGAGCCTCTCTTATGTCCACGTTTGCTTCCCTAGTAGAGGAAAAAGTCTCTTTAACTGGCCCAATTCCTTTCCTTACATGCAGGTAAGACATGTACGGAAGACATTTGTTAAAATATACAATACTTGGGTAGGGCTACACATATCCCATTAGCACATGGTGCTTTTCTCATACTCACTGGCTCACTAGGTGGATTGCTGACCATGGGACCTAGGACAAGCAGACCCTAAGAGCCCTGTGCTCCAAGCACTGGGGCATCTGTGGGTCAGCGTGGGGGTACTAGGAGGGAACACATAGGATCTAGGCAAAAAAAAAAAAAAGCATATCTCCACTTTTCTTGCAGATTAGACCAACATTTAGGATACCCACCTCTTCTTATTCCTAGTACCTCCAGGTTCTGTATTTCCAAGCACACCTGAATTATTTCAAAAGCATAGCCCCTCAGTACTGTGGTAGGCAGCTTCTACTTGAACTGAGGGCTTGAACAGAAGAGCACCTGTCAGCAGTCCCTAGTGCAGAGACAGAAATATTGGAGACACCTCAGGAGTTGAGAATCTAAAGGATTAGGATGAATAATACATAGACAAAGACACCTCCCAAGATGGTAGGAAGAGTTCAAATTAACTGAGTGCAATCTGTACCCATAAATTAGGGGGAGGCAAAGGTATTGTCACTCTCTGGTCAAATCGAACTAAAATAGACCAAAATAATTCAAAGATTAAAAAAGCCACATTTGGTCATTCTTAATTCTCCAAAGTTCTCTTACTTTAGGTCAGTAATTCCTTTCTAGATTATGGAATGCCAACTGTAAGGAGGCATCTAGCCTACCTTCCTAGTTTTGTGAGAAAAATGAGGCTCAATTTAGACTGGAGTCTTGGGCAAGTTTAAGGGCCAAATGCAAGGTCAGCAGGAACTAGAACCCCAAAGTATCTATCCAGGATCCTCCTGGTTATACCAGAGAGTTAGCAATTTGATTTTGTGAACTTTTTTTGTACATTTGTAAGAAAAACCTGAATAGCACCAATAGGGATATTAAACCAATCCTGACTTTTAGAATCTTTTTAAAAATATATTTGATTGATTATGCTATTACAGTTGTCCCAATTTCCCCCCCTTTGCCTCCCTTCACCTGGTACCCCCATTTCCTCTGGTAATCCTCCCTTAGTTCATGGCCACGGGCCATGCATATAAGTTCTTTGGCTTCTCCACTTCCTATACTGTTCTTAACGTCCCCATCTATTCCTTACCTACCAATTTGTAGTTCTTAATCCCTGCACCTTTTCTCCCCTTCTACCTCTTCTCCCTCCCTTCTACCTCTGATAACCCTCCAAATGATCTCCATAGCTATGATTCTATTTCCATTCTGTTTGTTTGCTTAGTTTGTTTTTTAGATTCAATTGTTAATAGTTGTGAATTTATTGCCATTTTAGTTTTGACCTTCTTCTTTTTCTTAAATGAGTTTCTTTAACATCTCACATAATAAGAGCTTGGTGACAATGAACTCCTTTAGCTTTACCTTGATGGGAAACACTTTATCTACCCTCCCATTCTAAATGATAGCTTTGCTGGATAGAGTAATCTAGGTTGTAGGTCCTTGCTTTTTCATCACTTTGAATACTTCTTGCCAGTCCCTTCTAGCCTGCAAAGTTTATTTTGAGAAATCAGCTGGAAATCTTATGGGAACTCCTTTGTAGGTAACTCTCTGCTTTTGAGATTCTCCCTTTATCTTTAGTCTTTGGTAATTTTTAAAAGATTTTATTTATTTATTTTTACAGAGAAGGGAATAAAGGGAAAAAGAGATTTAGAGAAATATCAATTGGTTGCCTCTCGCACACTCCTATCTGGGGACCTGGACAACAACCCAGGCATTCCCTGACTGGGAATTGAACTGGCAACCTTTTGATTTGCAAGCAGGCACTCAATCCACTGAGCCACACCAGCCAGGGTTAACCTGGCATTTTGATTATGATGTGTCTTGTGGTCCTCTTTGTGTCAATCTTGTGTGGGACTCTCTATGCTTCCTGGACTTATGTGTCTATTTCCATCACCAAATTAGGGAAGTTTTCTTTCATTATTTTTTTTAAATAAGTTTTCAATTTCTTGCTCTTTCTCTTCTCCTTCTGGCACTACTATAATTTGAACGTTGGTATGTTTGAAATTGCCCCAAAGGCTCCTTAGTCTATTATTGTTTGGGGGGTTGTTTTTCCTTCTTGTTGTTCTGGTGTTTTCCTTTCTTATGTTCCTTTCTTATGTTCCATATCATCGATTGGATTCTCAGCTTCATCTACTCTACTGTTGGTTCCCTGTAAATTGTTCTTTATTTCATTTAGTGTAACCTTTATTTCTGCCTGCGTCTTTTTTATGCTGTTGAAGGACCCAGTGAGTTCCTTTGAGCATCCTAATAATGAGTGTTTTGAACTCTGCATCTGATAGATTGCTTATCTCCATTTTGCTTAGTTCTTTTTCTGGAGTTTTGTTCTGTTCTTTCATTTGGGCCATATTTCTTTCCTCCTTTTGGCAACCTCCTGTGTTTGTTTCTATGTATTAGGTAGAACTGCTTTGACTCCCTGTCTTAGTAGTGTGGCCTATTATAGAAAAGTACGTACACTGGTAAGTTGGATGGGGTGGAGCCTTAGATAATCGCCTCAGTGGGGCAACTGGTGTAAACTAGGTTGATGGAGTCTCAGATATGGTATGCTACTCTGTCTATGGCTTTGTGTAGGAGAGGGCTCAGAAAGGGGACAATGTCGCTGCCTGGTCTCTGGTGTTTTGTTGGGGAGGAAGCTGTCCCCAGGCACTCACCTTGATGTCAGACACTTCAATTTCTCCCCATATGCCACCAGTGCACTTCTAGCTGCTGGCCTGGTGCTATAGTCCAGAGGGAGTGAATCTGCGTAAGTCCTAAATCTGTTGCAGGCCCTTTAAGAGGAGACTCCTGAGAATCCCGAAGTTTTTTCCACCACCCCAACCCCCATTGGTTTGTACAGGCAGTAGTTATGGGGATTTACCTTCCTGGCACTGGGGTCTTAGGCTGGGTGGTCTGGTGTGAGGCTGGGATCCCTGCCTCCCAAGGTATCCCTCATGATTTTTATCCATTACACGTGGTTGTGGAATGCCTGTTCCACCTTTCCACACATCTCCGTTTCTCCACCCCCATATCAGTCTAGATGAATCAGACTACTTTAATTCCTTGGTTGTCAGACTTCCATGCAGCTCAATTTTCCAACTTTCGGGTGTTAGTTGTTTTATAGTCTCATGGTAATTTTTGCTGTGGTTGTGCGAGGAGGCAAGGCTATGCCTCCATCTTAACCAGAAGTCCAGATCTGATTTTTAGAATCTGGGTAAGTTTCTACTTTAATCTGTATTAAAAGTATTTTCCTGAAGACAGAAATCACTCAAGTGTATACCCTAGGACTCACTGGTATAATTTAAACATGTTATCACCATTTCAAAGAAATCCACTATTGACTCAAAACTTTAATATCATGTTTCAGAGTTCCATATAAAATATGCACTTATAATAGCCATAGGGTAAAAATGTCCATTGATGGATGAATAAACAAAATGAGGTATATATATAAAACATATAGTGAAATATTATTCAGCCTTAAAAAGGAAGAAAATTCTGACATACAACAACATAAGTAAACATTGAGATATCATGCTAAGTAAAATAAGTCAGGTACAAAAGCCAAATACTGCATGATTCCACTTATATGAGACTACAGAATAGTCAAATTCATAGAAACAGAAAGGAGAACAGTGGCTACTGGGCTGAGCAGGAGAGACAATGGGAAGTTAGTGTTTAATGGGTATAGAGTTTCAGTTTGCAATGAAGAAAAAGTTATGGAGATGGATGGTAATGATGGCTGTACACACTGTGAATAAATCCTAAACTGAACTGTACACTTAAAAATGGTTAAAATGATGAAAGTACACTATGTATATTTTACTACAATAAAAGAGGCACTAATCTCCATAAAAACACTATCTTATATACTTCATTTCCTAAATCTGCTTTCTTCATTCAGCAAATTTATACTTAGCACTTACTATTGTGCCAGGCAGTGTGGTATAAAGGTTGGGATTAAATGGCCAAGTCCCTGATCTCATGAATATTTGGTGGCAGCTGGGGTGCAGGCAGATAATACACAGATAAATGTACAATGTCAGGTGGAAGTGAGTGCAATGGAAAAATCATTAGGCAGAGTGAGGGAGAACAGTGTGCAGAGGCTAATGGGGATTGGGGGGAGAGTTGCTATGTTGTAGAGGGTGGTTGGGAAAGAATCCTCCCATGGGTGACATTTGAGCAGAGACTTGAAGGGGCAGAGTGCTCCAGGCAGGAGACACAGCTCTGTAAAGGAAGCAGTATGGTGGGAAGGGGATAAAGGAGGTAGTAAGGAGGCCCAGAGCACACAGCCACATTTTGTTTCTAACAAACTTTTCAAAGGACAGTAGGTCAGTACAGAAATATTGCCTCTACTACCCTGGCTGGTGTGGCTCAATGGACTGAACACTGGCCTGTGAACTGAAAGGTCGCTGGTTCAATTCCCAGTTAGGGCACATGCATGGGTTGTGGGCCAGGTCCCCAGTTGGGGATATGCGAGAGGCAACAGATCAATGTATCTCTCACACATCAGTGTTTCTCTCCCTCTCTCCCTCCCTCCTCCTCTCTCTAAAAAATAAATAAGTAAAATACATTTTAAATGTGAAAAAAGAAATATTTCATCTACCATCTATGAGTCTTTCATTTGTCTTAATGATCAGAAATGATCAGAAGAACCAACTCTCATACCTTACTCTAATAGACAATGTTTGCTTGTTTGTAAAGAGACATTGGCATCTCCCATTGTTACCAATTTACATCTTCCATTGCTAGACTGCCCTCCAGTGTCTTAGTGTAAAAACAGCACTTCGATTTTTTTCCCCTTTAATTATTTTTGTATTTGGCCAAAAAATAAAAGTGGGCATATCATCTTTCTCACAAACAATAATGTGAGATTAATTAAGAAGACAAGTATAATTGTTTCAAAATAAGCCTGCATTACTTGTAAAGTGGTAAAGTGTATACATGTGCAATGATGTTTTTAAAAGACCATATAAATTTTAAAAGGATCCGAAGAGAGGCCCTTATTTTGATAATATACAATTTTTCATCATTGTTGAACTTGCAGTTAAACAGTAAACACACTTTACTACCACTAAACTGTGACCCTAATTTTACTGGGGGTGGCAAGTAGGACAATAAAGTAAAAAGTGTTGCCTTTAAAATTTTTCAATGATACAGAGCACTACAGTGACTGCCTTCCCGGTCAAAACATTGTGCAGAGAAATAGTTAAGACAGTCTTGCCTATACAAAACATCCTAGTAAAACAGAATCCTTGCTTCTCATGAAAATTGGCTTTGATTCCTTTGTTACAAAATCTAGCAGCTTTGTTAATCACAGAAGCCTAACTAAGAGGAAGACATTACTTGTAGTGTATTTCTGAACAGAACTTGCAGGAGAGGTAAAATTCTATGGACATTAGAGACACCTTGTAGCTGGGTCAGTATGACAGTCAATGACACAGAGGAAAAAGTCACCAGCTGTGTAACCAATAAGAGAGACTGCTTACTTTACTGTGCAAAGAGTCTGCTGATCCAAGGAAAATGGGCAAATAAGCCTTCCAAAAGCATTCTGCAATCCAGGTATCTCTTTCTGGAGGGTGATTTGAAACAAGCATTAAAAAGCTTAAAATCTCCATACTCTTTGACCCAGCAC
Source organism: Phyllostomus discolor (assembly GCF_004126475.2). Lineage (NCBI taxonomy): Eukaryota > Metazoa > Chordata > Mammalia > Chiroptera > Phyllostomidae > Phyllostomus > Phyllostomus discolor. The sequence goes on along the minus strand of NC_040913.2, from coordinate 53,911,625 downwards.
GTTCACATACAGAAACTTACCTCAAAGTATATAAGTAAGGGTAGCCAAATTTGGGTATAGGAACATTTATCTCTGTACATTCCAAAAAAGAAAACTCAGAAATAGACTAAATGCACAACTGTCCAGAAAGTATCCAGGTGTGTTATATGAAAAATAGAGACAGTTTTTGAAGAAGATACAAGATACAAGAAACATTGTACATAGGACAATAATGCCTTGGTCCCCTTCAGAGTAGGCACCTTGGGACCTCACATAGTTCTTCCAGCATCTCTTCCACTGTTCAAAACGCTCTGAAAAATCCTTTGTTGGAATTGCCATCAGTGGCCCCATCATATTTTTCTGAATCTCATCAGTGGTCTGAAATCTCTTTCCCTTCAATTGTGACTTTAGTTTTGGAAAAAGTCAGAAGTTGCAGGGTGGCAAATCTGGGCTGTAGGGTGGCTAAGTCACCTAGATGATTTGATGTTTTGCCACAAAACTCTGAATGAGACATGATGCATGAGTAGGTGTGCTGTCATGGCGAAGTTGCCAATCACCAGTTGCCACAGCAGCGGCCGTTTAATCATATTGCATCTCTCTACTGATGAAGAACATTAAGGTAGTACTCCCTATTAACTGTTTGGCCTGGAGGGGTGTACTTGTGATGGACAACACATTCTCAATAAAAGAATATGGCTAACATGGCCTTGATCTTGCTGCAATTTTGCCATGCCTTCTTCAGGCACAAAGAACAAGAAGACTTCCACTGGGACAACTGGGCCTTCATTTCCGGACCATAGATATAGACCTATGATTAATCTCCAGTTATGACCTTCTTGAGAAAATCTGGTTTATTGGTAGTGGTTTAAATCAAGTCATTAGCAAGTGCTGCATGATGTTCCTTCTGCTTTGGTAGCAGAAGCCATAGAATGAATTTTGCCATGGCATGTTTCATGACAAGATCCAATGCCAAAATTTTGGACACAGTAGTTTTTGGAATCCCCAGATCAACTTCTAGTTCTCATACTGCCAGTTTCTGATCTTTGTTGACTGCAGCCTGTACACATTCAACAGATTATTGACCATCTTTCAAGCATTTGTGGCACATTTTTATTTGTGCTGCACTCATTGCATTGTCCCCAAAGGCCTTCTGAATCATCTGAACAGTTTCCACAGAGGAATGTTCAACTTTTTCTCTCACTGCTTCCAGTCTTCCCTGCTTTAGTCTCTCCCCCTCTGCATCCCTCTTCTCCGATTTCTATCCTCCCTTTGGCTCCCTTCCTTACTTTCTTCCCTTAATGGCCTCACAGTAGTACAGAAAGACAGCAGTGGTTGTCGCCACAACCTCAGGAGGCTTCAAAAATGAGGCCAACCCTACAAAAGGACCTACCAGAAACCCATTAAAGCTCCTTCACACCACTTACCACAGCCCAACTGGCTCCTCACATACTGTCCCTTATTGTTTACCTAGGTGCTTAGCTTGTATTTGTCACCTCTCTAAACTGTCTTCACCTGTTTTTTTCCTTTTCCTTGCTTCCTCTCTAAGCTGACACTGCCCAGCAACAGGTAGATCCTCAGCATACTTCTTCCTGCCATCTCTGAACATATATAATCACTGGGCCCTTTTCCTTTCCAAGTTTAGTAATTAGAAACTAATTACTCTGAAAAATAGAGTATCAAGATAAGAAGGAAAAAGAGATTACAGGTATCAGAAATCTTGCAAAATTTGCTACAAGCAGCTAAAACAAGATTTAGAGGGAAATTTACTATTAAATTTTTATACTAAAAAAGAAGAAAGGTCTAAAAACAATTACTTAGAAACTAGATCAAAAGGGGAAATTAAACCCAAAGTGAGCTGAAGATAGGAAATAACAAAGAGGGGAACAGAAATCAATGAAATAGAAAACTGAAAACAATAGGGAAAAAAAAATCAACAAGACCAAAAGATGGTTTTTTAAGAAGTCCAATAAAACTACTAAAACTTAGCCAGACTGACCAAATGAAAGCAGAGAAAAAAGAATCACCAATATCAGGGAGAGAGGACACAACACTAATGACAATATAACCATTAAGAGGAAGATAAGACTAGAGGTGGGTATAAGGGTTAAGTCCAAATGGGCTTGAGAGAATTTGGAGGAGGATGGAAATTTGGGGGTTAATCTAAAACTGGATTGTGAGCCCTGGCCAGTGTGGCTCAGTTGCTTAAAGCATCATCCCTTAACTGAAGGGTTGCGGGTTTGATTCCAGTCAGGGTACGTGTCTAGGTTGGGTTCGATCCCTGGTCCAAGTGTGAATGGGAGGCAGACAATTGATGTTTCTCACATTGCTGTTTCTCTTTTTCTCTTTCTCTTTCCACCCCCCCTCTCTAAAAGCAATGAAAAAAGATCTCTGGGTGAGGATAAAAATAAAACAATAAAATTAGACTGTTGTGATGGCTGGGAAACTCTACAAATTTACTAAAGAATACTTAATTCACACTTACAAAGGATAAATTTTAGGGTGTGTTAATTATACTGCCATAAAGCTGTAAAAAAAGAGATGATCCTAAACAACTCTATGCTCATAAATTTGACCACTTACATGAAATTGACAAATTTCTTGGAAAAACACAAACTACCAAGATAGAGGCATAGGTATAAACCCTTCGCTTCCCTGTACAACCAAAAGGAGGCTAAAAAACAATCTAAAATGAATAAACAACCAGAAGTGCCAGAAAAATCAAACTGCATGGAACTCTGACAACCAAGGAATTAAAGAAAAAATCAACGAGGACAACCAAACTGGTAAGAACCTACAGTGAGGCCGTGCAGACAGGGACAGTTAAGAAAAACCATAGAGAGGAGACAGACCACACAAGCTGGCCAGCTCAGACAAAATGAGGTGAGGCAGCAGACCCGGCAGATGGGACTGGCTGAAGGTGAAACTGAGACTCAGAGTTGACTGTGGACCACAACAGTTGTCATGGTGGGGGAAACTCCCAGTTTCACATGAAAGTTCATTGGAAAGTAGGCTAGAGATGAGCACACGAGCTGCATTGTTCCCTCTGGCCCCTCCCCCACAGACAGAGCCACAGTACAGCAAGGAGGGTTGCTCTGCCTGGGTGAATACCCAAAGCTCCACCCCCTTACAACTTACCAGGTGTGCCAAGACAAAGAAATATGGCCCAAATGAAAGAACAGAGCAAAACTTCAGAAAGAGAACTAAGTGATAAGGAGATAGCTAACCTATCTCATGGAGATTTTAAAGTCCTGGTAATCAAAATGCTCACAGAACTGATAGAGCTTGGTCAAAAAATGAAAAAGCAAATGAAAGACAGCCAAAATGAAATAAAGCAAAATAGTCAGGGAACCAACAGTGACAGGAAGGAAACCAGGACTCAAAGCAAAAATTTGCAACAAAAGAGAAAAATAAACATCCAACTGCAACAGAATGAAGAAAAAAGAATTCAAAAAAATGATGAGAGACTTATGAACCTCTGGGACAACTCGAAACATTCCAATATCTGAATCATAGGGGTGCTAGAAAAAGAAGAACAGTGAGAAATTGAAAACTTATTTGAATAATGAAGGAAAACTCCCCTAATCTGGTGAAAGAAATAGACTTCCAGGAAGCCCAGAGAGTGCCAAAGAAGTTGGACCCAAGGAGGAACACACCAAGGCACATCATCAAGTTACTCAAGATTAAAGATAAAGAGAGAATCTTAAAAGCAACAAGAGAAAAGGAGACAGTTACCTACTAAGGAGTTAGGATAAGACTATTAGCTGATTTTACAAAAGAAACCTTGCAGGCAAGAAGGGGCTGGAAAGAAGTATTCCAAATCCTGAAAGGCAAGGACCTATATCCAAGAATACTCTATCCAGCAAAACTTTCATTTAGAATGGAAGGGCAGATAAAGTGTTTCCCAGATAAGGTGAAGTTCAAGGAGTTCATCATCACTAGGCCCTTATTATATGAAATGTTAAAGGGACTTATCTAAGAAAAAGATAAAAAATATGAACAATGAAATGACAACAAACTCACAACTACAAACAAATGAACCTAAAAGAAAACAAAAACAAGGAGACAAAAACTAAACAAACAACTAGAACAGGAACAGAATCAGAGAAATGGACATCACATGGAGGGGGTTCAGTGGGAAGGGAGAAGGAAGGAATGGCGGGGAAGGTACAGGGCAGAAAAAGCATAATTAGTAGGCATAAAATAGACGGGGAGAGAGAAAAAATGGTATACAAAACAGAGAACTCAAAGAACTTATATGTACAAGCCATGAAAGTGAACTAAAGGGGGAGGAATGCTGGAAGGTTGGGGGAGCAGGGAAAGGGGATAAAGGGAGGAAAATTGGAAAAACTAACAGCATAATCAATAAAAATACTTAAAAAAATAAAAATTAAAAAAAGAACTAGATAACCTAAATTTGAGGTTTAAATTAAAGAAGGCACAAACATGTAAGAAAAAAATATTACCAATTCTACACAAAACAGAAAAGAGAAAAGGAAGGAACACTCTCCATTGTATTCCATGTGGCCATCATTACCTGGATATCAAACCCAAACCAAGACAGTACAAAAAAAACTATATGCTAATTTTTGTGATGATAGATGCATATATTTTAAATAAAATTTTAGCACATTTAACCCAACAATATATAAAAATAATACATTATGATCAAGTGGAGTTTATTCCTAGAATGCAAGGTTGGCACTTTAAAAATTAGTCTAATTCACCATACTAACACACTAAAGAAGAAAAGCTCTATAATCATCACAATAGATACAGAAAAAACATTTTATAAATTCAAATCCATTATTTTTTTTCTTAATTGAATTTACTGGGGTGACACTGGTTCACAAAACCATGTAGGTTGCAAGTGTACAACTCAATAAAATATCATCTGACTTCCGACCAAGATAGAGGCGTAGGTAGACACACTGTGCCTCCTTGCACAACCAAAAGGACAACAAAAAATTTAAAAATAAAAAACAACCAGAACTGCCAGAAAATCAAACTCTATGGAAGTCTGACAACCAAGGAGTTAAAGAAGAAATATTTATACAGGCCAGTAGGAGGGACAGAGACAGACAGCCTGGTGGAGAGGATTTGTGGCAAGGTGGCTGCTGACGGACTTGGCGACGCGGTGGATTGCAGTCCCACATTCGCGTGCAGATAAACCAGGAAGAACAACTAGGGAGTGAGATAGACCACACAACCCAGGGTTCCAATTTGGGGAAATAAAGACTCAAACCTCTGACTGAAAACACCTGGGGCTGGGGGGGGTGGGGGTAGGGCATTGAGATGGCAGCAGAAGAAACTCCCAGCCTTACAGGAGAGTTCACTGGAGAGACCCACAAGGTCTTAGAACATACACAAACCAATCACCCAGAATCAGCACCATAAGAGCCCAATTTGATTGCGGGTATCGGGGGAAGTGACTGAAAGCCAGCAAAGAATTGAGCAAGCAACATTGTTCCCTCTCAAACCCCTCCCCCACAAACAGCATCACAACATGACGTGGGTTGCCCCACCCTGGTGAATAACTAAGGCTCTGCCCCTTACTATATAACAGACATACCGAGACAAAAAAAAATATCACCCAAATGAAAGAAAAGATCAAAGCTCCAGAAAAAATACAACTAAGCAACAAAAAGACAGACAACCTATCAGATGCACAGCTCAAAACATTGGTAATCAGGATGCTCACAGAATTGGTTGAATATGGTTGCAAATTAGATGAAATGCAGGCTATGCTAAGTGAAATACAGGAAAATGTACAGGGAATCAACAGTGACGGGAAGGAAACCGGGAGTCAAATCAACAGTGTAGACCAGAAGGAAGGAAGAAACATTCAACAAGAACAGAATGAAAAAATGAGAATTCGAAAAAATGAGGAGAGGTTTAGGAACCTCCAGGACATCTTTAAATGTTCTAACATCCGAATCATAGGGGTACCAGAGGAGAAGAGGAAGAGCAACAAATTGAAAACTTATTTTCAATTTTTCCTTCAAATACTGAAGGAGAACTTCCCTAATCTGGCAAAGGAAATAGACTTCCAGGAAGTCCAGGAAGCCCAGAGAGTCCCAAAGAAGTTGGACCCAAGGAGGAACACACCAAGGCACATCATAATTACATTAGCCAAAATTAAAGACAAGGAAAGAATCTTAAAAGCAGCAAGAGGAAAGGAGACAGTTACCTACAAAGGAGTTCCCATAAGACTGTCAGCTGATTTCTCAAAAGCAACCTTGCAGGCAAGAAGGGGCTGAAAAGAAGTATTCCAAGTCATGAAAGGCAAGGACTTCATCCTAAATGACTTTATCTAGCAAAGCTTTCATTTTGAATGGAAGGGCAGATAAAGTGCTTCTCAGATAAGGTGAAGTTAAAGGAGTTTATCATCACCAAGCCCTTGTTTTATGAAATGTTAAAGGGACTTATCTAAGAAAAAGAAGAACAAAACTATGAACAGTAACATGACAGTAAACTTGCAATTATTAACAACTGAACCTAAAACAAAAACAAAAACAAAAGCAAACTAAGCTAACAAGTAGAACAGGAACAGAATCACAGAAATGGAGATCACATGGAGGGTTATCAGTGGGGGAGTGGCAGAGGGAGACAGGGGGAAAAGGTACAGTGAATAAGTAGCATAAATGGTAGGTAGAAGATAGACAAGGGGAGGGTTAAGAATAGTATAGGAAATGTAGAAGCCAAAGAACTTGTATATATGACCCAGGGACATGAGCTAAAGGGGGGGAATGCGAGTGGGAGGGGGTGCACAGGGCAAGGCGAATAAAAAGGGGAAAATGGGACAACTGTAATAGCATAATCACTAAAATAAAATAAATTAAAAAAACAAATATATGAAACAACCTCACTGAAGGGGATGGAAAAAAAGGTGCTAACCTAACTAACTTTGGAAATGAGTGGAGCCTGTAAGACTAAAGAGAAAGGAATTGCACAGAGCACTGTACTCTAGTTGAGCAAGTTTTTTACCATGGAGTATGACCTAACAGTTCAGATGCTGCTATATGAACATGCTGAAATTAAACAATAAAGTAACTGGATGGTGATGGTGGGAGCCAGGCTTCTCACTGTTAGAAAATTTACAAATAAGCAAAGGGAGGAAGTTAGAATGATCCATGTAGTAATGGATTACAACTGGAGACAATATAAATTCATATTTAGCTTAATGGAGATACAGATGGTTACTCCATCTTTGTAGATATACACATATGAACAAAGATGAACTAAATAGAAATATTTGAGATATGTGTATATGCATGAGTTACTATTGATACACACACACACATATTTCTTTGCTTTATCAGCTAAGAGGACTTAAAAGAAAAGGCACCCCTAGTAATAGCACACCTAGGAGTAAAAAGTTATGCTCCCCCAACTTGAGGGAGAAGTATTTAAATTGAGCAGTGGCCACAGAAAGCAGCAGGGCTGGAGGCAGGATAAGCAGAGAAGCATGTAGTACAGCACTGCAACAAGGATAAATGTTGAACTGGTAGGAAGAGGGGTCAGGAATGGTCGGTCCCTAACTGTCTGCTACAGTGCTGATACTCTAAAAGCAGAAAGAAGAGACAGCAGAAGCAGGCCCATTGGCCTGAAGTACAACCCAATTTGGATAGAATGAAGACCTAAGGAAACTTTCCCAACTTGACATTTAGCACCTTTACTTCTGTCATACCTGTGTGTTCTGAAGACCCCAGGATGGAAGGATTTAACTCACGGTGTAGGCTCTGGGAGGTACCCTGCACATAAGCCTGCTGACATGGCCTTGGTGGAGTGTGTAGGCGTGTTGAGAATGAACCAGTTGTTAATGGAGGTGAAGAGCATTGTACACTGAGCACCAAGCACCTTAAAAGTAGGTAACTGCATGTGGTCACTGGACCCATTGCTGAAAAGGCCACAAAAGCTGGCTGGCCTCTTCACAGGCCAGAAAAGTGAATTTCTGGAAGGATGTGGAAACCCACAAGAATGGCTCCTCTGGTTCCAGGGGTGATCCCCTGAGCCCAGGCCATGTACCAGGCCTGGGTGTAGGAAATGGGAAAGGATGCATACAGCCAGGTGGGTCATGGAACAATGTGAGTCAGGAAGAAGGAAGGAAGCCAAAGTAAAAAGTTCTGGAGCCATAGACTTGGTTTCTAAACCGACCTCTGAGCCTCAGTTTCCTCATTTTTATGAACAAGTCACCCGACTTCACATGCTGGTCAGGGAATCAAAGGAGATAACTACACCAGCAGTTCTCAAAGTGTAGTCCCAGGACACCCGCGGGAGGGTGGGGGGCGTCCCTGGTGTCCCCCTTTGAGAGGGTCTATAAGGTCTTCCCTTTCCAGCTAGTGTCTCCAACTGGGTGAGTTCGGAATTTCTTTGTAAACTTCCTCCAGAACAGCTGATATGAGACTCCAATTATCTTTTATTAAACCAAAGTTTTTCAAAAATAATAAAACCATGCCACTGCCACTTTTTATATTTTTCATTAAATATGTCATTTTGTGTTAAAATGTAATGTTTTTATTTTTAAATAAACATTTTTAAAATTTGTTTTCATTCCTCATACCGTAAAAATCAAGATAAAAGCAAGCAAAAGCTCTTGGAGTCCTCAATAATTTTTCGCGTGTAAAGAAAGGGGTCTTTTGACTGATTTGGGAACCGCTGTGCTGAAACATACTTATACATTAGGTGAGCAACCTCTGCGACTAACTCCAGGACTCCTTTTATAAAACATGTGCACTCTCAAGATTACCATTTGCGGGGGAAGCTTATTTTGTTTTCTGGGCCTAACAGATCGACTGTCTGCACCCATTTTCCAGGTCCAAGCAAGGGTCCTCCCACAGGGAGATATAGCAGTGGAGGCGACCCTCGCTGGGCGTCCACGACCTTGGCAGACAGAGGTCGAGCCGGCGCACGGGAGGCGCACAGTCCTCTAAGGCCCCCCGGGGCTCCAGCAGGAACCGGGAAACCACCTCCGGCCCACGGGGTAGGGGGAGCCTGCACTCACAGCCTCTGCAGCGCCGCCACTGTCGCTCCGTGTACCGCACCTCGCAGCAGACATAGCGCCATCTTTCCGAAGCAAGCGCCCCGCCCCCGCCATGCTGTCCCCCACTTCGCCCCGCCCCTGCCGCTCGTCCCTCCTAACAACCCGACGTCGCCACGCCCCTCAACGTTATTACTTTCTGTGTCCGGCTCACGTCCTGCCCTAGAGTCTCTGCTTCAGCGAGTTTTCTTCCCGCCTTCCCTATCCCTGCGCACCTGCGGGGACTCCAAGTTCCTTTCTGGCTGTCAGAGGAGGAGCACTGGGCCTGAGTGGGTGGTGCCCTCTTGAGCGAGTTTTCTAGTGACTGCATCCAACCCCAGTGCTTGAGGGTTTTTGAAGGAGGAATAGATTCACCTTGCGTTTTGTAGCCAAAACAGATCACATTGTCTAGGGATTTGTTATTTTTGTTGTTAAAAACATTGCCTCAAAAAGTGTGAGCGTCACCTTGTGCAAGCCTTGGTTAACTTTTAATCCATTATGGGGTGTACGTGCATGGAACGGGCAGCTTTCTGAGCCAAAGAAGTGCTTGCTGAAGATGGACCAGCAGACAACTCTGGCCAGGTTTTCAGCAAATACAACTCCTGCTTCATAGTGGAGAAACTGTTTAGGTATTAAAAGAGAATTTATTAGCTCTGTGACTTTGGGAAAGTTACTTAACGCTCTTATGCTTCAGTTTTCTCATCTATAAAATGGGACTATGAACAGTACTCATCTCATAGGGTTATTATAAGGTTATATTGAGTTAATATACAGATAAAGAGCTTAAAACTTTGCTTAGCCCAGAGCAAGTGTTCAGTAGTGTTAACTACATCTCATTATTATCATCACATCAATAACTTCCTTAAAACACTTAGTGGCTTCCAGTGGGAAGCATTTAGAGTGAAATCCAAATTCTTCCCTACAACCCTGAAGGCCTTACATGACTTGGCCTCCACCTGTCTTTCCAATTGTATCTCAACCTCCCCTTGTCTTCTTTCCACATTTCTTAAAGTTCACTAAGCCCCTTCCCACTTCAGGACTTTGGGACATAATGTTCCTATCTCCAAAACACTCATAGCTACAAATTTTCATCTTCTAGGACATTTACCATACCTGCCACCTGTGCAAAGGGACCTGTGCAGATGACCCAAACTAAAGTATCACCCCCTCCAGCCCCACTGTGAATCAATTTCACTGTCACAGCAACCTGGTCATTTCCATCACAGCCTTCACTACAATGTTTATTCATGTATTTGTGAATTTACTTTCTTATTGCTTTCCCTGCAGTGGAAGAAATAGTAGTTCCTTACATGGGAGGGAAATGTCAATCATGTGGGCTTTTGGGTGTATTATTATCATTTAGGAGGCAGGGCTAGGAATGTGCAGGCAGTCCCACTTAAAAAGACTGTTAATGTTCTGGTTTAGAAACAACATCTATTGGATTAGACTGTGAACATTTTGAGAACAGGGAGTTGGTGTATCTTGTCGTTGCTGTATGTCCCTGGCTCAGTGATAGGTATTTAATAAATATAAGATGAAAATGTTCTATCAGCCTTATTGTAATTCTGAGAACTGCCATATGAGTAGTTATCCTTATTAAGAATGCCCTTACCCTTAAGGCTTGTTAACTGATTCAATTTCTTTGAGATTCTGCTTGAAAAAAATCATAGCTGTGTCCATTCTCACCACACTGTTATTTTACTGAGCTTCTTCATGAGATAACAAACTGGTAGGTTTTAAGAATTGTTTTCTAATGTTGGTATATTTTAAATAAAGCTTTATAAAACTTTATCTAAATAGAATATGCATTTGTCTGTGGAGTGCGGATTTCTCTGTGGAGGCTGTTTCCAGACCTAATAGAAAAAAGGATCCAGAGTTTCTCCTTTGAGGCTAGTCAAATCTGTCTTTACTCACTGTCCCCCCAAATCAAAAGAAAATAAGGTATGTTTGCCCCAAGGGTATTTAAAAAATCATATAAAATTTACCAGGGTGAATAATTCAGTGAGACCCATTACCCTGTTAAGTAATCCAGTGGGGTAAGAACCAGGCAGGAATCTGAGAAAGAAAGATAGGAGCCAGAAATATCACACCTCTAGGCAAAATGGATTTGGGGCAGTGATGATGGGTACTAGAAAAATCAATCAACACTGATAATTGTTGATACTCAGTGATGAGTACATGAGGTGAAATGGGATTTATTATATGCTCCTCAACTTAGTGTATGTTGGAAAATATTCTTAATAAAAAATTGAAAACACCAGTACCAGGATAACAAGTTCCTATAACTCTGGCTGTATAAACTAGTGAAAGTTGGGACAGCAGAGGAAACTTCAGGATTCTCAGGGGTATCCTTTTAAAGGGCCTCAATGGACTTAGACTTATGCAGACTCACTACCTCTGGACTACAGTACCAGGCCAGCATCTGGAAGGGCACCAGTGGCATATGGGGAGAAAATGAAGTGTTTAACATCATGGGCAAGTGCTGGAGGACAACTTCCTCCCAGACAAAACTCCAGAGGCCAAGCAGTGGCCATTGTCCCTTTTCTGAGCCCTCCACCACACAGGACCACAGAGTGGGAACAATATATGTGAAACTCCATCAACCTGATTCACATGGTTTGCCCTCATCTGGCTATTACCTAAGGCTCCACTGCATCCAACTTACTGGTGTGCTTTTCTACAATAGGCCATGCTGCTAAGGGAGCACCTAATACGTGGAAACAAACACAGCTGCCAAAAGGAGAGAAAGAAATATGGCCCAAATGAAAAAACAGAACAAAACTCCAGAAAAAGAACTAAGCAAAATGGAGACAAGCAATCTATCAGATGCAGAGTTCAAAACACTCATTATTAGGATGCTCAAGGAACTCACTAGGTAATTCAATAGCATAAAAAAGACCCAGGCAAAAACAAAGGTTACACTAAATGAAATAAAGAACAATTTACAGGGAACCAACAGTGGAATGGATGGAGCTGAGAAGCAAATCAATGATTTGAAACACAAGGAAGGAAAAGAACATTCAATCAGAAAAGCAAGGAAATAAAGAATAAAAAAGAAAAAAAGATAGGCTAAGGAATCTCTGGGACAACTTCAAATGCACCAACATTCGAATCATAGGGTGCCAGAAGAAGAAGAAAAGAGCAAAACATTGAAGATGTATTAGAAAAAATAATGAAAGAAAATCTCCCCAATTTGGTGAAGGAAATAGACATACAAGTCCAGAAAGCACAGATAGTCCCACACAAGATGGGGACCATCAAAAGAGGGCCATACCAAGACACATCATAATTAAAATGCCAAAGGCTAAAGATAAAGGGAGAATCTTAAAAGCAGCAAGAGAAAAGCAGAGAGTTACCTACAAAGGAGTTCCCATAAGATTTCCAGCTGATTTCTCAAAATAAACTTTGCAGGCTAGAAGGGACTGGCAAGACGTATTCAAAGTGATGAAAAAGCAAGGACCTACAACCTAGATTACTCTATCCAGCAAAGCTATCATTTAGAATGGGAGGGTAGATAAAGTGTTTCCCATCAAGGTAAAGCTAAAGGAGTTCATTGTCACCAAGCTCTTATTATGTGAGATGTTAAAGAAACTCATTTAAGAAAAAGAAGAAGGTCAAAACTAAAATGGCAATAAATTCACAACTATTAACAATTGAATCTAAAAAACAAACTAAGCAAACAAACAGAATGGAAATAGAATCATAGCTATGGAGATCATTTGGAGGGTTATCAGAGGTAGAAGGGAGGGAGAAGAGGTAGAAGGGGAGAAAAGGTGCAGGGATTAAGAACTACAAATTGGTAGGTAAGGAATAGATGGGGACGTTAAGAACAGTATAGGAAGTGGAGAAGCCAAAGAATTTATATGCATGGCCCATGGCCATGATGAACTAAGGGAGGACTACCAGAGGAAATGGGGGTACCAGGTGAAGGGAGGCAAAGGGGGGAAATTGGGACAACTGTAATAGCATATCAATAAAATATACCTAAAAAATTAAAACCAAAATCAATTCAACTAACACTTTGCATATAAAAATCCAGAGGCAAATTTACCCAGAGCCAATAGAGGTTAAACCTCAGAGCCCTGGTTTGCACTGGCTTCTTGCTAGTGCCCACCAATGTGTTCACAAGGTCATTTGTTTTTATAAACTGTACAAAGTGAGATATTTTAAATATCAATGGTAAGATGCTCTCTCTGCCTATTCTGATTTTCCCTCTTGCAAACTTCTTTTGTATTGGGTGGCACTGGAGTGGCTGCAGCATTTTGGGAGTCCACCTAATAGGAAATTGAACTGGGATATATTTGGTTTAGTTTTAGTAGAATATGTTCATGTGATTTGCAGTCACTTCCATGTTTAGTTATTATTAGCAGCCCTGGTTTAGAAATGGCTTCCAGGAATGCTACTACCCTCTGTGCTAACTCACCTGCATAAATGTATTAAAGGTCAGAGGTGATGTTCCAATAACAATGCGCCCCCTAGGGCACCTAGCACCAGAAGTAGAAGAGAAACAAAGTTTGAAATGTATGGTGGCTGAGACCAATAGTGGAAAATTCTCCTAGTCATCAGGTATGTAAAATCGCAAACAGAGAGTTTCATTTTTGTCTATGTCTGGTCAACACAGAAGCTCTCTCCTGTCTGGAATACACTCTAATAGCATTGCAGTGGATTTCACATTGGAGAACCACTTCTCCCAGAATTTACTGCCTGTGTAGGTTCAGATAGGAATTGTTCACAAGAGACATTTGTATAAAATATGAAAGGTATAAGTGAAGCAGCAGGTCAGCATGGGGAGTTAGGCATCGTAGCCATATGTGTATGTGTGCCTCTTGATCTGTGGACTCACCTTGTTGGCAAGGGGCAGTCAGTGTTAACTTCCTTTTGAGATTGTTTACAAATCTTGTTACTTTACATTCATATCTATTCATACCTACCATTTTTAAAAAAATTCAAAGAGACATACTTACTGGCATGATTCCTGACCTCAAGAAGCTACTGGAATGAAATTCTGACACACACTACAACATGGATGAACAATCTTGAGGACATCATGCTAAGGTAAATAAGTCAGGCACACACACATAAATAGTATAAGATTCCATTTATTTGAGTTTCCTAGAGTAGTCAAATGCATGGACACAGAAGGAGAATTGGGGTTGCCAGAGAGGGGGAAATGGGGAGTTATTGCTTACTGGGTACAGAGTTTCAGTTCCAAGATGAAAGTTCTGGAGATGGATGGTGTGATGGCTGCACAACAATGTGAATGTACTTAATGCCACTGAACTGTACATTTCACATGTCTAAAATAGTAAGTTTGATGTTACGTATATTTTATCACATATGAAGAAGATTTTTAAAAAGAAGCTATCAGTCTAGTGAAAGAGGCAGACAGCTAAATAGAAAAAATGGGTGGGTTCTGAAGTCAATTTGTCAACATGGGAAGGAGTATATAAAAGCAAAAAGGTTGCTACCTACCATTCCTTCTGTGTGAGAGGGGCAGGGAGACCAGGGGGGTTTGCAGAGAAGGGGACAGCCACCAGGGACAGGGAAAGTGACTCTGGAAGTATTTGGGGAAGAGAAGAGCAACTAGAGAGAACACAGCAGCTGAAGGGACTGTCTGGGGCCAGACTGTAAACACCTAAGTGCTCAAGTTTCAGCCCTAGTTGCCCTAAAATATACAGATCTGAATAGAAATGTGTTACATTGGTACTCTCACTGTTAATCTTAGAAATACAGTATTGTGCTTTTGTATTGACTGAGCTACACTTTTAGGAAATAGTCACATCCAAGCAGATATTGGGTAAAAAATCTCATCAACCCAGTGGCCAGAAGGGAGAGAAGAGGGAATTTCAGGGGGGAATGGGTAGGGATTACAGGAACAAATTTGGAGGACACATGGACAAAAACTAGGGGTGGGGGGTAATGGGGGGAAGGGGGGAGGGTTGGGTGGAGGGGCTGGAACGGGAGTAGGGGGAAGAAAACTGTACTTGAACAATGATTGAAATAAAAAAAAAAATCTCATCAACCCATGGTTTACTGTAACTTTTTAAATAATTTAAAGTTTAAATAACTTAACTAAACATTCAAAGCAGTTAACAATTTGGAAAATAAAGCTGCATTATTCTTTCATTATAAACACCAAAGGCTCTTTATCATAATCCATTTTTTCCTTCCTTTTGGTGTCTGGTAGGTTATTTTCATCCAAGTTCTCAAAGGCTGCCTGGCCAGAGTCACTGATTTAAGACTTCAGAATGCTGCATGTAGAAAGTGGAATAATTTTTCAACAGCAACATAGCTAGAACTACCCTCTGAAATCATCCATCCCTCCTGCTGCTCTGATACAAAACCCTCCCAACCACTCCTAGCAGGAGCTGACTTTGATAACTTGGACGACCATGTCTGGCCCTCTTGGGGAGAGGAAGAGACTGTCTCTCAAATTTAGGCCAAATTCAGAATAACTAGCAGGCACATTGTGGCCCTGAACCATGCTTTTCTCTCAACTGAGGAAGTTAGACTAGCTGACCTGAAAATTCCTTCAGGCTTCCTAATACTGATTGTGTAACAGATTCCTCGCCAATCTCAGTTGCAAAAACTGTGCTACACCTCCCCCTAGTGTCCTCAGACAGAGGGTTTCCTCAAGCCCCCTTACCACCCTTCTATACCTTCCCCTGGTCCATTCTTTTTTTCCATAGCACTTATCCTCTTCTAAATTATACTAGATAATGGCCTTATTTGTGGTGTTTTTGTTGAATGTAAGACCCACGAGGGTAGGGATTTTTGCCTGTTTTGTTCACTGATGTAACCCAAGCACCTGGAACACCACAGATGTTCTCTGCCAAGGTTATTCTTACATAATTCCCCGTTATTTTAACTGACTTTGTATGTTAATAATTATCTTGTTTCCCAGCTGCTTCTTCTTAACCACTTATGTAACAGCACCCCAAGGTCTCCAGTGCTAATGTCTGAATTTGTGAATACGGTACCTGTAGGTGTGATTAAATCTTGAGACAGGGGATTACCCTGAATTATTTGCATGGGCCCAATGCAGTCACGAGTTTGAAGGAGGGAAACAAGAGCATGAGAGTCAGAAGAATAAATGGAACTTGGAATAAAGGCTGAAGTGATGAGAGGCCATGAGCCAGGAATGCTGGTAGCCTCCAGAAAAGGAGAGAAAATGGCTTCTCGCTTCCAACCAACATAGCCCTACAGACACCTGACTTTATCCCCATGAAAGCAATTTCGTACTTCTGACCTCCAGAACTTTAAGATAATAAAGCTGTGTTATTTTATACCATGAAGGTTGTAGTAATTTATTATAGCAGCAATAAGCAACAAATACCCCTGTAAAAGAAAACCTTCCCAAGAGCACCTCCATTACAAACCTCTTTTTAAGAGTGCTTTTTGCCCTGACTGGTGTGGCTCAGTTAAGCATTGTCCCACAGAGGAAAAGGTCACTGGCTGATTCCTGGGAAGGACACATGAGATAAATGTCTCTCTCTCACATAAATGTTTCTCTCCCTCTCTTTCCTCATCCTTTCAAACCAATTGATGTTTCTCTCTCACATTGATGTTCCTTTTCCTTCTTTCTCCCTCCCTTTCCCTCTCTCTCAAAAAGTGAGAGAAGAAGGAGGAGGAGGAGAAGAAAAAGAGAAGAAGGAGGAGGAGGAGATAGCTTTTAAAGCCATTTGTAAGTCCAAGGTGACACTATATAGTTCAAATGACCACAGATGTCTCTGTCAGTGTCAGAATCAACAAGCTTTTGCTTTGGCCAGAGCCTCCTTCAGTATCAAAGTTTTTAAGGAGAGCAACTTCAGTAATTTTTCAAGAAAGAATTGGAACCCTTTCTCTTTATGCCATTTGAAAAGGACTCTTCACCCTGAACCAATTAAATAGAGATGCAGAGCACTTACCATACCTGATATTATATTAATCGTTCAGCAACACTTGCCCTGTCTCTCAGAAGAAATAAATAATAGCAGTCCAGATGCAGTTTCAAACGATGAAATAAAGATAAAAAGGCAAGCTGCTCCAGGATGTTAGTTGTGATAGGAGGAAATTAAGAAGGTGACATGTAAGGATAAGGGTGTGTGTGGAGGAGGCACAGGAGGTATAGCCAGGCTTTACAAATGATCCTTAGGCTGGTCACATGTTGAGTGAATAAAAGAGGATGTTTCCCTACTGCAATACTTTATTAGAAATTTTGGTTATTAACTTAGAGAGCCAGAGGAGAGGCCGTGTCTTGGTCATTACCAGATAGCACTATGAAAAGTCAATAGTAATAGCATAAGAAATAACTAATGTGTAAGATTAATTACTGCATCAGTATTTATTATTGGAAAATATTGGAAAATAAATCTAACTGCCCATCAACAGGGGAGCAATTTTTTAAGTATAATGAAACAACAACATGAAACAACAGAATACTATACAACTATAAAAAGAATAAAGACAATTTCCACATACAAATTTAGAAAATGTTTTTTAATGTATAAAAGGAGATACATTGTTAGGGAAAAATACAAGGCACAGAAAAATTGTATTATATTCTACATTTTGTGTAAGAAAAGGGTAAAATAAAAATATATTTTATATATTCTTATAGTCGATTATTTAAAAACTCTGGAAGGATAAAATAACACTTGTTGGGAGAGGTAGGAACAGAGCAACTGGAGAAAGGAAAGGAAAAATGTTTACTATTTCCCTGTTGCAATTAAATTTTTTTGAACCATGTATACATATCACTTACTCAAAATACTAACTTTAAATCATATGAACAACAAGAAAAGAAAAACAGAGAACAAAAAAAAAATCATATGAACAGTCAGCTGAAGAAAAGAGAAGACACATCTCACCTTCATGAAACTGTGGGTCCCTGACTCGACCTGCTCCAGAGCACCCCACTGCACGTCTTTGCGTGAGGGGAGTGGGATACCATATACATTTCGGCATCTTTGTGGCTGCTGAATTCTGTACCTAGTCCATATCCCATATTGGATTAAAAATGCCTGAAGTCCCAGCTTATGTTTCACAGAGTGAGGTCCCAGCAACTTGCACAGTTGACAGTCTCCACAGCCTCTGTGGAAGTGAAACTTGATAAGATATATAATGTTAAACCATATAATGAAAGCTGGTTTGTTAAGACCCTCTGGGTTTTGTGGAATATTCTTTAATGCACCATACAAGAAAATTGTTAACCAGCCTTACTGCTAACAATTTCCTATTATCTTGCAGGGCAGACATGGTTTGAGGATTATCCAGACACCAACAAATCCCCTGGGCCCTGGCAATCTCATTTACCAAAGAATAAAATCTGTTTATTGCTGATAATATATGGCATGCCCTCAGGTTTGCTTATATGTAACATGTGCATCACTTTTTTTTTTCTTTTAGCAACAGGAGCCAAAAGTGGATTCATCCTGATAAACTAGGCCTTTGCGACTTTATGTGATCTAATTGCTCTGAGCTGTTACTAAATCCCTGTTTTCTAAACATTTGCACCCCTGCCCACAATGACATAAACAGCCTTGGTCCACAATGGCAAAATGGTCTATCTACAAAAGAGTAACTCTTTGAATTAGTATCTCTAGTAACTCTTCCTCCTTTTTGTTTTTTGCTCTAAGAATTATTGAAATAAAAGGACAGAGCAAATTGTAAACTTGTTGCTGTGATAAGCCAAACTCCCTGAACTCAAAGTCCATTTTTTCTTTGTCTTTGTATCCCCGGGAACAGTATAGTAGCTAATATACAGTAAATTCTTAAAACCAGTTGTGGGACTGCCTGGTTCATAAACTACCATAATTTCTTTGGTAAAATGTTCTCGGGATATCTAAATTTTAGTAGACTACATTTGGAAACACATATAAAGATTAGCTTAAGTTAGACCTATAATTCCTTTTAATTTACAAAAATTAAAATTTATATTTGCCAATGATACATTGGACAAGGGTTTGATCTCCAAAATATATAAAGAACTCATACAATTCAGCACCAGGAAAACAAACGATCCAATTAAAAAATGGACAAAGGACGCGAACAGACATTTCTCCAAGGAGGACATACAATTGGCCCATAGACATATGAAAAAATGCTCAGTATCACTAGCCATCAGAGAGATGCAAATTAAAATCACAATGAGATAACACTTCACACCAGTCAGAATGGAGATCATTAATCAATCAACCATCAAGTGCTGACAAGGTTGTGAAGAAAAGGGAACACTAGAGCACTGTTGCTGGGAATGCAGACTGGCGCAGCCACTGTGGAAAAGAATATGGAACCTTCTCAAAAAATTAAAAATGCAACTGCCTTTTGACCCAGTGATTCCACTGCTGGGAATATACCCTAAGAATCCCAAAACACCAATTCAAGAGAACCTATGCACCCTTATGTTCATGGCAGTGCTATAGATGAGTGGATTAAAAACAACAACACTGCAATACATTTACACAGTGGAATACTATGCAGCAGAAAGAAAGAAGAAATTCCTAGCTTTTGTGACAGCATGGTTGGAACTGGAGACTATTAAGCTAAATGAAGTAAGCCAGGCAGTGAAAGACAAACACCATATGATCTCATTCATAAGAGGAATCTAATGAACAAAATAAACTTACGAGCCAAATAGAATCAGAGACATGGAAACATGGAACAGACCGACAGCTGCCAGAGAGGAGAGGGAGAGGGATAATAGTGGAAAGAAGGGAAAGGATGAGTCAAAAAACATGTGAATGACCCATGGACATGGACAGCGGTTTGGGGATTGACTGTGGGAGTGGGGGCAGGGCTAGCCATAGGAGGGCAAGGGTGAAAGAAGAGCAACAACCGTAACAGAATAACAATTAAAAGAAAGTAACTAAAATGCTATCTACCAAATTCCAAAACTACGCATATTGTCAGTATTAAATCTTACCTACAATATCACAATGAGTGTGATTATTTTTTGAAGTATCAGTGCACAAGAAAAAATATCTAGGCATAAGTTAATATCTTACTTAGCAAGATCTGCCTGACCCTTGGTCTTATGTCTACTTCCCTCTGTAAGATGCAGATGAAATTCTGATACATAAGCCCAGACTCAGAGGAAACTCTGGGCACCTCTGCACTTTGTGTGCTACACCAGGGATCCCCTTAGGATCAGCCAGGTCCTAATTCATCCCATCCCATCTCTAATTTTCTTCCTTCAAATTTTCTCCCTAATGAAACAATACAACTAGCCATATAATTTCCAGTGTTCACGTACACAAGGCCCCTACTGAGGTTTTATCATTAGTTTCCTGAAAATTAGAGGAGTTTTAGAATTCTTCAGATGAAAAGGCCAAACTGTTCATTAACTATCTACCTCTCTCTTTTTAAAATCCCACTTAATATTACATAGGTAATAATATATGTTCATTATGGACAAATTTTTTTTCCAAGTATATGGAAAATCAATAGGAGCATGGGGGGAAAGTTTTTTTTTCCAAGTATATGGAAAATCAATAGTAGCACGGGGGGAAAGTTAACACTCAAAGGTAATTGTTAATATTCTAATATCTTCCTCATAGACATGTTCTTATGCATTTTTCTGGTGTGTATATGTATCTGTTTTTTGGTATGTGTATGTATGTATTTTTCTCTCTCCATAGATACATAGATATACATATATATTTATACATATATGTAATATATCACAGAGTTACATATACAACTCACAAAAATAATATCACATATACATACTGTTTTGCAACTTGCTTTTCCTTCTCAGGTAAATCACTAAAACATGTACTTTATGTAATACTGTATTATGAAACTACAGTATACTTGGAGATATTCAGACTTTGGTTGACCAAAAAAAAAAAAAAAGAAAGAAACGAAATACATATGTAAAGACCAAAGACAAATCCAAAGAGTCCCTAGGTAAGCTGTGAAAATGAGTTAAGAGTATTAGGCATTCAGTTTCTTCTAATTCAAAGATTTTTACTCTGGTAAACTTTGAAAAATCTTTTCACACATAAATTTTTTAGAGGGATATAGCTGAGAAATTCTCCTACTGTCATGTAGTCCTGTGCAAAATCTAACTTTTGCAAAATCTAGTTTTTGTTGCTTCTTTTACTTCTTTTTAAAATCCTTTAAATTTAACTTATTGACTGAAGGGTTTTTGTTACAACCACTGCAAGGATCAAATCATTATACTTTTCAAAAGCATTCTTTTAACATGTGGCCAAAAAAATGTGAAATATGAGGAAGTTAAAAATAGACTAAAATCCAAGCCCTGGCTGGCGTAGCTCAGTGGATTGAGCGCGGGCTGGGAATCAAAGTGTCCCAGGTTCGATTCCCAGCCAGGGTACATTCCTGGGTTGCAGGCCATGACCCCCAGCAACCACACATTGATGTATCTCTCTCTCTCCCTCTCTCTCCCTCTCTCTCTCTCCCCCCCGCTCCCTTCCCTCCCTAAAAATAAATAAATAAAATCTTTAAAAAAAAAAAAAAGACTAAAATCCAGAACAACCTGATGTACTTTATCTAAATTTTTATGCCTTTGAAGTACACTGAATACAGAACTTTTATTTTCCAGCCAGAGGAACTACACACACACAAAATTAAAAAACTATCTCTTTCTTACTTCTGTAGTCAACCTCTCAATCCACAAAAAGAAAGTAGGAAAAGATTCAAGTCAATCCAACAAAAATAAACAGTTGCCACTGTTTACTGAGAAAATAGTTCATTGAGATTTTTTCCCCAAGAAACAGGGTTTTATTCCCCTACCCACCCCCACCCCCAAAACTGTTTTAAAATCATAACAAGATCTCTGGATTAGTATATTTCCTAAAGGAAATTTTGTTTAATATTTGTTTGTTTTGTAAAAAGTACCCAAAACAAATGGACCCATAAAATTCCTTTCTCTTTTTTTGTGAGGTGGAAAAGCAGGGGGTAGGGTATTATGGTCTGCAGTTGGACTATAGTTACTGATCTTGTTCAGTTTCTATAAAATTCCCAAGGTTCATGAACTGTATTCTAGATGAATAGCCTAATGTGAGGGCCTTGGGTTGGGTGAATGGAGTGAGACCAGACCATGGAAGGCTTTGAAATCCAGGCAGTAGAGATGAGGCTTGACTATATTATGGTAGAATTTATTGTTGTCTCAATTCTTCCCCTGTCTTTTTATCCTCACCCTTACATAGGCTCAGTGTTGTAGAGTATATTTCCTTTACCTTAGCTTGGAGCTTGGCTGATGACTGTGTGTCAATTCCAGCTCTAGGCCTTGAGAGGCCTCACATGTTTTTGCCATCACCATGAGAGAAGCAAAGCCCACCATAGTGAGGAGGAAGAGAGTCCCATGGAGTGGAGCTGCCCTACAAACCTATAGCGAAACACAAAGCTGCTTCAGCTAGGAGCAAAACCTCCAGCCAACCCAGATCAGCCGAACCTTAGCAGACTCAAAAACACTTAATAACAAATAGCTGTGTTTTAAGCCCCTGATTTTTAAGGTGCTCTTCTATGCTACATTATTGTAGTAATACAAATTGATAAACACTTTTAAGCAGAAAGGATCATGACTTAAAAAAAAACAAATCCTGCATAAAACAAAACGCAACAAGCAAGCAAGACAGAAAAATTTATAGACACAGATAACAGAATGGTGATTATCAGAAGCAGAGGGGTGGAGGAAGGATGAAGAGGATAAAGGTGATCAAATATATGGTGATGAAAGGAGACTGGACTTTGGGTAGTGAGCACAAAATGACATATACAGATATTGTATTATAAAACTGTACACCTGAAATTTATATAATGTTATTAAACAATGTTACCCCAACAAATTTAATTTTTTAAAAAAGGAATCCTGTATTTGAGAGAGTTTAGTGTGTGGTTATATACAGGGTAAACTAAGGTAGGAAACAGTATAGTTGTTCAGATGTCAGGTGATCATTGCAGGAACAGGTGAGCAGACAAGAGATACAAAAGAAACAGGAAGAAGAGGGAAGAGACTGACAAAAGATTGGACATGAGGATGAAAGAAAAGGCTGAATCAGTGGAAGATGGCGAATTTTCACACCTGGAAGACTAAGAAAATGGCAATAACTTTTGGAGACTTCAAACTTTAGACATGATTTTAGGAAAAATTATGAGCTTTCTTTTGTACTACAGTGGGTTTGAAACAAGAGCAGTATGATTAAATGGCAGTGTCGTGGCATAGCATGTGTGACATATGAAAAGAGCCCCGACTATAACATAGACAGACCAGGTTGCTAAGTAAGGCTTGCCTCTTGCAGGTTTGGGGGCTTTTCCAAGTAATTTAAACTCTCTGAGCCTTAGTGTCCTCTCCTGTAACAATTCTCAGGGTAGTGAGGATTGTGGTACCATGCAGCAGGGTGAGGTGGACATCTGTGGATCTGCCCAGCATCTTTCCTTTGGGGAATGCCCTTCTGGGAGTTGGTGGGGCTGTCATTCACATGGCCACCTTCTCTGACCCCACTACTGATCCAGGCAAGGCACGTGAGCCAATCAGGCAATGAGAGTCCATTTTGGGGGGATGAACATGCATGGTAAGGAGTCTCTTCTGATATCAAAAGCAGTAAGCACACTAGAAGCCTGTTGGTAGTATTACCATCTAGACTGCTTTGGGGAGAGAGATTGCCTGAGGTAATAGAGAAAAGCAGAGATGAGAAACAGAGAAAACCAAAATGATATTGTGTGAACCCCTAGATCAAACAGAGCCATTCATTGGGCTTTCCAGGTTTTTTGTGTCTATATGTATGTGTATATATAGTTTAAGTTGGGTTTTTTGCTCAAGAAATCAAGAGTCCTAATTCCTCAGGTATTCAGTACACAGTGGACCAACCAGTGACCGGTGCTTCCGCAAGAACGGTCACCTCTGTACTGGCCATGGCAAGACTGTACCCAAACTGGGAGCTCCATACTAAAGCAGTCAAACTGAGATCCAGTCAGACTTCTGAGGGCTCTTTTTAAAGTGAGACAAAGAGGAATTTGGTATTGGCAGCCATAATTGAAAGAAAATAAGAGAAGCCAATATGCAGATTCCTCAAGGCAATCAGACCTAGAGGGTAAGCAGAAGCATTGAGGAGAAGCAGAAATAGTAATAGAAGAAGCAGAGACCTAGCAAAGCTCTGCCATTTGTAGTGGAGTTCCTAGAGCCAGTAGCAAAGGACACTGATGTTGGATTGCTGGAGTGGCTGGGGATTGTTGCAGGGAACCCCCTACTGCTTGTTGTAGAGAACATTCCAAGACTCCATACAGCCTAGATGTTGAGATGATTTCCAAAGAATAGCAGATTTGCTGCTTCCTATTCCTTGAAAAGTACAAAAATAATAATTATTATCATTACTCCTGTTTTCTGGGCATACCCCATTGTCAAAAGTTGCAGGTAGCATGGGTGAGTCCCCTTTGTTAAAGCTGTCATCACACTACCCAATGCCCAGGCCTAACAAGGACAGTCAGAATCGGTTAATGGGCCAGTCAGGGTCTGTTTCCCTCGGAATCCTGTGCTCTCAGCCAAAACCCACCTTGGGTCAAAGGTATTAAGTACAGCCCTGGCTGGTGTAGCTCAGTGGATTGAGCAAAGGCTGTGAATCAAAGGGTTGCTGGTTTGATTCCCAGTCAGGGCACATGCTTGAATTGTGGGCCAAGTTCCCAGTGGGGGCCACGTGAGAGGCAAGCACACATTGCTGTTTCTCTCCTTCTCTTTCTCGTTCCCTTACCCTCACTCTAAAATAAATAAAATCTTTTTTAAAAAGGTATTCAGTACAATAAGGGCATTCATGGTCTGAATCCACATTTCAATAGAACAAACTAAAAATAATCAATATCACTTTGAAAGGTGGTTAAGGGAGTCACCAACTTACAAAAGCTATTATTTGGCCAACATCTAAGTTAGAGGCAAATTAGGGCTGGGGAAGGTTCTAGAGCTTTTCTACTTTTATTGCAATTCTGTACCCATTTTAGAGCACATTTCATTATTTACCAAATTCGGGACATTATCGGTTGCCTGCTATGAGTTTTCTAGGACTGCAGTAACAAATTACTACAAGTGGGTGGCTTAAAACAACAGAAACTTGTTCTCTCACAGTTTGGGATGCTAGAAGTCTGAAATCAAGGGTCAGCGGGGGTCAAGGGTCAGTCAAGGGTCATACTACCTCTAAAACATTAGTAGACATCAGAATCACTTCAACTGGTTTGTTAAAACTCAGATAGCCAGGCCCCACTCACAGAGTTTCTGTCCAACTCCATGAGCTTCCTTGCTCACAGAGCTTCCTTCCTTGCCTCTCCTTAGCTTCTCCTAGTGTTCTACCCATCCCTGATGTTCCTTATCTTGTAGCTGCACCACTCCAATCTCTGCTTTATTCATCACATATATGTCTCTATCTTCACATGGCATTCTCCCCTTCTTACAAGGTACCAGTCATTGGATTAGGGCCTACTCTACTTCAGTATAACCTCATTTTAACTAATTACATCTGCAATGACCCTGTTTTCAGAAAAGTTCACATTCTGAGGACACAATTAACCCATAACATCTGCCCTTTACCCCTTTCTCTTTCCCAACCAAACCCAGATTTTTCCAAAAGTATGTTCATTGATACGCCTATGAATAAAAATATTCCAAGCTGAGACTGGGGAAACCTTGTCTATGGGGTGATGAATTATCCTAACAAATAATTGTGTACAAAAAGAAGTACTTGGGGTAATGACAGGGTATGCTCTTGAAAAGCTATAGCAATAGAGAATCCCGACAAAGCCTCAAGCCTTTAAAAGATGCATAGTTATGACATTTCTCAGATCATAAATTTGTTTATTATCTACTTTCCTGGCTATTACTCACATTAGATTGTAAAGACTGGACTTTCTTTAAAAAAAAACCTATGTTAGCTCTCACCATAAAGCTTAACATATAATTGGAACTCAAATTGAATAAATGTTTCAAATATTGTTAAGAATGTTAAGAATGTTTATTTTGCTAAATCTTTTTTCTGCCCCATTGTGAGCTGTTATCTGCTTATGCCATAAAATGATCACTAAAATAAGGAGGCATGAGGAAGGGTTGTACTAAAGGAATAGATGCTGATTTTCCCAACTTGGAATTGAGACAGCCGATGCAGAGCTTAAGGGACAACTTTGGGTGATCCGAGCTGGGACCATGTTCAGGGTTTGGCAACACTTGATTAAATAAGACAAAGTGGCAAATACTGAGGAAGAAAATGCTGGACTATTGGTAGAGGTCTTTGTTCCTTTCAGGCACCAAATAATTGAGGGTCTTCAGGGAGGTAGATGTGGATTAAGTGGGGCGGGCCTACATGGCCTTGGGAAGAGGTCAGCTAATAAAATGACTTCAGCTCAGCCCAGGAAAGACAGACTAGACCAGACCCATAGGGATTTGAGTTCAGGTACAGTCAGAAATTTAGTGATAGGTTCCTTCCCATTCCTCCCTAAATCACAAAGTTGGATGTCCAGGACTACCAGATTCTGTAAGGATGTGTGCACATTTGATTGTGTTTGATTGGACTAGTTTAGATAGAAGTAGAGACAGAAGTAAACTTGTAGAAAATGGACAGTCATGCAAACATTTTCTGTCTCTAACAATGTCAATGAGTCTTGCTCATAGGAATGCAAAAGAATTTTGTCCAGTAGAGAATACAAATCTCTCTATGTCTAAATCTCATTTGACTTGATTTGAACATCTTACTGGTTCTCTCATTAATTAATGAGTTAAATAAAATCTTTCACATGCAAGCACTTTATATTTGTATGAAAATCATGATTTTACCTTTTAGAGCATTCTACTTTTTAGTAAGTAAACAGAAATAAAGTAAGAGAGTCATGGGTGTCTGAAGTCTCAAATGTTAAACAGAGACACAAATAATTACGGGAAAAATCAAGTCAATATCAGTGAGGGATGAGAAAGCAGCCTGTTGGGGCAAAAAATTCAGGAGAGGTGAAGTCTGTCATGGACTTTCAAATTCTCTTGTACATCTCCACTTTTAGAGACCCCACCAGGGCCTGAACTCACCACTCCCCCCAAATCCAAAATTCCTTCTTTCCTAGCAAGACCTTTTGCCCAGCTAAGAGGCTGAAACTGTCTGTGCACAATTACTCAAAGGCATTTTTTTCTCTTCTTTTTGTAATTAAAAAAATTAGATTTATGCCAGATTTGTATAATTGTGGTAGAATATACAATATAATAATTATTCTTTTTATGTTTGCAATTTAGTGGCATTAAATACATTCCTAATATTGTGTAACCATCACCACTAACTATACCCAGAACTTTTCCATCATCCCAAATACGAACTCTATGCCCACTAAACAGTAACTCCCACTCCTGTTAAGATCTATTCTACTTTCTGTCTCAATGAACTTAAGCACTCTAGGTACAGCATATTAGTGAAATTATACAATATTTGTCCTTCTGTGATGGTTTTATTTCACTTAGCATAATGTTTCAATGTTGATCTATGTTGTAGCATGTGTCAGAATTTCATTCCTTTTTAAGACTGAATAATATTGCATTGTGTCAATATATCACATTTTATTTATCTACCCATTTTTTCAATGGTTGTTTGGATTGTTTCTACCTTTTGGCTATTGTGAATAATATTATTAATTTTTTCTCTTCTTTTTGATAGAGATTGGTAAGAAGAAGCATTAAAAGATCTCTTGCCCTGGCCAGGCAGCTCAGTTGGTTAGAGTGTCATCCTGATACATCCACGTTTTGGGTTCAATCCCTAATCAGGGCACATACAAGAATCAACCAATGAATGTATATATTAGTGGAACAACAAATTGATGTTTCTCCCTCTCTTTCTAAAATCAATAAAATTTTTTTTAAAGTTCTTTCACTGGGCCAGTGTGTACAATTTGGAGAATAGGTATTCTACTTTGTCTTGCCCTCATCTTCTCAGAAACCAGGACCCGCCAGGCTGCTGCTGAAAGATGGCCACCCTCTAACACACTTTACTGCATAATATGGCAAGGAATTTTTGCTACTCCCTATCCCCATCCTAATAGCTAGCTGGTGAATTAGTTTACTAGAGCTGTGATAACAAAGTACCACAGACTAGATGGATAAACAACGGAAGTTTATTTTCTCACAGTTTTGGTGGCTGGAAGTCCAAGATCAAGGTGTTAGTAGGTTTGGTTTCTCCTGAGGTCTCTCTCCTTGGCTTGTCAGTGGCTGTCTTCTTCCTATGTCTTTACATCATCTTCTCTTGTGTGTCTATGCCTGATCTTTGTCTTCTTATGAGGTCACTAGACATATTGGATTAGGACCCACCCTAACAACATTATTTTAACTCTTGAAAGGCCACATTCTGAAGTGCTGGGGGTTAGGCCTTTGACATATAAATTTTGGGAGGACATAATTCAGTCCCTAACAGCTGGTATCCAGATCAATAGCATATCACTCTCACATATACCCTGAAAGTTTTTAGTGTACTAGTCTGATGAAATTGGATTTATGGAATAGGTGCTTAGTTATATTGGTACAGTCTACAATCTGTTTATTGGACACAAAATTATTTAAGACAAGCCCCAAACTGCAGACATTCCTTGGAGGAAATTGCATTAACTCATTAACTTAAATGCATCTCTTAGCACAAGATTTCTTGGCTACTTTTTGAGAGGAATTTTACTTTCTCTAAGTAGGTAATGGGGTTTATGGGGTGCTGCCAGTGAAGATGGTAATGGGGGTGAAAGGGTAGCTGGTTGTGGTCATTGTGGGTGACTTTGGCTAACTTGTTAACTTACCTGGGTTTTAGCTTCCCCCTCTGTGAGCAGGAAGAGCTTAATGATTTTAGTGGTCTTTCGGCCCTTATTCTCACTGTGGGCCAGGAATGGGGAACAAGGTACATAATATCACCTGGAGCTGGTGAGACTGCAAAATCTCTGGACTCATCTCAGACTCAATGAATAAGAAGCTGCAGTTTAAACTCTCCAGGTGATTCAAATGCACATTGGAGTTTGAGAAGCGGAGTTTGAGAGGTTTAAGACTTACTTGGTCTTGTGGTCACAGAAGGAAACTAAGGAGGCAGTCACTGAAATTTAATTTCTCTCTTCCCTCATCATCCCCCCACCACACCCACTCTAATAGCAGGTTGGAGGAAAGAGGTTCATCCCTGTTTCTTAGCCCTGTAAATGCATAGGGAAGGCTCCCCCACCCCATTCAGAGCAGAAAATCAGGATTCAAATGCAAGTGCCTGCCCCTGACCCCTTGCTAATCCTTGGCTAAGAGATCCAGGGAATGAGCAAAACTAACAGGATTAGTGGCCTCATTTTGGAAATGCTGCTGGCTGCCACATTGAAATCTCCCATACACCCATATTATAAAAATGGAGAGCTGAACTCAATCATAAGAAACAGTAGAAAATGGGCAACAGGCATAAACAGACATACACCACAATATACAGGTGGCAAATAAGCACATTAAAAAAGTCCATCATTAACTACAAGGGAAATTAAAACCACAATAACACTGTGTAACCAAGCAAACTGGGGCTTGTGCACATGGCACCTTGATGCATGACCCAACAATCAGTGTTGAGGAAAAGAGGTTTTTATTTACAGGATTTTAACCTTGGGGGTGGGAGCTGGGAGCATTCCTGCTCAGAGCCCTGTTCTCCCACAAAATCCAGTACTTCCCTGGCTCCCCACCAGGCTATTAGTCAAAACCACGCCATTAGCTCCTATACTCTTACCTGTTCTTAAGCTGGTTGTGTGAACAGTTCTCCAACCCTCTGGTCACCATCCTCTCACAGCAGCTCTTTCCTTCAGGATCTGGGGTACGTTGTCCTCAGCCTCCAGGTAGTAGTCCAGGAAAACATGTGCCATGTTCACTGGATCATGGTGAAGTCCAGGAAGGCACATGTTCCCAAGAAAGTAGCCTCTCTGTACATCCTTCAGAGAAGCAGAAGTCTATGGTCTCAGCATTCCCAGCCAAAGTCAGCATTCCAGGCATCTCCCACGAATCTGTGCTCGGTTGGGTAGGTTCCCACAATTCCCAGCTCCATCAACTGTGCCACTGTGTTCTCCAGGCAGGTTTCTCAGTGGTTCTCCTCCTTTCTTATTCCTTACTACAGACTGCATGTTTCCTTCCTTACTACACCAGGCCACATGGTGGAAACCTGACTCCTGGCTGGCATGGCTCCTACCTTACATACCAGCCCTCATGGTGAAATCATGACTACATGCTGCATAGCTGCTTACTGCTTTCTCTCTCAGACCTCATGGTGGAATCCTTTACTTCATGGCTCCTGCCTCATGGCTGCTATCTCTTATTAGCCCAGGCCCCATGGCTGAATCCTCAGAGAAGTAGACCTAGCTCCTCCCTCACTAGAGGCAGCATGGCAGAATCCCTCTCACATGGCTGCCCTTTTCACTACAGACAAGCATGGTGGCTTGTTGATTCCTCACTACCACATGGCAGACCAGCCCAGCTCTCTCTCTGCCCACCCTTATTTTAAATCCTGACCTGGAGCTTCCTCTGTGACCTCATCTCCAGCCCCTCCTTCAATGTGCTACACTTGCCAGTTTTACATTCTTTCAGCTGCCATCTTTAGTCAGTGCAAGAGTGACTTGTGACATAGGGCGCTCTGCCTCCCCTGGCTATGTCATAAGTCCCTGAATGCTGTTAGTCATATAGTCCTTTTGCCTGGGGCACTAGCACAACTATCAACTAGCTATCAACTTCCATAGATATACAAAGTATCTTAACCATATTGTCCACTCTCCCTTCCCCTATCCTCCAATCATGAGCTGTGGAGGGGGCAAGGATATTCTTGGGGACTCCTGCTCTGCACCCCATAATAATTACACACGTATCAGAACAGCTAACAAAAAACAGTGATACCACCAAATACTGCCAAGAATGCAAAGAAACTGGATAGCTCATATATTCCTGGTGGAATGTAAAATGGTATAGCCACTGTGGAAAACAGTCTGGCGGTTCTTTGTAAAACTGAACGTGTCACTACCATATGATTCTGTAATTTCACTCAATGGCATTTATCTCAGAGAAATGAAAACTTATGATCACACAAAAGTCTGCATAAGAATCTACACAGAGCCCCAAATTGGAAACAGCCCAGATGCCCTTCAATGTAGGAAACAAACCCCAGTCCACCCATATTATGGAATACTATAGTAGTAAAGGAGTAAACTGCTGACACACACAACCTGGCTGAATCTCCAGAGACTTATGCTGAGTAAAGAAAACCAATTCTAAAGTCACATACTGCTGGAGTCCATTATGTAACATTCTTGAAGATACAATTATAATTATAGATATGAAGAACAGATTAATGGTGGGAGGGGTAAGAGAGGTGGGGGTAGCTATAAAATTGCAATCTGAGACATCCTTGTGGTATTGGATATGTTTTGTATCTTGACTATAACAGTGTCAACATCCTGATTTTGATATTCTGCTATGGTTTTGCAAGATGTTACCATTGGGGAAAATTGGGTAAAGGGTACACAGGATCTCTCTCTCTCACATTTCTTATAACTGCATATAAATTTACAATCTCTTAAAAAATGAAAGAGATAGAGAAAAAGAAAAAAAAAGAAATGATTATCAGAAAAACAAGAGAGAGGTGTGTCCTGGTCCCCATGCAGAAATGTGCCTTGAATCTTTAACAGTTGAGGAGTTCTGATTGCTTCCACTGAGTATGGAGTGGAAAAGGACAAAGGGGAATTTTTATTCCCTGGAAACCCTACATTTCTGTGGAAACTGGATACAATCGCTTAAACCATTTTTTCCTTGGGAAATAACTGGTCACCAAGCCCAACCAGCACATACCTCAGAACCTTCCAGAAAGCCTAAGAAAGTACAGGTAAATCTCTTGTCTCTAGAGGGTGCCACTGTCAAAAGCCCCTGTTTGTCAGCAGGATGTCCTTTACATTGGCCATGAGGGCACTGATTTAAGGCTCCTAGATGTGGGAGAAATTTGTCTGGGGTGTTGCTTCAACTACATTTCATCAGGAGGTTTAGGTTGGCTCAGGTCCTGGACCCCAAGCACCTTCTAAAACCTGCTTTTGACTGAGGAGCTCATCAGATTCCACATGAAGACAGCAGGAAGTTGTAACAGCTCATCTCCGCAAGGACTGCTGCTTGCCCACCAATTGAGAGTTCTGGAACTTCCCTCCCACCACAGCCTTCAGCATCTTGCCCACTTGGATCTCTCCCCTTCAGTGTTTATGGTGTGCTCAGATTACTGCAGCTCTGGCTTCCTTCCCCGCCCAGTGCAGATATGGAAATAAAAGCCATGAACCAAGGGTGACACTTTGAGCATCACTTCAGTCAAGAGGCCACTTGACTTTTTCCAGAGCAAGTAAGCACATTGGCAGGGAGTCAGGCTCCATAAACAGAGACCAATTCATTGTCCTCCTTTTGCATCTCTACATTTTGTCTCAATGGCAGTTGCCATTCAACCGCCACATCCTCCCCTATATTTGATTCATGTTTTCTGTTCACCAGAAAACCAGTAGATCTGGGCTTCTCAACCAGCAAGTCCCAGTCAGTGGACTTTGGTCAACATCCAGCTGATTTCCACGACCATCCCTTGCATTGACTGGAAGGGACTTGTCTTGCCTTCCACCATGAAATCAGCAACTTAAGCCCTCAAACTGAACTACAGGTCAGCTCCTTCTTACCTGAGAGCAAGATTAGGGTATGGCACTCCCCATGCGCCTACCAATGCTCACATCCTCTCCTTCCCATGGTAGTCGCAATAAGATTTTAAGAAAATAAAGAGTAATATGTTACTCTTTAAAAAGTATATATAAAACATCTTGTAAAACTGGGATAAATATGAAAAATACCAAACCATAATACAGAGTGTAAACCAAAAATAGGTTTACACTTTTGAGTGTGTGAGTTTATTCTTGTATTATTTTCCACACAAACAACTTTAAGCCTACTTTTGCTCCACCCTATCTTTATGCAACTAGAACATTGGTTGGATCAGAGGCAAATTGTGGCTTAATATAAAACGACATCTTTACCCAATTCTCTTTTTTCCCAATTCTTTTGTCACTTGCCAAAAGAATTTCACATATATGCACTCACACATAACAATAGAAACCAGGAGATTAAATCTATGAATGTAGATGTAAGTCAGAAAAGATAAAATATTGCAGATTTTTCAGTTTTTAAAATAGGCCACATCTTCCAATGGAAGAGGGCAACTTATAGGCACTGTATGAGGCTGCTGTTCTCCCTTCCTCAGGGGAGCCTTTAAACATCACCTTGGGGCTAAATTGGTGGGGGAATCAGCCTCCTAGGACTATGCTGGGTGCCAGGGCATGATAGTGTTACAGGGTGCAGCCAAGAGGGGGGGCCCCAAATAGGCATTTGAAATGGGGTCCAGAACTCAAGGTGTCCAGGAGATTTTGGGATGTCTCCATTCCCCACCCCAGGGTGTGGGTTGGGGGAAGGGACAAATGAAGCAGGGCCATTGAGAGCTGTTTTGCATAGCAAAAGCCTTGCAGCTAACTTCTGGGTTGGTCATTTAACATATCTATAGCCTTTGGCTGGTTGCATAGATATGTTAAGTAGCTGTGATCAGCTCTAAGACAGGGGAACAGAAGTAACTTCCCCACCTAGATGTAAATGAAGGGGTGGGTCCCCTGAGCTACAGGGCCTGCGTGGGAGCTCAGAGAGGATTGGCTCCAGGACATGGGGCCACGCCTGCCCAGACTCATGATGGCAGCCCAGTAAAGCTGGAAGGATACGAGTTCCGGCATGTGAAGCCGAGTGTGGGAGGAGTCGGAAATGGGGCTGCAGAGGAAGATTGGCCTCGGGGATTTAAAACCCAGATTTGGCGGCCATTGAGGGAAGAACCACGCGGACTCGATGGAGTGGAGAACCATGCTGCTTTAGAAAGGAGAACCACGTGTCTTTAGCAGAGGAGGGAGAACCATGCTGCTTTAGGGGGAGAACCGTGCTGCTTTAGGGAGGTGAGCCATGCGCAGCCCTGAGAAGAAGAACCATGTGCAGCCATTGGGGGAGAACCATGCTGCTTTAGGAGAAGGAGAAGCACGCGGACTTGACGGAGTGTAGACTCCTGCAGCCCTGAGAAGAGAACCACGCGGCCTGGCAGAGTGGGGACCCCCACAGCTTTAGAAGGGGGAACCACCACCTAGTTTTAGCAGAGATCCCGGTGACTCAGCGGAGGGTGCCGGGAACCCCAGTCAAGATGGAGTTCTAACTGGGAAGAACCAGAGGACTGCCTAAGCCATGGACTTCTATTTCCTTTCCTGAGATACGGTACTCTGGACTGGGCAAAGGGGGAAGGAAGGAAGGACTGTGTGTTTGTGGGTGTTTTTAGGGACTTTGGGATTTTGGTAAAGACATTAGGTTACTACTTTAAGTTTGTATAGCATTAAATAAATGTTTCCTTTCTTTTTCACGAATCTCTGGCATTGAGAGACATCTTTCCTAGGGCGGTGGACATAACGGACCCGGGGCCTTCTTTCAATAATAGTGTATCATCCCAGGCCCCCCTTGTTGTGTTCTGTAACAATAGGATGTGTTTGGGGAATTCCTGGAACCTATAGCCTGAGCTGGGAGTGTGCTCTGAGGCATGCATGCACCAGGGCTTCTGGCCACAGCTGAGGACGGGTGAGGGAAAGTAAAGGAGGCAGACCCTTCAAATCAAACCAGTGAGGTTGTTCTAGTCTAGAGGAGTGAAGTTAGTAATGTAAGTGGAGTAACCTAAATGGAGTTCCTTCCTCAGCACTTTAGGGTGCTGAAGGAACTGTACCCCTCAACCTGTTAACATTCATCTTTGGACACCCCTGACCCCCTCACCCCTTGTGCCAGGATACAAAGCTCATTCCACTGTTACACATATAGTTAAAAAATACAACCACCCTGACTGAGATTCCAAAAAACAACATTCACACCTGAGGGAGAAATAAAGCATATTGTGACTTCCATTGAAGTTAAGCTTTGATAAGACTGGTGGGTTGGGGAGGTGGCGACAAAGCAAAAGGAGTGAGTCTTGGGACTCCTGAGGCAAACTGGGAGGTTCAAGCAACAAGACAGACTTGAGTGCACATTTTAGCCAGGCATCAGGTTGTTTTTAAGTTGTTTTTCAAATATCAGTAATACAGGGCCACACTTCTGTATATGGAATTAGAGGATGTGCCCATTAGGTGGGATCTGGCAGAGCTTTGATTCGAGTTTTTGTCATCATGCACTGACTGCAAGTAGTTGAGTTTTGGAGCAATAGTTTTCCCTTTAATTTTCTTTCCCCAAACAGCTCCTAAGAGGTGGCTTATGCCACTTTACATATTAAAGCTCAATGAAATGTCATTAATAAATGTTGCTTTGTATTCATATGCTAAACACACTGCACAGTAAAAACAGAACCTCTACAGTTGCTTTCTTAAAACCGTCATGGCATTCTGAAACCAAATACTATTAATGTTGTCAGTTAAACAGATACCCAAACATAGGTTTCAGTAGGTAAATTAAAAACAAAGGTGAAACTTCTAGAACGATACATAGGAAAGCATTAACAGTGGTTCTCCGTAGGACAGAAATCAAGTGACTGAAGGATGATGGGAGACTTACTTTTCTCTATATGCTTTTGTACATTTTGAATCGTTTACGATGTGTGTAGATTACCTATTCCAAAGGAAAAAAGTGAATTAAAATAAGTGAAAATAAAAATAAATATTCCAAACTTAACTTGAAACTGTCAATATTGAATATTCCTGTTAAAAGTGCTTTTTCTTAACACTTCTAAAGGGAAACAAGCTCTGCTGTTTAAAAAAGGCCCACCTTCCTCCACTCCAGCATTTCAGTATCTGTGTATAATTGCTTTAAGGAGTGGGTAAGCATGCATGAGTGGGAGTTAAAAATGCATTTAACCATCTCCATCCCAGGTTTGACGGAAGTGTGGTAAAGAGGGCCATCTGTTTTGTTTGAATGAGAAATGACCCACCATTCTGATTTCAATTAGCCTCTTTGTAGCTTTGTGTCTGAGCTGCTTCCTGGGGACCAGTTCAAACTAAGTGTAGAAAGGAGTTGGCCAAGTTCTGTTAGTGCTGATTTGTTTTACTGTATAAGAAGACAATGTCATTGGATGCACATTAAGATGTGCAATTTTATGAAATCAAAATAGCATGTTCTGAAATTTGACAGCTAAACAAAATGTTAAAAAGGTATCTTTAAATCACCATATCAATTTATATATTTAAAATCAGTATCATTTATAATCTAAATCCCTAGTTCCAGTCAACAAACATATGTCTACTGCACACAAAGTACTGTTATGCCCTGGGCATGAACCAAACATGATAGAAGTGGTGGATTCTGCCCTAAAGAAGTTTGTGATCTACTTGGGAGGATGAGTCTGAAAAGTTTAACAATAATTTGAGTAATATTTAAGACAGCAATAGCAGTGCTGTCAAACATTAGTATGTAGCTAATTACTAAGAGTTCAGAGTATGGAAAGGAATTACTTTGGCCAAAAGTTTTATATTGGGAGAGCAGGACTGAAACACATGCCATTGAACTGTAAAGTCAGTGTCCCCTCAAAATCACATTTTACACACACACACAAACACACTGGGCAGGTTTACAAAGGTGGGTGCACTGCCTCTAGAATGATTAAGGGTAACCCAAAGATGCATTACTAATTGGTGAAGGTTCAAAGTCACTGCTGTGGCTCTAGGAAAGCCAGACTAAACCTTGGCTCTAGTTGTCACTGACTTCCAGGGTGTGTTTGTCAGACACCAGATTCCTGGGCCCTCATCTTGCACAGGTTGATTGCTCAATTCTTTGATTGATTCATGTAATGGTTCTTAAGAAAGTGTTGTGAATGGGAGCCATTTTTGATGGCAGCTAGTTTGGGTATGTCAGTAATAACTGACTCATACCTCCCACTGTACTCATGTGTTCCCAGTCCTTACCATCTGGTTCCTTGATGTCCTGAAAGAAGATTCCATCTCCTTGGTTCTGTGGCTTCATCGTTTTCTCAATCATACCCCCTCTCCTCAAGGAGTTGGCAAAGTTTTTCAAACTTACATCATACAAGGCAGAGGAGTAGAAGTCTGGGAGGTGTCCTCTGAATCCTGGTGGTGGTGGCCACTGAGTACAAACATGGCTCAGTGGCACTTTCATGGAATGGGTTCTGAGTCCCCAGCTCCTTCCACCCAGCACTTCTGAAGCAGAAAACTAGTGTGGCTAACTCTAGTTGTACCACCTTAGTTTTGCAGCTGGACATCAGATAGTCCCAGTCAACATGCTACATCATAACTTGTAGCATTAGCCAGAAAAGCCTTATTCATTATTCACTCTGACCCACACCTTTATGTTTTTTGCTAATAATGATAACCAAAAAAACATTTAGCTTATATTTAGGAAAAAATAAAATTCAAATTCTATGTAAATAATGTCATTGATTGTAAGGTATTAATAAAAACTCACTTTTAAAAAGTGAATTCAATCTATCATTTTTTACTTATAGCTATTATTTTTAATTCTTTTCTGAGAAATGAATGACCTATTTATTTATCCTGACCAATACATTCACGTGGCCCAGACTGCTTTTTTGCCAAACATATCTGAAAGAAATAATGGAATCTTTTGGAGCTTGTGTTTTCTTACTTACAAAATAATACATTATTAATTAGAATGCCAAATATCAGCAGGTCAAAGAATGGAAGGGAAAAGAAGATACTTTTGTTTAAAGAAAGGTATGAAGTTCAAATAAGCAAGCTGAAGAAATCCAGTAGAATTTCAAAAGCTACAGGAAATGTGTGGAAATGATGATTTTTAGTATTGAGACTTCAAATCACATTGAAGGAGAAAACACATAGGTAGAAGAAAACAGGCTTTGGTTCTATCAAAGTAAAAATACCTGGCAAAGCAAAGCAAAGCATTATGTTCTGCATACAATTCTCATTGTAGGCATGATGTAGCTACCGTCTATTCT
This sequence comes from Phyllostomus discolor, assembly GCF_004126475.2. Lineage (NCBI taxonomy): Eukaryota > Metazoa > Chordata > Mammalia > Chiroptera > Phyllostomidae > Phyllostomus > Phyllostomus discolor. The sequence goes on along the minus strand of NC_040913.2, from coordinate 53,873,702 downwards.
AGCTACAGGAGAAAAATACAAATAAGGAAATAATATATTTCTTCATGACATATATTTACATATTGATGATACCAGAATATCCTGCCACCCATAGGCAGAAGCTGAGGAATTTATTCTGTTAACAGAGGTTATTGTGTTTATTAAAAAGCCAGCCTTTATAAAGCCTAAAGTTAATAATTCAAAATAATCTTTAAGACTTACATTTTATAATTTTTAAAGTGTTTTGTGACTTGTAGTATTGCATAATCTTAGCTAGTATATGTGACAGTATGAGGAATTGAAAGCACAGATTTAAGGTATTTTCAAGTCAGAACAAAGGAACCAGATGCCCATTTATGACCACACAGCAACTTCTGGGCTGCACTATGCATAAGCTTATATGTGCCCTCATATGGTATGATAGACACAGAAAGGTCTACATTCACTTCCCCCAAACTGTCTCATTACTTAAATAGCACTCTTTCCAGCCACTCCTTACAATTAAAGCTCCGATTATATACCACAAAACTTAAAGTGCAAATGTTAAACAGCATTCTTAAGATTATATGTTGACATTGTTTAGATGGTCAAATTAGCCAAGAGTTGGGACACTGACAAGATGACATAACTAAATTCTGAAATGACAAGGAAAAAAATTCAGAAACACATGACTGCCTTCTATGTTCATGGTACCATGCCAACCAAGATAAGACAGGTAGAGACCATGTTCCAATGAGCTCACTTATAATCTTAGTGGAGGGCCGAGAGAAACCTGATAAACGAATACACTGTAAAGTATGAAGGAAGAGATCTTTACCAATGAAGGCTTAAAAAAAAAGGTTTTTTAGAGAGAGGGGAAGGGAAGGGGAGGGAAGGAGAAAGAGAGGGAGAGAAACATCAATGTATGGTTGCCTCTCAAGCGCCCCCTACTGGGGACCTGGCCAGCAACCCAGGCATGTGCCTTAGACTGGGAATTGAACCCTCGACCCTTTGGTTCATAGACCCATGCTCAACTGGCTGAGCTATACCAGCCAGGACCCAATGAGAGCTTTTAAAAACTTTTCCAAGCAGCTGAAGTTCACTGGTTTTCTGAGCAATTCTGGTTATATCAGAAGCAGGACTTCTACAAACTTAGCCCAGAAGCAGCCCTTTATCTTCCAAGGTATCATTCTTCACAAGTGTTCAGAAAAGCACAGCCGTGGGGCTCAGAACACTGTTCTTTTTCTGGCACATACTCAAACTAAGGAAAAGACTACTGAGATTCTGACCAACCACCTCCACATGCAGTAACCAGAGTACTTTTATCCCAAAGAATGTCCTAAACATATTATGGCAGTGAGGCCAGTTCTTGCACTGCCTTTTTCACCACTGGTCTTGCCTTTTCATAGCCTCCTTCTACATCTTTCCCACCTTCTAAGTCTTTTCCTTTAATACTTTTATTTTTCCAATTTCCTTTTTATTGCTTAAGTGTGAAATATGGTTGCTACAAAGTGTCAAGAAAAAGAAAACAGATTACATCAACACAGTAAATTGGCTGTTTTAATCACTAAGCTAATTGTTCACTGAAAAAAAAAATTGAAGGAACTTAACTTTGACCAACGAAATTAGCCTAGGGTCTGAATCTGGAGTTTTTATAAAACCTTTATTATGTAGTCAACCAGCCTTTCTCAACACTACCTTAACAATATGATATATAAAACACTGAATATACTGCAAGAGGTATATAAAATAAATTTGAAAGAAACTTTTCTATTTTAAATATTCTATGTCAGAGTTACAAATAACTAGAGTTCCTTCACTCTTGAAAACCAACAGGTCTTTTTATAAAAAGGTTATCAACATAAAATTATTGAGTAAGAACCCACCAACATCACGTGCGCAACAGTAATTTTAGTTGTAAGTTTAATGACAGTATCTGATTTGCTTTCATAAGCAACAAGCACTTAGCCCCTAAAATACAAAATGAATATTCTCATAGATATAAGCAGACTAATGTTCCTGAAATCCCAAACTTCTATATTCCACATAAATGAATTTCAATTAATCAGACATATGTGAAGGAAAATAGTGAAAAATAAAAAAGTTATTTAATCTAAGAAATAAAATTATGTGAAATCCAAATTAAGACAATGTAATCATAAAGTGGAAGATCTGCTTGTCATTGTTGATTATAAAAATTGACTTTTTAAAACAAAAGTGCTGTATTTTGAAAAAATAGGTCAAAAACATAAAATCTTTAATGACAATGTAGTAGGGCCCATATCAACTAGACTTCCGTAATTCATTTATCTCGCTAGAAATGCATGACTAAAATTTCCGTTACTATCTAATGGTGAAAATTTTAGATTTGTCACAAAGCCGACACTGGAATTTCATTTAATCAAAACTCAGAAAGTGCTACACTAACAAAAATCAGTAAAATTTGATAAAATCATATAACTCATTTTAAAACACCATTATTTACAGATTCTCTTTGAATACAGAACAGGTAGTGATTCAATGAAGATGTTTTTACAATATTTATTAAGATAACAAAATTTATAAATTGAAAGACTCAGAGGCACATAGTTTAAAAGGCCAATACCATGGGAATAATGAAGTCAACACAGAAAAGAAGGTATGAACAATCACAACCAATACAGGATTTTTTTAAATGCCTCCCCCCAATAAACACATCATACGAATCATCCTTCAAAATTACCATGATAAAAAGTTATTCCTTCAAAGAAAAATAATTCTTCCCACCTACTGAGCCTAGAAAATCCTATTTACAATGAACTGTCTGGCATTTCATCAATATTGTTTAATATGGCCTCCTCTATTACTGCCATTAGAAGTATTGAAAATTTTATAGCTATTGTATTTACAAATACACATAATATTTAAATTTGCTCTTCATTGAGAACAACTCAATATATACTTAATAAATCACAATACAAATGTTTTGGTGTTGAAAACATATTTTTTGGGGACAAGTATATGGAAAGGGGTGTATTTAGAATTATGTTGTTTCTGAAGGATTACTAGGCCAATGCTGATAAAACTCAAGGTAATCACAAAAAAAGATCTTTGTTGATGAAGAATTTATTTCTGTTTTAACTGGACACACTGGGCTTCTTCAGTCAACCTTCACCACACTGTAAATTTTGGTAACAAACCAAAAGCATGCAAAGAAGCCAATTGTTCCTATAAAAGAAGAAAACAAAAATAAACCCTTTTTAAAAGCAAGCATCATAATTTACACAAAAATACAGACTTAAAACGACCGATTCCTCAAAAAAAGTCACAAAACTAAGAACTATTAACTTTCAGAAATATACCATAGATCCATGAGCTTTTTAAAAAATATGCAAATACGTCAGGTAAAATTTCCCACAGAAACTGACAGAAAGAACTTTTTATACTGTAAGTTACCTAAGATTTCTGTAATACATTTTTCTTAATACATGCAAAAGACTAAAATTAAAGGATGAAAAGAAAGACAATTTTCCTTTCCTATTTAAGAATATTTTCTTATCATAAAATGGAAAGTTGCTATTAAAATTAATTCAAGTTATGGTATGAATAGCTTAAGCAGAGTATCAGATTCATAGACTAATTAAATTGGGATATTGTTATTGGGAGTTATCAGTTTTTGAAGAACTATAATAACATAACTCAAAAAGTTTTTACAAAGTGTTAAGAGTGATATATTTAGGATAATAACAAAGATGTACCCCACTGAAAATAAGGGGTGGCATGGTACCAGAGGACAGAGCAGCTCTGTAATGAGTTGTGAGCTGTGTGTAACATCCTTGGACTAGACCACTGAAATTTACAAGCCCATTTATCTTATTAAACAGTAATGATTTTATATGTCCTAGCTACACACAAAGATAGTCAGAAGTAAAATAAGTAAATAAGATGATTCATAAAAAAATATATGTCTTGATTTTCAGGTATCTTTATCAATCTAGATTCTAAAATATGTGAATGCTAGATGGGTGAAGTTCCAAGGGATTAAGTAATTAACAGACCCATGGCTGGTAAGTAGGACCAGAACTCAAATTCCCTTTTTCTGACTTCAAGTATAGTACTCTTTTAAACTACACCATGCTAAAATTTAGTAAACATAAATTTAGAGATTCTGTTTTGCAAAAGGATATAGACTAAATTGTTAAATTGCTTAATATATTTTTAAAAACTAGGCATACCATTTTTCCCCAGGATTACCCCCCAAAAACACTCAACAGGTGGGCATGCATAAGAATAGATAGGAGACATACATACTCCTTTTATAAGTTTTAAATTTAAAGTCTCAATGGTTTTCACCGTCGTTTTAAATATAATATAAAGAAAAAGTACTAAAGGAGATTTTCTCAGTCAAGTGAGACATTACTATGGGAAGTTATAAATGTTACTACAGTCATTCTTAAATCTTACATGTACTGAGTACCTACTATGCACAAGTCACTGTTTTGGAGGACATATAGTACCATTTGGATATTCAAAGGGTCATTAGTAAGCTCAGCTTGGGAAGAACTTGGGGTTCATTTCAGAAAAGTCATGGTGCAACATAAATATATTTAAACAACCTAATGCTTACTAAGAACTTCAAGATAACAAAAAGGTATGTTAAAATGAGAAAAAACATTTTATCACCATACTGACAACCCTAACAAAGTTTAGTTTGTACTTAATAAAATACTTTTAAGTATTTTTTAAAATATGAATAGATATAATGTACATACTAGAAGTGACATCTTTCTTTATGTGACAAAATTTTGTTTTGTAATACAGATGAACTTGGATAAGGAGTTTGTAGTCCTGAAGTGACTATGGGTATGTAACAGGGTGCAGCCAAGGGTAGGCCCCAAATACGGATTTGTAATGGGGTCCAGAACTCAGGGCGTTCAAGAAATATTAGAGAAAAATATATATATGGTGTCCTCACCCCCACCAGTCTGAACTGGGGGATGGGACACAAGGAACAGGGCCATTGAGAGCTGTTTTGCATAGCAATAGCTTTGCAGCTAATCTCTGGCATGGTCATTTAACATATCTATAGCCTTTAACTGGTTGCATAAATATGTTAAATAGCTGTGGCCCTACTTTGAGCCAGGGGGATGGGAGGGACTTCAACCCAGGATGTGACTCCCCCTGGTTACAGTGCCTGAGCGAGAGCTTGGAGATGACTGGTTCCACTCCATGGGGTCATGCCTGCCTAGACTTATTATGGCAGCCCAGTAAAGCTGGAAGAATAGGGAATGCTGGCAGGTATAACTGATTGTGGGAGGAGTTGGAAATGGGGCTGCAGAGGAAAACTGGTGCAGGGATTTAAACCCAGGTGTAGCAGCCATACCAGGAGTTGGGAATCACCATACGGCTTGGGCAGAGGTCAGGACCACGCAGCTCTGGAGGAGTTGGGACCACACAACTGTGGCAGGAGTTGGGAGCATGCAGCATGGGTGAGAGTTAGGACCACGTGACTCTGGGGTGCTCCCTTTTGCCACGTGGCTTAGGCAGCAGGAGAGACTTTGCCTGGAAGGAGTGAAAGGACTCTTGTTGGTGGGCCATGGGAAGGTGTCACATGCCTTTGAATTAACTGGAGATTGTGGTGGCAACATGGTGGATGGTGCCAGAACTAAGGGGCTGCCTGAACTATGGACTTCTACTTCTTTTCCTGAGATACGGTACCCCAGACTGGGCAAAGAGGGAGAAAAAAGACTGTGTGGGTCTGTGGGTATTCTAAAGAACTTTAGTATTTTAATGAAGACATGAAGTCATTACTCTAAACCTGTATAACTTTAAAATAAATAGTTTCTTTCCTTTTCACCAATCTTTGGCATTGAGAGACATCTTTTCTCTAGCGGTGGGCAAAGTGAACCTAGTATGGCAGGGAATCCCCAGAGAAAAAGGGGAGGTCCTTTTGGTAATAGTATATTATTCACCCTCCCAACCTGGGTCTGTTCTGTAACAGGTATACTCCACTTTAGAAAACACCAATGTCCTTAGTCTGACCAATGACCTAGAATACAGAATTGATGTTCAAAACCCTACTTAGTTCTCTTAAATGTTAACAGGTAAGTAAAAGGTAGAATATTTCTAATTTTTAAAAACAGTTTTTCCCTTCTTGGCTCCTATATTTCCTCATATACCATGCAACACAACCTTACATAAATTTTAGATGTACATTTTTGTGACAAAAAGTCCTACAATTTTCTTTTTTTAGTTCAGTCATTCCACACATGTTTACTAACCATCCACAGGACTCTGAGGTACAGAAAACTTTTATCCAGATAGACAGAGAAAAATACATATATAAATATCAATATAATATACAGTATACTATATCCCAAGAGGTACTTGAATTTTAAAGCAGAGATACAAACTTGTGGTTCAAAATTTCTTGAATAAGAAATGTCCTATGATTATCTTTTCTTAATATCATTTATTCTCAATCTCATCTTGACTTTAACTCCCAAATTTTTACTTTACTTTTTAACTTAGTTAGCTAGAGCTTTGTACTTTATTTCTGAAATGGATAAAACAAAGACTGTACCATTCAAAGGTTATCGAGGAAAACCTTAAGATGTACTGGTCCAGGTATGCCTGTGCTTTTAGCACAACAATGACCCTGTTTAGTTGTCTTCCCTTAGGTTCTACTTTCTCACCTTGGTTTACTGATATTCACCTCACAGGGAGGCAGACTGGACTTAGTCGCATTCAGGACTAAATATAGGAGAGCTTAGTAGTGGCAGTCTTCATGGGTTTTATAAGGAAAATATTTATAAATACTTTGAATAATTGGCCTAAAATTTATTAATTAAAAATAATCATTTAAATTCTTACCTGTAAAAAGAAAGAAGATCAAAACCATTATCATGGTATAACCAAAGTACAGAATTGTACTTGCTGTCCCTGTAATTTGCAGTTTTGAAAAGAAGTAGTGTATTGCATATATTAAGAAATAAACTGCAGTAAAGCCACTAGTAAGGAATGAACGCCATTGCCAATGATAATCCTAAGTAGAAAGGAAAAAAATTAAAGAACAAGAATTACTTTCCAATTAATAGATAACATGTACCAGAATAAAGGTACTAACCAAACATAAATAAATTAAATAACTCCCAGAACCTATTTTTGCTAGAGATTTCAGTATTTTGCTCCTACTGAATTTTGTCAATTTCCCTCCTCACTAAAAGGGCTAAGAAGCATCCCTTATCTTTGGTTGAACTACTTAAACACTAGCTAAAACATATGGAAAAATCTTAAACAGTTTATAAACAATGAATAATGAAGCATTAAAATGTATTTTAAAATGTATGCTTCCCAAAGAACAGCAATACATTTTTTGCTTACTTACATAGTTTACTTACATTTACACAGTTCAAAATTAATACTACTTATCTTATAGTCTAGACAACTATGTTAGGAAGAAAATTAAGTCTATTAAGGCCTAGATGAAATCCATTTTCAGTTATTACTATCATAATTTAGACAAGGTAAGTTTTTGAAACAGTTCTTTTACATAAAGTAGTGTATAGCTCAGCTTAGCAGGAGATACTGCGAAAGAAATACGGTACTTCACTACCTCTCCTACCCTTTTGAATATGTGAAAAATAAATATATTTTAAAAGCATACCAAGATTAAAAATACAAAAGAATCCACACACAAAAATTACCATAGCTAATAAACAAACTCAGCAATGTTATAGGATACAAAATCAACATGAAAGTCAGTTATGTTTTTATATATCAGCAATAAACAATCCAAAAACGGAAAAATAAAAAATAAAAAACATTTACAACAGCTCCAAAAGAATAAAATACTGAGGAATAAATTTAACTAAGGACGTGAAAGACTTATACACTGAAAACTACAAAACAATGGTAAAAGAAATTAAAGGAGACTGAAATCAGTGGAAAGACATCCCGTGTTCATAGAAGACTTAATATTGTTAAGATGAAAATTTTCTCCAAAGTGATCTACAAATTCAATGCAATCCCTATGATCATTTTTTTTTCCAGAAATGGCAAAGTCGATCCTCAAATTCATATGAAATTGCAAGGGGCCCTGAATAGCCAAAATAATCTTCAAAAAGGAAGAACAAAGTTGGAGGGCTTAGCCCAACAGGGTGGTATTAGCACAAGGATAGTGTATACACCACTGGAATAAAATTGAGAATCCAGAAATAAACCCATACGTCTATGGTCAATGAATTTTCAACAACTTTGTCAAGACCATTCCATGAGGAAATAATAGTCTCTTCAACAAATGGTGCTGGGAAACTGGATATCCACATGCAAAAGAATGAAGTCAGACGTCTAACTAATAACATACACAAAAATTAACTGCAAATGTATCTATCAATGATCTAAACATATGAGCTAAAATTATACACTTAGAAGAAAACATAAAGGTAACTCTTTATAACCTTAGATTTAGCAATGGTATCTTTGATATGGCAACAAAAGAAAAAAATAGATAAAATGAGACTTCATCAAAATTAAAATTTTCATATAAAGGGCATCATCAAAAAAGTAAAAAGACAACTTACAGAATGGGAACAATATTTGCAAATCATGTATTTGGTAAAGGTCTAGTATCAGAATATATAAAGAACTCTTACAACCGAACAAAAATTGTTTACCCAATTTTTAAATGGGTAAACAGAGTAGACATGTCTCCAAATAAGATATACAGATGGTCAACAAACAAAAGAAAAGATGCTGAACATTATTAGCCACTGGGGAGATGGAAAACCACAATGAGGTATTACTTCACACACACTAGGATGGCTATAACTTAAAAAAAGGAAAAATAATAGTGTTGGCAAGGACATGGAGAAATTGGAATCCTTATGCACTGTTGGCAGCAATGTAAAATATTGCAGCCACTGTGGAAACCACAGTTTGGAGCTTCCTCAAAAAGTTAAATGGAAAATTACCACATGTCTCAGTAATTCTACTTCTACATGTATACCCCTCAAAATTTAAAACAGGTATTCAAATATTTGTACATGAATGTTCATAGCAGTACTATTCACGATAGCCAAAAGGGAGAAACAAACCTAATGTTCATCAATGAATAAACAAATTGGGGTATATCTATACAATGGAGTATTTATTCAGCTGTAAAAAGAAATCAAGTACTGATGCTTGTTACAATGTGTTGAACCTTGAAAACAGTCTGCTAAGAAGACAGACCCAAAAGGCTACACAATTATATGAAATATATAAAATAAGTAAATCCATAGAAACAAAAGCAGACTGGTAGTTGCAGGGTCTGAGGCAGAGGAAGAGGAGAGTAGGAAGTACCTGCTTAATGGACATAGAATTTTATTTATGGTGGGGGATGATAAAAGTATTTTGAAAGTAGATGGAGGTGGTGGTTATGTAACGATGTAAATGTAGTAAGTGCCAATGATATACTCACTTTAAAAGAGTTGATTTTATGTTATCTGAATTTAACCTCAACTAAAAAAAATGTTTCTTTAATCCTTGCCCAAAGATATGTTTAACCAACTTTTAGAGAGAAAGAAACATCAATGTGAGAAATATCGACTGGTTGCCTCCTGTACATGCCCTGATTCATGACCGAACCTGAAACCTACATCTGTGTCTTAGCTAGGAGTTGAACCCACAACCTTTTGGTGTATAGGATGGTTCTAACTGAGCCACCTGGCCAGGACTAACTTCAATTTTTAAAAAAAGCATCTAAAGTTTAACAAAGTTAGATTTTTATATCCTGTATAGAAAATAACTTATAAAAGAATTACTTAACACACTCTAAATCTTTAGACAGCAACTCTACCTATTACATAAGGATATCATTTTTGCCAGGTTGCCACAAATGCCATTCACTTAAAATCTGTTTATTTTCCCTAAATTTTTGGTCTAGAAATATGTCACAAAAGAAATATTAAGCCAGACATTTAAAAACTAAAAAATAAAAATTCTGCATGACATGCTATTCTTAGGAAATTAGCATTTTAAAGTTAAGTTCAAAGTAAATACTATCTGAACAGATATACAATTTTAACTCAATTCTAAAGAGGGTGACATTTGACTTAGAAATACAGGTCAATTTCTGTCTTAATACGTATCAACAAAAATTATTTCAATGAATAGTTTCAGCCTCATGTCAAAATTATAAACACTGTGTACAAATTAACATAAGTGAATATTACTAATACATACCTCGGCACATAGGTGGAAATAGCAAAGAAGTATAGTTGCTTCAGAACATGTAATAACCAAAATGATAAACACCAGAAATAGGAAGCCAAACATATAATACATCTGGTGTGACCTATAGTCAAACATATCAAAATGAAAGTATAAATATTTTCTCTTTGACACAGTAAATGACACAGTCTTTTCATTTTCCTTCAACTGAAAATGTTTGCTTTTTCTCTCAACTAATCAAAGATGACAAATTCATACAGGTTTAGATGGTGATGTGGTAGGGATAGGGCAGGGGAGAAAAGATACGGCAAAGTCATGGACTTTGCCTTCCTACTCAGGTAGAGCCTGAAACTCTTATTAATTCAAATATGCTTAATCTACTTGTCTACCCGTGAGTCTGACAAATTTGATAAAAAAGTTAATGAAAAGACAGAGCCAAACTAATAAATGGTCACATTTAGTGTATATACATTTAGTATATATATGGTAGTTTCTTATCACATATGATAAAATCAGCTGAATTTGGAAAACATTATAACAATCAGAAGGAAAGAGGTTCTAATCATTAAAAAGTTCTAATTTACTTCTCACTTTATGCTCATTGAACCTTGATGCTTTCTTTAAAATATGTCAATGTGATCAAAAAACTATCATAACATACTGCAATTTGTATACCCTGTAGAGTGGATCAAAATTACCACTATGAGATTTTCCACGCAAATAAGAAATCAGAGAATAAGAACTTGGGATAAGAAAGGACTCTGAAAGCTTAGCTAGCTCAAGTCTTCCTCCAATGCTTGCTTGAAATCCCTCCATCAGGAGCTCAGAGTATCTTCTCTGAAGCAGTACAAATTACTTATTTAAGAACAGAGGTTTGGAAACAATTTTTGTCACATGGTAACTGTGATACATAAATTACTTAACTTTCAAAACCTCATTTTAATCCCTGTGAAATGTGGATAGTAACCACCTCATAGACATCTGAGGAGGAATTAATAAGCCCTCAATTAATAATAGGTGTGTATCATTATTATTATTTTTTCACATAAAAAATAAAATAACCTTTTGGTTCATAAGATTTTTTAAAATTTTATTTTATTGTTTATGTTATTACAGTTTGTCCTGGCTTTTTCCCCTCTCCCTCACCTCCACCAGCAACCCTCTCCCTCTTAAGACTTCTGATTATTGGAGAATGGTTTACATTTGTAAAATATAAGTAATAACCCATGTACACAAAATGAGAAAGCTACTACTACATATAGTGGTAATGGGAATAAGAGGACTTAGTCCTTAGCTTACCAAATACTATTCAGAATGAAGAAAAGCTGTATAAAGATGCATCCAAAGGGCAAAATTCCTCCCATGATAATACCAGGCAATGGCTTTGTGTAGAAGGACTGTTCAGGAATCTGACGTGGAATCTGATTGGTTCGAACTGGGTGTTCAATGGCCTTCGGTAAGAAAAAAAATGCAAGAAAAAAGAAAGAATTTGTAATTATATATCTATTTAAAAACTTCTTCTCTGTACTAGATTATTTGCCTGGTTTTTTTTCAGCTTCCATGCTGATACTAATGGCAATACAAGTCTACTTAAGTCATCAAAGGGAAATCTGTATTTAGAAGCAACAAACCAGACACTAGGTGAAATACTGTCTGTCTACTGGAACAAGCCACTGTCACCAGCAGTTATCCACTGACTAGTGGCTTTACACTAAGAATGAATACACAGAAGATAATATAGTACTTAGAAAAAAATAGTTAATAAAAAAGTAGAGTTAGGTTTTCCTTTTTAAATATATATTCACTGTAAGAAATTAGCTGGTTCTGAAATTATTATCAATGTATTTTTATTGGGAGATGGGCAATGCCATCTTTATTAAAATTGCTCAATTTTACTAAGACTCAAGAACATGAAGATGACAATGAATGGCTATATAAAGCTTTATTACCATAAGGTATAAGTAATGTTCTCAATTATTATCTTTCATAACACACATGACAGTATAAAAATAACTAGAATCTAAAGTACCTAAATATAGTTATATGAGTGGGGAAAAAAGGGCACATATGTAGAAATTAATTTTCTTACAAAAAAGTTCAAAACATGCTTCTAAAGTTTTTGTGACGATACATCAAAATGTAAAACTTGTCTCACTGAGATTATACTTTCATGGACTATATTTTTTATACATATATATAATTCTATGAATATATATATTTTCATAAAATCATTACATATCTTTTATTTTTAGAATTTTAAGTCCTTATCTATGTTGTTTAAAAAATTTCAAACTGTCAGTTTACTACTTATGCTATATAGATATTAAATCATAAATTAAATAAAATGATAAATAATTGAAAAATCTTTTATTAGACTGGCATGGTAGGTACAGTGGAGACTATGAGGCAATGACAGTTTCTTCCAAAGCACTCCAGGTTGCCTCACAAAGTGTACTATAATACATTATTTCTTTTAACCTTGTGGACTGAATATTTTCAGAGAAGAGCAAGAATAAGGAAGTTGGAGAAAGACACTGAAAAATAAATTGTCATTTTCTTCTTAGATAGAAGAGGATAGCAGAGGTGGTGAAAGATAAGGCAAGGGAGGGAGGAAGTGACCCTTGATTATAATCTTTCTTAAAACTAAGTATTAGCAGGTAAGCTATATTCAATTTATTATAAAGCAGAGGATGGCAGAGGAGTAGGTGAGAACTGAGACCACTTGCTCCTGCACCCAACTGGGACCCTTAGCATCTGATCTTCTGAAGAACAAACTGAATAGCCAACAGAATCTTAGCTAAGTTTGGAAGCCAAAGTGCGCACAGGACACTTCAAAATGGGCAGTAAGGAAGTTTTACAGGCAGACTGGGAAGGTCCTCAGAAGTGCAGCTGCCACCCCACGACAACAGAGGAGAGCCAGGTCAGTTATAGGAGCCTAGAGGCTCCATCTCCTCCCAGGGGAGGGAAATCCCAGACCCTTGCCAGGAGAAACTTGAACGTGTAAAGTCGCTTGGGGGGTGGGAAAGGCAGCAACACACACAGCTGGTGGCACACCCAAGCTGGGGTGGAGGTTGCTGGCCAGGACAGTGCCAGAGAGCAGGGGATCCTGGCAATAACTGGAGCTGGGAGAAGAGGTGGGCCAGGACTGGCTGTGACCCAGACAGACTCTGGACTTGCCAGAGGTTTGGAGTGTGTGGAAACCCGGTCAGTGGCTCAGAGAGGCAGTGGCACTGAGACTTTTCAAAAGAGGACTGACAGACACACAGGGCAGGGACCTCGCATGCACAGCTGCTAGACCAGTGAGGGCAGTTTGCTCCCATTCAGTGCACCTCATGGACTGATCAAAGGGGTGCAAAGTGAGGTGGTTTATTGGCTCCAACTCAGCAAGCAACTGTGCAAAATAGAGTGTGGGCAGCACAGTGCTCTGATAATGTGGGCTGGAAAATGGGTACCTGTAATTATTGTAGCCATGACAGAGCCCCCATCCTTGCAGAACCATCGGGAAAGGGAAAATGGACCCTAAGCCCCCACCCTGTGTAGGAGCTGGGAAGACCTACAAAAAAGGCTGGGTAGGCTTAATGATAAATAGCTGCTTCTCCCATCCCCACCCCAAGAGTAGGACAGTAAGACCTAGACCTGAAAGAAAACCAGAGATGGATCCAGAAACAAGTTAGAAGGCAAGCACCAACAGCTGAGACAAATTTCACCTTGGCTCTTCATCAGAACTTGCATTTTTATTTCTCTTCTTTTTAGTTTTTTTGTTTGATATTTCCCTTTCATACTGCATTTAAATTTTTCTTCTTTCGCTTCACTTGTATTCCAAGTAACTCACAACTTTTGGTCTTCTACTTTTTATTCAGATCATATAATATCATACTACTGTTATTCCAAATCCCACACAGCACCCTTCTCTGGTTTTAATCCATTTTGCCATATTCCTGAGCTTTATTACTGTTGTGTAAACTTTATTTTCTCTCACACTGAGCCATGTTCCTATCTCTTAATCTCACTATTTCTCTTCCATCTAATCTTGCATAAGCACTCTTCTTTCTTAAGTCAGCTCACATTCTTTTTACCCTCTAACAAGAGTTTTATTTATTTTTCACCTTTTATAAACAATGGCTGGCTGGGCGAAATACCATGGTTATTGATGTACTTCTCCAATGGAACTCTGACCTGTTCACTATTTGTTTGTACTTTAAATCCAATAAAATACTCCGCCCCACCCATCTTACTCCGTTTTGCCTTCCCCCTGCCCCTGATCAGTTGAGTGAGGAATTTTATTTCATTTCTATTCCCCTACCCCCTTTCTCAACCTGGACTTTACCCTGTATTCTTATTAGTTTGCTTTCCCCAGCCTCTCAAAATCATTTTTCTTTACTGTAGACATCTCATATTCACTTTTTGCTTTTATACAACATTCTTATTCCTGTTCCCCTTTATTAAGCTTCAGTCAACTGTCGTTGCTATTGACCCTGCTGTGGTTGTTTGGCAATTTTCACCCTGTTGGTCTAATAGCTTTTCAATTTTACTTCAAACCTCATAGTATACTCTTCCCTCTTCTTACCCCCTTGTTCCTATCACCCCTTCATGTTTTATTTACATTTTAAATTTTGTTCTCTCCCTTTCTTTGCCCCAGTTCTATCCCTATTCTTATCAATTCTCCTTGTTCTTACCACTCAATAACATTTTCCCCTCATTTAGTCATCTCATATTCCCTTTGTCATAGCTTCTAATACTGTAATCTCTCTTCATCTTTATTAATCTTTGTGGTTGAGATTGCTGATGTGGTGGGGGAGGGTTCTTTTTGCTGGGGTAGGTTCAGTTGTCTGGTATACTGCTTTATTAACCAACACCTGTACAACAGCATACAAGACAAGGTGGGAGTTGTGATGAACAGTAAGTCCACTGGAGGGGAGAACCTACCAACAAAGGAGCCACCAACAAGAAAAACCCAACTACAACAAGACAGCCCACAAAAAATGGAAGAAAGAGCAACCCTAAAACATTCAGATAAGGATATCAAAGAGACTGCAACACTGAGTCCCACAGAACTCCTTCCACAGAAGTTCACTCTACAAAGATAGCTGGCAAAGCTGAGCATCTAGAATCACAAAACAAAAACAGTCTCTTAAATGAGGAGACCAAGAAAGAACCCACAATCAAAAGGAATAGAAAAATCCCCAGTAAAAGTGCTAAATGAAATGGAGGCAAGCAAACTATCAGACATAGCATTTAAAAAAAAAGGTTATAAAAATACTCAAGAAACTCAGTGACAACTAGAAGGAACCGAGGGGGCACTACAACAGCATGAAAAAGGAAATAGAAACTATAAACAAGAACCAGGAAGAAATTAAGAACGCAACATCTGAAATTAAAAATACACTAGAAGAAACTACAAACAGGCTGGATGAAGCAGAAGACCAAATTAGTGAGCTGGAAGACAAGGTAGAAAGAAATACCTACGCAGTGTAACAGCATGAAAAAAGACTCAGAAAATATGAGGAAAGCTTAAGGGAACTTCAGGACAACATTAAACGTAACAACATTCGAATAATAGGAATACCAGAAGGAGATGAAATGGAGCAAGGGATAGAAAACCTGTCTGAAAAAATAGTGACAGAAAACTTCTCTAACTTGGAAAGGGGAAAAGCCAAGCAAGTGCAGGAAGCACAGAGGGTCCCAAACAAGTTGAACCCAACTTGTTTGGGTTCTACTACTCTATGACACATCATAATTGAAATTCCAAGTTTTAAACACAAAGAGAGAATTTTAAAAGCAGTAAGGGAGAAACAGTAACATACAAAGGAGCTCCAATAAGGCTAGGAGCTGATTTTGCAACAGAAACAATACAAGCCAGAAGGGAATGGCAAGAAATATTCCAAGTAATGAAAAGCAAAGGCCTGCAACCAACTGCTAATACCCAGCAAGGCTGTCATTCAAATGGAAGGCAAAATAACGAGTTTCCCAGACAAAAGAAGGTTACAAAAATAAACCTACAGCAAACAAGCACTTTAAGATATGCTAAATGGACTGCTTTAAGAAGATGAAGGAATACAGTGAGAGAAAGGGGAACACAGATACAAAAGGAAAAATGGGAATGAATAAGTACCTTTCGGTAGTAACATTAAATGTAAATGGATTAAACGATCCAATCAAAAGACACAGGGTAGCTAAATGGATAAGAAAACATAATATGAATATATGTTGTCTACAAGAGACTGACCTCAGAACAAAAGACCTAGACAGACAGAAAGTGAAGGGTTGGGAAAAAATATTCCAAGCAAATTCACAGGAAAAAAGAAAAAAGCCAGAATAGTAATACTTACACAAAATAGATTTCAAAACAAGCCATAAAAAGAGACAAAGAAGGCCGTTTCATAATTGTAAAGGGACAAACCCATCAGGAAGCTATAAACATTATAAACATACATGCATCCAACATAGGAGCACCCAAACATATAAAGATGAAGTCTTGGAGGACTTCAAGAAAGGTATAAACAGCAATACACTTATACTAAGGGATTTTAACACCCCACTGTCAAAAATGGATAGATCATCCAATTAAAGTATCAACAAGGACACTGTGGCACTGAACTACACACTAGATAAAATGGGCTTAATCAATACATATGGAACCTTTCACCCCAAAAAAGCAATGTTACATTTCATGAAACATTTTCAAAGACAGACCGCATGACAGGACACAAAACAAGCCTCAACAAATTAAAGAAAACTGAAATCACATCAAGCATTTTCTTAGATCACAATGGTTGAAACTAGAAACCAAACTCAGGGAAAAACTCAAAAACAATCAAATACACGGACACTGAATAATATGTTACTAAACAATGCATGGGTAAACAATGAGATCAAGGAAGAATCAAAAAGTTTCTGGAATGAAAATGAACATACAACAACCCAAAACCTATGAGACACAGTGAAGGCATTCCTGACAGGGAAGTTTATAGTAATACAGGCCTACCTAAAAAAGACAGAAAAATTTCAACTAAACAACCTAACCCTACATCTATAAAAACCAGAGGAACATTAACAAACAAAATCCAGAGCAAGAGGAAGGAAATAATCAAGATCACAGTGGAATTAAATGACGTGGAGACTAAAAGAACAATTCTAAGGATCAAAAAAATCTAGGAGCTAGTTCTTTGAAAGCATAAACAAAATTAACAAGCCTTTCAGCAGAGTCATCAAGAAAAGAGAGATGATGCAAATAAAATCAGAAATGAAAGAGGGGAAATTACAACTGATACCACAGAAATACAAAGGAATGTTAAGAAATTACTATGAAAAACTGTATGCTAAGACATTTGAAAACCTGAGCAAAATAGACAAATTTCTAGAAACATATAATCCTCCAAGACTGAGTCAAGAAGAAGCAAAAAGCCTGAATAGACTGGTATCAGCTGGTGAAATTGAAGCAGTAATCAAAAAACTCCTGGCACACAAAAGCCCTGGGACAGATGCATTCACAGAGAATTTTACCAGTCATTTACAGAAGAGCTAACCTGATTCTTCTCAAACTATTCCAAAAAATCCAAGAAGAAGGAAGACTCCCAAATTCTTTTTATGAGGCCAGTATTATCCTAATTCTAAAACCAGATAAGGACACAACAAAAAAAGAAAACCACAGGCCAATATTGCTGATGAACATAGATGCTAAAATCCTGAAAAAATTGGCAAATTGGATCCAGTAATACATTAAAAAGATCACACACCATGATAAAGTGGGATTCATCCCAGGGATGAAAAGAAGGTTCAATATTCGCAAATCAGTAAATGTAATGCACCACATAAACAAGAGGAAAGACAAAAACCACATGATCATATCAATAGATTTTGAAAAAGCATTTGATAAAGTATAGCACCCATTTATGATAAAAACACTCAGCAAAGTGGGAGTAGAGGGAGCATACCTCACCATAATAATAATAAAGGCCATGTACAAGAAACCTACAGCCAACCTTATATTCAATGGGCAAAAACTAAAAGCTTTCCCACTAAGATCAGGAACAAGTCAAGGGTGTCCACTTTCACCACTTCTATTCAACATAGTACTGGGATTTCTAGCCAAAGCAATCAGACAAGAAAAAGAAATAAAAGGCACCCAAATTGGAAACAAGGAAGTAAAGCTGTCACTGTTTGCAGATGACATGATAGTGTACATAGAAGACACTGTTGACTGCACCAAAAAACTACCTGACCTAATAAATGAATTTGGGAAAATGGAAAGATATAAAGTCAACATTCAGAAATCGACGGCATTTTTGTATACCAACAATGAAATATCAGAAACAGAAATTAGAAAAAAAAGAAACAGTTATTAGAAAAAAATCCCATTTACTTTAGCAACAAGAAAAATAAAATACATAGGAATAAACTTAGCGAAGGAAGTAAAAGACCTGTACTCAGAAAACTACACATACACAACACTGAAGAAAGAAATTAAGGAAGACACAGATAAATGGAAGCATATTCCTGTGTTCATGGATTGTAAGAATTAACATCATCAAAATGTCCATACTATCCAAAGCAATCTATAGATTCAATGCAATTCCTATTAAAATACCAATGACATATTTCACAGATATAGGACAAATATTTCAAAATTTTATATGGAAACATAAACAACCCTGAATAGCCTCAGCAATTGAGAAAGTAAAAAGTAGGAGGGATCAAAATGCCTGATATCAAACTATATTATAAGGCCATTGTAATCAAAGCACAGTCTGGTACTGGCATAAGAACAGAAACAGACCAGTGGAACAGAACAGAGAGCCCAGAAATAAACCCATGTCAATACAGTTCAGTTAATATTTGACAAAGGGACCGGGAACATGTAGTAAAATGTAGTAAAAATAGCCTCTTCAATAAATGATGTTGGGAGATTTGGACAAGTACATGCAAAAAAATGAAACTAGATGACCAACTTATACCATACACAAAAGTAAACTTAAGATGCATAAAAGACAAATATAAATCATGACAACATAAAAGTCCTAGAGGAAAACATAGGTGGGAAAATATCAATATTGTATGTGTCAATATTTTCAAAGATATATCACCTAGGGCAAGGGATATAAAGGAAAGAATGAACAAATGGGACTACATCAAACTAAATAGCTTCTGCACAGCTAAAGATAACATCAACAAAGTGGCAAGGAAACCAACTATATGGGAAAACACATTTGCCAATGATACCTTGGACAAGGGTTTGATCTCTAAAATATATAAAGACCTCACGACTCCACACCAGGAAGACAAGCAATCCAATTAAAAAATGGGCAAATCACCTGATCAGATACTTCTCCAAGAAGGACATATAGAGGTCCCATAGACACATGAACAAATACTCAACATTACTAGCCACTAGAGATATGAAAATTAAAACAACAATGAGATACCAGTTCACACCAGTCAGAATGGCCATGATTTACAAATCACCAAACAACCAATGCTGGTGAGGTTGTGGAAAAAAGGGAACCCTAGTGCACTGTTTACATGAATGCAGGCTGGTGCAGCCACTGTGGAAAACAATATGGAAGTTCCTCAAAAAACCAAACATGGTGCACTGGCTGGTGTGGCTCAGTGGTTGAGTGCTGGCCTTTGAATCAAAGAGTCACTGGTTTGATTCCCAATGTAGGGCACAAACCGGGGTTGCCAGCCAGGTTGCCAGTAGGGGGCACATAAGAGGCAACCACACACTGATGTTTCTCTCCCTGTCTTTTCCCCCCTTTTCCATGTCTAAAACATAAATATATAAAATCTTTTCAAAATTATTTTAATTGTTGTTCAAGTACAATTTTCTGCCTTTTACCCCCATCCCAGTCCACCCCCCTCCCCCTCCCCTAAATAAATAAAATCTTAAAGAAAAAACCCCAACAAACTAAAGATGGAAATGTCTTTTGATCCAACTATCCCACTGCTGGGACTAAACCTAAGAATACTGAATCAACAATTCAAAAGAACCTATGCATCCCAATGTTCATAGCAGTGTTATTTACAATAGCCAAGAGCTTGAAACAGCCTAAGTGCACATCAGTAAATGAGAGGATCAAAAAATTGTGGTACATTTACACAATGGAATACTACTCAGCAAAAAGAAAGAACCCCTACGCTTCACGATAGCGTGGATGGAGCTGGAGAGCATTATGCTAAGTGAAATAAGCCAGGCAGTGAAAGACAAATACCATATGATCTCACCTGTAAGTGGAACCTAATCAACACAACAAACAAATATGCAAAATAGAACGTGAGACCTGGAAATAAAGAACAAACTAATAGTGACCATAGGGCAGGGGGAAGGGAGATAATTGAGAAAGAAGGGGAAGGGGCAAGCAAAGGAACAGGAATAGAGGACTGATGGACACGGACAATGGGGGTGACTGGCTGTGGTAGTTGGGTGGTAGGATGGGGTGAGCAATGGGGAAAAAGGTGGGACAACTGAACAATAAATAATAAAAAATTTTAAAAATATTTATTATAGAGCAATTTTTATTTTAAAAATTGCTAGCTTTAATTTATAGTCACCTCTTTTACAACTTTACTTCTTAACCCATACACTTGGTTACTTAGTTAAGTAATGCACACTAGAAACATTTATTGCTAAGGAAAAAACATACATACATTAAGGTTAAAATAAAAAGTAGGAAAATAATTTATTTTAATGTCAAAATTTCAAAATTTTGATTAGTTTAAACTTGTTTTTCATTTCCTATTAATTTATATTAGTTTCCACTTACCTAGAGAACTTTGAAATCTAAGTTTGTATTTATAATCTCTCTACTACACTCCTACGTATGTACTTTTTAAACAATAATTACAATGAAACTTCAAAGTCATCAATCTTCTGTGAATTCCAGATCCCACAGAACAAATTTATATGTTTTAGACATGTATCTTTTAAGGTGGCATATGCTAGTTTCCACAGTTGAAACTCATTTGAATAAGTTAAACTTACATTCTTCTTAAAACCAAAGTATGCACCAATAAATGTTAGAGGCACAGATATGCAGAACCAAAGGGCCAATATGGCAACCAGTGTTCCAAAAGGAATAGCTGCTGAAGATCCTTCTCCCCAGAGAATCAGATTCATTATAAAGAAGTCAGCAAATACAATCCTGAAAGACAAAATAGGCTTTTAAAGTAAAACTTGAGTTAGAAGCAAAATGAAATAGCAGCAATCATATGAATATAATATCACAATTTCTGTGTTACATACGAAGAAAGTAAAACTGCTGAGTCACGAGGTATGTGAATTTAAAACTTCAGTAGAAATTGCATAATTACTCTTCAGATTCGTTTCGCCTGACTTAAATTCCTGCGAGCAGCTACTGAAAGTTGTCGCTATATATTTTCATTATGCCAGAGATTGTCAGATTTGTTGTTTTAATTTTCATTTCCTATTGACAACTGCATCTGAGTATCCTGTATTTGTTGGCTTCTAAGGTCTTACCTTTTGTGACTTACTGGTTACATCCACTGCTTATTTTGTCATTTCCATTGCATGATTTTTAGAAAGTCACATATGTCAGCTATTCCTACACTCCATCAACTAACTCCTTGTTAAGTATCTTGTTCTCCCAGTTTATGGCTTTTGATGAACCCAAACATTTGAATATGTGTACTTTATTTCCTTTCAGTCTTTCTTCTATGAGTACATTTTCAAAAACATGACTGTAATCTTACTATGATCACTTCTATGTAACCTGCATAGTTTTTAATGTTACCAAAGTCATCAATTTTTTTCCCTTTATCCTTTGGGTAACTTGTTCAAGAGAAGAAAGCCTTTCCTAAACTGGGATCATGAAGATACTCTTCTGTATCATCATCTAATTATTATACCTGTTAGAATACATTTTGATTTTAATCCACCTAGAACTGATTCCATGTGTGTGAGATAAGAATAGAATTTTTCTCCCTTCATCTAGCATGCTTCCATGTATACATGGTCTATTTCTGTGTTCTCTGTCCTGCTAGCCATGGGCCATTTCCAAACTCCTTCACCATACTAAGTTTTCTTATCAAGTATCATGGCAAATTTGTATCTCTTACTAGTTAAGCAATGTAGACTGGCCATAATATGGATTATGCCTATTTTGAGGAGTTATTTCAGGATATTATAAAGGTTTTCTGTTGCTAATACTCCTGTAAGTAGATTCCTGTTCCCACAAAACTACCATTAGCATTCAAATATGTTATTTGCTATTGGCGGTATTCATGATCTTGTAATAATAGCTGACATCTAGCCATTTTGCCAAACTCTTATTAACTCTACAAATTTTATATAGCTGAAATTTGTTGATGTTCTCTGTATACAATATGCCACCAATAATATGATCTCCAACTTTTGAAATGTATTCCTTGTTTCATGCTAAACTGAAGCCATAAAAGTGATGTAATGAAAGTATCTCTAGTGTTTCATCATTAAATGATTGTTGGATTTTAAATAGAGATGAGAATTTTATTAATACAAGAAACCATTTTCCTCTCCATTAAATGCTTTTCTTAAATGTGTTTTTTAAAAAAGATTTTATTTATTTATTTTTAGACAGAGGAGAAGGGAGGGAGAAAGAGAGGAAGAGAAACATCAATATGTGGTTGCCTCTCAAGTGCCCTGCACCAGAGAACCTGGCCCGCAACTCAGGAATGTGCCCTAACTGGGAATTGAACCAGCGACTGTTTGGTTCATAGGCCAGCGCTCAGTCCACTGAGCCACACCATCCAGGGCTCTCCATTAAATTCTTTTTTGAAAATTTTTTTTAATTTTTATTTATTTATTTTTAGAGAGGGGGGAAGGGAAGGAGAAAGAGAGGGAGAGAAACACTGATGTGTGGTGAAAGACCATCAATTGGTTGCATCTCGCATGCCTCCAACTGGGGACCTGGCCCACAACCCAGGCATGTGCCCTTACCTAGAACTGAACTGGCAACCTTTTGGTTCACAGGCTGGCACTCAATCCATTGAGACACACCAGCCAGGCCATTAAATTCTTTTTAAATCTGGAAACAACGTTTAATATTATCAAATGCCATTTTGTTGTGTCTACTATAATAATTATATGCAGGTGTTTATCTGTATAAAATCATATGAATCAATTTCATAGTATTAAAACATCCTTTTCCTAGGTGAACACCAATTTCCCTCTCTCCAGGAACTTGGGTTGTTGGCTCTCTCTATCCCTCTGCTTACCTTACCATCCTACTGGTGAACACCTACTTTTGAAGTAAATGAAGATCAGAGAAGGGCTGTTCAGAGACATAAAGGAACAGCCATAGGACAATTTCTACAAAGCCAAAAAAGGAAGGAGTTTCAAGGAGAAGGTATTCCAATGTTAGACAATGTAGACAGGTAAAGATAGTGAAAATAATTTCTAGATTTGAAAATAACATCACTAGTAATCTTCAAGAGAAGTTCACTAAAATGACAGAAGAAAAAAAGACAGGATGGCATGGGTTTACCCTGTAAATGATTGTTGAGAAAACAGAGTAAGGAAGTGTAGACTATTTTTTCAAGGAATTTTGTTGGGAATGGAAAAAAAAAATAAGATAGGAGACAGCTCTTTTGGGATGTGGGAGACTTAAGCATATGTGTAGGAGTGAGATGAAACACATGAACAGAACACAAAGAAAGGGAGACATGAAAGATGTCAGAGATTGGGGGGACATTTGAAAGTCAAGATTCTGAAGCAAATCATGACTGACAGTCTTGGTAAAAAGGGACACTTTCTGAGTTGATAGCAAAAGGATAGAGGACAAAAGATACAGTTAGAGAAAAGCACAAAAATTTGAATAGAACATGAAAGGTTGAGTCTTCAGGAGAGGTAAAAATCTGAGATTATTATCCCAAATGTTTATTAAAATTTCAGCTACTGTGCCCTGGCTGATGTAGCTCAGTAGATTGAGCATGGGCCTGTGAACCAAAGGGTCACTGGTTCGATTCCTACTAAGGACACATGCCTGGGTCGTGGGTCAGGTTCTCAGTAAGGGTTGTGTGAGAGGCAAACACACACTGACGTTTCTCTCCTTCTAAAATAAATAAATAAATAAATAAAATCTTGTAAAAATTTTTTTGGCTATTATAATTCTTTCATTACTGGCCTGCAATGAAACAGTCCTGGACTCCAGATTTAACTTTTGGCCTGTGTTATTGCTGCTGACCAGAGGCTACTTCTTGCCTCCCATGGGGAGAATTTGGTGAGTTGGGAAAAGTGGGTTCTATTTTTAGGATTACATGTACATCAGATACTTGGTATCAGAGGCTATTCTCCAAAGAGACATGTTGTGTTGTTTTTTTTTAATTTAATTTTATTTTAATTGTTGTTCAAGTATAGTTTTCTGTCTTTTACTCCTATCTCAGCCCACCCCATCTGCCCTCCCCACCTCTTTCCCATTTCCACCCCCCTTGTTTTTGTCCACGTGGGACATGTTTTTTTTTAATGCAGTGGTTTTTAAATTTTTCAAAAAAATTTTATGTGTTTACTTATCGAATAAACTTTAAAATGCAGCAATCCTTTCGATAAAAATCTGAAAATATAACCTGCCTGACTGATATTAGGTGAGGATTCCTTTCTACGGCCATGTCTATAGCTTTAAATGAAGTATATAAGCCATTTACATTTAAGGTGGTAACTAACAGATATGTTTTTAGTGCATTTTTACTGTTTGACAATTTTCCTTTATTTTTTTCCCTTTCTAAACAAAAGACAGAGGGTAGCTAAGTGGATAAAAAAACAAGACCCATATACACGTTGCCTCCAAGAGTCCCACCTCAGATTGCAAGATACACAACAACTAAAAGTAAAAGATATTTCATGCAAATGGAAAGAAAAAAAGCTGGAGTAGCAATAGTTATATCCTACAAAATAGACTTTAAAATCAAGGGAAAGAAGGACACTATATAATAGTTAAGGGAACAATCCAACCAGAGGATATAACCCTATAAACATTTATACACGCAACACAGGAGCATCTAAATATGTAAAGCAAATCTTGATGGACATAAAGGGAAAGAGACTGACAGAAAAACAACCAACACTCCAGGATTTGAACACGCCATCAACGTCAATGGACGGATCCTCCAGACAGAAAATCAACAAGGAGAGAGAGGCCTTAAACACACTAGATTAAATGGATTTAACTGATGTCTTCAGAGCATCTCATCCCAAAAGATATTACATAC
The DNA here is from genome assembly GCF_004126475.2 of Phyllostomus discolor. Taxonomy (NCBI): domain Eukaryota; kingdom Metazoa; phylum Chordata; class Mammalia; order Chiroptera; family Phyllostomidae; genus Phyllostomus; species Phyllostomus discolor. The sequence goes on along the minus strand of NC_040913.2, from coordinate 53,848,355 downwards.
TTCTCAAGTGCAGATGGTACGTTTTCTAGGATAGACCACATGTTAGGACACAAAACAGTCTCAATAAATCTAAGAAGACTGAAATCATATCAAGCATCTTCTCTGACCACAATGCTATGAAACTAGAAATCAATCATAAGAACACTGAAAAACACAAAGACATGGAAGTTAAATAACATGTTATTAAACAATGAATGGGTCAACAATGAATCAAGGAAGAAATCAAAAGATACCTTGAAACAAATGAAAATGAGAACACACAATCCACCATCTGTGGGACACACGGAAAACAATCCTAAGAGGGAAACTCGTAACATTACAGGCTTATCTCAAAAAAACAAGGAAAAGCTCAAATAAACAATCTCAGTTTATACTTAAAGGGACTGGAAAAAAGAATGATAGAGCCCCAAGTGAGTAGAAGGAAGAAAATGATAAAGATAGAGCAGAAGTAAATGAAAGAGTCCTAAAACAACAACAACAAAAGATCGATGAATCCAAGAGCTGGTTCTTTGAAAAGATAAACAAGAATTGACAGACCTTTAACTGGATTCATCAACAAAAAAGTAAACAAAATCAGAAATGAAAAAGGAGAAATAACAACTGACACCAAAGTAATACAAAGGACTGTAAGAAAATATTATGAACAAGGACATGCCAACAAACTGGACAACCTGGATGAAATGGATAAATTCCAAACATACACTCTTCCAAAACTAAATCAGGAAGAATCAGAGAATCTGAATAGACAGATCACACCAAGTGACACTGCAGCAGTAATCAAAAACTCCCAACAAACAAAAGCCCTGACCAGATGGCCCCACAGGGAAATTTTACCAAACATTCTGGGAAGAACTAACAACTCAGCTTCACAAACTATTTCAAAAAATTCAGGAGGAGGGAAGGCTCCCAAGCTCATTTTACGAGGCCTGCATTATCCTAATTCCAAAACCAGATAAAGACATTACAACAAAAGAAAATTATAGGCAATATCCCTGATGAACACAGATGCTAAAATCCTCAACAAAATATTAGCAAACCAAATACAGCAATGCATCAAAAGATCATACACGGTGATCAAGTGGGATTTATTCCTGGGATGCAAGGTTGGCACAACATTTGCAAATCAATAAATGTTTTTCACCACATAAACAAAATAAAGGATAAAAACCACCTGATCAAATCAGTAGGTGCAGAAAAAAGCATTTAACAAAATCCAGCACCCATTTATGATAGAAACTCTCAGCAAAGTGGGAATAGAGGAAACATACCTAAACATAACAAAGGCCACATATGACAAACACAATACCACCATCACATTCAATGGGCAAAACCTATGAGTGCTCCCCTTAAGATCAAGAACAAGACAGGGATGTCTGCTTTTACCTCTCTTATTCAACATAGTACTGGAAGTCCTAGCCAGAGCAATCACACAAGAAGAAGAAATAAAAGGCATCCAAATTGGAAAGGAAGAAGTAAAACTGACTTTATTCACAGATGACATGCTACTGCACAGAGGGAACCCCAAAGATTCCACCAAGAAACTACTAGGACTGATAAGTAAATTCAGCAAAGAAACGGGATACAAAATTAATATCCAGAAATCAGCTGCATTTTTATATGCCAACACAATTTCCCTAACAGAAAGGGAAATTACCACCCAAAGCAATCAATAGATTCAACTCAATACCTATCAAGATTCTGATGATGTATTTCCCAGAACTAGAACAAATATTTCAAAAATTTATATGGAACCACAAAAGGCCCCATTGTAGCAACAGCGATACTGAGAAAGAATATCAAAGTTGGAGGAATCACACTACATAATATTAAACTATACTATGAAGCCATAGTAATCAAAACATCATAGTATTGGCATAAAAACAGACACATAGATCAATGCAATAAAAGAGAGAACCCAGAAATAAGCCCACACATTTATAGTCAACTAATATTCAACAGACAAAGTAAGCACATACAATAGGCTCAAGACAGTTTATTCAACAAAGTGTTGGGAAAATTGGACAAATATATGTAGAAAAATGAAACTAGGCCACCTTTTTAAACCACACACAAGAATAAATTCAAAATCAATCAAAAACTTAAATGCTAGACCCAAACCCTTAAAAACTGTAGAAGAATACATAGGTAGCTAAATACCGTACACTGCTCACAACAATGTTTCACTGGATATATCTCCCCAGGCAAGGGAGACAAAAGAAAAAATAAACAAATGGGGCCACATCAAACTAAAAAAGTTTTTACAAAGCAAAGAATACATCAATAAAATAAAAAGACAACCCACAGAATAGGAGAACATATTCACCAACACACCTCTTAAGGGGTTAATATATAAAATGTATAAAGAACTTAAAAACTCAACACCAAAAAAACTCCTCCAAAAGACCCCAAACAATCCAATTAAAAAATGAGCAAAGGACCTGAATAGACATTTCTCCATAAAGGACCAATAGATGGTCCATAGATGGCCAATGGACATATGAAACGATGCTCAACCTCATTAGTCAATAGAGAAATGCAAATTAAAACCACAATGAGATATCTCACATTTGTCAGAATGATTATCATCAATAAATAAAAAAAACAAGTGCTGTTAAGAATGTAGAGAAAGGGGAACCCTTTTGCACTGTTGGTAGGAATGCAGACTGGTGCACCAACTGTGCAAAGCAGTATGGAGATACCTCAAAAAATTAGAAATGGACATGCCTTTTGAGCCGGCAATCCCACATTTGGCAATATATCTGAAGGAACCCAAAACACTAGTTCCAAAGAACATAAGCACCCCTATGTTCATTGCAACATTATTAACAATCACCAAGATTTAGAAGCAGCCCAAGTGTTCTCCATCAGTAGATGACTAGGTAAAACAAATATGGGACATGTACACAATGGAATACTACTTGGCTATAAAAAAGAAAATGCTACCCTTTTCGACAGTATGATGGACCAGGAGAACATTATGCTAAGTGAAATAAGCCAGTCAGAGAAAGACAAATACTGTATGATTTCACTTGTATGTAGAATCTAATGAACAAACTGAACTAACAGGCAAAATAGAGAGAGACTCATATATAGAGAGCAGGATGACAGGGCAGGGGTTTGGCGTTAGGGTTGGTTAGGTGGGTGGAGGGACTGAGCAAAAGGAGAAAGGACTCATGGACATGGACAATAGTGTTGTTATTGTGGGGCTTAGGGAGATATAAGGGAATGAAATGGTAATGGAAAAAACACAACTACGATTAAAACAAAACACAGCATACCCAATAACATGCCAGACTAACATCTACAGATTAATGTACAGACTTTTTAAAATGGAACATAAAAACTTTCCATACCTAGAGGTACTTTTCCCAAATAAAACATGTAGTAGTCATTCTGTAAATGTTTATTAAATATTCATTTTTCAGCATTTAAACAAAGTCAATTCTTCAGTACATAGTTTAGAGACAAATAATGTTAAAGGCTTAAGGGATTAAAAATTTGAGAACTACCATATAACTATGTTAACAAAGTTATTATGGAAAAATTCACTTACCCAGGACAAAGAAAAGAGGTCAATAAAACATTTGTTTTCCACTTCTCACCTCCAAAGGCTGTAGAAGAAAACAAAATGGCATATATACAGACTTTCTTCACATCAATACTCCAGGTCTGGCAATGGACAAACTGTCAGACAGCAATGGGTGCCTATCTGCAGAAAATGACACTAGCAAATGATATATTACTTAATCAACTGATCCAAATCAGAGATGCACATCACAGAACTGCCCTGGGTAAGTGCTGCTCTCAAGATTATTGCTTCAGTATAAAATAAACCTAGTATCAAAGGAAAGTGATCCATAGTAGTTTTTTTTTCTATTCTTTTTTCTACCTCAAAATAAAACAAACCCTTACATTCTGAGCCAGTGTCAATAATGGGACTCAGTAGTGAAAGGGCACATTGGAGATCCTCGTTTATCTTGTGGTCAGTCTCAGAATTTGTTATAAAACCAAGAACTCTAAATTCTGGTAGGATGAGGGTGGGGATGGAGAGATCAATGTGTCAGATCAGTTGGTTAAGAGAAGACAGGTTATGACCACTTGACAGAACACATTTGTTTGTGAACATTTTACTCTCCGTTGCTCCTTTCCTCTCCATTTTTTTTTCCCAGTTAAAAAGAAAAACCTCAGGTATATAGACTAAAAAATAAAGAACTCCTCTATTCCCAGTTTAAAAATAGGAGATGAAATTGGCTGAGACCTGAGAACAACTTTAAATTGTTTAAAAAAGTGTTAACATAGTTCATAAGCAAGTACCATTTGCCCTAGATGACAATTTTATATATAATTTGAAGTCACAGGATTATTGATAAAGAGACTTTTGTGAAATTATTAATTTGGGTTTAATATAATTCCAATCAGAAAACAAATAATATTTTTGAAACTTTAGAAATGAATCTATATAATGAAGTATTTTGTGACTGGGGCCATGTAGCACCTCTCAGAATATTCTACCTGATTAATATGCTATTTAATCTGTACCTGAGAGATCTTAAGAATGAAGAGGAGTTAAAGGGGGATTTGTCTGAGATGAGGGAGTATGGATTGGAACTTCATGCAGAGGGAACAACATGTAGAAAGATCCTTTGGAAAGTGTAAAGGTCCACTACCTGACTGAAGAACTGAAAGAAAGTCAGCATAGCTGAAACAGTAAAAAATGGGGAGCTTATGCACAGGCAGGGGTCCAACTATATCTCGCATGTATTAAATACATATGACTACCCTAATTATGTGTCCTTCAGTACAGGATGAAAGAAAAAAAAAGACCTGAAAAATTCACAGAAATTAAACACACTTACATGCACATACATATAGGACTTCATATACTGAGGAGAAAATTCTATCAGACGTCTAGGCAACACGTTAAAACCACCTATGTAGCCCTACTGTTTCATGTTTTAGCTCGAGCCTTATTTACACTAACTCTAGCTCTGTCCTATCTCCTTGGCACTAACTCACAGATTACCTATGGGACCATCTCAGTGGATTTCAGGATTCCTAAATGAGGCAAACTTGGGCAATCACTGACCCTGGCAAAGCTGCTTTCCAAGTCATCTAATCATAACCCATCCTTTTTCCCACTAAACTCTATTTTTTGAAAGCAAGAATACAAGAGATTGCAACTATGTTACAAAATCACCTTACTTCAGGGCTCTTTAAAATAGTGAGATCTTAGTTTACTTTAAATAGTTTATCTTTATAAATATTAAATTGATATAAGTATGATTTCTCATGTATAAGAAAAGATATTCCTTTATATATTACTTCAGTGAATAAATTGGTGATATCCTTTTGTAGATTTCTTCCTTTATTTGTCTACATATGTTTCCATGAATGTAGCAAATCTAAGTTGTTCATGTGACCTTGTTAAAGTCAAAATTAAACAAACCAAAAAAAAAAAAAAGACAGGGGTTGGTGGACAAATAACACCTAAATTTGCTTATTTCACTGTATTTTTGAAAAAAACAAATTTAGGGATAGTCATCCACTTCACAAGCTTCTTTTAAGTAAGAATATACACCAATAATACATATTGTTTAAGGAGTATCAACAACCAGACATCAAGGCTCAGAGGCACTGAAGTAACAGATTAGATTCCTGATCTGGCACCCAGCTGGCTGGCTTTTACTTACACTTATAGAATCTGGCAGCGACATAGCCTGCAGGTGTGCCCAACAGCACCCACAGGACCACAGCACAGGTCATCAGTGCTCCTCTGTTGGCAGGTGACAAAAATCCCAGGCAAGCAAAAACTAAGAAAAAAGTAATTTAAAGTTACAAGTTTTATTTCGTTTCCTTTGTTGTAAAGTGATATAAGACCCTACTCTTTAAAAGTAATGAACACAACTTCCTGAAAATACACTATCTTACCATGCAGCCACACTGAATCTCAGTAATATTTAAGATACTGCATCAACAGGATTACATATAAGGCAGCCTCCACTTGGGAGGTTTCTTGTCAGGGTCTGTAAGGCCTCACTTTTCCTGTTATCAGAGGAGACTGACCAGATGCTCCTGAGGGCTTTCAGCTCTTCTAAGATTCAAATACAGCTTTTAAAATTAACATCGATAAAAATATACCAACTATGAAATAGTATCACTCTTTCTTCCTTTTAAAAGGTCCTCTGGGCTGAAAAAACCTTATAACATTCAAACATGAGACAAAACAGAACCTAATCAAAGAATAAAATAGGAAAAAAAAGATTTCATAGTACCGTTAGCTTTCTGAACATAAGTTATTGAAAGACTTGATCAATGACTCAGGGGAATTCTGCCTCCTACCCTTATTTAGTTGGTTAGATTTATCTGTTCTTCTCTATATAACCCTCTCTATTAATAAAAATAAAAATATAATCTTATATTTCTAGAGACTTCTAACTTTAAGCTAGGACTCAGAAATTATGATTTGCACAGAAAGTCAAGCGGCTTTCTAATTCCAGGAGCAAGAAACTTCCTGGTGTTTCTTCTGGGATGTATATAACCAAGCACATACCCATGCACACCTCTGATCAGCATAGAGGGGCAAGAGGAGAAACTCATGATCAGCAGGAAGGCAGAAAAACAATCACGGTAACATTAGATGTACTAGAATTTCAGCTAAGATGCACTGCCTTCCCCCATCCCCGACCCTCCAGGCCTGAGAAATGGACTGTTCTGAAACATTTCCTGTCCTAGGCTCTCTGAAACTTTCCTTCCTCATAAATTCATTTCATAGCTGATCCCAGCAAAGTCCAGATGGTGGTAGAAGGCAGCTCCAAATAAAATTTTAAAGAATTTTATCCTCAAGCATCCATTCTGCTCTAATGCCACCCTGGCTCCTTGGGAGTCCAGTGCCTTCAGGCTATCCTCTGGCTGTGTGCAGGTTTTCTTCATGACCTCTCCCATACTATCTTCTCCAGTGTACTATACTTACTAATTATAGCCCCACTCATCACAACTGCATCTTTTTATCTAAATAAATATATATGTCCTAGTTAATCTTCATGTTAGTCTTCAAATTAAACCTGGAGGTGTTACTCAGTAGTTCCCAAACTTATTCAGGTGCCAGACATTTCAAAGTGGTAAATCTCTTTGTAAAGTATTATGTAGTTAATTCCATCATAAAAAATTTAGAGTTTTACTAACAGAAAGTGACTTTACTATTATATATTTAATAAATATCAAGCATAAGAAATGTTCACTAAAAATTACTAAAAGGTCAGTGGTTTCTGAATTCATCCAGTAATATTCATTTGTTATTGTTCATCACTAGCAGGCATCAATGGAGGGGGCAAAAAAAGCAAAATTTAGGAAACCCATTATAGCAGAGGAGTAATTGGAAGCTACACTAACCTCCTCCCAGGACCAATCTGGATTACAATTAAATTGTAGAGATATCACTCTGAATAACCAACTGAGAACTAGCTGGAGAGAAACCTGTAACCAAGGAGAGACAGAAGAAACCAGTTCACCACAACATGACTGGTAGGAAGTGAGGAGGCGTGAGAGGGCTAGTGGGCTCACATGGGTGGCAGCTGAAGTTCCAGAGGGATATTTCAGCAGCTGGGGAGTTCTTCCTGAGAAGTGTGCTGTCTAAACCCCAAACTGGGCTTCCCAGGCTACAGCACCAGAGGCAAGAAAATAATCCAGGTAACATCCTGAAGTGAAAAGCAGCACAGGTTTCTGTCTGCCAGGGAGACATGGCCTCTGAGAGCCTCCAAAGGGGCACAAAATTTCATTTGCAGCCACTTACCCTGGGCTCCGGGAAAGTGCATTAAAGATGCATGAGGAGAACCTGGGGCTGGTAGCTCTTGGAACTGACCTGAAGGAACAGCTATAGGATCCCTGTGCTGAGTCATTCCCCATACTGCAGAGGCCAGAAAGCTAGTGCTTTCTCAGACCAAAGCACTACCCTCCAAGTGGCATCGGCCTGAGGGGAACCAATAACTCCATCCTGTGGAACTTAAACCGGCCATATTACAGTTTGGCTATATGGTGGATTAAGTTTAACAAATGAGGCAGCTCTCTGGGAGCTCTGAGACTTTAGCTGACCTGGTGCTGGTAAAAGTGTGCAGCCTCGTTCTTTCTGTACATGCCCAGGCCTAGCAGAGGAAGCCACAAACTGTGGATTGCTGTTAGCTCCGAACAAGTTGGCCAGGGCAATAAATAAAAAAAACAAGTGCTGTTAAGAATGTAGAGAAGGGGAACCCTTTTGCACTGTTGGTAGGAATGCAGATTGGTGCACCAACTGTGCAAAGCAGTATGGAGATACCTCAAAAAATTAGAAATGGACATGCCTTTTGAGCCGGCAATCCCACATTTGGCAATATATCTGAAGGAACCCAAAACACTAGTTCCAAAGAACATAAGCACCCCTATGTTCATTACAACATTATTAACAATCACCAAGATTTAGAAGCAGCCCAAGTGTTCTCCATCAGTAGATGACTAGGTAAAACAAATATGGGACATGTACACAATGGAATACTACTTGGCTATAAAAAAGAAAATGCTACCCTTTTCGACAGTATGATGGACCAGGAGAACATTATGCTAAGTGAAATAAGCCAGTCAGAGAAAGACAAATACTGTATGATTTCACTTGTATGTAGAATCTAATGAACAAACTGAACTAACAGGCAAAATAGAGAGAGACTCATATATAGAGAGCAGGATGACAGGGCAGGGGTTTGGCGTTAGGGTTGGTTAGGTGGGTGGAGGGATTGAGCAAAAGGAGAAAGGACTCATGGATATGGACAGTAGTGTTGTTATTGTGGGGCTTAGGGAGATATAAGGGAACGAAATGGTAATGGAAAAAAAATAAACTTTCAGAAACTAACTAAATAAATAAATGCAAAATTTAGAAAATTTTATTCATAAACTTTTTTTTTCCTCTTAAAATTAGGAAAACTGGAAGACCATGGAAATAATGTGTCCCCAGAGAGTAGTTAACAGAACCACTCCTGTGGCCAATCTATAACTCAAGCTTCCTGTCCTACCCACTCTTCTTTTATCTTTGAAGGCAAGAATGTCTTGGCTTCCTAGTTATACTGCTGCTGGTGGAGTGGGATTGTCAACCTGTGTAACCCTGGTTCTGAGCTGCCCAGACTCAGACCCATATAGTGTTTCAGGACTCAGTTCTCTCTAGCTCCCATGCTGCTGTGACAAAGGCTCAGTCACTATGCAGATGAAAAGAGATATGAAGAATCAGTTCTTAATCCTACCTCCAGTCGAGTACAGCCAGAACACAAATTTGGAAGCCAAAAACCTCTTACACACAAACTAACCTAGCCATCTCACTTAGGAAAACTGGTTTTCAAATAATTATTTAGAAAAATATTTTCTATTTAATTTGCACTTAACACTTACACAGAGTCACAAATGTCATAATTAAAATCTGTGTTCCTGATCCTAGAAAGACTGATAACAGCATCCCTTTTCTTGGAGGACGGAATATATCGCCATGAACTAGTTTCCAGCCAAATTCTTCCTGGGCATCCTCCTAAAAAAGGGAATGAAATCATTTGTCATGTCACCAAGAAAACTACCTAGTTTATTCATTTATACAGAAATACTTTAAAAAACTTACAAATGTTAATATTTATTTCAATTTTGAAGCATAAAGCTTGCATAGAGTTTTATGGTTTTCCTGAACTGTTTTTAAAGGAATGCTATGTGTTAAAGTCTGTAAGCATAATTATAGAGAAATCTGGAAGGAAATACAAAGATAATGTGATACCTACCCCTAGTTCTACTCTAAAGCTTTATGATCCAACTTAATGTCCTAATTTTTAATCACAGTCTATCCTTTTCAACCTACACTCATTAATTTCCAAAGTAAATTAGGTCTCATAGCCACTTTGCTGGTACAAAACACTTTCACATACAATGGGAATGAGAGGCTACCTGGTCATTTACAAAGAATGTACAAATTGAAGTTTTATTAAAAGTACAAGGGCTCTAAGTGGAGTAAATACAATTATATTTGGGATTGACTTCAAAATAACTGAGGTGGGGGGAGCAGGTGCGATTCTGTAGATAAAACTGAATATGAGTTGGTAACTACTGCAGCAAGGTAATAGGCATACTAATCTCCTTGTTAGTATGAATGTGTTGAAAATGTAAGGAGAAAAATATATGCACCCCTTCTTTTAGGTGAGGCAATATATTAAATAGACAAGGAACCATTTCTGATTATTTTCTTTTTAAATATACTAAAACATTCAAAGAATGTAAGAAAATGAAGTTTTCATTAGAGAGCCAGGTCTCCTTTCCTGAAGCAAACAAATGTGCCCAGTTTCTTATTATACTCACAGAGATATTCTACCTATATTTAAGTAAATGCATGAATACTGATAAATGCATGAATACTAATAATATCATGGAACTACTTCCACATCTGTATATATAGAGTTGCCACATTCTTTTTAATGATTATGTAGTATTCCACTATATAAATATTCCATAACTAAAATCTTCTATTATGAACATATTATGAACATACATTTATTATTTAAGATAAAAAATAACAATAATAGTAAAATCCCTTGTATCTAGATCAGTTTCTACAAATGAAATTGTTGAGTCAAACTACATTAGAAACTAATATTGCCAAACTGCCTTCCATTAAGTTATAACAATTTACTTTTTCATAAACTATATATCAAAATATTCTTGTCCTCAATGCCCCAACACATTATTATATCAAACATTTAAATTTCTGCCAATGCACCAGGTGAACAATCTTGCATTGCAGTTTTAATTTGCATGTCTCTTATTTAGGAATGATGTATCTTTTTATATGTTTCAGAGCCACTTGTATTTCTTCTTTATGGATTTTTCTCATGTACCTTGACTCATTTCTTACTGAATGGTTGACTACTTTCTTAATGACTTTAGGATTTTTTTATTTAGCAAGAAGTTAAACAATTTGTATGTGACAGGTATTAAAACATTTTCACATTTAAAATTTATCTTTTTATTTAATGGTATTTTTTGCTATTCAGATTTTTAAATGTAGCAATCATTTCTTTTATGGCTTCTGGCTCTCAGTCATGCTTATAAAATTCTAGTCTTCTCCAAGATTTAAAAATAACTTCCTATGTGTTCTACTATTTCACAGATTCACAATGTCATTTTAATCATTATTTCAACATAAGGAATAAAGTTAATTTATACCTTGTTTTTTCCCAGATAGCCATTCATTTTATCAAACACAATATATCTACTCTTTTTTTAATCTACTTTTGTTAATGTCTAATTTTAGGCTCATTATTATTACATACAAAAAATGTTTTCTTGGAATTTTTTGATTTACCAATCCTTTTAAATCTCTCTTTAGGACCGGCTTTTATTTATTATTATTTATTTTCTGCTAAAGTATTTCTATAGCAATTCTTTCAGTGAAGGCCTATTTGTGGTCAACTGTTTTATTAATTTGAAAAAAGTATTTCACCTTTACTCTTAAAAGACAGCTTCTCTGGATATGTGATTCTATGTAAACAGTTAATTTCTCTCAGCAATTTAAAGGTATTATTTTGTCTTTGAGCTTCTATTTCTAATTTGTTTATTCTCTGCAGACGCACAAATCTTTTCTTCCTCTGGCTGATTTTTGTCATGGTTGATCTAGATGTGCATTTCTTTTTATTTATTCTGCTTGGAATACACTGTTTCCTTTATCTATGGACTCTTACCTTTCATCTGTTCTGTAAAACTCTTCGCTATTATATTTTTGTATATTTTATACTCTGTAACTAATACTTATAAATATCTGATATCTTGGTGGGAGGGGGTTAAATCTGCGGTTTATTGTGAACTTTTTTTATGGATTTCTGTTAATAGACAATTTCACTGATCTTAAATTATAGGAATCTTGCAGCTTAATTTGGGAAACTTTCCTTCAGACAATTTCTACTGGAATCTGCCAAGAATCAGAAGGCACTTACAAAGCAGAATGATTTTGCTCCCCATCAAGAATCTAGGCTTAACAGAGGAGGAAATTGAGGTTCAGCTCCCTCATTAATGATCTACGAGTTAGTCTCCCAATTGGTTGAAGATTTTATATAAGCATTGACCTAAAGGAGAATTTCAACCTTTCATGCTTGTGTTGTTTCCTGCTCTGGCCTCAGCTCACTTTTTGGCACAGGTGTAGTGGCGGGGGAGGGTCCTTGGATATGTTTCTTACCTATCTTGAGCTCAGTATTGCACCAACAAGTCTGGCACATAAAGGGCTGACTTGTTTATTCATTTATTCATTCAATAAATCTTTACTTAGCACTAATTATATGCTCTGCACAGTTCAAAACACCAGTGACACCACAGTGATTATAACAGAAAAATCTCTCTTTTCATGAGTATGTTTTCCCTTTGGGAAAGCAAACAATAAGCAAAACAAGTAAATAAAATATACAGTACATTAGATGGTGTTTAAGTGCTATTGAAAAAAATTAAGTATGGATGTGTATGTGGGGCAGAGAACATGTTATTTTAATGGAATGGTCAGAAAGATTTCACTGGGAAGATCGTGTTTTAGTAAAGACATGAAAGAACGAAGGGAGCTAGCCATGTAAATATTTGAGGGGTGAACATTTGATGTAGAGAGAAAAACAAGTTTAAAGGCCTTGAGGTGGGAACATGCTCGATATGTCTAAGGAATAGCAAAGTGGCCAGTATGGCTGGTGCAGAGCTCCAACAGGTGCTGCAGGGCCTTTTAAACCACTGTAAAGACTCTGGCTTTCACTCTGAGTAAAACAGGACATCACTGGAGGGTGGTGATCGGGAATAAAATGATCTGATTTATCTCTGACCAGTAAGAAACTGGAGGGAGGGAAAGAATGGTAACAACAATGGAGAGAGGGTTGCCCTTACACGCATCCTATGGCACACTCTGATTAAATTAAGAAAAATGCCATTAACCAAATGATAATTTAGAAATGCCAATTGTGAAGAGTACCCCGAAATTATTTTAATAAAATACTTTATAAAACAATTAATAAAAATCATGACAAAGGATTATAGAGTAGAAGTGCTAAGAAGCTTATAAACATTCACATGTTCTTTTTCTTGCCCTGACTGGTGTGGCTCAAAAGGCTGGGCTTCACCCCATACACCAAAGGTCACCAGTTTGATTCTTGGTTTGGGCACGTGCCTGGGTTGTTCGTTCCATCCCCAGATGGGGGGGGGGTTCTGTCCCCAGATGGGGTATGCATGAGAGGCACTGATGAATATTTCTCTCTGTCTTTCCCCTTTCCCTCTCTCTAAAAAACAAATAAATAAAAATAAATTTAAAATATATTCTTTTTTTAATTAGAAGAAGGCTGAAAGGTTGAGGGGGAAAGCGTAAGAAGCTGGGGAAGAGAAAACAATAGAAATCTGAGCTTTTTTTTTGTATTTCTGACAAGTCATTGTGGTTCTTATGAAAATTTTGTTAAAGAGCTGCTATGAAATGAAAAGCTACAAAATGTATCAACATTATGCAACTTAAAATGTTTGAGGATGAGTAATACTGGGACATTAAATTATTTTGAATATACCAAAAGGTTGAAATGATAACAATTCAGTTAAAATTAAATTGTTTAAAATTAAATATACATACAAATAAAAATTGTTTGGGAGTTATTCCACTCAACTTTGATATTTTGCCCACTGGGTTGTATACTGGGAATGGAGAATCTGAAAGAGTTGAGAGCATATAAGTGAAAAAAGATAACAGAACTAGAACTGTGCACCTATACCCATTCTGCACCAACCTATTGACACAGATAAGGGTGTGAACAATTCAGTTCTGAATGCTATGGTGACTTTCTAGAGACTACCAATTCTTAAAAATCATTTTCCTATTTGAAAATGTGAATTCAGGGTAACTTTTGAGGAGAGTGTTTTAAGGGCACATTCTATCTAAAGCTATTATTTAAACCCTTTCCATATCAGGGAGGATCACTCTGTAAAGTACATGATTGTCTAATCACTATGCTGTATACCTAAAACTAATGCAAAGTAACACTGAATATAAACTGTAATTGAAAAATTTAAAAAAAATCTTCCAAAGAAAATATAAAGACTATGATTGGAAGACTGAAGAACAGTTCAAATGTTTCACTCACTGTAGAATCCATCTGATTATATCTGGCAATATCTTTATGCAGTGTCCGTAGCATAATCATAGCCACCATTCCAGACAAGAAAAGGACAATGACCAGGGAATTCATAATGCTGTAGAAATAAGAATGTGAGAATTAATCTGTAGCTTAATCTTTGGAGCAGTGAAACTCATTTTTAAATTGTTTATTGAGTAACATTAAAACGGCATTTTTCAAAATCAAAATTTTACCTAAAGTTCAACAAATTCAATGAACTGCTATGTTCTGCTGTGTCCTTCTAGTGGATACTTTACATACTTATAATATAGTTTTGTGGTCTGTTGAGAACTAGAATTATTTTTGTACATGGTCAACATTATTAAATAACTACTGTGCCTACATCAGTGCAACTCAAGCAGCAAGAATCAACAAAGGGCTGATCTTTCTCTCAAGAAATTTACTGAAGAACAAATTTACTCAGTAAATTAATGAATATCAAAGGATAGTTGGCAAAGTATGAAAAGCAGAGTAACAGCACCATAAAACAGCTCTCTGGATAAAAGTGTGAAGAGTGAATAATAAATAAATAGTTGTAACACTAGCAACAGCTTGTTTATCGTGCACTCTTCCTTTCTAGGTAAAGTGCTCAAATGCTCTGTTCCACTGTCTCCTTTAATCTTCAGAACAGCCCCACAAGGCAGGTATTTCTAGATAAAGATATGAACTGTGTAAAATTGAGTGATATGGCCTGACTCATAACCAGTAACTTAAATCTAGGATTGAACCCATCTGATTCAAAAGGCTAGACTTTTGAATAACTGAGGATTAGAGAGTTAATTAGATGTTCAAAGGCACAAACAGTAGAATAAGTACAAAGCATAAAAAGCAGATTAATATGTAACCTTACCTAAACCACTGAATGTGGGTATGAGGCATAGATTCCAGAATATAGTCCCATCTAGATGCCCACCTGATCTTTTTATCTTCCTACAGACAAAACAAAACTCTTTAAACAAGCATTTCCTGATAAAGTATACTAAGAATCCAAAAATTTCCATTCTCAGCTTGATCTTCCATTAAGTCAACAAATGCATTTTCTCCTTATCATAACTTGGGTTAGCCATGAGATTCAGGGAGCTCCAATTTGCACAAGTCTCAGTAAAAATCAGGATAAGATTAAATAGTAAATAAAAAATAAAAGTTCCTAAAGATACCAGTCACTTGTTTTTTTTAAAAATCTTGCTTTGAATTTTAAATAGTAAGGGTTATTTCAGATGCCAAAAGTTAGGATTATATTTAATTTTTTCAGAAAACTGAGTGGAATAATTTACTTGCTTTGACACCATCTATCTACGCCTCTGAGACACATAACTAGGCCAGAGTCATTACCTGGGTACACTGAACATCTGGCAGGTGAACTCCCACTGAGCTTTTAATACCCAGAAAGAAATATATATTGTATACTGCTCTAGGCATACAAAATTACACACCATATAGAGATAGTTAAGTGTCACAACTATATTGGATTGCAAAAATAATTCATTAAAAATAGAGGTGGAATATTGCCTAAGATCCTCATAAAATAAACTTCTACTTTCATCTTTAAAAACTTCCCCATTAATAAAAACCCTTCCTTAAATTCCCTAAGAACCTATATAAATCATCTACCACCAGGAAATTCTCCATTAAGTTTATAGTCAAACTCAGATTTTGAAAATAGTGTTGTTTCCCCAAATGCTTGTAGCATCTATCTTTGGCAAATTTACACCATCTTCTATGCCTATTTGTCTTATATGTATCTCTTATGGCTTCATACTTAGTCAGGCTCAATTCTCCAGGTTCCTATCCTTCTCATTTAAATGAAGGTTTAGTTTCCTGTGTGATTGATTATGCTGCCTCATGAACTGACAAACTATTCCAAAAATCAGCTCATTAAAAGCTTATCTATTTGACAAACTTAATTGTTAATATTTTAATTAGCTTAAGTAGTATGAATTCAAAATCAATTTCTGAGTTACAGTAAAGATAAAAACAAACTCACCTCGAAGCTAACAGAATAAGTATAGGCAATTTTAATCTCCCCAGAAGCCTGGTTACTTATATCCATGGGGGGTCCAGAGCAGTCTGGTTTATCTATATGGGTATGTTTGAAACTGTGGGAAGAAACATTTTGGCAAGATGCTGATAAAGTAGTTTTAAAAAAATGGGGCAAAGTAAAGGTTAGAGATTTTGTACATAGTTCACAATGCTGCTAATCAAATGTGAAATTATTCATGTCACACTTAATAGTACAAACATTTACTTCATACAAATAAGGGGCTTAGTTATAAGAATCTGTACAAATTATTATTCAAAATTAGAAACAAACTTTGAAAACACTGCACTTAAAAAGCTTTAAATAATCTTTAAAAAAAAACACACACTGAGAGAGTTTAAATCAAATGTCATCTTATTATATTGCATGCATTTCTTTGCCACCAGTGAAAATGGCTAACTTCAACTGGCGGGCAGGTGGGAAAAGGTTGTGTGTCATGGACAAAAATAGAACGCTCAATCAAAAAAGGACCTCACAAATAACCGATAGGTACTTTCACTCCAAAAAAAATTGGCAAGCTAAAGAGATGCCCTTTTAAAGACTTGTCACATACTGGCATCTGATACCGCATGGAGACCTTCAAAATGACAGCACAATTCAGCTTTTTTGGGCCTCTGATGGGAAGTCTAGTTGCAAATATCTGAGGCAATGCTTTTCCATTGTACAAGGGAACTCTGTTCCAACTACCTCCCATTCTCCACTGCAAGCTGACATGGAAAAGTTGTCAAAACTTCCTGACTAAAAAACAAAACAAAAAGGCACCTTGGCTTGACTACTTTACCAGACAGAAAAAAAACCCATAACTCAGTAACAAATTATGCTAAAGGGAGTTTTAGTAAAATCAGTCCTGAAATGCCAGATTATATGCTAAACTAGTGATTAAGGAAAAAGTTAATTAGACCCAAAATATTTATTCTTTGGGTTTAAATTTCACTTATATTTATCTACTTTTTATGTTTATAAGTTAGTTACCTTTTAGGTTCAAGTTTAGCAGCCACTAATCTTGCTCCCATGGACCCCGTTTCAACAACATGGTAGTATATTTTGATGTCAACGTGGTTGAAGATGTAAAATGTATCTCTTTCATGGAATTCTGACTGTGGAACAGAACTTAAAATTAAAGGTAGAAAACTGGCTATATATGAGTCAAAACATTAAAAATTTTTAAAGTGAGTTACAATAAGTAGGAAATTACCACTTGGACAGGATTTTAATCCCTCCCAATAAAAATATTCAAGTTTTAAGCTTAAACTCTTTATAAACTAAAACTAATTGGCAGAGATACAAATTGTACTTCTTTAATGTTTTAATTCTTACATAAACTTATTAAGTACTTGTTAAAAAGAATACATCCAATATTTTCTAGCTTTTCACCACAATATAATTAACAAAATGAATTTAGAAATATTACATTATAAGTATCCAATAACCTAAGTTATTCACGTGTCCCTGGTCAACACTCACAAAAGCATTAATATAACCAATTTCATGATCAAGTTCATGCTAACTTCTACCAAGTCATATCACTAAGAGATTAAGTCAGGGTGACCTGATTATACAAAATTTAATTTAATATAAATCCCCAATTACTTTAATTACTATTTACATTAATGTCTTCACTTTATTATTCTGTTTTAAAGCACAAAATAATGGCCTCAAAGACAGATACCTTCTTTAAAAAGTATAAAACCAAATTTTTACAATATAATATTTTATAGACTTAAATTTTCAATACAAATTTCATGGACTTACAGTGAGGTATTTTTGGCACTGTACTATCTACATATTTTTATATATAAGATTTATGAATCTAACTTTTGACAGAATCAGAACATAAAAAGTCCTAGCCCTTGGCATAGTGCTTAGCATATATCATCAAACAGTCTCAGTAAATGGTGAATTAAATCTGAATTATTTTGTTCTAGAGTTAAATTTGTACACTGTTAATCTGACTTAGGTTAAGATCTACGTAGCTATACTTTTCAAAACATCTGAGTTGCATTCATTTGATGACTATGACAATTTCTGTCTGGTGAAGACTGAGTCCTTCTACCAAGAAGCCATATTTTGAAAAGAAGCAAAGAGTTTATCATAAACTTACACTGATAACACAAGCATCTTTAGCTCGGCCTTTATCTGTAATGTAACAGCCAATAGGAAATCCAGGATTACAGAACCTCTGACTGTCTTCAACATCATAACACCATGTTACAGGCATATTATCCACAATCCTACAGACGGAAATAAAAATCAAGTTAGAAATCACTAAAAATAAGTAAGAATTACTGCCCAAACATGTCATCACTTCATAAAATTTAAATGTCTATAAATACCTTAAGATGTCAAACTACAAAGAATTTTAATAAAATGTGGTATTTCACAAGTAATAGCATTATGCTAATATCTGATACACTGTAGTAAAGAAAAAACTTTACAGCTGAAACTATAAATGCATGTAGGAAAGAAAGTTCAGTTAATTTATTGCAATTGCAAATTTAACAATATCATTATCTAGACACCTAAGTATATTTTACTGTTAGCAGAACATTCAAAAGCTCTAAAATAGGTACAAAGCAATATATCTGGTACCTCAGGAAAAATTTATACAACAGTATAGAAGCAAATGTCATTTATTACTCAGGCAATTCAATAAAAAGGAGAATATAATTGAAGGATATAGGAAAATATCCAATGTAAGGGCCACGCCGAAAAGTGAAAATTATAGTATTATCTATTAAAATTGTGTAAATCCAACTTATATCTAAAAAAATACTGTGATAAAACTAGAGAAACAAATCTTACATATTCTATAGTTTTAAAAAAAGCTTTTTGCCCTGGCTGGCGTAGCTCAGTGGATTGAGCGCGGGCTGGGAACCAAAGTGTCCCAGGTTCGATTCCCAGCCAGGGTACAGTCCTGGGTTGCAGGCCATAACCCCCAGCAACCGCACATTGATGTTTCTCTCTCTCTTCCTCTCCCTCCCTCCCTCCCTCCCTTCCCTCTCTAAAAATAAATAAATAAAACTTAAAAAAAAAAAAAAAGCTTTTTAAACAAGAAGGGATAAAAGTAAAGAATAAAGTTCCGTAGCATTGTATAAAGTCCAAGTATGTGGTCTCCTATGACCAGAGCACACTGCAGGATACAAATAAAAAAAATTACTAAAAAATACTAGCTGTATTACAGTCAGAAGACAACACTCCAGGGCATGTTTTATTTGTTAATTAATGTATGCCTTAGGATGTAAAATTATGATTTTATATTCCCTCAAGGTGAACATTAATGACCTAATAAAACATGTCTTGTCACATTTAAATGCTATTTAATAGTACCTAATGTACCTAGTGTTAGAATCACCTATACTATTAAATCGCTTATTATTGTAACCAGCAGGCTAATGGTTTCCAAGAAAAAACTGTAAGATATTAGAAGCATTAAAGCAATGCTCTATAATATAAATAATTCAGATTTTCCTGGAGGCCTAAAGAACTGGTTAATTGCTTTAATTTCTTAGTGGATGAGCTTCAATCAATGAACATATACTATCAACATATTAAATATATTTATGCTATCATATCAAAGTACTGCATAAAACTTATAGTGCTAGTTACATAATGAGAAATTAAGTGGCAATTTAGGTTTTTTAAAAAGCAAGCATCCTAAATGTATCATTTATTTGATTACTTGACACAATAAACCTTTTCCTGGTAATAAAAAGAATGAAAACAAACCAACCAACCCATAAACCCCTAGAAATAAATGTATGAAAGTTTAAAGAACATAATTTTCAATTTCTGCTTTGCTTGCTAAATAAGGGAGTAGTAATTTGCATTTATAAAACAAAAAATATTAATATCATATTTTCAATCTGATACAGTGAGAAAAAGAGTATAAGTAGAGGACTCAAAAAGATAAAGATGACTAGCCCCAGGGTTTTACCATGAAGGACTCCTTTCCATTATTTCCCTCTAGCCTTCATGGATTCCATTTGAAAAGACATCTATCAATCAAACTTCATTTATTAATAACTCACTTTCCCAATAAATTAAATTTCCAGATTTTCTGATTAGAATAGAATAATCCATGCTGCTAAAAGACATTCAGAAAATTGCAACCAAAAACAAAGAAAAGTTGGCATCTAAGGTATTCTATGTAGCTTTAACCTAAGTAAATTTACATTATCTGTCAGGATTTTGAATTGCTAAAAATAGCACATATCCCCCTTTGCTTGCTTGGTGGGATTCACAGTTGGAATTCACTAGATTAGAAATCTTCAAGACCTCTGGCCAGTGTGGCTCAGCTGGTTGGAGCATTGGCCTTTAAATCAAAAGGTCACAGGTTCAATTGTCGGTCAAGGCACATACTTAGGTGGCAAATTCAGTCCCTGGTTGGGAGCTTGTAAGAGGCAACCAACTGATGTTTCTCTCCCTCCCTTTCCCATTCTCTTAAAAAAAAAAAAAAAAAAAAAAGAAAGAAAGAAAGTCAATAAACACATCCTTGGGTAAGGATTTAAAAAAAAATCTTCAAAGACTCTTTTCTGTTTAAGAAGCTATGGCCCAGTGATTCTATGATACTAAGAAAATTTAAGTGGTCTGATAACTAGTCAAAGATTTATACTTTTATAAAATGTCACAAAGATTTGGAAACACAGGCAAGAAATATAATCAGAAACCATGTAGAGCAGTAGTCTGGTGCCCAGCCTTTTTGGCATCACGAACTGGTTTCAAGGAAGATAGTGGGTTCAGGTGAGCTTCACTGTCTTACCCCTCTGCTGTGGATGAATGGGGGAAGAGAGCTGCAGGGCAACAGGAGGCGGAGCTCAGGGGAGCTCAGGTTCCTAACAGGCCTGGTTTCTAACAGGCTGTGGACCATTATAAGCCTCTGGTGCTGGTATCAATACACTAGTCAGTTTCAAATCTAGAAGTAACTTAGGTTACTGATGTAGTAAGCCAGGAAGTTCCTCAAATTATGTTCTAAAGTCACAAATAAGAATTAAAAGTATTCATCAACTTAGAAAAAAATTAACTATTAGGCTGGTGTAGCTTAGTGGATTGAGCACCAGCCTGCGAACAAAAGGGTCTCCAGTTCTATTCCCAGGCAGGGCACATGCCTGGGTTATGAGCCAGGTCCCCATTAGGGGGTGCCCAAGAGGCACCCACACTGATGTTTTTCTCCCTCTTTTCTCCCTCCCTTCCCCTCTCTAAAAATAAATAAATAAAACCTTTAAAAATTAACTATTAAATTTTTATTTTCTATTCTATTCTCTATGATGATAATAAGTTGGTACATTAATATTCAGTCATTTTAATCATTCAAAAGATAGTATGGTTAAAATGAGGAAAAATTATAGTTCATTCATGCCATAAAATGCTATATAACCATAAAAAGAATGAGGTAGATATTGATCTACAGACATTTTTTACATGGAAAAATGCCAATATTTTCTTAAATGAATGAGCAAGTTGCAGAATAATGTATATAATATTTTGATTGCATTATTTAAAAAATGTACACACCTTTTCATATACCTGCATATATATAGAAAACCTGGAAACATATACAATAACAGCGCCACCTGAGGAACAGAGGAGACTTTTATTTTTTATTTAATATTTTTCTACACTGCTTAAGTTAGAAAATGAATACACTCTCCCCGACATATCTCACTGCAAAGGTTAACAAGACATGCTGCATTCATAATAAAATTCCATAATAGAACACTACTTTTTTAGATCTTTTATTTTTATTTTAAGATTTTATTTATTTGTTTTTAGAGAGAGGGGGAGGGAGGGAGAAAGAGTGGAAGAGAAACATCAATGTGCAATTGCCTCTCTTGCACATCCCCTACTGGGGATCTGACATACAACATGGGCATGTGCCCTGACCGGCGCTCAATCTACTGAGCCACACCAGCCAGGGCATATTTTAAAGGTTAATGCTTTTTTATCCCTATCAACTCTGTCATCTGTGCTCAAAATCAAGTTACACAGTAAAAACTTTCTGAAATAAGTCAAAGACAGAAATATACTCAACTCAGAGTTCAAATAAATTCATCAAAGTGAATCAACACTTTCCAAAGTGTGTAATGAACTGACTTAAAGACTAAAGCCCACTGCCTGGAATTACCAGACTTGTGATTTGTAATATGGCTTAGATTTTTTTGTTAATGAATTCAGAATTGAAATCATAAACTTTTTAGATTCAACTACAAAATCATTATCCATCAGC
Organism: Phyllostomus discolor; assembly: GCF_004126475.2. Lineage (NCBI taxonomy): Eukaryota > Metazoa > Chordata > Mammalia > Chiroptera > Phyllostomidae > Phyllostomus > Phyllostomus discolor. The sequence continues at coordinate 53,825,923 of NC_040913.2, read as the reverse complement.
ACCTTTCCAGTTTATATTTTGGGAAGAATAGTTTAAGTTTGCAACTGACACACCTATCAAATTGTTTAATAAACTGTACTAATGCTTTCTAACTTTGTAAGCTATTTCAAATTATTCATTCTTTTTTGTTATTAAGCATCTTGGCATCAAAATAATACCTATCCTAACTGCATCATAAATTAGTTAAAAATATTTCTAAGTACTTCACTGTGAGGAAGTTACTGAAGAGCTGCTTCTATTAACAGTAGGAGCAAGAATCTATCTAAACAATATTCTAAGAGAGGATAGAAGAGATAGCTAAAAATTACCTGCAGGCCTTAAGGGCCATTCTTTCCTTCGATCAACAAATAAGCAGCTGTTAGAGAAAATGGAAGTGAATGGGCTAATATGTAAATGCAAGAACTGAGTCTTAAATCTGATTTTGAAGGCTGTAAGGACAGATTTGAAGCCAAGAGAAAACACTAAGGGAAATTTCAATTACTTATAAATAAACAAATATATCCCAAGTTATATCAAATCAGCAATTAAGTAATATTCTCATAGTAGCTTAGAGGAAAAAAGCTCTTGTCTTAACAGAAACCAAAGAAATGAGACAGAGGAGAATTTCAAGTTCCTGTTTGCACTAAGGGTCACATAAAGAAAAATGTGACACAAGCACAATGTGCAAGTTCCTTCCTTCTAATAGAGCTCTTCTATGAGAAACTCATTCTGTGTGGTTCAGGTATGTACCACCCGGGAATCAGAATGAATCCCCCTAATCACAGACTAGTACATGAATGGATATCTGACCAAAGGTGGCCCCTCTTTATGACTTTTTTAATCTGTGTATATGGAAAGGAGGAGGCAAAAGAACTGAGGGGGGAAAAGAAGATGAGTTATTCCAATCATATTATTTGAGCCACAGGATCTGGTCATGTCCAAACTGAGATCTATGGTTCCTAACCTCTCTGAGCGTGGGCAAATGAGTCAATCTGAGATACTGATGGGACAAACATTCAAAAAGAAGTTCATGAAGATAGTCATCCTGTTCACCAGCTGCAGCACCTTATACTTTTTAGAAGAGGCAAAACATGTAAACCACAAACCCACATATAACAGAGACATCTGTTGGCAAACATACAGAAAAATAACAACTGTTGTATTTGAAAAGTTGGGTTTCAATAGTTCACATACTGTATAATAAGTAAATACTACTTTGGAAGCAGAAATGCTATTTAAATGCTTTTGATTATGACACAAACTGGTAAAAACCTTGTTAATATTATACCATGTTTATAAAATAAAAAACAGGATACATAAAATAGAAATATTTTATTTAAAGTAGATGCTATTTATCAAACATCAAACAAAAGTTAAATTTGGTTTCCTAATGGTCTTTCTCATGGTGTACAAATACAAAATAACAATATTTTTCTAGAAGATTGATCCAGGTACTTTCCCCAAAGCATATATATGTTCATGTCAATTATATATGAAAAAAGAGAAGTGCTCTATGTATCAAAACAAGTACCAGATATTAAAGTAATCTAAGCAACAATTAAGAGAGAATAATTCAAGCTGTCAACTTCAGCAATCCTCTTTCAAGAAAAAGTCACTTTCATATTTCTAATAATAAAAAAAATTAAACCAACTAATATGTTATACTTTACAGAGCCAATGAAATAAGTTATACATTCAGTGAAACATGGTTTCATCTTGAAAAGGAAGAGGTCAAAAATCCAAAATCTCCGTATCTTACCAGTGATGTTGATAATTCAGCAGCATGCTTTTTTTCAAGAATTCTAACTTTTGTTTGTCTTCAGCTTTCTCTGTATGGTATACTTTTGTACAAACAAGTTTACAGGTCTCCTCCTTATTAAATGTAAACTGTATTAAAATAAAGTGGAAAGCAAATTAAGTAAAAATATCCAGAGTTAAAATACTGGTCTCATTAATTACTTTAATGTATTAATATTGATAATAACATTTAAAAATTTGTCATAGCTCAATCAAATTTAAAGTCACTGTTTCTCTAAAACCTTATCCTCTAATTAATATCACCCCAATAAATTCAACAAAAAATGTTTAATTAAAAAAATTATCTTCCTTTTAGATAAGCAACAGTTTTTATTTTTGTCTTTTAGTATTTTAGTCAACCTACCTTCTAAATGTAAATGAGTCCTATAAGGCAAACAAATAAAACCTACATGCAGAATAAAATAGATCAGTTTTTCTATATTGATGTCTCCTGACAATGATTTAGAAATTATAGATTTGAAGGCTTTCTATTGTAGTAATAAGCAGACAAGTGTTTATGTACCTATATTCATCAGGTGGATATATGTTTAGTGTCCCCTCCAGTCAGGTAATGGAGATTCAACAATGAATAATATGAACTGTGATGTTACAAGTCAAATTTGGATGTCTAAAATCAGGATAAACATGGTTTTTTTACTCACATTTGAAATAATTTGCTAATTTTGGGGATCTAAAGTTGAAACAAAAATTGACTTACTAATCAACTTACTAATAAAGTTGAAACAAAAACTGATTAATTTTTTAAAATCAAAGTTTAAAAACTCCTAGCCCTGGCTGGCATAGCTCAGTGGACTGAGCGTGGGCTGCAAACCAAAGTGTTGCAGGTTTGATTCCCAGTCAGGGTACATGCCTGGGTTGCAGGTTATGACCCCCAGCAACCACACATTGATGTTTCTCTCTCTCTCTCTCTCTCCCTCCCTCCCTTCCCTCTCTAAAAATAAATAAATAAAATCTTAAAAAAAAACAACAAAAAACTCCTTAAGGATTCATCAGTTTTAGAGTCTAGGATTTATTTCATGTGTATAAAAATAATGATATTCACAACATTTATATAATGTAGGTTTATTTTATCAAGACTCACTTAGGTCTTAATTTAAAAAATATATTTCCTCGTATTCTAAAGGCTGTAACTTACTAAAATAACTACATAGAGTTCATAATTGTTTACATTAAAAAAATCTAAATTTCATTACAGGGGGTAAAAAAATCTACATATGTTTCACTTCTAGGTAGACCATCCTTTTATACATAACTTATTAAAATCCCTACACTAGTTTCTGTGCACCCACTGACAAACTTTTCCAGTGTGGCCCACTGCTGCCACTTATCAGCCAAGAGTTTCATTCTGGTTGCATTACTAGTTCTGTAAATATACAATATTTGCACAATTACTTAATATTTTTAACCTTATATAAACCTTACAGGTTCCTTTTTAAAGAATGGAAATGAAAAAACAACAGTATACATCGTAAGGAAACAGAGGGATAGGTGTCAAACTTAAATTAAGCAGAAACAGGCATTGCAAGTTATGCCAAAAGTGGCATATCTTATACCTCAATCCAGTGCTCACTGGGTTTAGGCAAGTCAATTGTGTGTTTAATCATGAAGGAAAATAAATCCAAAGATGACATTTAGTCATGATAATTAATACTTATTTATTACCTCATGTAATCTTCCCAACAATGCTAAGAGGTAGTTTCTTTATTGAATCCTCATCATCCTGACCTATTAACACAGAGTACTCCAAGGCTCAGTACTTGTAATTCTCTTCATTATCTGTACCCACTCTTTTGGGGATCTCCTCAATTCCTGGTTTTAAATACCATCTATACACTGATACTAGGCTGAACCCCTCCTCCAAACTCCAGACACATATATTCAACTGTTAACTCAACACCTAATGTACGTACACCTCATACTTACTACGTTCAAAACTGTTTCCCTTCCCCTCACACCTGCTCATTCCACAGGCTTTCCCATCCTAGAAAACAGAAACTCCAACACCCACCCCCCAATCTCATCCCTCAGCAAATTCTGGTGGACTTACCTTCAAAATATAGCCAGTTTCTTAGATTCTGAACACTTCACAACCTCTACCCCTCTGCATCCATAAGCTGAGCCATTATCAGGTCATATATATCTTAATGATTTCAAGCGCCTCCTAAGGGGTCTCCTGGCTTCTCTTCTCTCCCACAATCTATTCTCAACACAACCACTCTAGTGATCCTGTTAAATCTAAGCTGACTCAAAACTCTCCAATGCTAACTATCTCTCTCTGATGTACAGCCAAAGTCTTTACAGCAGCCTATGAGCCACTATATGATGTAGTCCTATTACTTCTTTGCTATAATTTCCTATTATTCTCTATCTTGCTCACTTGCTCAAGTTGTACCAACTTTTTCCTGTACCTTGAATACACAAGGCAAGCTCACATCTGGGGATCTTGGCATTTGCTGCTCTCCTTATCTAGAACACCTTCCCCTCAGATATTCACATAGCTCACTCCCTTATGTGCTTCAGGATTTTTGCTCAAATCTCACCTTAGTGAGACTTTCTCTGGCCTGTTTAAAATTACAAATTCTCCAACTACCTTCTCTGATTTATTTCCAATAGTTTTTTTACATGAGCAATTAATACACTATATATTTTAGTAATCATTTTGTTTCCTTCTCACCATTGGGATATAAGATCCACAACGGCAGAGATTTTTGTCTTGTTCACTGCTATATCCCATACCTACCACAGTCCCTGGCACATGAAAGGCATTCAACAGATGTGTCAACTAGTGAATGATTGAATATGAGTGGTTAGGCCTGAGAGTTTATGATCCTATGAAATGTGGCTCCAGCTTCACATACCACATTCAATGTCTTACACTGTTGTTTTCTGACCTCTGCTGAAATCGTAGATAAAAGATGACAAAGCAGATTTGGGGTTTTGTTTTATTGCTTGGAGTTATCACTGCTTTTACTGTAGATCTAAAACAAGGCAAAATTCTTTGAAAATAAAGGACAAAAGAATCAATACCACTTGTCTTTAACCTTTGGCATTTTAATTATGATCTCTTGGTGTGAGCCTCTTTGGACTCATCTTGTTTCGGACTCTCTGAGCATCCTACGCTTATATGTCTATTTCCTTCACCAAGTTAGGGAAGACAAAGAGAGAATGTTAAAATAAGCAAAAGAAAATCAGTTAGTTACCTACAAGGGAACTCCCTTAAGACTGTCAGCTGATTTCTCAACAGAAACTCTGCAGGTTAGAAGGGATTGGCAAGATATATTCCAAATGAAAAAAGCAAGGACCTACAACCAAGATAACTCTACCCAGCAAAGCTATCATTTTGAATTGAAGGACAAAGACCTTCCCAGACAAAAAATGCTAAAGGAGTTCATCAGCACCAAACCAGTATTATATGAAATGTTAAAGGGTCTTCTTTAAGAAGAAGATAAAAACTATAAACAATAAAATGGCAATAAACACATATCTATGAACAACTTAATCTAAAAAACAAAATAAATAAGCAACACAGAAACAGAATCACAGATACAAAATACATTTTGATGGTTGCCAGATGGGAAGGTAGTTGGGGCCATAGGTGAAAAAGGTGAAGGGATTAAGTACAAATTGGTAGTTTCAAAATAGTCATGGCGATATAAAGTACAGCATAGGGAATACAGTAGCCAAAAAAACTATATAAGGGATGACTCATGGACACAGACAACAGTGTGGGGATTGTCTGAGGGAGTGGGGGTGGGCAGGATGGAAGGGAGCAAAGGGGGAAAATTGGGACAACTATAGTAGTATAAATAAAATATAATTAACAAAGAATCAATACTAAAATTAACACTGAATCAACATCGAAAAGTCAATACATTTATGGCTGGCTTAGAGAAAAATCTGATCTCTTAGCCCCGTGTTTTGATTTACCTATGCCTTAGTCTTAAGAAATGCCTGCTCTGTCTCTTTAAATATAGGGCTTAAAGAATTTGTTTTAGCACAACCTTGATCCTAAAAAATTCTAGAAAACTCATGGAAAATGTTAGGTGGGTATCTTTTTCCATTTTAAAATACTTCTCCTGATCTATTTTACTTCAACTTCTAGGACAAAACTAAATCTAAAAAGCACTAGGCCTAAAAGAATCTTTTGCATGAACAAGGCATGGTCTTTACACATAAACAAATGTACCCTGAATGGGATCCCACTAAGGAAGTAATTTGCCTTTAAAGTCTGCCCAAAAGGGACAAAACTTCTCTATGGGTTTGAATAGAGAAGTTTGCTGGTCTTCCATGTTGACTGCTGTTAAGGGCTGTTTACTACCAGAGACTGGCTGCCACTCAAATTCACTGGTGTTACTAATGTTCTTTCTCCCTTCCGTCATTTCTTGAGGCCAAGAGATAAACGGAAAGACAGGGCTGAGGGACCACAGGAGTATTTTTAAGTTAACCATACTACTTAATAAATATGCCTGAAAGTTACCCTCCTCTATGAAAGAGAATGCAATGAGTTCTAAAGTAATCTTTGAAAATATCATATCAAGGAGATGTTACACAATTAATATGCTTGCCCTACTCAGTACTACCTATGTGCACATACTTTGAGTTCCATCTTTCCCAGGGACTTCATCCCATTAGGCCTTCAAATCTGTTGTCTTTATAAAATTTTAAAAATTACTATCATCTTTAAGGTAGAAAGTCTCAAATAAGAATATCTTAAGAGGACATACTTTTAGTTTAAAACTGTAAACTTGCAGTGGATTAAATGTACATAATTATGGGTCTTTTCTCCCAGAGCTTCAGAAGTAGGTATAGTGCAAGAGGGAATTAAGAGGCCCAATGGGACTAATGTAAGCTTGGGGATTTGTTAGACAGATGTTCACAGTAATCAGGTGCCAAGAGAGACAGATGAGGGTGCTTAGTGAGAAAGCAGGGAAGGCAGCTAACCATTGAGTCTAAACCACAGAGGAGAAGAATGTGAAGCCAAGAGAGGAAGCTGTCAGACTGGGGTCAAGCCATTAAAAGGAGTGCACATTTGAAGAGATGCCCAATGTAGAAAACTCAAGGAAAAATGCACTGTGCAGAACATCTCTCATTTTATTTATATATACTTTTAAGTGTATGGAAAATGTCAGGAAAGAAAAACTGAGAAAGTGATGTGAAACTGGGGGAAGAGCAGGATACTTAGTTTTCATTTTATGTTCTTCTGTACTGTTTATTTTATTATATGGTTATACAGTATTATTGTAAACCAGCTTAATTTTTCTAAAAGAGACCATTATTCTTTGTGTAGCAGCAGAACAGATATAAAATAAGCCAGGGCCCCTGGCTGGCGTAGCTCAGTGGATTGAGCGTGGGCTGGGAACCAAAGTGTCCCAGGTTCAATTCCCAGCCAGGGTACATTCCTGGGTTGCAGGCCATAACCCCCAGCAACCGCACATTGATGTCTCTCTCTCTCTCTCTATCTCCTTCATTTCCATCTCTAAAAATAAATAAATAAAATATTAAAAAAAAAAAAATAAGCCAGGGAATATGCAATGCAGAAGAATAAAAGGCTTAGAAGATACTATTATAGATTTAAAGGATAGAATAATTTAGCTTAGATTACTTTAACTGATGTCCTAAAAGTATGTCAAAGATGTTCCAAATACAATTTCAATGTTCAAAATAAAAAGGTTAGCTTCCCAAGAAATCAATGAAGAAGTCAAAGTACTGCTGTATTTGCTAACACAGAAAGTCTATGAACACTGTGCACAAAGACGGGAAGGAGGTGTGGAGCAGCTGGGTCAACTTTTCATGACTACAGGCTTGTTTCTACGTCCCTGCGTAAGGTGAGGCGCGGGGGGAGGGGGGGGGTCTGAGCACTTTCCTTTAGGCTATCACCTTATCATTTGTAATACTGGTTGTATGAATGTTTGTTAAGACAAACTTATCATGACATATCCTGAGAAGGAAGAGATCCTTCTAAACTGTAACTTAAGAAACTATTCCAAAATGCAAAAGAGAAATGAATTCCTCTTTAGCTATGAGAGCCCAGTTATCTCTGGATTTTCTATAAGGAAAAAAAATGCGATTAAATAACATATAACAGTAAATACAAACCTTATATGGTGAAGGTTCAATTCTTTCTCCAAATAATACCTGACCAAGATTTTCAGATGGGCGTTTACCTTTAGATGCTTGGCAAAAGTCAAACCTGAGGGAAAAGATATTTAAGTTTTTAAAGATAAAAGGAAACAATGAAATGAACTCCTAGGCAATCCTGAGGGCAGATTAGGTACTAATCATTACAGTACCTCCAACAGATGAGTAAGAAATATATTCATACTCCAAGTTCCAGGTACCAAAATCAACCCAAAACAAAAATCCCAAAACATCTGCAAATTATGCTTTAGAATGTTTTGATTTCTAAACAATACTTTTATTGAGATGTAAATTACAGGATTTTTTAAAATGATACATTATAAATTATTTTTGTCTATTTCAATAATAAAAGAATTTACATCCTTATTCTTCAAGTGAATTTTACATAACTTATTTCCTTTTGTCATAACTTTCTAATACAAAGCTTTACTTAATAAATATATGTTAATTTTCCGTGGGTTTCTGTCTCATCCGGATACACTGGACAACACATCCTAATGTGAGAAGCATGGCTAGGCAGACCCTCTGTGAATGGAGTGGTGAAAAAGTCATCACCAGTCAACCTTAAGCTTCTCTCTGTGTTAATTCCTTTGTATTACTAACCAGATTTTAATAAAGTTTTATTCAAACATTACAGCCTATTTTTAGCTTTGCTATTAAAAAACAGCCTGGCTGGCATAGCTCAGTGGATTGAGCGCGGGCTGCGAACCAAAGCGTCGCAGGTTCGATTCCCAGTCAGGGCACATGCCTGGGTTGCAGGCCATGACCCCCAGCAACCGCACATTGATGTTTCTCTGTCTCTCTCTTTCTCCCTCCCTTCCCTCTCTAAAAAAAAAATAAATAAATCTTAAAAAACAAAACAAAACAACGACAACAAAAAAACTAAGAGGCAGTTCTGTGTTCACTCTGGAATAATATGGGAGTACTTCATACCAGCATTGTGATGGCTACAGATTAGTTAGATTCTTAAGAGCAAGATGGTAAAAAACTGGGACTAGGAGGGCCCCAAATGAAGACTCTCCATCTATACTGGATATGAGAGATCCATTGAGTTTTCCCAGGAATATCCATAAAAATTTAAGGAGAAATGTTTATTTACATAGTAAAACAAAGAAAAACAAGAAAAAGCATTCAAGTATCCAATAGTTTAATATAAATTATGGTTCACCTATTCATAAATTTGTACTCTTTTCTCATAAAAATTTAAGCATGTAAATCTTATAGTATAGTCTTACTTTTTTGTGTACTTTTTTCCTACAGTAAACAAGTATTTTTTTTCTAAACTCTTAGATACCAGAGAAATTTAGAAGCCAACAAAAATTTAAGAACTATGTTTTACACACCATATGGTATACAACAATCAAATGAATACAGGATATTAATGCAACATTTTTATAATACAAAAAATAGAAATAATCAAATGTTCGGAAATAGAGAATCAATAAAATAAATGATACATGGACTATATACAATCTCCACAAAGGAATAAAAAACAGCTACTAAAAAGACTGAGGCAGTTGTGTATAACATGAAAAGATACCCACAACAGATTCAGTGAGAAAACCAAGATGCAAATCATATGTAATAGTATGAATCTATTTCATTTAAAATATATTAGTAAATGGGGTTATGCACTTTAGACTATGCAGATAAAAATATAGGAGCAGATATTAAGTAATTATTTCTGAGAACCAATTATGTGGCACATAAGGATTTTCTTTAAAAATGTGTGGGCTTTTATTATTAAAAAATTTAAAGAAAACAAAATGTTTTTTTATCCAGTTGAAAAAGGAAATCCATTGTTTTAGTTCATGCTTCTACTGTGTTACAAAGAGACATAAAAAGATCACATTTTACATTATAGTAATAAAGAATGCCCATTTAAAAATGTTTTCAGGTTCTGAACATTTTTTTTATTCTCAAGTTTACATGAACATTGATGTTTATTCATAAAAAAATTTTATTTACTTATTTTGAGAGGGGAAGGCAGGGAGAAAGAGAGGGAGAGAACACTGATGTATATAGATGTGCAAGAGAAACATCAATCAGTTGCCTCTCACACACCCCCAACCAGGGACCTGGTTTACAACCCAAGCATGTGCCCTGATAGGAATTGACACAGCAACCTTTTGGATTGCAAGCCAATGCTCAATCTACTGAGCCACACATTTTTAAAAGCACTGTGGGACATATAAAGCTCTAAATGTATGAAATTCTGATGAGTCATATAAAGTTTTATATAAAAACCAAGCTGAAAAACTTACGCTGTATATTCATAAGGAAGAACTGACTCTACTGAGTCAAGCCTGTTCACGAACAGCTCTATTTCAGCCTGAAAATAAGGAAACACAGAATCAGAATATAAACAATGGAAGATCAAAACTTCAGTGTGCTTGGGATTTAAAAAGAATTTGATATGCCTGAAATGTGAAATTTTATGATATCCAACCCACTTTAAACAATTCTCTTATAAAACCACTTGCCAAGTGGGGTTTAGATGCATTCAAATTACACCAATGCTGAATTATTAGAGGTGCAAATGTCTCCAATATTTTCTAAATGCTTTTTAAGTTCTAAAATTTCTAAAAAATTAAATATTTTAACTAAATAATCAACACATATATTCATATGTGTATTCATAATCAACACATATATGTTTATCACATCAACATATATATTTATAAAAACCTGGTTTTCAAGCTCAGTATTTCATTCTGAAGCACAAAAACAATATTTACTTTTAAAACAATTTTTAAAAACATTCTTGTTGCAATGAAGACATGCTTCCAAGTAGTAAAGCACTTTCTATATCAACTATACTAGAATAACAATCCCATGCACTTGTGTACTCTTAAGCAGACAGGAAATGGACAATGACAAAAAGAGCTAACTTTGGAGGGCTGCTTTGGTCAATTTAAGAGTGCTGATACATGGTAGTAACAGCAAAGAAATTTATAAGATCAAGTTCAGCAATGGGGAAGGGGAAAAAAGGCTGTATCAGCCTTCTAGGACATATGGGCTAATTTAAAACTACACCTTCCCACTGAAGCTCCCAAAATTTCTCCAGTGTGTATTTCAGGTTCTTTTTCTCCACAGAACTCAAAACACACACCCACTTTCTCATTAGAGGCTCACTGTTATTCATGACAGAATTCTTTACTTGAAGAGGACAATAAATAATTTGTGTGCTAATCAAAATCAACTAAAAATCAACTCTGTATTTGGGACAACTTATTTTTATAGAGTTAGCCTGCTAAGGCTGCTTCTGGAGTCTGTGATTGATCATGAGGCTCCCTGGAATGGCATAGAGCCACACTTGTCATTTTGATCTCATTCACTAGTGTTACCAGCTGTCCTCTTATATTTGTTAACATTCCAAAGCCAGACAAGATGTTTGATGTATTACACAAAGAACAAATAATACAACACCATGGGAAAAGCAGCAAAACATAACAGGGAAAAGAACAGATTCTGGGGCCAGTTTGCCTGGGTTCAAATTCCAGTTCTACCATTTATTACTAATGTGACTTTGGTCAAGTTATTTAACAATTTCAGTTTCCTTATGGGTGCTTCAATTTCCTTATCAGCAAAATGGGGATAACAGTATCTACTTCATTGGGGTATTGATGAGCTAACACTTACAAAGTACTTTGTTAATAATAAATAAAACCAAATACATTTTATAATATTCACAATTGTGAATGCCCAAACTAAACTGCTTATGGCCCATGGGTATCCAACCTGTGCCCTACGGACCACATGCAGCCCAGGATGGCTAGGAATGTGGCCTGACACAAATAACCATAAATTTACTTAAAACATTACAAGATTATTTTGTGATTACATGTCACAATGTATTTAATGTGTGGCCCAAGATGACTCTTCTAGTGTGGCCCAAAGATACCAAAAGGTTGGACCCCCCCCTGGTTTTGCCATAAAATGCTTATCCAATATTCATGTTGTAAGACAGAAGACACAACACTAGCCTTTATATAGAGAGCTGAGAACAGTATCATATGTAACCCCTAAAATTCTACTCAAATGAAATGACAACTCAATGGCAACACTACTTCAAACACACAAAGAAAATGTCTCTCTTTGTATGGAATACTCAAGACTATATCATTGGTCACTTTAGTTAAAAAGGTAAGCATTACAATATGCCTGAATACAAATATATTCTGTGGCTCTGGGGAGAGAACTAAAGGTACAGCCGCCAGGATCCAGGATCCCTGTGCTGGGTCATTCCCCATACTGCAGGAGTCATCTTCCCCAGGCAGACCACTCCCCTCCAAGTAGCATCAGCCAGCAGTAAAGGAATAGACCTGACTCAGGAATTACTCTGCCCCACCATGTGGTACTTAAGCCTTGTTGCTGAGGAGTACAGTGGGAAGATTTTCACTCTTTAAGCCTAACAGAAAGTCTACAGGTCGATCTCTGGGAACTGTGAGACTTTAGTTGACCCTATCCAGGCCTGGTGCTGGTTAAAGCCAGCCTTGGTGCACAGCCTGGTTCTTCCTGCACACACCCAAGCTCAATGGGAGCCACAAACTGTGGATCGCTGATAGCTCTAAATAGGCTTCCCTGGGCCTGTCACAGGCAGGGTGTGACATAGGCCTACACCACAGTCTTTAAGATCTACCTAACACATAGAAACACAAAACAGCAGCCAAGTTTGGAAGAAAAAGAAACAGGCCCCAAATGAAAGAATGAAAGAATTCTCCAGAGGGAGAACTTAGATGAAATGGAGGGAAGAAATCTACCAGAGACTTTAGAGTAATAATTAAAACACCACTCAACAGCATGAAAAAAGACAGAAACCATTACAAAGGGCCAGTCAGAAATAAAGAACACAATATATGAAATAAAAATATACTGGAATAAACAATACATTAGAGGGAATAAATAGTAGGTTAGATGGAGCAGAGGACTGAATCAGTGATTTGGAAGACAACATAGAAAAAAATATCCAAGCAAAGCAGCAACAACAACAAAAAAAATTAAAAAGAATAAGGAGAGCTTAAGAAATCTTGGGGACAAAATGAAGCATAACAACATCTGTATCATGGGAATACCAAAATGAGAAGAGACAGTACAAGGAATTAAGAACCTTTTTGAAGAAATAATGACCTAAAACATTCTGGTGAAAGAAAGACACACATACCCAGGAAGCTCATAAGAGTTCCAAATGATGTGGATCCAGAGATACTTGACTACGCTGAGATACATCATAATTAAAATGAAAGGCTTCAAGACAAGGAGAGAATGCTAAAAGATTCAAGGGGAAAAGGAGGTAGTTACATACAAGGGAACAACAATTAGTCTGTATTCTGATTTCTCAACAGAAACAATACAGGCCAGAAGGGAGTGGTGTGAAATACTCAAGGTGATGAAAAGCAAGCACCTACACCAAGTCTACTTTACCCAGCAAGGCTATCATTTAAAATTGAAGGAGGAATAAGGAGCATCCCAGAGAAAACAAACAAACAAACAAACAAACAAACAAAAAAAGAAAGGAGTCTGTTAACGCCAAATGTGTACTTCAACAAATGTTAAAGGGATTGCTTAAAGAAGAAAAAGAGGAAAAAAAATAAAGAGGAAAATACTCTAAAAATAAAAGGCACTAAATATGTCTCTAGCAATAATCACCTTAAATGTAAATGGCTTAAATGCTCCAACCAAAAGACAGAGGGGCTGAATGGGTAAGAAAACAATGCCCATATACACGTTGCCTCCAAGAGTCCCACCTCAGATTGCAAGATACACAACAACTAAAAGTAAAAGATATTTCATGCAAATGGAAAGAAAAAAAAGCTGGAGTAGCAATAGTTATATCCTACAAAATAGACTTTAAAATCAAGGGAAAGAAGGACACTATATAATAGTTAAGGGAACAATCCAACCAGAGGATATAACCCTATAAACATTTATACACGCAACACAGGAGCATCTAAATATGTAAAGCAAATCTTGATGGACATAAAGGGAAAGAGACTGACAGAAAAACAACCAACACTCCAGGATTTGAACACGCCATCAACGTCAATGGACGGATCCTCCAGACAGAAAATCAACAAGGAGAGAGAGGCCTTAAACACACTAGATTAAATGGATTTAACTGATGTCTTCAGAGCATCTCATCCCAAAAGAATATACATACTTCTCAAGTGCAGATGGTACGTTTTCTAGGATAGACCACATGTTAGGACACAAAACAAGTCTCAATAAATCTAAGAAGACTGAAATCATATCAAGCATCTTCTCTGACCACAATGCTATGAAACTAGAAATCAATCATAAGAACACTGAAAAACACAAAGACATGGAAGTTAAATAACATGTTATTAAACAATGAATGGGTCAACAATGAAATCAAGGAAGAAATCAAAAGATACCTTGAAACAAATGAAAATGAGAACACACAATCCACCATCTGTGGGACACACGGAAAACAATCCTAAGAGGGAAACTCGTAACATTACAGGCTTATCTCAAAAAAACAAGGAAAAGCTCAAATAAACAATCTCAGTTTATACTTAAAGGGACTGGAAAAAAGAATGATAGAGCCCCAAGTGAGTAGAAGGAAGAAAATGATAAAGATTAGAGCAGAAGTAAATGAAAGAGTCTAAAACAACAACAACAAAAGATCGATGAATCCAAGAGCTGGTTCTTTGAAAAGATAAACAAGATTGACAGACCTTTAACTGGATTCATCAACAAAAAAGTAAACAAAATCAGAAATGAAAAAGGAGAAATAACAACTGACACCAAAGTAATACAAAGGACTGTAAGAAAATATTATGAACAAGGACATGCCAACAAACTGGACAACCTGGATGAAATGGATAAATTCCAAACATACACTCTTCCAAAACTAAATCAGGAAGAATCAGAGAATCTGAATAGACAGATCACACCAAGTGACACTGCAGCAGTAATCAAAAACTCCCAACAAACAAAAGCCCTGACCAGATGGCCCCACAGGGAAATTTTACCAAACATTCTGGGAAGAACTAACAACTCAGCTTCACAAACTATTTCAAAAAATTCAGGAGGAGGGAAGGCTCCCAAGCTCATTTTACGAGGCCTGCATTATCCTAATTCCAAAACCAGATAAAGACATTACAACAAAAGAAAATTATAGGCAATATCCCTGATGAACACAGATGCTAAAATCCTCAACAAAATATTAGCAAACCAAATACAGCAATGCATCAAAAAGATCATACACGGTGATCAAGTGGGATTTATTCCTGGGATGCAAGGTTGGCACAACATTTGCAAATCAATAAATGTTTTTCACCACATAAACAAAATAAAGGATAAAAACCACCTGATCAAATCAATAGGTGCAGAAAAAGCATTTAACAAAATCCAGCACCCATTTATGATAGAAACTCTCAGCAAAGTGGGAATAGCGGAAACATACCTAAACATAACAAAGGCCACATATGACAAACACAATACCACCATCACATTCAATGGGCAAAACCTATGAGCGCTCCCCTTAAGATCAAGAACAAGACAGGGATGTCTGCTTTTACCTCTCTTATTCAACATAGTACTGGAAGTCCTAGCCAGAGCAATCACACAAGAAGAAGAAATAAAAGGCATCCAAATTGGAAAGGAAGAAGTAAAACTGACTTTATTCACAGATGACATGCTACTGCACAGAGGGAACCCCAAAGATTCCACCAAGAAACTGCTAGGACTGATAAGTAAATTCAGCAAAGAAATGGGATACAAAATTAATATCCAGAAATCAGCTGCATTTTTATATGCCAACACAATTTCCCTAACAGAAAGGGAAATTAAGAGAACAATCCCATTCACAATTGCTTCATAAAAATAGAATACCTAGGAATAAACCTAACCAAGGATGTAAAAGACCTGTACTGGGAAAATTATAAGACACTGAAGAAAGAAACTGAAGAAGATCCACTAAGTGGAAGTACACAACCATTTTAATGGAAGTTAGAATTAACATAATTTAAATATCCATACTACTTGAAACAATCTATAGATTCAACACAATTGGTATCAAGATTTTAATGATATATTTCACAGAACTAGAACAAGTATTTCAAAAACTTGTATGGAACCAGAAAAGGCAACAGCAATACTGAGAAAGAAGAACAAAGTTGGAAGAATCACAGTACCTAATATGGAACTATACTCTAAGGTCACAGTAATCAGAACAGCATGGTACTGGCTTAAAAATGGACACATAAATCAATGGAACAGAATAGAGAGCCCAGAAATAAGCCCACACATTTATAGTGAACTAATACTCAACAGAGGAAGCAAGCATATAAAATTTGCTAAAGATAGTTTATATAATAAATGCTGTTGGGAATACTGGACAGACACGTGCAGAAAAATGAAACTTTCTTACACCACACACAAGGATAAATTCAAAATGGATCAAAGACTTAAATGTCAGACCTGAAACCATACAAATCATAGAAGAATGTTGGGAGCCGCCCTACCTGGTTTCAGAAGCTGTAACCCTCTATGGGTAAGGCTGAGTAAAAAGTCCTTGGGACCATAAGCCACTAAGGAAACAAAACTTATCCTCCCTGTAGGGGCGCAGTCTCTGCCCCCTTTACTTCGCCCTTCTTGGCCCCTGGAGGATGGCTGGTTAGCCAGTGATGGTTAAGATTCCTTAAGGAAGGAACCACCTAAGACAGGCACAGTCATGAAGGGGCCATCAGGGAAGGACTTAGGGGATTATGGAGGGACAAAAAGCCCTCACCCCTTAGCTTTATCATAGCCTGAGTCCTCATTCTATCTGTAAGAAGTCTCCTAATCTCTTGGCTGCCTTACTTCCCCCACCTGACTTAAGCCTAAAACAATGCTGAAGGGGGGTGCAGCCCTGTGCCAGGATGGGTGGTTCCTGGCTGGGAGAGTGGGTAGGGGGTGGGAGAGTGGGCACGGCAATCAGGCCTAAGAGAGAATGCATAAAATCCTGTGAAACCTGCTTTGCTAAGAATGCCTTCAATTTAAATGTCAAAGGTCCAAGCACAAAAGGAGTTTGTTTCCCAGTTTTATGGCCCGTTGGTGTTACTCTATCTATCCGACCTTGACTCAGAATAAGCCCTTATAATTCTGTGAATGTTATCTATTCCTTGATCATTACTGTGTGACAATGACTGATGAGCTTTACACATATGCCCTGTATTCCTATGCAAACTAAACCCAATAAAAGCCCATTAGAAATAGGCTCAAGGCCTTTCTCCTCTGAGAGACTGGTTAGTCTTTCCTCCCCAAGCAGATCCTGTCTTGGTAGACTTATTCTTATCTGCAGCAGCATGGGAGCTCTGTGGGCAGAGCCTCCCCACAGAAGAAAACATGGGCAGCAAAATCTTGGACAATGCTCATAGCAGTATTTTATCAGAAATCTCTCCCCAGGCAAGGAAAACAAAAGAAAAAAATAAACAAATGGGACTACATCAAACCAAAAAGGTTTTGCACATTAAAAGAAAACATCAACAAAATAAAAAGACAACCCATGGAATGGGAGAACATATTCGCCAATACATCTTGTAAGAAGTTATATCGAAAGTTTATAAAGAACTTACAAAACTCAACACCCTCCCCCCAGAAAACCACCAAAAATACAACCCAACTGAAAAATCAGCAATGGGCAAAGGACCTCAATATATACTTCTCCATAGAGAACATACAGATGGGCAACAGACATATGAAAAGATGCTCAAGATAACTAATCATCAGAGAAATGCAAATTAAAACTACGATGAGATATCTCATGTGTCATAATGGCTATCATCAAGAAATCAACAAACAAGTGTGGTGAGGATGTGGAGAAAGGGGAACCCTTTTGCACTGTTGGTGGAAATGCAGATTGGTGTAGCCACTATGGAAAGCAGTATGGCGATACCTCAAGAAATTAAAAGCGGATCTGCCTTTTGACCCAGTGATCCCACTTCTGGGACTATAACTGAAGGAACCCAAAATACTAACTTGAAAGAACATAAGGACTCCTGTATTCACTTACAATAGCCAAGATGTGGAAGTAGCCCAGGTGTCTGTCAGTAGATGAGTGGATAAAACAACTATGGGACATTTATATAACATAATACTACTCAGCTGAAACAAAGAAAAAAATTTTACCCTTTGTGTCAATATGTATGGACCTGGAGAACATCATGCTAAGTGAAATAAGCCAGTCAGAAGATTATACTTTCAGGGATCATTTCTATAATTTGTTATTAGAGGAGTTTCTCTGATCATGTAGAGCACCCCAAACCATGAGGAGGAGGTGTAGTGTTCTCTCCTTAGTGTGAAGCCAGCTTTTGGCGTTGCTTTTGCAACTGCCAATAGCCATTGATGATCGTTCTTCTCTTCCTTTGGAAGAGTAAGAGGGAAAGAATGCAGTCTGAGTGGTAAAAGAAAGAAAAAAAAAAAAAGAAAGAAAGCCAGTCAGAGAAAGACATATACCATATGATTTCACTTGTACATGGAATCATGGAATTGAATAAACAAACTGAACTTACAAGCTAAATATATACAGACCCATAGACAGAGAGAAGGATGACAGCTCAGGGGTGTGGGGATAAGTTAAGGGGTATAGGGTTTGAACAAAAAAGGAATCATGGACAACAGTGTGGTGATTGCTTGGGGAAGGGGGTATAAGGGGAATAAACGGTAATGGAAAAAAATACAATAAAAATGGGAAAAAATAAACAGCATGATGATATATAACCAAAAAAGAGAGAGAGACAATATAGCCAATGCTGGAACATTATGAGTTTGAACTGTGCAGGTCTACTTACATGGTGATTTTTTTTCAAATAAATACTGTAAAATGTAAAATAATTAAAATTTAACTTTAATTACATTTAAATAGTTATAGGAGGGTAATGGCTACTATATTAGCATAGTAACAGAAAAGTATAAAGTGCTGCTTGGTACCTCTTCATACATATAACATTTTACTCATGTCACTACAATATTTTACTTACCTCAAAAAATAATTCTAATATTGTTAGTGTAACCCAGGGGTTTAGCAAACTTTTTATTAAAGGTCCAGGGAGTAAATATTTCAGGCTTTACAGGACTCCAGTCTTTGCTACTGTAGGGCAAAAAGCAGCAATAAGCAGTATATAAGTGAATAAAGATGGTTGCATCCTAATAAAACTCTACTTATTGGTACTGAAGTTTGATGTTCTTAGTTTGAGGATCATACAAAACAATAAGCAAGCTGGATCTGACTCCTAGTCCATCCTTGACCTATGTTTGCCAGACATTTTTCTTTAAAAAATTTTGATTTGAGCAGGGGGAAGGAGGGAGGGAAGGAGGAAGGGGAGAGAGAAACATCAATTTGTTGTTCCACTTTATGCATTCATTGGTTGCTTCTTGTACGTGCCCTAAGGATTTAACACAGGGACAATGCTCTGACCAATTTAGCTAAACCACCAAGGCCCTACATATTTTTCAATGTTCTTTAAATTCACATCTTAGAAAACCTAAAGCAGGGCACTGGGTTAAAGACCTGATGCTATGTGAAAAATTTTAGGACACTGTTCAAGGGCATATAAATTTATGGTTAAAGTTTCTTCCATTTCTTCCCAAATGATGAGGCAATATTTCCGTAGCTTATGATGCTTTCTCTGAAGTTTCATGGTATGTCTTCTGGCTATAGGATTATAAGACAGAGAGAAAACCATATTCTCATTTTCTGACTTCTCCCATATCTCCTCTTAATCTTTCAAAACAGAAGGGTCTTAATTTTTTGAATCACCTATCTCCTTGATCACACCAGCTGCTTTTCTCAGGACCTTGCCCTACCCTCATACCCTTCTTAAAAGGTATGTGATTGAGAATTACAAGAAAAATGAAAGGTTTAGACACTATAGTTTTATATATGTATAGAATGACAGTGTTACTTTTCATTAGCCTTTCTGGCCATAAGTATAATTCTTCAATGACAATCTTCATCTCTTACTTATGTTCTATTGGGTTGGCCAAAAAGTTTGTTCAGGTTTTTTCTGTAAATTGTCTCTAGTAGCACTTAGTTGTCTTTAACTTCACTGGAAACAATTTTGTTAGACTGTATTGTGACAACTGCCATATCAGTGTGCATTAAAAACACTGATCAAAATTGGTGAATTTTTGTGTAGCCATTTTAATATTGAAGATGGATGATAATAGGCAACATTTTTGGCATATTATGCTGTATTGTTTCAAGAAAGGTAAAAATGCAACTGAAATGCAATAAAAAAATTTGTGCAGTGTATGGAGAAGGTGCTGTGACTGATCAAACATGCCAATGATGGTTATCAAAGTTTAGTGTTGGAGATCTCTCACTGGATGATGCTCTACAGTCAGGTAGACCATTTGAAGCTGACAATCATATCAAGACACTAACTGAGAACAATCAACATTACCATGCAGGAGATAGCTGACACACTCAAAATGTCCAAATCAAGCACTGAAAATCATTTGTACCAGCTTAATTGTGTTAATTGCTTTGATATCTGGGTTCCACATAAGGTAAGTGAAAAAAACCTTCTTGATCATATTTTTCCATGGTGATTCTCTACTTACACGTAACAAAAATGTTCTGTTTTCAAAACAAATTGTGACAGGCAATGACAAGTGGATAATTTACAATAATGTGGAACAGAAGAGATGTGGGCAAGAAAAATGAACCACCACCAACCACACCAAAGGCCAGTCCTCATTCAAAGAAGGTGATGTTGTGTATAAGGCAGGATTGGAAGGGAGTCCTCTATTATGAGCTCCTTCTGGAAAACCAAACAATTAATTCCAACAAGTACTACTCCCAGTTAGTCCAACTGAAAGCAACATGCAATGAAAAGAATCAGGAATTAGTCAACAGAAAATGCATAATCATCCATCAGGGTAATGCAAGACCACATGTTTCTTTGATGACTAGGCAAAAACTGTTACAGTTTGGCTGGAAGTTCTGAGTCAATGCCATATTCACCAGATATTTCCATTTATTTCATTCTTTACAAAATTCTCTTAATAAAAACAATATTAATTCCCTGGAAGACTGCAAAAAATACCTGGAACAGTTCTTTGCTTAAAAAGATAAAAAGTTTTGGGAAGATGGAATCATGAAGTTGCCTGAAAGATGGTAGAAGGTAGTGGAACAAATGGTGAATACGTTGTTCAAAAATTCTTGGTGAAAAAAAAAGTCTTGAGACTTCCAGTCAAAATGGATGCAGGTAGACATGTTTTATCTCCTTGTGCAACCACAGAAAGAATTACAACCAGATCTCAAAACTAATAATACCCAGTCAGAAAATCGAGCTGCATGGAAGTCCGACAACCAAGGATTTAAAGAAGCCACATTCATCCAGGTTAGGAGGGGCAGAGTCTCGGAGACGTAGTGTGGTACAGCAAGGTAGTGGCAAAACAGACAGTCCCTCATTCACATATGGTAGATGAAAATTGGGAGGGATACCTTGGGAGAGAGTAATCCTAGCCCAAGGTCACACCACACAGCCTAGGGTTCCAATAACAAAAAGATAATCTCCATTACCTCTGGCTGTAAAAACCAGTGAGGGTTGGGGCAGCAGAAGAAACTGCCACATTTTTGAGGCTTAAAGGGTCCTTATGGTTATAGAACATATGCAAACCCATCCACTGTGGGATTCACCACCAGCGCAGCAGCTGGAAGGGTGCCAGTCACACACAGGAAGGGGGTGAAGTGACTGGAAACAGGAGGGGTGCCAAGGTGAACCTCCAGAAGCCAGGGGGCAAGACTGTCCCCTCTCTGAGCCCTCCTCCCCACACATCAAGAAAGCAGTGAAGTGGGCTGCCTCCCCCTAACAATTATCTAAGGCTCCACCCCACGAAATTTACAGGTGCCTTTTCTACCGTAGGCCACACCACTAAGACAGGGAATAAAACCAGCTCTAACACACTGAAACAAACACAGGGCAGCTGCTAAATTGAGGAGACAAAGAAATATGGCCCAACTGAAAGAATAGAACAAAACCCCAGAAAAACAACTATAAGAAACAGAGATAGTCAACCTATCAGATGTACAGTTAAAAACACTGGTGGTTAGGATGTTCAGAGAATTCATTGAGTATGGCAAAAAAATAATAATAATAATAAAGGAAGAAATGAAGGTTATATTTAGTGAAATAAATAAAAATCCACACAGAACCAACAGGGAAGGGAAGGAAGCCTGGATTCAAACCAACAATTTGAAACATAAGGAAGACATAAATATTCAAACAGAACAGAAAGGAATAAGAAATAAAAAAAACGAGGATAGGCTTAGGAACCTCAGGGACATCTCCAAATGTGCCAACATCCAAATCATGGGGTTCAAGAAGGACAAGAGGAACAGCAAGAAATTGAAAACTTATTTGAAAAGATAATAAAAGAAAACTTCCCTAATTTGGTGAACGAAATAAACATACAAGTCCAGGAAGCACAGAGAGTCGCAAACAAGTTGGACACAAAGAGGAACACACCAAAGAACATCATAATTTAAATATCATGAAAGGCAAGGGCCTACATCCAAGATTGCTCTATCCAGCAAAGCTATCATTTAGAATGGAAGTGCAAATAAAGTGCTTCTCTGACAAGGTAAAGTTAAAGGAGCTCATCATCACCAAGCCATTATTACAGGCAATGTTAAAAGGACATATCTAAGAAAAAAGAGATCAAAACCATGAACATTAAAAAGGCAACAAATTCACAACTATCAACGACTGAATCTAAAAAACAAACAAACAAAAATGAAGGAAACCACCAGAACAGGTAGAGAATCATATGGAGATCAATTGGAGGGTTATCATCTGGGAGGGGGAAGGGGAAGAAAGGTCAAAATGGTGCAGGGAATAAGAAGCATAATTGGTAGGAACAAAATAGGCAGGATAATGTTAATAACAGCATAGGAAATGGAGAAGCCAAAGGACTTACATGCACAACCCATGAATATGAACTAAGGGGGGGCATTACTGGAGGGAAGGGAGGTACCAGGCAGAGGTAGGCAAAGGGAGAAAAATTGGGACAACTTTAATAGCATAGTAAATAAAATATACTTTTAAAAAAAGTATTTTACTCTACCTAGCTGGTTTGGCTCAGTGGACTGAGTGCCAGCCTGCAAACCAAAGGGTCACAGGTTCGATTCCCAGTCAGGGCATATGCCTGGGTTGGGGCCAGATCCCTAGTAGGGAGTGCGTGAGAGGCAACCATACATTGATGTTTCTCTCCCTTTCTTTCTCTCTAAAGATAAATAAATAAAATCTTTCAAAAATTTCACACACAAAAAAGTCTTACTCTAAATTTGAACAAATTTTTTGGTCAATCCAATAAGCAATATCGTAGAGGTCATCATCTCAAAAATATAGTTGTTGTTTTTCTTTAAATATACTTTGTTAACCTGTCCATGACCAAACTAACTTATCGATTGTGCTCTTATGTAACTTTAAGGGAATTTCTGGAAATATATTCCCTTGGCTTTACCATGCATTACACATAGGAGCTTAATATTATGAAACATTTTGCTTTCATTCTCTATTAAATTTAATATCCAAATTAGGCAATATTTAATATCCAAACCTGTCCTGGAAGTCTGTTTTCCCCATGGATTTATTCAGTACTCCACTCTGCATGTAAGCCAACCCAAACCACTGTATATTCCAACTTAACTTGAAAAAAACCCAAAAAAACAATTTTATCAAAACCTCAGAAATCATATTCACCAGCTCCCTCTACATCTATCTACTGCAAGTCGCTGAATAACTTCTGCTTACCAGGAACATTTCTGTCACAGAAACCATGCTAGGCTTTTGTTTATGTAATTTACTATCACTTTAACAGATTACTACACTAACTCCATTTTAGTCTATAGCCCAAAGGCCCCTATACCCCTTTCCCTCCCTATTTTCCTATTTGAACATCATTAGTTTTTAGCCATCTTCTTGGCATTTTATCTAGTTTTAAATCCCCATTAAGTTTAGCTTATGTATCAACTTTTCCTCATCTGGTAAAGTAGTTTCAAATTCAACTCCTAAAACAAAGGTGTTAAGGTCTCCTAACAAGCACATGTTTTAGCCTTGCTCTGTGACTTTTAAGGATGTCTACAAGCCATCAAGGGCTGTCCACAAATTTTTCCAAAAAGCAAAATAAAAAAAAAAATCTCACAAAACTTTCACCTATAAACAAAATTAATCTTAACATACAGCACATAAATAGAGAACACAGCTTCACTTTGAAGGCAGCATTATGTCAGACAGTTGGGTTCATCTCAAATCCTATGTCTATTTATTAAGAAATAAATATGAGCTCCTAAACAAGTAATAATTTTTTAATGTGACGAAAGAATAAGTTAATACTAAAATAGCAAACAACACAGAAGCTGGCCACAGTTGCTACACAATCAGTATAATTTAAATGACTAGATAAGTGTAGCTATTATTACCTATTACTTTAGAAAAATTAGACATTCCTGAATTTGAATACTTATTAGTATAAGGATAGCCTTGAGGGTTTCTGTAAGAGGCCCACTCTCTTCTCCTTCCATTAAAGGACACTAGGACAGTATGCTTTTTAATCTATCATTTACGCCTATTCATCTTCTTTGCTATAAGTCTAGGAAAGGGGAAGATAATCATCAAGCACAAGTCTCATAATAATGTTTTGAACTAGGGATTGCTTGCTCTACTTTAAGACAAATAAGTTAAAAAACTGGACTGCTGCCTCAAAAAAATAAACCCAGCTGTTGCTACCATCACTTTTAATGTCTGCTGCCCTCAGTCCTCTACTTTTCTTCCTTCTTGTCTCAGAATTCTGACACTTCCACACTTACTTTTACAGGAAAGTTACTCTACCATAAATATAACCACTAAATTATGGACCTTTTTCTGTTGTTTAGGGAACTACTCAAAACACACCTTTGATATTCAGTTCATCTTGGCTATTTTTGTAGCACTTTTGTTCATTCTTCCTTTTTTACATTGTAAAAATCTGAAAATTTAAGAATTATAATTTCACTTAAAACATGCTAAGGAACATAGTTTAAAAGAATACTTTTAACATAAAACAGATTGAATTATGTCTGTAAATATGCTACATTTACAATACTCTATTTTAAATATTGATCCTTACAGTGAAACAAGAACATTTCAAAAGTATAAGAATGTGAATCTTCATACTATGGCAGTAGAACAAATGTCAAAAATTGAAATGACCTGGGTGGGTGGTTCAGTTGATTGGAGCATAGTCCTGTACACTAAGAGGTTGCAGGTTTTATCTCCAGTGGGGGTGCATATGGAAGGCAACCTATTGATGTTTCTGATGTTTCTCACATAGATGTTTCTCTCTCTCTCCTTCTCTCTCTAAAATCAATAAACCTATCCATAGGTAAGGATTAAAAAAATTGACAGAAAGGAGAAAGGAAATGAGGTGCTAATGAGTTTATGTGTTTTTGATGAAGGGCAAAGTACATCATGAAATTCACCCCTAAAAAATATAAATATACACACAGATAAAACAGATAGGGAAAAACATAAACAACTGTTGGCCCGAGGAGTCTAGATGAATATACAGATGATCATTATACTATTCTTTCAACTTTCTTGAATTCTGAAAATTGTAACAAGAGTTGGAAAAAGAAAAGGCTTTAAAGGTGAGAGCAGACTTTCAGTCTTATTATCAAGCAATGGAAGCCAACTCAAAGCTGTAAGAAATAAATACAAAAGAATAAAATATAGTATGGAAAAATGTTCAAGAATCAGGAAAGATGCCCTGGCTGTGTAGCTCAGTTGTTTATAGCATCATTCCGATACACCAAGGTGTGTGTAGCTTGGTTAGAGCATTGTCTTGATATGCCAAGGTTGCAGGTTTGATCCCTGGTCAGGGCACACACAAGAATCAACCAATGAATGCACAAATAAGGGGAACAACCAATCAATGTTTCACTTGCTCTTTCAAATCAATCAATCAATAAAAAAAGAAGCAGGGAAGATGACTTCTAAAGAAGTATTAAATAGCTCTCTGGCCGGGTGGCTCAGTTGGTTGGAGCATCATCCCGTACCTCAAAAGTTTGCAGGTTCAATTCCCAGTTGGGGCGCATACAGGAGGCAATAGATGGATATTTCTCACATCGATGTTTCCCTCTCTATCTCTTCCTTTCTTTCTAAAATCAACAAAAACATAACTTTAGGTGAGGATTTTTTAAAAAAGTATTAAATAAGGGAAAATTGTAGAATGTGCAGTATATACGAAAACTGAAGAACATTAACAAATCCTGAAAAACCAGAAGAAATTCACTCAATAGACACATTTATTTCATACCCACAATATGCTGTACTAGACATTGTGAGTAATATGATATAAAATACATCAATACTTGCCTTCAAAGAATTTATAACCCAGATGGGGAAATAAGACATACATTCATGTAAGTAAAATAAAAAGTGGTAAAGCCATTTATATAGTGTTGGGGCATACACTGAATCTAAATGAGATTTAATTCATTAAATATGATTAATGAATTCTTATCATTAAAATAGCAATGTGCTATAAAAGACAATATTTGATTAACCTTAAGGTCACTTTCTTCTCTAAATTTCTTTATTATTCATCTAAAAGTTCACTGAGTGCATCTCCTTCTGGAAATCTACCTTAAATAGAGAGGGCCAACTCCAAACTATCACTGACATAACAAGAAAGAGCATTATGTGCTACTTAGAGCACAATACCGCTTTCAAAATGTCCCAAATTGAGTAATTACAAGCACAAAAAGTTCTTGCAATGTTAAATATTTTAAGAAAGTTACAGATAAATCCTAAATCAAGACTGTAAATTCTAAAGAGAGACTTAGACAGACTGATTAAAATCCACTCTAAGAACTTTTCAATAAAAAGTTTAATTTAATTTAGAGTTCTATGGTCTCCCTTCTAAATCCTTTTCCTTCCAAAAGTACAATTTTATTTCTAGTCCTAATCTGTCCACTTTACAAGTGATCCCAGCTATGGTCAAGACTACACTCTGTTTTATTGCCTTAAGACACATGGTCCATGCCACAGGACTGCATTTTTTCCAATTTCTTTGTCCTTTTGTTTCTGCTTTTATTACACCTTACCTGACTGCCATCACATCTTCCCCATCTCTTACCTACAATTGGTTTTCAAGGCAGAAAAAAATCTATGAAGAAATTTGACTTTGTACACAGATCAAAGTAAGTGATTAGTGACAAAAGAGTTTGAGATACCAAGGTAGAGCCACAAAAAAAAAAAAAAAAAAAAAAAGAAAAAAGAAAAAAGAAAAACTATAAAAGCTTCCACTGTTAAATACTGAACAACTATTGTGGGGTCAATGGACATGGCCCTTGTCCCTCCCCCAACTGAGGGCTGGCTAGAAGAAATGTGTATTATATTGGGAATAAATTGTAACTCCTTCCTTCTCTCCTTTTGGAAGCAGTTTCTTGTCCTGTGATAGCTTCTTAACTTTTTCTTTCTGCAGCTATACACTGAGGTACTGTAGTTTTAGAGTCCTGCATACATGTGCCTCCTTTATCTGGGACCCCTTATAACGAGCCTCAGACTGGAGAAGGCGTGGCCTTTCTCACTGACCCAGTGCCCTCAATGCATCCCCCTGTATGTGAGTGATAAATGGCATGTCCACATCTGCTAGTCCTCCAGGTGGTTTTTTCAGAGTATCATAAACACTTAAGCAGCTCCTAGTTTGGGGCTCCTGTACAACTGGTCTCACAAACAGGATATTCCAGAAAATACCCCTGTCAAGTATACTGCATATGATAACATGACAAACGGGGGAGGCCAAGGGGTAATCCTGGAAATAGCTGGGGTAATCCTGGGATAGTGCACCAGTGTTGGGGGGATGGCCCCAAAGCTCCCACAAGCCTTGTAGAGGACCTGTGTGGGGGAAAAGAAAGAAGCAGCTAAAGCAAAAGTAAGGAAATTAGAGGGTAAGCTTAAGTTAGAGAAAAATAAGGAGACATGGTTCTGGGGTTAGTCCTACAACTTCTTGAAATTTTGCCTTAGCTCTAGATTTCATTTTTGTTTCTATTTTGGAAAGGAGAGGCTTAGGTCAAATTTTAGAGTAATCAGAATTGTTTTACTGAGGGTCTAGTAAATGGTAAAATTTAGGAAATGTATTCATGAATTTGTCAATCTAAAGAATGGTAATTACATTTAAGTCAGGGAAAAATATATGGCTTTAGTAATAAAAGATGTAAATTATGGCAATATATTTTGAAGGAAGTAGAATTAAAAGTAGGTGTCCTGATTTCTGGATGTGTTAAAAGGACAAACTAAAAGGGAAAAGGAAAATTGCAGGATTGTGTAGAGGGAAGAAGCAAAAAGACAAGCAGATGAGAATATCTTATGCTTTCTCTAACCAAATTAGTAAGTCAAATTTTGTGTATAGTTTTTATGTGTTCAGTCTTTATGTGTATAGTCTTTATGTGATATGTTTGTCTGTGTATTATATGTGGTGTGTTTTCTTCTTCCTAATGGCACAATTAGGGTGCAATATTTTATTGGCATAAAGAAAGTAAATACTAAATTAAAAAGGATCCTGTAGTCTGGATAAATTAATTGATGTGAAAACCGGTTTTAAGTTTATCACTGCCTCTTAAAGTTATTACCATAAAAATGTGTTGTTTTACAAAAAGTTAATGTTATAATCTTTTGGTTAAGTTTGACAGTCTTCCCAACGTTCAAATCTTAAGAGACTTTTAATCGAGAAACGACTTTAGGTTATTCCAGTGAGTCCCTGGAATACTTTGTGGCTTTGTTCTCCTTTTATAAAAGAGAAGTTTTGGAACTAATTAGGGCTATTTAATGTGCTTAAAGTACATGGGAAGCTTTGTCAAATAAAGAAATAGTAAGTATATCCTATTTGTACACACATATTTTTATTATTAAAGTGGATGTTCTAGAGATTATATAAGTTCTGATATACTTTCATTTGTAATTTTAGTCATCTTAAAATATTGCATGAAAACAAATTCCTTTTTCAATTGCATTGTATTTACCTCTGTAACCATGTCATTTTAGGTTTTGTCATTTATTAAAAGTCATCATTTTGTTCCAATGAATTTGTAAAATATATCTTGGCAGGGGTCCATGGAGAGAACTCTGACTTGTTTTGGACAACTGCATATTTCTGAGAATGGATTTTGGATCTTACCTTTGAACTGAGTAAAGATTGCTGGAGCTCTGTGAAATGACTAGATTTATAGAGGTGCTTGCAGATGATCAGGATTATGGGAACAAATTAATTATGGGACATAATAAACTGAAGATAATTGTGGTTTTTGTAACTTTTGTTGAAAAAATATTGCTAATTTTTAATCATTTGTTTTTCAGACATAAGAAAACTTTCTGTTTCTTAAAGCAATTTGATAAAGTATACTTTCATATGTGGTATCAAAGCATTTATATTTTTCTCCCTACCTGATCCCTCTGGAATTTGGAAGCTCTCAATGAGTATTATTCTTTTCATAGCAATATGTTTGTTTGCATAAATCCAATAGGAATCTGATTTCCTCATAATAGGACACATAAAGCCAGTTTCCAATTGCAATTTTAACAACTAAGTCTTTGTCTGGAATAACATTGCCAAAGGAGTGCTGCCTGGACTCTGGATGTCATCAGAAAGCTGTAAGGAATTAAGATAGACTTTGAAGCCAATAAAAGCCCCTTGGAGGTCTGGTACCTTGCTTGGTCATGTAATCCAAGGCAGTCTTTCCAAGTAAGGAGGGAAGGTTACTTTCCTGAAAGATGGCATGGGAAGAACCTCAATGTATTTTGGGGACTTCAAGAACTTGAGAAACTCACCCAAAGCTGCAGGTACTTGCAGGAAAAGCCTGATGGCAACTGTGTTGGCTTGGCCTCCCTGCCCTGAGGGGATGATTAAAGCTCAATCTAGGAATTCTTTAAAACATGCCCTCAAAGTAGATTTAAGAAAGCCTATATGACCAATTGCTATTCCTACTGTGTTTTTGCAAATAATCGGGCCAAACTGAAACTGGAATTAATACGGTAAATGAACTGGTCTTGATGCGGCTCTTTAATAAAAGTGAGGGTGACTTTAGGGGAAAAATTATGTCTCGATAAAATATATTATACACAGTTATGGAATGCAGACTCTAATTCAGTGAATTGTCTGTAAAATTTTATTTCTCACCTATAAAGTAGACTGGATCCTGAATTTCTCCAGTTTTCTTTCACACTAGTGTTTCTTTTCTTTTCCTTCAACCTTTGATTTGGAATTACTGAGAACTACACTGATGCAGTCTCCACCATACAGAATTTACCTGAGCTCCTGACGATATCACCAGAGACATTTAAACTGCAGATAAAGAGGATTATCAGACTGTCACTACTTAATTTCATTCCAGCAAAAGTCTTCTCATCTGACACTTTTATAGACTCAGAAACTGGTTTACGATCAGCTGTATTCATTAACGCTTGAGTTCTTTCTCTGTCAAGTTCTTGGGGGTTGTCTGATTGGATTCTGCGGAAACAACACCTTCCCCCAATGGGCAAGAATACTGACTGCTGAGAACAACCACTCGGACTATTGGGTCTGCACAGAGTTCCTGACTGGGGCCTCTGCCATCCTGCCATGGTGGATTCACCCTGTGAACCAGACACACTGGACTGGCTACAAGGCTGGAAGGCTTCTGCCCTGTCTTCAAACGGATGTA
Organism: Phyllostomus discolor; assembly: GCF_004126475.2. Taxonomy (NCBI): domain Eukaryota; kingdom Metazoa; phylum Chordata; class Mammalia; order Chiroptera; family Phyllostomidae; genus Phyllostomus; species Phyllostomus discolor. The sequence goes on along the minus strand of NC_040913.2, from coordinate 53,795,295 downwards.
CAAGAAGGTGTTTTACATCATGAGAGAGCAGACTAACTGCACCAAGCCATAGCTCACATATACAGTTAGGGATGGTGTGGGGTGGCTGTCAGCATTACAGTAGAAGTATGACAGTCCATACCCATATGTATTGAACACAGAAACAGGACTACAAATGAAAGTGTGCAACTCATGGGGTGGATGCCAGCAACCCTGTGCAAGAATATTATGGTACTGACTGCTACAGACTATTGGTGTAATTCCTTCCTCCTGAGTCTCTTTGACTTCGGTTTTCCACTTTTAGTCTGAAGGTGTAGCCTTCACTGTATCTATGGTATACAGATGTGAAGTGCCAACATGCTCACCACTCAGGTCCTCAACCAGAATTAATGCGAAGAATGTGAGGTGGAAGAGCAATGTTGGGGTGGAGTGTGGGGTCAATGGACAGGACCCTTCTTCCTTCCATGACTGAGGGCTGGCCAGAAGGAATTGTGTATTTTGGAGGGAATGGAGTGTAACTCCCTTCTTATCTCCTTTTGGGAGCAGCTTCTTGTCCTATGATTGCTTCTTGACCTTTTCTTTCTGCACAGACACACGGAGATAATGTAGTTTAGCATCATACATAGGATATGTGCCCTTTGTCTAGGACTCTTTACAGGGGTATCCAACCTTTTGGAATCTCTGCACCTCACTGGAAGAAGAATTGCCTTGACCCAAATGTTAAATACATTGCAACATGTAATCACAAAAAAACCTCATAATGTTTTAAGTAAATTTACGATTTTGTGTTGGGCCACAGTCACAGCCATCCTGGGTTGCATGTGGCCCACAGGCCACAGGTTGGGCACCCCTGCAATGAGCCTCACATTAGAGGAGACACAGTCTCTTTCGCACTGACCCACTACCATTGATATACTCCCGTATAATGTGAGTAATGAAAGGCATATCCACATCTGCTAGTCCTCCAGGTGGTTTTTTTTTCAGAATATCACAAACACTTAAGTAGCTCCCTGGTTTGGGGCTCCTGAGCTACAAGTATTTACAGGGGCAAAAATTCTGAAAAAGGGAAATCTTAAATCAGACAATAAAAATGGTAGAATACACAAATAGATGTCAATGAGCTTTGCGTTATCTCACCAGCAATGCCCGTGGAAGCTGATCTACTAGATACTAAGTCTTTTCTCCCCACTCCACTGAAAAAAAGAATTTCAATTATAGACTATCACAGAAAGGAATAAATATAAAATCTGACTACTTAAAGATTACATAGGTAAAAAACTTTATGTTGACTGTATTAATTGTGGAAGTCCAGGATTAAAAGCAGCCAGGGATATCCAAAGTAGGGCAAAAGTAGAGAGTGCTCAGCATGGAAGATACAGGAGGGACTCAACATGAGGAAGAGCTCGGACTTCAGGTTCAGAGATGCCTGGATTTGTACCTCGGCTTCACTACTTACTAACTATGTATTATTGGGAGGGTTATTATGTTTTATCCAGCTTCAATTTCCCCATCTAAAAATCACAGGGTTGTAGGATTAATGATATCATTATTATTAGCAAAGGGCAATAAATAGATCTGAAAGTTGAGAAATAACAAGAGCAAGGAAAAAAATTCACAAATTTCCTATAAGCCTTTCACGGATACTTAGTTAATTTTAATGGCAACAGAGAATCATCTTATAGAACATACTTAAAGTGGGTACAATGAACCACAACAATTACTGAGAGGATACTGATAGAAAATTGCAAAGAATAGGAACTGGGCTCTAAGACTGACAGCAGGAACCAGTATTTATAACTTACTTGTGTCTGGGTATTAGATATGGAACACATATTTACAGTTTTGTTTCAGATGTTCAAGTATATACCTTTGGAGGGGCTTTTCTTTGTAGAGAGCCGAAGGCAACAGGACATTATTTTCTCTATAGTGAGCATGCCTGCATTCCCAGTCCTAGCTCTCAGATCTATTATGAACAGTCAGAGTTTTAACATAATTTTATTCAAAATTTTTACTTCTGAAAGCAAACTTTCTAACTCAACTCCATGTATTTTTTTCAACAGGAAGGAGAACTGCTGTAATGTGAATTTATCATAGTGAGAGCCACTCTTTCCAATGCCAGATTTCATATTTGAAACAGTATCAGTAACTCCTACACAATGATTAGTTTCTAGAAGCTAAGAATCAATGCTATTATTCCAGAGAAAACTATGAGAATGTGAAACTAAATATCAATAAATATAACAATTATACTGATATTATATTGCTATATTAATGTCAATTATTTTATATAACTAAATATATGTCTATTGTATTAATAATATAAATTATATTTTCTTTAAATATTTCAAAATCTTCAAACTACTTCTATGGTCAAATTAAAACAGGTCAGATTACTACATTCATACTTGGGTCAGTTCAAAGCAACATTTAGAACTATTTTCTTAAATTTGACTTATTCCATATTTATAGGCAACTGCTCACAACAACAGACATATCATTTATTAGAAGCTTCTAAAAAAAAAATATTTCAAGAAAGGAAGACTAAAAGTATGCTTCTGGCCCCGGCCAGGTGCTCAGTTGGTTGGAACATCATCCCATATGCCAAAGGTTGCAGGTTCGATTCCCAGTCAGGGCACATAACTAGGTTGTAGGTATGATCCCCAGCTGGGGTGCATATGAGAGGCAATAGGTCAATGTTTCTCTCTCATATTGATGTTCCTCTTTCTTCTGCTCACCCTGACCCCCGCCACTCCCTCCCCCTTCTTTTCTCTCTAAAAATCAAAAAACATAAACTTGGGTTAGGATTTTCTTAAAAGCATGCTTCTGATTAAGTCTTCTTTTAATCGAAAAGTTACTAATTCATTTAAGCTTTCCCTTCAAAAACTATCAGTGGGTATTTTTAGCCCTTTTTCCTTACTAGACAGGAAAGAAAACATTAATCTTTCATCTAAGAATATGATCTGTACATCAAATAGTAAAAGAGTGGCAGATGTTTGGAGAGTTTAGTTGTTAGATATGAATTCATGTTGACAAGCCAATTAATTACTTCAAAGTTAAAAGCAGCAACAGTGAACTGCTCACTAATCTTCAGCTATTAGCTATCAGAATGTCACTTGGCATACTTAAGACTCAACTGAAAGATAAATAGCATGGAGCAGCTGAATGAAATAGCCAAAACTTTTACAAAGTAGAGTGGAACTGCACATTTTACCGTGTGAAGATCTATTCATGTCTAATCAGCACTTTATTCTACCTATTGCATTCAACTTATTGTCCACTAATTTTAAGAAAGTAAAATGGATCCTAGAGGAAAGTAATACCATGGTTCAATCCTTTATAGCTCTGATTTCAAAAACTAACAAAATAAGGCAAATACTGGGTTGGCCAAAATGTTCATTTGTTTTTTTCCTAAGATTGCTCTAGTATCACTTCGTTGTCTGTAACTTCATTGGAAACAATTTTGTTATAGTGTATTGTGACAGCTGTCATATCAGTATGTATTTTAAAAAAAAAAACATCAAAATTGGTGAATTCTGTGTAGCCATTTTAATACTGAAGATGGAAGAAAATAAGCAGTATGTTTGGCATATTATGCTATATTATTTCAAGACATAAAAGAAAAGTAAAAATGCAACTGAAATGCAATAAAAAAAATTTGTGCAGTGTATGGAGAAGGTGCTGTGACTGAATGAATGCGTCAAAAGTGGTTTGCGAAGTTTCCTGCTGGAGATTTCTCACTCCACAGTCAGGTAGACCAGTTGAAGTTGATAGTGATCAAATCAAGACATTAAGAACAACCAACATTATACCATGTGGGAGACAGCTGACATACTCAAAATATCCAAATCAATAGTTATTGGCGAAAATGAAAAATGTCTTCTCTTTTATAGAAAAAACTGAATGGATTTTTGGCCACCCGAATCAAAGAAAACAATGAAAGGGCAGAGAAACCTCAATAGCAATGAAAATAATGCAGCATTAAAAAATGTTTTAGGCCCTGATGGGTGTGACTCAGTTGGCTGGTCATGGTTCCACAAAGTGTAAGTTCACCAGCTGGATTCCCAGTCAGGGCACATACCTGGGTTGCAGGCTTGGCCTGGTTAGGACACACATAAGAGACAATCAATCAATGTTTTTCACATTGATCTTTCTCTCCATCTCTTTCTCCCTCCTTCCCCCCCCCCAAAAGTAAATAAATAAAATCTTTAAAAAAAGCAGAATCTTTAAAAACATTTTAGGTACCATCACATAGCTATTAAATTGATAAATAAAAATTTTAAAATATTGTGGAGACACAGAATCACTTAGCTAATGGCACTGTAAATCAAAACTATCTTTCTTAAAATAACAATGGTAACATTAAATAGAGCTATCAAATTGCTTCTTGTCTTTGACCTAGTAATTTTATATCTAGGAATATGCAAGTAATTCCTGCTTAATACACTCTAGCAAAGCTATTTATAATAGAGAAAAACTGGGAGCAATCTAAATGCTCTACAAGCAAGAAATGGTTAAGCAACCCAAAATACAGTAATAGAATGGAATACTATATAGTCAATAAAAACTATTAAGAATGTCCACTATTCAAATATATGTACACGTAATGTTAGCAAACTAAAAGAAAAAAAAGCCACAGAACACAATCAAAGCATTTATGAATGCTAATAAAGATCATAAATCAGAAGTCAGGCAATATAAATAGAATTTCACGTTCACTAAATTTGTTTCTCTGCTACGAAACTGAACATAAAACATTTTGAAAGGGAAAGATGACCAAATCTCCAGGGTTGCTTTGACTATCTTTCAATGGTGAGCTAAATTCAGGACATGAACTTTACAGTACATACAAAGACTAAACTACATAAACTACATTTATGCTGAAGATATACATCCTTGTTTCATCTCTATACTTATGAATATGTTACAGCATCACAAAGATAATAAGTACTGTACTTTTCTCTGAGAAATGAATATAATAATCATGTATTATTATCTCCATGTTACAAATGAAAAAACTGATGGAAACTATCAATGACTTACCCAATTCATCCAACTCTTGATTCCCTACTCTAATAGCATCTTCTGGAAATAATTATTCTCATTTCACAACTCCCATTTTTAGTTTTTAAAATACGTCCCTTCAGCTTTTCTGAATAGTGTAAACAAGACTGTTTTTAACAAATATGGAATGGATCAGTGTATTATTGTTAATACATTGACTGAAGCAATGAAATTTTAAACTGTTTACTGCTTAAACTGTTTATTCTTTGAGAGGCAAAGAGAAGAAATATTGAAGTTCACCTCAGATTCCCTGTACCAGTTAGTCAAATTGTAGAGGGAAAAAACTGCTAAAAGTACATCTTTCTTCTCATCAAAGAGTTGTTTCCATTGACCAAGATGTGAAAGCAACTGGCATCAAAGATGAAATCCAACCATTTCAGAAAAATAATGTGCCTTGCCTGTTTTATCTCTGTACTTTTGAAAATTAAAAATCCAAAGGACTCTGAAATTAGCCAAAAGTCAACCAAAAAGTAGCTACTTAAAGAAGGACCTGTTGAGGAAACAAAAATTATCTAACTGGCAGACCACCTGTAAATTTCACTTATAATCATTTTCATAAGTTCATCTCAAATGTCACTTCTTCCTGTAGCTTTCCCTTAAGACTCCAATCCACAAATGTTTCTTCACTTCTGTTTTAGAGCACTTTAGACATACATCTTCAATAACATCAGATTTCAATAATCTGTTCAAACATACGTCCTTTACTTTGAGGTTCCTAGAAGACAGAGATACATTTTTTGTCTCTGAGGCACTAGGATTACAGTACACAATTGCTATTAAATTTAAAGACCACATACTAGGTTTTAAAGGCTGATTACTAAAATATTTAGTAGAAAAACCAGTGTGCTTGGGAAACTAGCTCTGCCTAGCACTATATTCTTTCAGTCAGAACTCTGAGTCAAAGCTTCTTGCACTACAAAGTGTGAGAGCTCCGGTTTCACATGCTTGACTTGAGTAAAACTTAAAGATACTTAGACATTTTCAGACACCCAAGTTTTTAAACAGAAACTGTAAAATGTTATGAAAAACGTAATACCTTCTTTAATTCCCTAAAATCAGCTCAATGTTAACAGCTACACTAAAGCTGGCAATAATAAAATAAACACCAGCTTTTAAAAAAATCAAAGTTAGTAAATAAACTTTATAGATTGTAAAAGTTTGCTAAATGATTATTTGGATCGTTAAATTTATTAATGGTTTCTAAGAGATCCTCAAGTCCAAATGTTAAGTTTTACCAATTTAGAATAATTATGTATGTATATCATTATGCCCTACGCCAAATGATCTAAAAAGCGTTCACTTTTACTTATGTCTCTTTTGCTAGCGGTAACATTGAAAACCTTGACAGTGATGGTCTTAAGAGAATGATGTTTTCAAGACTTGCTCTAGGAAGAAAACGTCAGTTTCTCCTGTCCCCTGCTCCTTTGAGTGTTTAAAACAATCTCAGTGAAACTAAATAATGGAATCGTATATATTTTTGTATATTAAATTTTTTATACTTAAAAAATAGAAATTAACTGTTTCAACCATTACAGCAAGTCTTTATTAATTCAGTTTACGCAGTTCAAAGTGTTATATTCCACAATTAAGGAACCAGCTGCTAATTATGGAGTTAAAATATCTAAGTTCTAGAAAGAACAAGTTCTCATCACCAACGAAGAGTTCTCGTAAAGTGGAATAAAACAGGAAGCAACGGATCAAAAAGTTACTGGAAGACCTGGTTGTCCACTCGCTTGGAGTGCATGACACAGGGCTGTGAGCGTACACTCTCACTCGTGGGACGCTTGCTGCTGACATGCAGGCATCCAACTCCAGGGGAACGCCATACATACATGGTCCTTGTTCCAGGAAAACCGAATACAACTGGTGCAACCTGGTCCGCCAGACGGGAGAAGAGCCTGAGGCCCACAGTCCTCCAGAATCTAACCCCCTGCAGGAGCCATTCCAGAGCCTCAGATCCACAGCCAGAACAAGCCCCAAAGCTGCCGGAGACATTTGACCCCACCCACTGCTACACCCCCTTCCCCTCGAACCCCAGCTCTTCTGAAGAGAGAAGTTTCCCCTTCCGACAGTGCACCTGGAGGTCCACCAGGCCTCACCCACCTTGCACTCGTCACTCTTTTTTTCTTCTTCGCAGAAGTTGACCGGTGCCAGGCCGGGCAAATAGAAAGCCGCGCACAGACGCGGGCCCGGCGTTGCCCCCAGCAGGAGTAGCGATAGGAGCAATAACCCCGGCCACCGAGGTGGAGACGACGCCGACAGCCTCCCGCTCATGATGGCTATTTCAGGAAAAAGGGCAGACGAGTCGAAGGGGAGAAAAGGGAATGAGGGAAGGGAAGGCTCAGAGACAACAAGGTCGCCCAAGCTGAGTCCGGCCCCGCGTCGGACAGTTCCGGTTGCGCTAGAAGACAGCGGATCCCGCAACAGAAACCGAACTGGACTTGGACAGAGCATGCGCAACGCCGCCTGCACATGCTCAGTGAGAGCGGCCGCAAGCGCCGCGAAGAGTTTCCGGAGGGAGCATGGAGAAAATCCACTCTCCAGGTTTTCGGCTGGCTGGCTTGAGGTTTTCTGGGAGAGACGTTTCGGCGTTCACGTTCCTATTCCAAGTTCAGATCTAGAGCTCCCTTGGGGCGCTGTGCAGCGGTCCTGCTTGCCTGGCACCCCCAGGCTCGTTGCTTTGTCTCAATTTCCCTTACACATCTTGAAGTTTTCTCACTGCTCTGTTCCCAGCATGCCAACCTGTATGAAAGAGCTGGTGCTCCAGAGAGTAGTTGATGGAAACCTAGTTGGTGGCAGGAAGAAGTTCGGGAAACATCTGTTTAGCAGCAGGATAAGAAAATAAATGGGGAGGAACTAGCTCTAAGTCCTCGCTCAAACAGCTACACAGAGGTGTCTGCATGGACAGCTTCCAAGCATTCCTGCGTAGGACAGTGATTGCACAAAACACACAAGACCTCTTGAAGAGGTGGAAAAACGGGAGTAGACAAATAGAAGAAGCTAGTGTTGACACTTTGCAAAGACATGGGCACACCCTACAGCTTAGTTTGGAAAGGAGTCCTAGCGAAACAGAAATCCGCTATGATTATCCCTACGTTTCTGTCACTTTTCCTATTAAAGTGATGTGTCGTCCGTGTTTGTATGTGCATCATGTATGTGGTACATTTTCTGAGTATTTTTCGAGGATAAATTTGCTTTTCGTGACATTAAATCAATTAATCTGAGCCTAGATAGTTCAATGAATACTTCGGAAGAGTGCATCAACTTAACCACCATATACCAGGGAATCGACACCAGGGATCCAGCTCAGAACTGAAGAATGGGATAGTTTGATAAATGGACAATTCAGAAAAGCATGCAGCCTCATGCAACCATATCTAACTCACTGTGGGTGTTTGCACACACACACCCAAAGTTGATGACATTCATTAAATTTTCAGAGGGATCTAATATCCTGCAAAAAAGGTTAAGAACCATTGTTTCACATTGTAGGGTAATCAGAACAATGAAAGGTAAAATTCTTGCTTGTAAAGGCAGTTTACACTAAGAGCTCCAGCTTTGAAAAATTCTGAGATGCCCAAAATCAAACTACAGCAGGCTGAAAGGTGGAAGGAAGAGACAAGAGGCTGAAACCAACAAGACTGATAATATTCCTGAATATATGTAGAAACTTTCAATTAAGTTCCAGGTGGGATTTCCACATATTCAGAAAATACCCTACCACCAGGTGCTACTCCAATACATCTTCCAGACTGTTCACAACTAATCCAAAGAGCAAACACTTCTTTATCACCTGTCCCAGAACTAGCCCTACTTCACCTTCTCCCAGCCCCTTCACAGCTAATGTAAATTCCTTCAAAACAATTTACATCTTTCTTTTCCCCAAGTTTGTATAAAAGAGCACTTTGCATCCCGGAACAGCAGACGTTTGTCTTCTTCACCTAGCCCTGGTTTAGACTGCATGCCCCAGGACCTGGTCCTTTATCTGGCTAGTATATTTCTCAAGAAACCCTTTCTTTCAGAAAAGTTTTCGATGGCTAAAGTTTTTAATACCTTTCGATACCACTCTTCTGCTTAACGCATGGTATACCGCACTACCACTATTTGCAGTTAGTGTGGTTAATTTACTTTTTCACTCCCCATGTATATGTAAACTCCATGAAGTAAGGACCTCATCTCTACATCCCCAGAATCTATAGCAGTGTCTGGCACATAAAAGAGACAAGAAGGGCAAGTAACCGGAAAGCACTACAGGACTGGTAGCGCCAAACCACGGAAAGTCCAGGTCAGAATTTAGAATCGCAGACTTCCAGCGCTGAAATAAACCTCAGGTTTTCCACACAAGTTAACCTCTTCCGTCTAGAGAGGAAAGTGGAATGATCGACTGCTCGCAGCCGTTCGGTTACTCATTGAGGTTGAGCCCGCAGCAGCCTGGGAGTCCAAATGGTTCCCCAACCTTTTTGTCTCCAAACCACACCAGCCCTTCAACCTTCCGATCTAAGCAAAAGCAAAACCCCGGACAAGTGGAGTATTCCTCAATAGAAATGGTTTCTGGACTCCTGACACACGCCGGGTCATGGAGTGCGTGGATTGCGCATGCGCAAGGCTGGCCCGTCTACCCTGCCAGCTCCTACCCAGCATCCTCTTCTTGGCTTCGGCCTACAGAGTTCAGACACGTCATCTCTCGCGGCCAGACTGGTGGAAGGAGCGAGGGACGAGCTAGGCCGCGGGACCGAAAGGACTGTGTACTTCCGGATCCGGCGTCTCCAGGGAAACGCCTATCCCGCTGTGTAGTCCCTTCGTTACCTGGCAACGGGGTCTGAGCGAAGCCTCCCGCGTGCCGCTCCGAACCTCACCTAAGGCACAAAATAAAATCTCCTTTTCTTGTAGGTGCTTCCGTTTTGGGTGCCGTCAAGTAGAAAGGCTGAGCAGGGGTTCCAATTACAAACTAGGAAGAAATGAAGTTTTCCTTCCATCCCTCCCTAGACAGTGATGCCCCCTTTCTGAAAGTACTAATGCTTCTGACTCAGCTGTAAAACTTCAGGAATATAATTTATGTTGAGAAGAATAACATGGAAAGATGTTTAAAATACATTGTTAAGTGAAAAAATGTATATAACAAAACAGCATGCACATGCTGAGTTCACATTTGTTTTTTTAAAAAAATCTGTATACACTGTTAAGAGAATGAAAAGCAAACCTACAGGCTGGGAGAAAATATTTGTGAATCACCTAGGTAACACAGGTGATTCAATATGAAAAGAACTCTCAAAACCCAATATTAAGAAAATGAACAACCCAATTAAGTTATGGTGAAAGGCTCGTACAGACACTTTACCAAAGAGGACATATGGACAGCAAATAAGTATAGATGTTCAACAACATTAGTTAGTAGAAAAATGCAAATTAAAATTTAAAAGCATATAAGTTAACAGCGAGCACCTATTTTAATAGCAAAAATTAAATATTCTGACAGTATCAAAAACTAACAAGGATGGAGGGCATCTGGAACTCTCACATATTGCTGTTGTGACTGAAAAATAGTACAGCTACTCTGGAAAATAATGTAACAATATCTTACAAAGTAAACATATCTATTTCCCATATGATCTAGTAATTCCACTCCAAGGTATTTAAATCCTAGATAAATAAAACCTTATTTCAGGCAAAAATTTGTACACAAATATTTATAGCAACTGTGGATGCTAAAAAAATATTGTTTCTTCCACTTTCTAAGTTATTCTAGCAGAGACAGATTAATAGGAGAAAATCAAATTTTAATACATGTGCATAGGGAATTCACATAAGTGAAAATACCAAAGACAATAAGGGAGTCCTGGGTATACACGACATTTTGGAATAAGAATAAAAGAAAGGGAATAGGATATTAGATTTCAGAAGTAAGAATGGACTATTTACAGGTAGTTGAGGAAGAGCTAAACACACATGGCAGGCAAATTCTTCCTAGGCAACTGAGAAACAATGGGATACAAGGGGTATCTAGCTAACAGGCCCCAACCTAAAGCCATCCTATTACCTTACTTAGTTGAAGTTAGGCTAAGGCAAACATCCTAAAATTCCTTTTTTAAAAAGTATATTTTATTGATTATGCTATTACAGTTATCCCATTTTTCTCTCCCCTTAATTCCCCTCTGCCCTGCAACCTCCTCCCACCAGCATTCCCCTCGCACTTAGTTAATGTCCATCGGCTGTACATATAAGTTCTTTGATTTCTCCATTTCCTATACTATTCTTAATTTCCTCCTATTTTCTACCTACCAATTAAGCTTCTTATTCCCTGTACCTTTTCCCTCATACTCTCCCCTCCCACTCACCACTGATAACCCTCCATGTGATCTCCATTTCTGTGATTCTGTTCCTGTACTAGTTGTTTGCTTACGTTTGTTTTTGTTTTTGTTTTAGGTTTGGTTGTTGATAGTTGAGAGTTTGTTGTTACTTTACTATTCATATTTTTTATCTTCTTTTTCTTAGATAAGCCCCTTCAACATTTCATTAATAAGGACTTGATGAACCCCTTTAACATGACTTTATCTGGGAAACAGTTTATCTGCCTTTCAATTCTAAATGATAGCTTTGCTGGACAGAGTAGTCTTGGATGTAGGTCCTTGCCTTTCAAGACTTTGAATACTTCTTTCTAGCCATCTTGCCTGTAAGATTTCTTTTGAGAAATCAGCTGACAGTCTTATGGGAACTCCTTTGTAGTTAACTGTCTCCTTTTCTCTGGCTGCTTTTAAGATTCTCTCCTTATCTTTGATCTTGGGTAATGTAATTATGGTGTGCCTTGGTGTGTACTTCCTTGGGTCCAACTTCTTTGGGACTCTCTGAGATTCCTGGACTTCCTGGAAGTCTATTTCCTTGGCCAGGTTGGAGTAGTTCTCCTTCATTATGTTTTCAAGTAAGTTTTCAATTTCTTGCTCTTCTTCCTCTCCTTCTGGTATCCCTATGATTTGGATGTTGGAATGTTTAAAGTTGTCCTGGAGGTTCCTAAGCCTCTCCTCATTGTTTTGAATTCTTGTTTCTTCATTTTGTTCTGGTTGAATGTTTATTTCTTCGTTCTGTTGCAAACTGTTGATTTGAGTCCCAGTTTCATTTCAATCACTGTTGGTTCCCTATGCATTTTTTTTTATTTTACTTCTCATCGAGTTCACTTTTTCCTCTATTTTGAGACCATATTCAACCAATTCTGATTACCAGTGTTTTGAACTCTGTATCTGATTGCTTGGCTAGTTCTTCATTGCTTGGTTGTATTTTTTCTGGAGTTTTGATCTTTTCTTTTATTTGGGCCATATTTCTTTGTCTGGCTTTACCTGTTACATAGTAAGGGACAGAGCCTTAGGTATTCTCTAGGACAGGGCAACCCATGTTGCTGCATTGTGTCACTATATGTGGGCAGGGGTCAAAGGGAGCAATGCCACTTGCTGGGCTCTCGGATAGCTTTTAGTCACTTCTTCTGCAACCCATAAGCAAATTGGGCTCTTCTGGTGCTTATTCCCAAATGGGTAGGTTTGTGTATTTTCTAGGACCCTGTGGGTCTCTCCAATGAACTCTCCTGTGAGGCTAGGAATTCTCCCACTGCCACAACCCTCACAGGTTTTTCAGTCAGAGGTTTTGAGGCATTATTTCCCCATGCTGGAACCCTGGGTTGTGCAGTCTGTCTCGCTCCCCAGCTGTTCCTCCCTATTTATCCACTTGCAAATATGGGACCATCCCATCCGCCATTGCTGCCTCACTAGGCCTGCCAGCTGCCACCTTGCCACGAGTCCTCTCTGCCCCTGCTGCCCATCTCTGACCCTCCCACCAGTCTGGATGAATGTTTCTTCTTTAACTCCTTGGTTGTTGGTCTTCTATACAGTTTGATTTTCTGATAGATCTGGTTGGGGTTTTTTGTTTTTTTTTTTTTAAATTTGTTGTTGTTCTTCTTTTGGTTGCCTGAGGAGGTACAGTGTATCTACCCATGCCTCCATCTTGCCTGGAAGTTGTATATTTTTCTTCATTTCACTTTGCAGAGCCTCCACTTTTTCCTCTATTTTGTGACCATATTCAAGCATTTCTGTAAGCATCCTGATTACCAGTGTTTTGAACTGCGAATCTGATAGGTTAGCTATGACTTCATCACTTAGTTCTATTTTTGGAATTTTGATCTGTTCTTTCATTTGGGCCATATTTCTTTGTCTCAGCATACCTGTTATGTTGTAAGGGGAGAGCCTTAGATATTGGATAGGGTGGGGCAACCCATGTTGTTGTTTTGTGGCACTGCCTGAGGGGTCAGAGAGGGCACAATGTTGCTTGCTGAGCTCTCCACCAGTTTTTCATCACTTCCCCCACTACCCACAAACAAATTGGGCCCTTCTGGTGCTGATTCCTGGGTGTGTGGGTTTGTGTACTGTCTAGGACCCTGTGGGTCTCTCTAGTGAACTCTCCTATGAGGCTGGGAGTTTCTTCCACTGCCACAACCACCCCAGATTTTTACAGCCTGAGGTTTTGAGGCTTTCTTTTCCCACACTGGAGCCCTGGGTTGTGTGGTTTGTCTCACTCCTTAATTGTTCCTCCTGATTTACCTGTATACAAATGCAGGACCACCTGGTTCTCCAGCATCTGCATTGCTGGGAGTCCTCTCCACCCCGGCTGCCCATCTCTGCCCCTCCTACCAGTCTGAATGGATGTTTCTTTTTAAACTACTTGGTTGTCATACAGTCAGACTTCTATACAGTTCAATTTTCTGGCAGTTCTGGTTGTTTTTGTTTTTAAATTTGTTGTTGTCCCTCTTTTGGTTGTGCGAGGAGGCAAAGTGTATCTATCCGTGCTTCCTCGGCTGGAAGTCTCCTAAAATTCCTTTTCTAAAGCAGGTTTTTTTCTTTTGAATCTCTTGAGTAGGAAAGGGATGAAAGGTTAAAGGTTCTTTCTCAGACTTTCATTTCTTGATAACCAGCTTAAAAATCACTATCTGAAAAAGGCAGCTTCAGAGTTCCTTTCAGAGCTCTATTAATATTCACCAGAATTATGAAACAACCTAATGTCTTTCAACTCATAAATGTGTAAACAGACCATGTTACATTCATACAATGAGATACTACTCAGTGATAAAAAGTCATGAGCTATTTATACACATATCTTGGATGAATCTCATACATATCAAGTGAAAAGGCCAATCTCAAAAAGTTGCCTTATAGAATCAATTATGGAATTGAGTCTATAATTCTACTTACATGATACTTTCAAAAACCCAAAGCTTTAGTGACAGAAATGTTTTCTGGTACCAAGGATTAGAGTGAGGGAAGATATGATTACAAAAGGATAACAAGAGGAATTTGAGGGGGTGATAAACCTGTTATATATACTGATTTTGGTGGAGATCACACATATCTATTGATATATATGCATTAAAACTCATAGAAAGAAGTATTTAAAATTGAAATAAAACAGATATAATTGTCACTGGAGGCAGACTGGAAATGAAGCTCCTAAGCACTTTGTGACCCATAGGTTCTTGATTTTACACAGGAAAGAACTCAAGAGTGAGTCTAAGTGAATTCAAAAGAAGGTTTATTCAGGTTGAGAGAAAGAAAGAGACCAGGATGTGGACTCCCAGAGACAGGATCAGGCAGTAAGCCAGGAACTGGCTACTGCTCCCTGCTACTCCCTTGGTTGCAAGTCTCATAGGACACCATTTTGAAAGAAGCAAAAGTACACATCCAAGTGGACACAGGGAAACTCACAAGTGAGTTATGCGCTAAGGTCAGTCTCTTCTTGGGATTTTATGTGTTCCCAAAGATGGGTTGTTCCTGAAGTTTGTGGTGCCAAATTCTGTCTCTGCCTTTTGGTTGGGAGGGTGTCTTGTTTCTAATATGGTCTGTTCTGTGTCATGGTATTCATTCCCCTCTTTCTACTTATGATGCCAATTTTCATTATACTTATGGTATAATGAACTTTGGGGTAATTAGCTGGTCAATTTTTCCTCCATCTTGGGTTGATCTGGTTTAGCCAGTTCTTGTCATTGACTTCTGTGACCACCATAGGAATTTCCTTCCGTAAACTGTTTTCCTTTCTTCATTCATGGGGGTAGGTTGGGGAGCTCTGGTGAGAGGACCTAGCACCTTATCAGCCTGTGATGTCCATTTCTACTTCCTCATTTCAGTTGTGGGGAGCTCTCCCTAACTTCTTTGTCTTCTGCTTTATAATCACAGCAAAAAGAATGGAAGGACACACATGGAAATTCTTACAGTGGGTTATTTCTATACAGTTAAAAATAGGCTGACTTTTTTCCCTGTTGATTATAAAGGGAACCAAAGTTTTACCACACTGAAGCTGCCTTTTTGGGACATTGATTTTAAACTATTTTTTTGAGAAACAAGACTCAGAAAGAACCTAAACCATCCCCCTTCCTGCCTAAGAGTTTCAGATGGAAAGGCCCACTCCAGGAAGGGAATCTTAGGATTTTACTTTAGCCTGGGCATCAGGCAGGGGCCAGTTAGCTAGATAACACTTGTGTCTTATTGTTTCTGAGTTGCCTAGAAGGATTTGCCATGGGTGTTCAGCTCTTCTTCAACTATCTGTCAAATGTCCATTCTCACATCTGAACTCTAATACCCTGTTCCCCTTCTTTTAACCTTTGTCCAAAATGTTGTGTATACCCAATTTTCCCTCACTTTGGAATTTTCATGCTTACTTGAATTTCCCATGCACATGTATTAAGATTTGATTTTCTCCTGTTCACCTGTCTCTGCTAATTTGTTGATTAGCCCAACTAGAAGAACTTAGAAAGTGGTAGGAAAAATAACATATTTAGCCTCCACAATTATGTAGTCTTTTCATTTTTAAAAATAGTGAACATATGTTTCACCAAGAGATTTTATATAAGTAGGATATGTGTGTGTATGTGTGTGTGTATATATGTATATATATACACACAGCTATAAGTTTTTCAATAACTGTGTATATATGTATACATATATATACATATATGGGTATACATATATATATGTATACATATACATATATATATATATATATATATATATATATCTCCACACACACAGTTATTAAAAAAACTTGAGTCATGCCTGATGTTATTTCATATTGGTTCAGCCTTCAGTGGACAAAGAGTTTTCACTGCATTATTAAAAAATATTTTGGATAAGATATTTCTCTTATAAAAGAACTGGCAGTGCTATCATCTCTCAGTGAATCTTGTGCTTTGCCATGGGCCCTAGCACACAGTGTTTTGCTGTACCAGTAGGCTTCCCATTAGCATGCATTAACCAACAACTTCCACTTTAGAATATGCAGCCAGAATTCCTTCTGAAATGGAAAAATGTAGAAGTGATGATGCAATCATAGACTAAGTATATGTTTTTATTTCTCATCAATTCTGGCTTGTCTTATAAATGGATCAGAATTCTTATCAAGTATTAAGCATTAGAAAGCTTCCAGGAGTTCCAATAGCAGTTGGCTTATTTGATTTTGCTTTATGTAAGTAACCAAAATTATGCTAGATGAAAATTTTTAATGGCTTTATCAAAAAATCTAGAGAGCAAAACTTAAATTAAGTCCATTTGGCCTCCTTGGTCATTGTTTTCCAGATCCATGACAGAAGCCTGAGATTCTGACAGCAGAGTTGGCACTGAGAAGCAGATCACTACTGGGCCATGGCAATCAATACTTTTCACCACTGCTTGGGGGGATCCCAGCCTCCCTCATCTATATGTGTCAAGGCAAAGGTGGGAAGTGATGCCACAGGCATCCTATAGGCCAAGTTGTTTCTCAAAAATCCATAACTATTACCAAACACGATTCTTCAGTTTGGCAGTTGGACAGTGAGCAATTGGCTGCCTTGGGAGCTATACTACCCAGGGCAAGGATATTACAAAAGGTTAGGACTGGCATATTATAATTTCTTAGGGTTTTGGTCTTGACTTTCACTAATAGTTCTGCAACTCAAAGCAAAACCAAAAATTCTATATATTTCTATGACTATTTAAACATATGAATACATGCATAGAAAATGTCCTAGAAGGATACGCACCAGCCTGGTGATAATAGTCAATATTGGAAATGGAGGGATTTTATGTGTATCCATAGCTATTAAAATTTTGCATCTTATATTACCTGTGTATGTTAAAATTAATTTAAAATAACTTAAGTCTTAGGATTTCTTTAGGGGGAAAGAAGAAATATGGGTAAATACAACATTTTGTCATTTTATAAGAGCAGGTGCTCCGAAGGAGTTAAATTTGAGAGGAATAAAGGTCTTCCATTCTTTCCCAACTATGGCAATCTGGAAGGGTACACAGAACCTAAAGAGGAAATTAGAATTTGAATAGCACTGGATAGAGAAGGTAATTTTATAGTTGGGGAAAGAAACTTGGACAAGTGATGTAATAGGATTTGATAGTGTAGAATACTCAAACAATTCACAGATTGAATTATTCCTGTTTTTTTTTTAAGATTTTACTTATTTTTAGAGAGAGGGGAAGGGAAGAAGAAAGAGAGAGAGAGAAACATCAATGTGTGGTTGCCTTTCATGGGCCCCCTACTGGGAACCTGGGCTGTAAACCAAGCATGTGTCCTGACTATTTCTGTTCTAATTGCTGAGTGAATGTGAAGTGGAAGAATGTTCAGGAAGAGTGACTATGTGACAAAAGAAAAGAAATAAGGTCTGGAAGGAAACATATGCTGGAGAGTTTATGGAGACAGAAAAGCAAACTGGGAATGAGGGGTATGAGAAACAGGTTTAGAAGCATCCACAGCTATATGAATGTCTAGATTGTAAGGGACCATGGAGGTTAGGTGAGGCTTTTTGATAAATAACTTTCCTGAATCTGTGTGTCAGCTCCAGAGAAAGGTGGCAGCATTTTACTGGGTAGAAAATGAAAAAGATAGGACATCATTAGGCTTTTACAGACTTCCCAACTAAGAGGGAATTTCAAAGGTTCCTGTTATTGAAATCTCACTCACTGTTCTATGAGGAAGCCAGACATAAGAATGATAATTCAGAATGACAAATTCTACAAAGAAGTGGGAGGGAGCAGAGAGGAGGTTGTGGCAAAATTAGCTGGTTAAGTTTTTTAGAGGACTTGATAATTAAGTCTAGTAAGTGAAGGATACATATGGCCATGGGGCACAGAGTATACAGCATGAGTAGCACCAATAGAACTAGAAATTTAGAGTTCTGGCCAAGATGGAGGCATAGGTAGAAGCTCTTCACTTCCTTGAACAACCAAAAGGAGAAAAAAACAATCTAAAATCAATAAACAACCAGATGTGCCAGAAAATCAAACTGCATGGAACTCAAACAACCAAGGAATTAAAGGAACAGTCAGCAAGAGCAAACAGATTGGCAAGAAGGGTGGATGGAGAGAACCCTTGGCAAGGTGACAGAACGCAAGGCTGGGGCTGATTGAATGGGAAAGTGAGACTCAGAGCTGACCGTGGACTATGGCGAGGGTTGCCACCATGGGAGAAACTCCCAGTCTCACGACAGTTCAACAGTTCCTGGGAACTTGGGGCTAGAGATGAGCAAGGGAGTTGCATTGTTCCCTCTCTGGCCCCTCCCCCACAAACAGTGCCACAGTACAGGAAGGAGGGTTGTCCTGCCTGGGTGAATACCTAAGGCTCCATCCCTTGCAACTTAACGGGTGTGCAGAAACAAAGAAATAGGGCCCAAATGAAAGAATGGAGCAAAATTCCAGAAAGAGATCTAAGCGACGAGGAGATAGCTAACCTATCTGATGGAGAGTTTACAGCCCTGGTAATCAAAACTCTCACAGATATGAGTGAGCTTGGTTGAAAAATGAAAGAACAAATGAAAGATTACCAAATTTAAATAAAGCAAAATATCCAGGGAACCAACAGTGACAGGAAGGAAAACAGGACTCAAATCAACAATTTGAAACAAAACAAAGAAATAAACATCCAACCAGAACAGAATGAAGGAACAAGAATTCAGAAAAATGAAGAAAAGCTTAGGAGCCTCTGGGACAACTTTAAATGTTCCAATATCCAAATTATAGGGATGCCAGAAGGAGAAGAGGAAGAGCAAGAAATTAAAAACTTATTTGAAAACATAATGAAGGAAAACTTCCCCAATCTGGTGAAGGAAATAGGTTTCCAGGAAGTCTAGGAAGCTCAGAGAGTCCCAAAGAAGTTGGACTCAAAGAGGAACACATCAAGGCACATCCTCATTAAGTTACCCAAGATTAAAGATAAAGAGAGAATCTTAAAAGCAGCCAGAGAAAAGGAGACAGTTACCTACAAAGGAGTGCTCATGAGGCTATCAGCTGATTTCTCAAAAGAAATCTTGCAGGCAAGAAGGGGCTGAAAAGAAGTATTCCAAGTCATGAAAGGCAAGGACCAACATCCAAGATGACTCTATCCAGCAAAGCTATCATTTAGGATGGAAGGGCAGATAAAGTGCCTCCCAGATAAGGTCAAGTTAAAGGAATTCATTGTCACCAAGCCCTTATTATATGAGATGTTAAAGGGACTTATCTAAAAAATTGAAGAAGATAAAAAATATGAACAGTAAAGTAACAACAAACTCTCAACTATCCACAAATGAACCTAAAACAACAACAACAACAACAACAACAAAACCCAAAAACCCAGAACAGGAACAGAATCAGAGAAATGGACATCAAATGGAGGGTTTTCAGTGGGGCGGGGGAGGGGAGGAATAGGGGGGAAAAGGTACAGGGAACAAGAAACATAATTGATAAGCATAAAATAGATGGGGAAAGGTCAAAAATGATATAGGAAACAGCCCTGCCTGGCGTAGCTCAGTGGATTGAGCAGGGGCTATGAACCAAAGCATCACAGGTTCGATTCCCAGTCAGAGCACATGCCTGGGTTGCAGGCCATGGCCCCCAGCAACCGCACACTGATGTTTCTCACTCTCTCTTTCTCCCTCCCTTCCCTCTCTAAAAATGAATAAATAAAATCTTTTAAAAAATGGTATAGGAAACAGAATTCAAAGAACTTATATGTACAACCCCTGGACATGAACTAAAGGTGGAGGACTGCTGGAGGGTTGGGGGTGCAGGGCAGAGGGGGGATAAAGGGGAAAAATTGGGAAAACTGTAATAGCATAATCAATTAAATATACTTTAAAAAATTTACTCACTAACTGCTGAAAGGTTAGGGAAAAAATAGAACTAGAAATTTAGCTCTGGCAGCAATAAAGGTTTTAAAGTTCAGCATAGCAAAGAATAGCCTGTGGTCTGCTTAGAGGAACACAGTAAGAAGTATTATATGTGATATTAATCACTTTCACAGAAAAGAGGAAACATGAATTAAAGAATGTTAAGACAAAAACTGAATAGTCACTGTTTAGATTTTTCTAAGAAGCTCATTTCTGAACCTAGTTCAGTGCTTACTAACAGTAAAAAGACTTTTTCTTTCTTCTTACATCTCTTTTCACCCTTCTCTCTGCTCTTACTTCCTCCCTCCTAACTTCCTTGCCTCCTACTTTCGTTTCCTCTTTTTTTCCATCATTAAGGATTTTTTTTTCCAGGAAAATAAAAAATGAGGCTATTTCAAGGGACCATACTATAGATAATATAATGATCTTTAACTAAGAAATTACAATCAGTGATACAGTTCAGGAAAATGAGTCACGATGTCAGGCTAAAAGCAATAGAAGTTTACAGAAATAACAAGGATGTATGTTTAACCAGGGAGGAAAAAAGTCATCAAAATAAAATACCAAAGTTTTTATATATACCACCCTTTAAGTATTCAGAAATTCCAAGTAAATTATACTCCTGTTGTCCTTAAAGCTTATTATTTTTTTGATGAAACCTTTAAAATGTATTTTATTGATTATACTATTACAGTTGTCCCATTTTTCTCCCCTTATTCATCTCCACCCTATACCCCCTCCCAGCAACATCCAATCCTTTAGTTCATGTTCATGGGTCATACATATAAGTTCTTTGACTTCTCCATTTCCTATACTATTCTTAACCTCCCCCTGTGTACTTTATACCTGCCAATTATCCTTCTTATTCCCTGTACCTTTTCCCCATCCACTCTCCTCCTACTTCCCTCTGATAACCCTCCATGTGATCTCCATTTTTTGTGATTCTGTTTTTGTTCTAGTTGTTTGCTTAATTTGTTTTTTTTTTTTTAGGTTCATTTGTTGATAGTTGAGAGTCTATTGCCATTTTACTATTTGTAGTTTTTGATCTTCTGTTCCTTTGAGTTCCTTTAACATTTCATATAATAAGAGCTTGGTGATGATGAATTCCTTTAACTTGATCTTATCTGGGAAACACTGTATTTGCCCTTCCATCCTAAATGATAGGTTTGCTGGATAGAGTCATCTTGTATGTAGGTCCTTGCCTTTCATGACTTGGAATACTTCTTGCCAGCCCCTTCTTGCCTGCAAGGCTTCCTTTGAGAAATCAGCTGATAATCTTATGATAACTCTTTTGTAGGTTACTTTCTCCTTTTCTATCGCTACTTTTAAGATTCTCTCCTTATCTTTGATCTTGGGTAATGTAATTATGATGTGTCTTGGTGTGTGCTTCCTTGAGTCCAACTCCTTTGGGACTCTGAGCTTCCTGGTTTTTCTGGAAGTCTATTTCCTTTGCCAGGTTGGGGTGGTTCTCCTTCATTATGTTTTCAAATAACTTTTCAATTTCTTGCTATTCCTCTTCTCCTTCTGGCATCCCTAGGTTGCTGGAACATTTAAAATTGTCTCAGAGGTTCCTAAGCCTCTCTTCATTTTTTAAAAAATTATTGTTTCTTCATTCTGTTCTGGTTGAATGTTTATTTCTTGGTTTTGTTGATTTGAGTCCTGGTTTCCTTCTCTTCACTGCTGGTTCCCTGTACATTTTCCTTTATTTCACTTTGCATAGCCTTAACTTTTTTCTCTATTTTGTGACCATACTCAACCATCTTTGTGAGCATCCTGATTATCAGTGTTTTGAACTCTGCATCTGGAACTTGGCCATCTCTTCATTGCTTAGTTTTATTTTTGGAGTTTTAATCTTTTCTTTAATTTGGGCCATATTTCTTTGTCTCAGCATGCCTGTTATGTAGTAAGGATTGGAGCCTTAGGTATTCTCCAGAGTTGGGTAGCCCCATTGCTGTGTTGTGGAACTGTATGTGGGGAAGGGGTCCAAGAGGGAACAATGCGACTTGCTCAGCTGTTGGAGGGTTTTCAGTCACTTCCTCTGCTACCCAGAATCAAATTGGGCCCTTCTGGTGCTGATTCCTGGGTGTGTGGGTTTGTATACTGTCTAGGACCCTGTGGGTCTCTCTAGTGAACTATCCTGTGAGGCTGAGAGTTTCTCCCACTGCTAGAACCCCCACAGGTTTTTATAGCCTGAGTTTTTGATGCTTTATTTCCCCACACTGAATCCCCGCATTGCATGGTCTGTCTCACTCCCCAGTTGTTCCTCCCAGTTTATCAGCAAGCAAATATGGTGCCACCTTGTCTGATATCCACCATCTTACTCACCTCAGTCCTCAGCAGTCACCTTGCTGTGAGTCCTCTCTGCCCTGGCTGCCCATCTTTTCCCTTCCTGCCAGTCTGGACAAATGTTTCTTTTTTGATTCCTTGTTTGTCAGACTACCATACAGTTTGACTTTCCTGGCAGTTCTGGTTGTTTTCTGTCTTTAAGTTTGTCGTTGTCCTTCTCTTGGTTGTAGGAGGAGGCAAAGTGTATCTACCTATACCTCCGTATTGGCAGGACATTTTTATTATTATTTTTATTCTGAGTATAATCTAACATGTTTTAATAAGAAAAACATAATAGAATAATTAATGTGACCCTCTTTTTAAACACATAATTATTTTTTCTTTATTAAAATCTAAGATATTAGAAAATAAAATGCAATAACATCTAAGGTATTATTGTCTAAGACATTACTAAAATTATATATAGGCTCAGTGTCGCTTAGAAAATAGAATTCCAAGAATGGTGATGGACCCTGGCTGGCATAGCTCAGTGGATTGAGTGCAGGCTGAGAACCAAAGGGTTGCCAGTTTGATTCCCAGTCAGGGCACATGCCTGGGTTGCAGGCCAGGTCCCTGGGGGCTGTGTGAGAGACAACCACACATTGATGTTTCTCTCCCACTCTCTCTCCCTCCCTTCCCCTCTTTCTAAAATAAAGAAATAAAATCTTAAAAAAGAAAAGAGTGGTGATGGGTCACTCTATACTTGAAGAAAACACCCATTTTTTAGAAAATATTTTCTTTCTTCCCTAATTCATTTATTCATTTAATTCAGTCATTATATCAGGTTCTTTGAATCTAAATTGAGTTCCTGTACCCAATTTCAAAGTAGATGGGGTGTCCCCAATACCAACAAACAATTTTTAGGACACTAGGGTATCCTGATAATTTAATTCAATTCTGACGCTATTGTGGGGGTCAAGAGTGAGTGTCCAGAGAATGTGCCATCCTGGTGAGCAGTTTATTTTAAAGTGAAACCAATAAAAGCCCAATAGACTCAGGAATAGTTCTTTTTTTTCCTTTTATTTATTTATTTATTTATTTATTTATTTTTTAATCATTGTTCAAATAGTTTTCTCCTTTTTACTCCCAATCCAATCCCCCCTCCCACCCCTCCCCACTTCCCTCCCATTACCACCCTCCCCTTAGTTTATGACCATGTGTCCTTTAAGTTTGTTCCTGTGAACCCTTCCCACTGTCCCCTTAAATTCCCTCTACTCTCCCCTGTGGTCACTGTCAGCCTGTCCTCTATTTCAGTGTCTTTGGTTACATTTTGTTTGTTTCTTTGTTTTGTTATTTAGGTTCCTGTTAAAGGTGAGATCATATGGTATTTGTCTTTCACTGCCTGGCTTGTTTTGCTTAGCATAATGTTTTCCAGCTCCATCCACGCTGTTGCATAGGGTAGGAGCTCCTTCTTCCTTTCTGCTGCATAGATTTCCATTGTGTAAATGTACCATAGTTTTTCGATCCATTCATTTACTGATGGGCATCTTGGTTGCTTCCAGCATCTAGCTATTGTAAATTGTGCTGCTATGAACATTGGGATGCATAGGTTCTTTTGAATCGGTGTTTTAGTATTCTTAGGAGAGAGTCCCAGCAGTGGAATTGCAGGGTCAAAAGGCAGATCCATTTTTAGTTTTCTGAGGAAGTTCCATACTGCTTTCCATAGTGGTTGTACCAGTCTGCAGTCCCACCAGCAGTGCACTAGGGTCCCCTTTTCTCCACAACCTCTCCAACACTTGTTTGTTGCTTTGTTTCTGATGGCCATTCTGTCTGGTGTGAAGTGGTATCTCATTGTGGTTTTAATTTGCATCTCTCTGATAGCTAGCAATATTGAACATCGTTTCATGTGTCTTTGGATTTTCTGTATGTCCTCCTTGGAGAAGTGTCTGTTCAAGTCCTTTGCCCACTTTTTAATTGGATTCCTTGTCTTCTTAGAGTACAGTCTTGTAAGTTCTTTATACATTTTGGAGATTAAACCCTTGTCTGAGGTATCATTGGCAAATATGTTTTCCCATACAGTTGGTTCTCTTTTAATTTTGATACTGTTTTCTTTGGCTGTGCAGAAGCTTTTAATTTTGATGAGGTCCCATTTATTTATTCTTTCCTTTATGTCCCTTGCTCTAGGGGACAAGTCAGTAAAAAAGTTTCTTCGTGAACTATCTGAGATTTTCCTACCTACGTTCTCCTCTAGGACTTTAATGCTGTCACGTTTTATATTTAAGTCTTTTATCCACCTTGAATTTATTTTTGTATATGGTGTAAGTTGGTGCTCAAGTTTCATTTTTTTGCATTTGGCTGTCCAGTTCTCCCAACACCATTTGTTGAAGAGGCTATTTTTACTCCATTTTATGTTGCTGCCTCCTTTGTCAAATATTATTTGACCATAGAGACTTGGGCTTATTTCTGGGATCTCTGTTCTGTTCCACTGGTCTATGTGCCTGTTTTTATGCCAGTACCAGGCTGTTTTGATTACAGTGACCTTGTAGTATAGTTTAGTGTTGGGTATTGTGATCCCTCCTACTTTACTCTTCTTTCTCAAAATTGCAGCAGCCATTCGGGGTCGTTTATAATTCCATATAAATTTTTGAAGTGTTTGTTCTATGTCTGTGAAATAAGCCATTGGTACTTTAATAGGAATTGCATTGAATGTGTAAGTTGCTTTGGGTAGTATGGACATTTTGATGATATTAATTCTTCCAATCCATGAACACGGTATATGTTTCCAATTGTTTGTGTCTTCCTTGATTTCTTTCCTGAGTGTTATCTAGTTTTCTGAATACAGGTCTTTTACCTCTTTGGTTAGGTTTATTCCTAGATATTTTATTTTTCTTTTTGCTATTTCAAATGGAATTTTTTCCTTGATCTCTGCTTCTGCCATTTCATTGTTGGTGTACAGAAATGCCTTTCATTTCTGGATACTGACTTTGTATCCTGCTGTTTTGCTGAATTAATTTATTAGGTCAAGCAGTTTTTTGATAGAGTCTATAGGATTTTCTATGTATACTATCATGTCACCTGCAAACAGTGACAGTTTTGTTTCCTGCTTTCCGATTTGGATGCCTTTTATTTCTTTTTCTTCTCTGATTGCTGTGGCTAAAACTTCCAGTACTATATTGAACAGAAGTGGTGAAAGTGGACAGCCTTGCCTTGTTCCTGATCTTAGTGGAAAAGATTTTAATTTTTGCCCATTGAGTATGATGCTGGCTGTAGGTCTCTCATATATGGCCTTTATTATGTTGAGGAATGTTCCCTCTATTCCCACTTTGCCAAGTGTTTTTATCATGAATGGGTGCTGTACCTTGTCAAATGCTTTTTCTGCATCAATTGATATAATCATGTGGCTTTTGTCTTTGCTTTTGTTTATGTGATGTATTGCATTTACCGACTTGCAAATATTGAACCATCCTTGCATCCCTGGAATGAATCCCACTTGGTCATGGTGTATGATCTTTTTAGTGTATGGTTTTCCAGTATTTTGTTGAGGATTTTAGCGTCAATGTTCATCAGTGATATTGGCCTGAAGTTTTCTTTCTTTCTTGTGTCTTTATCTGGTTTTGGAATTAGGATGATGTTGGCCTCATAAAAAGAGTTTGGGAGACTCCCATCTTTTTGGATTTTTTGGAATAGTCTGTGAAGGATAGGGGTTAGCTCTTCCTTAAATGCTTTGTAGAATTCTCCTGTGAAACCACCTGGTCCAGGGCTTTTGTGTGTTGGGAGTTTGTTGATTACTGCTTCAATTTCTTTTGTTGTTATTGGTCTGTTCAGGCTTTCTGCTTCTTTTTCATTGAGTTTTGGAAGATTATATTTTTCTAGAAATTTGTCCATTTCACCTAGGTTTTCAAATTTCTTGGCGTAGAGTTCTTTGTAGTAATTTCTTACAATCCTTTGTATTTCTGTGGTATCTGTTGTAATCTCTCCTCTTTCATTTCTGATTGTGTTTATTTGGGTCTTCTCTCTTTTTTTCTTGATGAGTCTGCTTAAAGGCTTGTCGATTTTGTTTATCTTTTCGAAGAACCAGCTTTTGGAATCATTGATCCTTAGAATTGTACTTTTAGTCTCTATGACATTTAATTCTGCTCTGATCTTGGTTATTTCCTTCCTTCTGCTTGCTCTGGGCTGCCTTTGTTGCTGTTCCTCGAGTTCTTGTAGACGTAGTGTTAGGTTGTTTGTTTGGAATGTTTCTAACCTTTTTAGGTGGGCCTGTATCGCTATGAACTTCCCTCTCAGGATTGCCTTGGCTGTGTCCCATAAGTTTTGGGTTGTTGTGAGTTCATTTTCATTTGTTTCCAGAAACCTTTTGATTTCTTCCCTAATATCATTCTTGACCCATTCATTATTTAATAGCACGCTATTTAATCTCCATGATTTTGAGTGTGTTTGGTTTTTTTCCTTCGGGTTGGTTTCTAGCTTCAGTCCCTTGTGGTCTGAGAAAGTGCTTGGTATGATTTCAATTTTCTTGAAATTCTTGAGGCTTGTTTTGTGTCCTATCATGTGGTCTATCTTTGAGAATGTTCCATGTACATTTGAAAAGAATGTATATTTAGCTTCTTTTGGATGGAGGGCTCTGTATATATCAGTAAAGTCCATTTCATCAAGGGTATTGTTCAATGCCACAATATCTTTGTTGATATTTTGTTTGGAAGATCTGTCCATTTTTGATAGTGGGGTGTTAAAATCTCCCACTATAATTGTGTTGCTGTCCATATCTTTTTTGAAGTCCTCTAAGATTTTCTTTATGTATTTGGGTGCTCCTATGTTGGGTGCATATATACTTATAATATTTATGTCTTCTTGATGGATTCTTCCCTTGAGTATTATGAAGTGACCTTCTGGGTCTCTCTTTATGAGCCTTTTTTGGAAGTCTGTTTTGTCTGATATCAGTATTGCTACCCCAGCTTTTTTTTCCTGTCCATTTGCTTGGAAGATTTGTCTCCAGCCTTCACTTTCAGCCTGTGTAGGTCTTTTATCCTGAGGTGGGTTCCTTGTAGACAGCAGATATGTGGGTCATTTTTTTTTATCCATTCAGCTATTCGGTGTCTTTTGATTGGAGCACTTAATCCATTTACGTTTAAGGTTATTATTGATAGGTACTTATTCATTGTCTTTTATGTACGTGTGTTTCTCTCTCTCTCTCTCTCTCTCCCTTCCCTCCCTTCCTTGAAGCAGTCCTTTTAGAATCTCTTGCAGAGCTGGTTTGGTCGAGGTGTATTCTTTTAGACTTCTTTTGTCTGGGAAGCTTCTTATTTGGCCTTCTATCTTGATCGAGAGCCTTGCTGGATATAGTAGGCTTGGTTGCAGCCCTCTGGTTCTCATTACCTGGAGCATTTCTTGCCATTCTCTTCTGGCTTGAAGTGTTTCCATTGAGAAGTCAGCTGTTAGCCTTATTGGGGCTCCCTTGTATGTTACTTCCTTTTTCTCCCTTGCTGCCTTTAAGATTCTCTCTTTGTCTTGAAATTTTGCCATTTTAATCATGATGTGTCTTGAGGTGGGCCTCTTTGGGTTCCTCTTGATTGGGACTCTGTGTGTTTCCTGGATTTGTGTGACTTTTTCTCTCATCAAATTAGGGAAGTTCTCCTTCACTACTTGTTCAACTAGGTTTTCGATCCCTTGCTCTTCTTCTTCTCCTTCTGGTATCCCTATTATACGGATATTATTATGTTTCATATTGTCTTGCATTTCTCTTAACCCCTCTTCATTTTTTCTGAGCCTCTTTCCCTTTTCTTGCTCTTTCTGGATGTTGTTTTCTACTTTGTCCTCCAGCTCGCTAATCCAATCTTCTGCTTCATCGATCCTGCTTTTCGTTCCTTCTACTGTGTTCTTCAGTTCAGACATTGTATTTTTCATTTCCTCTTGACCTTTGTTGAGAGTTTCTATTTCCTTTTTCATGTTTATATAGTTTGCAGTGAGATTGATGTAGTTTCCCTCTAATTTCTGAAAACTCAATGTGAGTTCTTTGAACTTCCTGGTAATCATTGTTTTGAACTCACTGTCTGATAGTTGAGTTGCCTCTATTTCATTTAGCATTTTTCCTGAGGCTTCCTCATTTCCCTTCAGTTGGGGGGTGTTTCTTTGTTTTCTCATTGTTTGTGTGTTTCTTCTTTTTTCTTCTTGTTTGTTAATTTCATCTGTTCTGATTCCCTGTGATTATGGTGTGAATTTCTGTGGTAGAATATTTGTGAGATTCAGTGGTGCAATCTCCTTCATGTATCCTGGTGTTCACAGCTTCCCCCTACTCTTTTTTGTGATCAGTTGGGGGAATAAGGCAAAATGGTTTAAGACAGCAAGACAGTATACTATGATATTTACATTAGCAGCCAGTAGAGAAGAGATGGGTTATCCTTTGGCTCCTTATAGTGTTAACCATGATCCTCCACCCCACTATCCACGTTTTAGAAAGGGTGGAAAGAAAGTAAGACTCTTATTGGGGACTAGAGGATTGTTAGTTGGATCTAGAAAGCTGTGAGGCTGTGGGAGGTCAGATTCTAAGGTAGGGTTGGATTAAAGATTAGTATATAGGAGTAGTGTGTAAAAGAATAGAGACAACCCTCACAATAGTATAGTTCAGAAAATTGCAAAGTGGGCAGAGATCAGGTAGGGGTATTGAGTAGTATTTACAATTGTATAGACTAGGTCTTACTAACAGTAATAGTAAAGTGATAGTCTTGTGGCAGAACCGATGAGGTCTAGATAACAAGAATAAGGAGTATGGGACCTTGAGAGGTGTATTAATGGAACACAGATGAAGGATAGTAACTTATCAACACCTTGTGACTGAGATACCAGGGGGAAGCTATCAACTGACAGTATAACCAGCCAAGCAAAGAAGATTATACAGAAAGAAAAAAAATACCAAAATATTATTAAAATAAAAAATGTCGGAAAAGTGAGAAAAAGATAATACACATTTACAGTAACTTGCAAGATAAAAAAAAGAAAAAGGAAAGAAAAGCAGAAGATGTAGTGCAGGAGAGATAAATTTGGAGTGGAAAGAATAATATTAGGATGAATGGAAGAGAAACATAAGGGATTGCGAGATAAAAATAATAAGAATTGAAAAATAAAATGTCACATAAAACACAAGATAAAATCAATCAATTAACAACAGCCACAAAAACCAGACCAAACCAAATAAAACCAAACAAAACAAAAAAAAGAGAAAAAAAGAAAAGAAAAAAACAACAACAAAAAAAACAAAAACAAAACAAAACAAAAAAAACCTCTTGCTGGTTTCTAACTGGCCAGGCCAGTTTTTCTGATCTTGCTGACTTCAGCTGGCTGAGGGATCTTTGAAATGCTTCTCTCTCTCCCAGCCCAAATCTCAGCAAGTCTGTATTCTGACAAACTTGCTGTACCCTAGGAGCTCCTGAGCACACTGGCTCTCTGGATCTCACTTCCACGTTCTTCCGGACTCCGGGGCCTGCAGGATTCCAGCTCTATGATCTCAGGAGGCACCCGTGACATTTTGGGATTCACTGCCCCTCCCTGCGAATCGTAAAAGGGCGCGCCCCTCCCCCAAACTTTTGAAATTCGGGGTCTAGTATCGCCCTTAGCGCCTCGCCGCACCCATTCCGGGTTCACAGCGAGTGCAAAACAGTCTTCCCGATGGTGCGCAAGCCGAGCCCTTTCCAGCTCCGTGGTCACCGCCGAACCGCACTCCGACAGGGTGTTGGCGCCTTTCCCGGCTCCCCTGGTCAGGCTGGCTGGAAATTTCTGAGCCACTACTATAGGAATACACCAAGCGCCACGTCCCTCCTGGGATCCCGGCGCATTATTCAGGCCTCCCTATGGGGCACAAACCGAGCGCGTCCCAACTCTGTGCTCTCCACCGATCTACACTTCCACCGGGCTAGGGGTGCGGGCGCACTTCCAAGCTTCCCCTGGTCCTGTTGGCTAGAGTCCCTCACTTCACTTCTCCCAGGTCTCTGGGCAGGTGTTCATAGTCCCTGGGCGTTTTTTTCCCAGTCCAACTGGCCAATCTGTTCCTTCTAGCAACATGTTCTCCCCTGGAGTTGCTCACCCCCCATAATCGGGGGAGGGAGCAGCGATTCCCCTCTCCCGGGAGCCCCGAGAACCGGGCCTGGGGACTGCACACCCCTAGTCCCCCGCACTGATCCCTGGGCCTCTTTTGTCCTGAAGAAGTCTCCATACCGTCTGGTTTTTCTGTGATCACAATAATTTTTGATGTCCTGCTTTCAAAAGTGATTTGGTAACCTAGTCCACTTGCTCTGTTTCTCCACCGATCTGCAAGTTTCCCTCCTCTTCACAGAAGCTGAGAAAAATGCTGCCTAGAGTAAAGCCGCCATCTTCCCACCCCAGGAATGGTTCTTTATTTCCCCCTTTTCTTAAAAAGATTTAGACAGAAGAACCTTCTTTAGGAAGATGCCTTGGCATAAACACCTTAAGAATTTTTATCATAGTGTAGGAGGGTGCAGCCAAAGGGTCCCCAAATAGAGATTTGGAATGGGGTTCAGAACTCAAGGTGTCCAGGAAATATTAGAAAAATATATAGAATGTCTTCACCCCCCCACCCCAGGGGAAGGGACAAATGGAGCAGGGCCATTTAGAGCTGTTTCCCATAGCAACAGCCTTGCAGCTACCCTCTGGCGTGGTCTTTTAACATATCTATGGCCTTTGGCTGGTTGCATGGATATGTTAAATAGCTCTGGCCAAGCTCTAAGCCAGGGAAATGGAAGTAACTTTCCCTAGTTACGGAGCCTGGGAGGCAACTCCCCCTGGTTACTGCGCCTGTACCTGCGTGAGAACTTGGAAATGATTGGTTCCATAACATGGGGCCACACCTGCCCAGACCCACAATGGCAGTCCAGTAAAGCTGGAAGGCTTTGAGAGTTCTGGCATGTGAGGCCGAGTGTAGGAGGAGTCGGAAATGGGGCTGCAGAAGAAGATTGGCGCGGGATTTAAAAAACCCAGACTTGGCGGCCATTGAGGAGAGTACCATGCGGCTTCAGCAGAGTGGGGACTCCCGCAGCCGTGCAGACACCGTCCGGGATGCAGCCGCCTGGAGCTCCTCTACCATCCGGCTCCGAGCCCCAGCCAGCTCTGCAGCCGAGGCCGAGAGAAGGGGCCACCAGTAAGTGACTCAGGAGCACCGGATCACTGCCCGGCCGCCGCAGCCACCGCCAGGCCTCCACAAGCTGCGCCCGCGCTCTCACCTCTCTCGGGCTCAGCTAACCTTGCAGCCACCTGCTCTGGCCAGGACACAATGAGCTCCGCGCTAGCCCTCTCGGTGCTGCTGCCGCCGCCGCCGCCGCCGCCGCCGCCGCCGCCACTCTCCCAGAAAGAGGGATCCCCCCCCCCCCCATGGGAAGAATCACCACGCGGCTTTAGCTGGCGATCCTGGCAACACAGCCAGTGGTACTGAGAACTAAGGAAGGACTGCCAGCTGAGCACAAATTACTAGGAAAAACCAGGAGCTGCCTAAGCCATGGACTTCTATTTCTTCTCCTGAGATACGGTACCCCAGACTGGGCAAAGGGGGGAAGGAAGGACTGTGTGTTTGTGGGTGTTTCAAGGGACTTTGGGATTTTAACAAAGACATTAAGTCATTACTTTTAATTTGTATAACTTGAATAAATAACTCTTTTCTTTTTCACCAATCTCTAGCATAGAGAGCTATAATTCTCTGGCTTAGAGAAAGGTGAACCTAGTACAGGGGGACCCCAGGAGAAACGGGAATTAATTCCCTAGCATTTTGGGACTCTCTTCCCTGGTGGCCAGTCGGGGAGGATCATGGGAAACCACATGCGCAGTAGCTTTAATGCAACTACTTGTATATACTCAGTAAAAGCCCACCACAACTAGCCAGGAAAGATCCGCTCTATAAGCATAAAGTCCCTCCAGCCCATGAGGTCAATCTCTGCTTGGAGTTGGCCTGTTCCCATGTTCTCTTCTATGAACTCTGGGTGTTCGGTTCAATTCTTTGTCCCGATCACTAAGAACCTGGTTACCTGTGCCCACCTGTGACAATAGCATGTCAGAAAGACTCCAAAGCATGTTTATTAGACTACCTTCTGTGTCTAATTGTTTCTGAGTTGCCTAGCAAAAATTTACCTGCCATGTATATTCAGCTCTTTTGTAACTACCTGTAAATCTCTCATTCTCACTTCTGAAATCTAAAGAGCCCTTTTTCCCCTTTCCTCCTTTTCCCAAAATGTTATATATACCCCATGTTGCCTATTTGTGGAATTTTTGTGTTTATGTGAATTCCCTGTACACATGTATTAAAATTTTTATTTTTTCCTGTTAATCTACTGTATGATGTTTGAATTATTCAACCAAACAGAAGAACTAACTGGTCAAGGGAAAAGTTTCTCCAGCTCCAACACTATCTACCTGGAAATAACATCAGATTCCACAGGTTAAGTCCTACAAGATTGTTCCTCCTCCCCACATACTCCTCAGATACCCAGGCTACCTATGCTTCTAACTGACTGGCTACAGATTAGAGGTTCCAACCACCTCCTCCTTAGGTTCCACTAATTTGTTAGAATGGTTCACAGAACTCAGAGAAACTTACTAGATCACTGATTTGTTGTAAAAGGATATAACTCAGGAACAGCCAGATGGAAGGGATGAAAAGTGCCAAGTAAGTGGCGAGAGGAATGAAGCTTCCATGCCCTCTCTGGGCAGGCCATGCTCCCAACATCCATGTGTTTACCAACCTGGAAGCCCTCTGGAACCCATCTTTTTGGGTTTTTATGGAGGCTTCATTGCATAGGAATGGTTGATAAATCATGGCAATGGATTTAACCTCCATTCTATCTCCCCACCTGAGGTCAGGTGGTGGGGTGGAACTGAAAGTTTCAACCTTTCGATCATAAGACTGACTCCATTGGCAACCAGCCCACAACCCTTGGTGCTTTGCAACTTCATCAACATAACAAAAAAACACCCCACCATTTTCACTCTCAACACTTTAAAAACCAAATATATATTTCTTACAAATCACAATGTTGCAACATGGTTCTCATTTGTAATAAAACAAAGGAAAATTTTTAAAAAGATTTTATTTATTTCTAGAGAGGGAAGGGAAGGAAATAGAGAGAGAGCGAGAAACATCAATGTGCAGTTGCTGGGGGTCATGGCCTGCAACCCAGGCATGTAACCTAACTGGGAATCGAACCTGCAACACTTTGGTTCGCAGCCCGCGCTCAATCCTCTGAGCTATGCCAGCCAGGGCAAAATAAAGGAAATTTACCTGAAGGCTTTCATGCTAGTGTCATTGCTTACTAAAGCTCAATAGGACCCAGAGCCACCTCCAGTGGAGCTGTGGGTATAGAGCTTAAGAGAGAGCTTTATATGGTGGGCAGCATAAGAGGACAAGGCCAACTTGAAAAAATTACTTTCCTAGGATTCCCCAGATTGGCTCACTTCAACTCCCTGAACTGCTTTCTGTCCAATTTTAGAGACTTCCATTCTGCTGAATGGAAAATATGAATTGAGTGAGATGCTCTCTTGGGAAGCTATGGGAGACACCAAGTAAGCAGTATAGTCATTGTCCCCTAGGGGTTCATGATAAAATGGAGGAAAGAGACTTTTGATTAAGACTATCATCAGAGATAAGCAGTGGGATGTACAATAATCAAGGGTACAAACAACGTATAACTGATCAATGGAAGATGAAGTGATATGTTTTAATTGGGAGTATTTAGAAAGTTAATTACAGTTAAATATCAGCAGGGCCTTTAATGATGGTTACAATGTTGTCTGATGAGGTGTTAGGAGAAAAAGAGGAAGAGATTCCCACACTGAACCAGTCATGCAAGTTGAAGAGTGCAGAATGTATTGAAATACGGCTTATCTAATGAGTCAAGTCTTGGGTGCAATATGGCATAAAAGGGAGGGGCATGTAGTGAATGTTAATGGTAAGAAAACTAGTGGGAGACAGATTATGAAATGTCTGAAAGTCAGTTTAGATTTTATTTATTATAATGGAGAACCATTGAAGGTTTTCAAGGAAGAAGGTATACATTGGGGATAGAACAGACTGGCATGATAGGATCATGACTTGCACAATGGCAAGAGCATCATTCACAACTTGATAGAAATGCAATATGTGCCACATGGTCAGAGGAATGTTTCTCAGAAGAGGGGTATTTTTCTTGGTATACTAAACAAAGATACCTATTACCTTGACCCTAATGGGTACAGTTCTCACAAAAGATCACCTCCCAAGCTGCGTCCTGCTATTGCACCAGGCCCCTGATGATCATCTGATAGATATGCCAGAATCCTGGTGTGATGTGAAATCTCATAGCACCAAACATGCATCCCATTTATAGGCAGCTCTTTAGCTGAGATCTGTGACCAAGGCAAGCATTTTAAGATTGGTCAATATTAGACAGTGTAGTGAGAAAACCATCTTATAGTTTGATGGAGAGCAAAATATGCCACTCCAAAATATGCCATTTTGGCATGCTGATTATTTTGAATAAAAGTTACTTAAGAAACAGACAGTATAAGAAGGACATGCTGACCTGCCTTTGACCCTCTGAAATCACGAGATAAATCTCCTAGGTGAAAGGTATCCTCCCTGTATCAGGAAGTAGAGACAAAGCCTTATCACCAGAGAAAAGGAATTCAGAAGGAGAAGTCTGTATAAACAAAGTTTGTTCTTCACCAACTTATTACCTCAAGCCCAAACCCCTTTGTCTTGTTAATTTTCACAAATTTGTTGTTTCTTTATCTGAAAAGTAGAAAAGCTGCCTGCTTTTGACATTTCTTTGAGTCTCAAATTTCTATGAGCTCCCTACATATATAATTACATTTGTGTTTCTTCTGCTATTCTGTCTTAGGTCAATTTAATTTTAGGCCAGCCAAAGAACCTGGAAGGGAAGAAGGGGAAGTTTTTCCTCTCCTACAAGATGTAGACATAGATATAGGTACAACTCTTAGTAAAAACTGCAAAAATCCCCAGGACTCAACCTATAAGGTGTGATTTTTTAAAATTTTTATTTATTTATTTAGAGAGAAAGGGAGGGAGAAAGAGAAGGAGAGAAACATCAATGTGCGGTTGCTGGGGGCTGTGGCCTGCAACCCAGGCATATGCTCTGACTGGGAATCAAACTGGCAACTCTTTGGTTCATAGCCCAAGCTCAATCCACTGAGCTACACCAGCCAGGGCAAGGTGTGATATTTTAAAAAATAAGTTTCTAATAGTTTGTTTCCTTATATATTTGTTCTCTAAGTAAAATCAATGCAGAGGAAAATATCCTGGTTAATTTCACATCGTACATGTTAAATTCTCTGATTCACTAAGGTTTTGCCATTTGTTAATTTACTTATTCTGGAAGTGACTTAAGACAATGTGTCAGGAGGAAAAGCAAAATGAAAATTACATTAAACAAATTATGTCCACACAAAAAGTTGCATGCAAATGTTTATGCAGCTTACTCATAGTTGCCAAAACTTGGAAGCAGCTAAAATGCCTTTCCATGGGTAAATGGATAAACTATGGTAAACCAAGACAACGGAATATTACACAGAGATAAAAATAAATGAGCTGTCAAGCCATGATAAGACACGGAGAAAACTCAACTGTATATTGCTAAGTGAAGGAAGCCAACATGAAAAGGCTGAATTCTGTATGATAACAACTATGTGACATTCTGGAAGAGGCAAAATTCTGGAGATAGTAAAGAGGTAAGTGGTCCCAAAGATAAAGCTGTTAGTTAAAGTAGTAAGGGCAGATTTTAAGCAGCTGCAATAGGGAAAAGAATTCAGTGTAAAGTGAACTCAATCTTGATCTATACAGAGAAGGCTGGATGTTTTAAAGGGAGAAGAAAGGAGTAAGAAAGGGGGAATGGCAAGGCCTTGAGAAGAGTCAGAGAAGTGAAAAATTACAAAAAGAGGGAAGAGGGGACTGGTCCATGTGAAACCATCTAGATTTGCTGACACTTCAAAACCCATAGAATGTACAATACCAAGAGTAAGCCCTCATGTAAAGTTTGGATTTGAGTTAGGAACAGATGAATGTTGGCTGATCCATTATAATAACAGTACCACACTAATGCAGGATGTTAATAATAGGGAAAGGATGTATGGAGAAGAGGGAGGTATATGAGGACTCTGTGTTTTCTGCCAATTTTTTTTTCTGTAAACCTAAAATTACTCTAAAAAGAAAGTCTATTTATTTAAAAAGAGAATTTTCAGCTGCTACTTTTCATTTTCATTAGATTTCAGGGGAATAATTAAATATTAAATGAATTATATTAATTGTTATATTTAATATAATATGTTATAGACTTTAAGACATCTTTAGCATACTATTGGAAAAGGAAAACTTGATTGCTTCAAATGTAAGGCATAATGTTAATGATGTCTAAAGTAAAAGGCAGTCCCCTACCCCAACAGATCATGGCTTTTATAAGTTTGATGTCCTCCCCACCCCCAAACACCCTCATTGATCTAGTCTTACAAAAACTTTGTGGTATAAGCAGGGAAGTTGTTATAGTGCCTGCTCAGCGAGCCAGTGCCATGGAGCCTGTGGGGACAGTTTTCAGCTTCTGGTTTGCCTGAGTTTCCATGAGAAAATACCCCAAAAGCACCTACTCAACATCTGGCACAGAAAAAGTCTTGAAGAAATTATATTTTCTGTCTCTCTGGTGTAATCAATATTTAGAACTTTGTTCTTTATTTGAAGTAAAGCATTTTAATGCACTCAAACAAAAAGATTGAAGCTCTGTAAGTAAAAAGGTTTTTTTTCCCTGTCTTTATTTTCTTTTTAATTTATTTCCAGAGGTTAACATCTTTACTTCCAAGAACTAACTTTATTAAGGCATTAGCAAGCTCAGTTCCAGGAAAGCACAGCCTTTTGAATGAAAATTCCCAGTATTCAATGGACATAGAGTAGGGTGCCCTATTTGGGTAATGACTCAGACTAGATATCCAACTGTCTGTAATGTTAGTGTTGGCTTGGTTTTAAGAAATCATTCACTTACTTTGTTCAGGTTTTGGTTTTTCATTCTCCACTTGTTTATTTGTAGGTTTTTATTACTGGTGTGGAACTTTTTTATTTTATCCATTTGCTTATATTTCATGCTTGATATTCGATGAAGGAGATTGAGTTGTTCTTTCCATTGCCCTACAAGCAGGGATTCTGGTATAAATGTTGCTGTGTGACAAACCAGGACAAGTATAGTACTAGAGAAACAAGCATGGAAAAGGCAGGTAATTACCTAAAATTAGACCAAGTAAAAACTGCTCTGATAGATAAACTTTGTTGTTAAATTGCCTACAGTATACTAAGCAGGGGATAATATTGTATTCTATGAAGAAAAAAAAAACTTAAAGCTTTAGTAGCTGAAAAATGTGTTGAATATCTAGAATTATCAAGTCCTCCCATTTTTTAATTACTTTTCCAACTTGAAAGAAGACACAGGGAAATGTAGAGACCATTGATGTAAGGCATAGAAATAGATGACCCAATTTTTTAAAATGTACTCATAAATAAACAAATTACTCACTTTGAGTGATTTGTTTGACATCAAGTGATGTTTCTGAGAAGTTAGTGATCTTTCTCTAGAACTCAATGGACAAGTTATGTTTTGAAAACTAATCACTTGTCATAGTTGCCCTACTTTAATTAGTCTTAGTACCTCTACAAAAGGCATTATAATATCATGGGGATTGATCTCCTCCAAGAAAATGGACTTAAAATAAGTACTGCAGAACCAAAGAACTAGATATCTTGATGAGGTTGTATTACAGTATTTGTGAAGTTCTACTGGAAATTCTTCTCCATGGCAATGAATTTAGCCCAGTAGGAGAACTTTGAACTTTATATTTTGTCTAGCTATCTGACACCTGTTGTAAAAATATACAGGGATGTGGGAGGTCCCAGTAAATGGAGAGAGATAACATTTTATTGTCTTTCTTTTCTTTCTTTTTCTCCCACACCCACCACACATAATTTTTAGAGCAAAGACAACTGGCTTAAATCAAAGCAACAACTGATAAATCATTAAAATAGTAATTTTTAAAACTATGTATTACTTTGGGAAAATGCTTATGACAATGTTAAGTAAAAGAAGCAAAACACAAAAATGAACTTTGCTATGATTACAGCTATGTAATAATTATGTATATACACAAATAGGTTCTCCAAGATGGCAGGTAAAAATGACAACCATCTGACTTCTGGGAGATTTAAAAAGATCTTTTAATTGGATTTGCTTTAATCTGCTGTGGCTGGTACCAAAAAAAAAGAAGCAGGGGTGGCATTCATAATTTTGAATAACCTGTATTATATACCTTGGAGACCACACCAACATGCAGCTACTATAATTATAGAGAGAGCCAGAATGTTCGCAGGAAAACACACCTTGCAAAACCAGGCTGGCACTGGGCATTTTTCATGGGTCTAGGGGTAAAAAAATGGGTGGTAGCTCTTGCAGCCCCAGCAGGTTGTTAACGGGTAGAAGCCAGGGCAGCCCCTCAGGTGCCTTACCTGGGGTCAGGGAAGTGGGTAGGTGGGAAGCACTTGGTGGGCCTAGTTACCAACTAGTACTGTGTAGTATTTCCATATTTTATCAACTGGTGAAGCTCTAATAGTGCCATGAGCTGCTATGAGTCCTGACTAAGAACAGTCCTGAGCCCTGGTTTTTGTGGCTCAGTTGGCTGGAGTGTTGTCCTGTAAACCAAAATGTCCTGGGTTTGATCCCAGAGAGGGCACATGCCTAGGATGTGGGTTTGATCCCTGCTGGGGTGCATACTATAGATGTTTCCCTCTCAAATCAATATTTTTCTCCTTCTCTCTCTTCTCCCTTCCCCTCTCTCTAAAATCAATAAGCATGTCCTGGGTGATGATTTAAAAAAAATCATAAAAGAGAGGGGATAAGGTGATGCTTATAAACTGCCAACCAACTGAGCCACCCAGCCAGGACACTTTTATTCTTAGTAATAAGCAAAAGCACACAGCATAGACCAGGGGTGTACAACCATGGCCCAGGATGGCTATGAATGCGGCCCAGTACAAAATTGTAAATTTACTTAAAACATCAGTTAGTTTTATTATTTATATATGTACATTTCCTATATTAGTGATTACAAACTTGGGGCCTTCTCGATGATTTTAAAAGAGTATTGAAAAGGCCACTGCATAGTTAGGACTTTTTTGTTTATTGTTGGGAACCGCCCTGACTGGTATCAGAGGCTGAAACCCCCGCCTAGGCTAAGGCTAAGGGAACGCCCTTGGAACCGTAAGCCAGCAAGGAGACAAGGGCTTGTCTCCCTGGCAGGAATGCTGCTTCTGCTGTTAAACCCCCAAAAGCTTGGTCAGTTAGCCAAAGACGGGTAAGATTCCCCCCCGGGGGGGAACGACCTAAGGCAGGCACGATCACTTTGGGAGGCCCCCCAAAAGAAGGACTTTGGGGGCTGCAGTGTAAGGGGGTGATGGACCCTCGCTCCTCGGCTTTGACATAGCCTGAGTTCTCATCTCTGGG
This sequence comes from Phyllostomus discolor, assembly GCF_004126475.2. Classification (NCBI taxonomy): domain Eukaryota; kingdom Metazoa; phylum Chordata; class Mammalia; order Chiroptera; family Phyllostomidae; genus Phyllostomus; species Phyllostomus discolor. The sequence goes on along the minus strand of NC_040913.2, from coordinate 53,755,314 downwards.
AGAAAATCTTATTGCCTTAGTTCCCGTGCTAAGCCTGAAACAATGACAGGGTGGTGCAGCTCTGTGCTGAAAGGGCAGATTCCCTGGGTGATCAGGCCTAAGAAAGAACATGTAAATTACTGTGAAACCTTCTTTGTTTAAGAATGCTCTCAGTTGAATGAGAGGGGTCCAAGGAGGAAGTTGGTTCCTCAAAGTCTTACAGCTCTTTGACCCCAACTCAATAGACCAGCAGAGTTCCTTGTTTTCTATAGTTCCTTACTTCCCCCTAATGAGTACTGTACTTTACCTGAATTATTATGCAAAATGAGCCCAATAAAAGCAGGTATGGATGGTAAATCAGGGCCCTCCCCACTAGAGGGGGGTGGCCATTTCGTTCTTACTTCCCCACAGAAACTAGCTTGTCTCTGTGCATGTGTATTTGTTTCTCGCGTGTTTTTCGGCGAGCCATCCACAGTGTTCCGTGGTCACTGCTGGCCGGACACCCACGTGCAACAGTTTATCTGTGGTGGCAGATAATCATGAAAAGTATGCACAAACATTTTTTTGCTAATCAGTTTTTGTTAGTGTTTGTGTATTTCATGTGTGGCCCAAAACACCTCTTCTTCTTCCATTTGGTGTCTCTGTGTGGCTCAGAGACACCAAAAGTTTGGACACCCCTCTCCTAGATGTTCCTTGAAGAGATGATGAAAGTAAAATATGGCCATCGATCCCAGCAGTGGAAAGATTTGGTACAGATAGAGATTTATTAGCACTTAGTTTCCCTGTCCCTTTTCCTCTCATCTTCCAGTCTGATCTTGGTGTGCAAATGGAGATAGAGAAGGAATAGCAGGGTACCGGAACCTGGGAGATGGTCCCCAATTGTCAATTAATATCAGTATTTTCCATACATTTCCGTACACAATTGTGACAGGGTCCAAGAATTAGGAAACCCCAATGAGAGATCCTGGTAAATGCCAGAAAAGCAGACATAGTGTTATTACCATAAAACAGTAGGCATGCCAGGGTAGTCTCTACCTGCTGGCCAAGATAGCAGCAAGGGGAAGTTCTTACACTGAGTGCAATGAAAGCTAGAGAAATGAGGCAATAGGGCCCAAGTGTGCTGAAAGCTAGAAAGATAAATGGGTAGGGCATTGAGTGCAGCAAGAGCTAGAAAGATAATTAGATTAGGAAAAGCTCTCTCCTCCTTCTCCCTGTAAGAACTGCAGGCTTGAGCATCAGGAGGGAGACAGTCTTTAAGGCAGGAGTCCACATTCTCCCAGGTTGTGTGGCATCTGAATAAACCTCTTTCCTTTTTGTACCAACACCTTTTTGTGGTGACAGGCAGCTAAACCTATATTTTTGTTCAGTAACTGTTTTTGGCGAACCAAGATGAGGCTGCATGGTCCTGGGCAAGTCCTAGAGGGCTCAGGCTCAGTCCCAGCTGCCTGTGGCAGGCCGACTCTGAGAGCAGGGCTGTGGGGATTTCCCAGTCTCAGGGAATTTCCTTGCATTCCCCAGGCTCAAGACATCAGCTGCCTGAAACACCTGGCTGGTGAAAGGGAACGGGTCTTGGAAGAAAATGGACTCCAAGACTGTGTGAGTAGAACCAGCTTGCACGCCGTGGGTCCTCTATCCCTACCATTTGGGCCTTTGCACCACTAAGGTCCAACTAGGACCATTTGGGCCTTTGTGCCACTGGTGTCTGGTTAGAACTGCTTGCAGTATCAGTTGGCAGGAGATAAGATACTAAGACTTGCTTGTGAGCAGTCATTTGGAATAATGGAACTGTGGATTCAAGTTTTGTTGGTATATTCTGTCTTTGTCTGGGGTCTTGTTATTACAGAACAGACCGGGGGGGGGGGGGAACAATATATTATTACCAAAAGGACATCCCCTTTTTCTCCAGGGGTTCCCCTCGCTGTACTAGGTTCACTTTGCCCACCACCAGAGGAAAGATGTCTCTCAATGCCAGAGATTGGTGAAAAGGAAAGAAATTATTTATTTAAAAGTTATACAGGCTTGGAGTAATGATGTAATGTCTTCATTAGAATACTAAAGTTCTTTAGAATACCCACAAATGCACATAGTCCTTCCTTCTCCCTCTTTTCCCAGTCCAGGGAACCACATCTCAAGAAAAGAAGCAGAAGTCCATGGTTCAGGCTCCCAGCACCATCAGCTGTGTCACCACCACAATCTCCAGTTAATCCAAAGCCATGTGGCACCTTCTCATGGCCCATCAGCAAGAGTCCTTTCACCCCTTTTCTTCCAGGCAAAGTCTCTCCTGCTGCCTAAGCCACATGGCAAAAGGGAGCACCCCATAACTGTATGGTCCTAACTCTTGCACAAGCCACATGGTCTCCACCTTCTGCCAAAGCCATGTGGTCCTGACATTTGCCCAAGCCTTGTGGTGATTCCTGTTATGGCTGCCAAGTCTGGGTTTAAATCCCTGTGCCAGTTTTCCTCTGCAGCCCCATTTCCAACTCCTCCCACAATCAGTTACACCTGCCAGTATTCCCTATTCTTCCAGCTTTACTGGGCTGCCATAGTAAGTCTGGGCAGGTGTGGCACCATGGCATGGAGCCAATCAGCTCCAAGCTCTCACTCAGGCACTGTGATGGGGGGGGGGTTACATCCTGGGTTGAAGTCCCTCCCATCCCCCTGGCTCAAAGCAAGGCCACAGCTATTTAACATATCTATGCAACCAGTTAAAGGCTATAGATATGTTAAATGACCATGCCAGAGATTAGCTGCAAAGCTGTTGCTATGCAAAACAGCTCTCAATGGCCCTGCTCCTTGTGTCCCATCCCCCAGCCCAGACTAGTGGGGGTGAAGACATCATGTATATATTTTTCTCTAATATTTCCTGAACACCCTGAGTTCTGGACCCCATTACAAATCCCTATTTGCCCCCCCCCCCCCCCCCCGCTTGTCTGCACCCTGTTACATTGTCATGGTTATGGTTTTGGGATTGAACTTTTGTGCCATCAGGGGCTGTTCTGTTTTGACTCCTGGAGGGAGCCCACTGGGTCAAATTTTAGCATATTCGTCCATGTACAGCTATTATCCAATAGCTAAGAAGGAATTGGTTTTCTACTTTAACACTGTTTGGCCTATGTATACTTTAGACAGTGGTGGAAAGTAGCCCCAAAATTGTTTCTTAAATTACTATACCATTAAGCAATTACTATACCATTAAGCAGTTATTTTGCCAGTGGTCATATGATGAAATCCCTTATGTCCAGCATTTATGTCTTTATATAATAAGAATTTGTCAAGGAAAGGGAACTACTGAATGATGAGGAGAAGGGAAGTGGCTTCAAAACTACTCCCTGATAGTAAGACATAGGAAGAAAAGGAAAATAGGAAATGAGTCTCTTTAATGCCCTGAAGTTAGGGACACAGAATTAGCAGCGGGAAGACTTCTCCCATCACCACTCCTGTTGCTAGATGCTCCTGAAATATGGCCCAGAGAGGCAACAGGCCCACCCATGTGTGATGAAGGAATGATCTCCCCCTCAATGACCCAGCAGGGCACCCAGTTTGGACAGGGAGTACCCCTATTCTGAGCAGAACAATTCCCTTTGAAGCAATACCTTAAAGAATAAACCAGGAAGGCCAGCCCACTGGCCACTATTGGGCCCATATTCCATTTTCCACTTCAGATTTAGTGAATTGGAAGAATTCCAACCTCTTCTATAGGGAAGATCCTCGGAAAATGACAGATATCATCACCTCCATTTTTGCTACTTACAATCCAAACTGGGCAGACATATAGGCTCTCCTTAACATCCTGCTAACAGCAGATGAAAGGTGGCTAGTTTTAAATAAGGCTAATGAAGAGGCCCATTGACTCTACCAAGAGAATCCCAATGAAACCTCAGACTCAGCTAGGGCAATTCTCTTGACACAGCCCAACTGGGACCTGAATAATGGAGACCTAGCTTCAGGCTAGGATATTACAAAGAATATTACAAAAATATGCATATTGAAAGGACTTAAGGAAGGTGTGCTTAAACAAAAGTGCCTGAATATGATACAGGCCATTCAACAAAAAACAAAAAAGATCCTCCTGAATGTTTAGAAAGGATCTATCAGGTCTATTGAAAGCATGCTGATGCTGACTCATAGGCACCAGAAAATGTCAGGATGATAAACATGACTTTACTTGGGCAAAGCACCCAAGATATCAGAAGGAAGCACCAACATTTAGATGGGGCATCGGGAATGAATTCCTCCCAGTGTGGGGGGGCATAGCCTTTAAAATTTACTATGCCTGGGAAACAAGAAAGTTAAAACAGGGCATGGTTTCCTTAGAAACAATGCAGAGAAACCAGAAAAAGAGGTGGGCTCTGAAAGGAAAAGACCCACTAGGTGCCAATCAATGTGCCTGTTGCAAGGAAGAAAGCCATTGGAGAAAGGACTGCCCAGAACTCAAAAAGAAAAGTAGCAAGGATGAAAACCCTGGCTGAGAAATGCTGGACAGGAAAGATGAATCTGATGACAAATGAGGAGGCCCAAGGTCTCCCCACAACATCTTCTGACCTATTACTATTTCCCCACAAGAGTACCAGGTACAGTGGACATTAGGAAAAAGCTAATTGGTTCCTTGTAGATACAGGAGCTACATACTCAGTGCTAAATACAATACTAGCCAAGAAAAATTTAGCTGCAGTAATGGTCACTGGAATGACCAGACAATTACAAAGACAGACATTCCTTCAACCTCTAGAATGCCAATGGGGGATCAAGAACTTAAGCAGAGTTTTCTCTACATGCCATCTGACCCATTTCATTACTAGGACAAGATTTAGTTTGTAAATTGCATACACAAATACCTTTTTCTCCTGAGAAGCAGCAATTATGTATAGAAATCCTGTTGGAACATGCTCTCCAGCCCAGGCACTCCTGACTTACCTGGAAAGACCTGGCGGTGAAATCTTCCCACCTGAGATCTATGAAGAGGTTGATCAAACTGTTTGGGCCAATGGAAACCCAGGTAGAGCAGTTAACATCCAGTCTGTAAAAATTATCCTAATAGAAGGGGTGAGAATCCCATGGAAGAAAAAATAAAAAGGAAGAAAAGCTTAAAAAGGAAGCTTTAGAGGGAATTCGACCAGTATTACAGAAGGTCTTAAAATCAGGATTAATTTGGCCACACCATTCTTCCTATAACTCTAGCATTTTGCCAGTCAAAAGCATCACTATAATATCAATTTGTATGGGATTTTAGGGCCATAAATGACATTGTTCAGGATATTCGTCCTATGGTGCCCAACCCTTATACTTTGTTGACCATGTGCCTGGGAATAACAAGTGGTTTTCTGTCCTAGATTTGAAGGATGCCTTTTTCTACATTCAAATAGATGAACAGGCTCAACTGTTATTTACCTTTAAATGGCAGGACCCAGATACTAAAGCCACACACCAATACTGTGGGACTGTGTTGCCACAAGGGTTTGAGAATTACCTGACTATATTTGGGAAGATGTTAGCAAAAGATTTAAGGTAGATTCCATTGAAATCAAGAGTTCTTCTTTTGGATTGACCAAAAAGTTCATTTAGTTTTTCTTGTACAATGGCTCTACTAGTGCTTAGTTGTCTTTAACTTCATTTGAAATAATTTTTGTTAGATTGCACTGTGACAGCTCTTGTATTAGTGTGCATTTAAAAAACCTTATCAAAATTAGTGAATTTTGTGCAACCATTTTAATATTGAAGATGGAAGAAAATACACAGCATTTTCAGCATATTACTCTTTATTATTTCAAGACAGGTAAAAATGCAACTGAAACATACACAAAAAAGATTTGTGTAGTGTACGGAGAAGGTGCTGTGACTGATCAAATGTGTCAAAAGTGGTTTAAGTGGTTTGAGAAATTTCCTGGTACTATTGACACCTTGGCCACATAATTCTTTGTAGTGGGGCTATTTTATGCATTGGAAGACGTTTGGCAGCACCCCAGGCCTCTACTCACTAGAATCCAATAGTAGGAGATAGCCAACATACACACATAATCCAAATCAATAAAGTTATCAATGAAAATGAAAAATTTGTCTTTTATTTTATGGAAAAAACTAAATAGATATTTTTGCCAATCTGATATAGTACATAGACAACTTACTGATAACTACCAATACTTATGAGGACTGTTTGTTACAGAACACAACAAGGGGGGCCTGGGATGATATACTATTATTGAAAGAAGGCCCCGGGTCCGTTATGTCCGCCACCAAAGGAAAGACGTCTCTCAATGCCAGAGATTCGTGAAAAAGAAAGGAAATGTTTATTTAATGCTATACTAACTTAAAGTAGTGACCTAATGTCTTTACCAAAATCCCAAAGTCCCTGAAAACACCCACAAACGGACACAGTCCTTCCTTCCTTCCCCCTTTGCCCAGTCCAGAGTACCATATCTCAGGAAAGGAAATAGAAGTCCATGGCTTAGGTAGTCTTCTGGTTCTTCTCAGTTAGTACTCCCTCTCGACTGGGAGACCTCCCTGGGTTCCCGGCACCCTCGGCTGAGTCGCCGGGATCTCTGCTAAAACCAGGTGGTGGTTCCCCCTTCTAAAGCTGTGGGAGCCCCACTCTGCCAGGCCGCGTGGTTCTCTCCTCCAGGGCTGCCGTGTGGTTCTCTTCTCAGGGCTGCAGGAGTCTCCACTTTGTCAAGTCCGCGTGCTTCTCCTCCTCAATGGCTGCCGCGTGGTTCTCCCCCTCTCTCAGGGTTGCGCATGGCTCTCCCTCTCAGGGCTGTGCGTGGTTCTCTCCCTCAGGGCTGCACATGGTTCTCCTCCTCAAAGGCTGCCACGTGGTTCTCCCTCTCTCAGGGCTGCAGGAGTCTACATTCCGTCAAGTCCGCGTGCTTCTCCTCCTCTCAGGGCTGTGCATGGTTCTCCTCCTCTGCTAAAGATGCGTGGTTCTCCCCCTCAATGGCCGCCAAATCTGGGTTTTAAAATCCCCGCAGCCAATCTTCCTCTGCAGCCTCATTTCTGACTCCTCCCACACTCAGCTTCACATGCCAGAATTCGTATCCTTCCAGCTTTACTGGGCTGCCATCATGAGTCTGGGCAGGTGTGGCCCCATGTCCTGGAGCCAATCCTCTCTGAGCTCCCACATAGGCGCTGTAACGCAGGGGACCCGCCCCCCCCCCCCCCCCCAGTTACTTCTAGGTGGGGAAGTTACTTCTGTTCCCCTGTCTTAGAGCTGATCACAGCTACTTAACCTATCTATGCAACCAGCCAAAGGCTATAGATATGTTAAATGACCACGCCAGAGCTTAGCTGCAAGGCTGTTGCTATGCTAAACAGCTCTCAATGGCCCTTTCCATTTGTCCCTTCCCCCAACCCACACTCTGGGGTGGGGGATGGAGACATCTTAAAATCTCCTGAACACCTTAAGTTCTGGACCCCATTTCAAATGCCTGTTTGGGGCCCCCTCTTGGCTGCACCCTGTAACATGTTGGCTCAATACCATCATAGTTCTGAATCATCAAGCAAGAAGAGGCTATAAAGTATCGCCTCACGAGGCCCAAATTGCAAACAGGAGGCAGCATACCTGGGGTTCTAAGTAAAATGGGGCACTAGGGGCTTGATGGCTGGTTGAAAACAAGCTATTGCTACAATAAAAATCCCAGAGAACCGGAGGCAGCCCCGTGGATTCTTAGGGATTGTAGAGTTTTGCCAAATTTTGATTCCAAACTTCAGACTTACAGCAAAACCATTGTATAATTGTTTGAAAGGACTAGACTCAATCTTTTGAATGGACAAGAGACTTTCAGATGGCATTTGACACTGACACTGGAAAAGCTGATGTTCAGGCTGTCTGTCACCTACCAGAACCAATAAGCAGAGACAGGGATTGAATATGGGTGCTTTATTCTGATGGCTGGTGATCTGAGAAGATGACAAGTTTGTACCCCAACAGACCATCTTACATTTCCTTTCAAGCCAGCCTTTTTTATAAGGGGGAAAAACTGTAGGTAAGAGACTTGAAATTCAAGGGGAAAACAGTGTAGGTAAAGGAGTTGGGACTCGGGAAGAGGTTAATCAGATAAAAGCTGCAGTCTAGCAATTTTCCTAATATCCTTTCATCTGCTGTCAGGTGATCTTTATCTGTGTCCTGTGGTCTGAGTGATTTTCTTTATTTGTGTCCTAGGCAGCAGACTGTCTCTCCCTGGAACACAATGGCTGGGATAGCATCTTGATTGCTTATGGTCTGTTCTGGAGCACAAAGGTCAATCACCTGTGGTCTCCTGAAGTCAGAGGAGGCTGTCCCTGCAGTTCCTGAAACAATAGCTTTTGACATGCATTAACTATTAGGCATTTTAACTATTACCTTAAGCTAAAGTTTTCCAACTTTTAAGTCCCCCATCTATACCCTGAAGGAAAAACTAGTTTTGGCTCCCACACTAGGATTGCCCAATTCACAGAAACCTTTCAAATTATACATTCATGAAAGGAAAGTAACAGGACTAGGGTATTAACTCAGACTCTGGGAAATAGCCCTCAACCCTTAGCCTATCTCTCAGAGAAATTGGATCACATAACAAAAGGATGGCCACCATGCCTCTAGGTAGTAGCAGCTACCTGTGACAGTTTATAGGAAGCAAAGAAATTCACTCTGGGGCAACCTACTATGGTACATGTACGGCACCAGGTCTTAACTCTATTGGAACAGAAAGGAGGGTCTTTGCTGATAGCTGGGTGCATGGAAAATATCAAATTGTTTTTTTAGACAGCCCAAATGTTACCTTACAGACCACCACTACCATAAACCTGGCCACTCTGCTCCCAGATTCAGAGAGAGGCTCAGACCTCTAGCATGATTGCTTGGAAATCATTGACCAAGTTTATTCTAGCAGATGGGATCTATTGGATCAGCCAGTGACAGAACCTGACTGGGAATTATGTACAGATGGGAACTGCTTCATAGAGAATAGTCAGCAATGAGCCAGGAATGCAATAGTCACTATAAACAAGGTAATGGAAAACCAAGCCCTTGCCCTGGGAACCTCAGTACAAAAGGCTGTACTGATAATCCTCACCAGAGCATTAGAACTGTCCCAGGGAAAGAATGTTAATGTTCACACTGACTCTACATATGCCTATATGGTAGTCCATCCTATGGGGCAATATGGGAAAAAAGAGGGCTCTTAACCTTGGGGAATAAAAGCATCTAACATGCAAAAGAGATTTTACAGTTACTAGAAGCAGTGAATCTACTGAACCAGATTGCCATAGTACACTGCCCAGGACATCAGAGGAACAGTTCCCCAAAAAGCCACAGAACACAAACTACTGATAAAATAGCAAGACAAGACACTCAAGGGCCACCACTTCTTGGGGCTTTGATTCCTTACCTGGTATTATCAGAATTTAAACCTCATTACACAGAATGAGATGAGAAACAAGCCTATGAATAGGGATTCTCTATCACTGATTCTAATTCTATGTGGAAAATCAAAAGTCATGGTACGATCTTACTCCTTGAACCTCTAGGATCATCAAACACCTACACTAAGGGACCCACTATAGAAGGAATGCTTTAATGGACCCCATTAACCAAACTGGAATGGCCTTCATTTGAAAAGGACCATCCAGATATGCTCCAAAAACAATCCTAAGATAGAACACGCCCTAAAAGAAGAGGAAGTGCAACATAAAGGGATACACCCATTTCAAGACTGGCAAGTTGACTACACAGATGCCTAAAACCAGAGGAAATTTTTAGTTTTTGTGGACAGTTTTTCTATATGGGTAGAGGAATACTGCTCTAGAACTGAGAAGGCAACCTAAGTAGCAAAAATTCTACTTAAAGAAATAATCCCAAGGTTTGGACCTCACAGGATTCAAAGTGACAACGGACCATCGTTCACTTCAGAAATCTCCCAGAACACAAGATAGGCACTACACATTCAGTGGAAACTACATGCATCTTAGAGACTGAGAATATAAACCATACAATAAAGAAGACCCTGGTGAAAATATGCCAGGAAACACATTCGAAATGGGGTCAGGCACTTCCTATTGCCTTGCTCTGAATTAGGGTAAATCCTGAAGCAGGCCTAAATTAAGCCTTTTGAAATATTTATGGGAAACCCATTCAAGTTTCCATTTTAGGAACACTCCCTTAAGGTTTAGAACATAATTTAAAAAACAAAAAAAGTATATACAACATCTAGGGTAAGCACTAACAATTTTGTACAAGTTTGCTCATTGCAGGTCCATCTACCTGTCAGACAAGCCCTTACACCTGTTCCAGCCAGGGGACCTAGTGTTACTGAAACCCTGGAAGACTCAAGATCCTGAACAGAAGTTATCTAAGCAATGGACCAGTCCCTATGATGTCATGCTGACAACATACTCTTTCCTAAAGCTCACGGGAATCAAGCCTTGGATTCACTACATATGGATAAAGGGGTTGTCACCTGAGGAGGACTGGTATCATGCTGCTGTTGTTGATACTGCAAGGGAAAGCTGCACCTGCACTCCTGAAGGAGATTTAAAGTTTCTATTTTGGAAAGGGACAGTGTTTACTAAAGCTAAGTGACAATGTTTCTTTTTATTTTATTTTGCATTTCCCAGACAGTGGCTTCCTGAGCAAATTTATTCTACTATTGGCTGTGTTACCACTCAAGATTAGATCATGGGGGTCCTTTATCCTCCCCAGTTTCTGATTTCACTACAACTCCTCCTGTACTACTAGACATGCCCCTCACTAAACACTTGATTCATTGTCTGCACAATAGGTCTCACTTTGGAAGGCCATCTGCAACATCATCTCTTGAAACATGAAGCAGTCTACCAGGTACACTCGTTCACCAGTGCCATCTTAGAAACACTGCATATGTCACCTTCTGAAGACAGTACTCCTTCTCCTTTGCATAAAGGCTTACCACAATTCCTGATCCCTCCTTCCTCTTTTTAGATAGTATGAATCTCTGGACCCAGAGATAGGTAAGACTACATCCTTTGTGAGCAGGAAGTAAGTACAGAACAATAAGATCTTTGTCCATTTACCTGTGTAAGATCTCAAGGGTCAAGAGTTTTGAAGGGGGAAAAACTGTCACCATAAAACAGTCAGTTAGAAGCGCCAGGAGAGTCTTTACCCATCAGCCAAGGTGGTAACAGGGGGAGGTTCTTACACTGAGTGCACTGAAAGCTAGATATATGAATGGATAGGGACTGAGCATGCTAAAAACTCAAAAGATGAATGGATAGGGCCCAAGTGCACCAAAAAATAGAAAAAATAATTGGATTAGGAAAAAAACCCTCTCTCCCCTTTCTCTGTAAGAACTCTGGGGTTAAGCAGGAGGAGGGAGATGGTGTTTGAAATGGGAGTCCACCATTCTCCCAGGCTGTGCAGCACCTGAATAAACTTCTTTCCTTCTTGCATCAACACCTTCCTCCATTTTTATTTGGTAATAGTGTTACAGCTAATCTGCTAACCTTCTCATTTTATACATGAGAAAATTTAAGCTCCAAGAGAACAAGTACCTTTCTCAACTAGATAAGCTACTTTGTGGGGAGTAAATATATTTTTCTTGTGTCTAGTTTATCCTACTTTATAAACATAGGTGTTAAAAGTGTGTTAAGAAAGTCAGTTAACAAGTAAAATAAAGGATCAACAAAGGTTCCTCATACACAGAAAGAATTAGTATTCAAACCAGTTCTAGAAGGAAACTACCAGCATAAGCTTGCCCTGCAGTTATGACATGCCTGAACTCCTCAGTGGAAGAGCCAACATTTGTATGTCATGACCATCCATCTCACTCACAGAAGAGTGGGGGAGGTGGTGTTTTCATCACTGACCCAATGTGGCCAATCTTCACTTTCCTCCTAGGAGAAGGAGATTTGTGAAGACACCCAGGGAATCATTAGCACTGTAGCCTCAACATCACTTGTATGTGTGAATTTGCTCCCTACAAGCACCATCATTTCCAAAAAAATGCTGTGCTCTTTCTATTGGTTGACAATTTAGCATGTGTTTACTATGTGCCAGGCATTGTATTAAATAGCTTTCATGGATTACTTCATCCTATCCTGTTAGGAATACACTCTTATTATGTCCATTTTGCAGATGGGGAATCTAAGGGGATGGATGGATAAATGAATAGGTGGTGGATAAAGGAGAGACCCAAAGTCAGTCTTAACTCTTAAAACTGCTTTTATATATGATGATGTAAAGTAAGATAGATTTAAGCTTCAATTCAAATCTAGGGAACAATAGTGATCAAGGTAAAATAATCATACCTAACACTTGAAATAATCTTATGAGATAGGTGCTATTATCTGTTTTATAGAGATGCCTAGAGCATTACTGGCACTTTTAAACCACATCCAGAAAGAGAAACACATAAATATATGCAAAAATATGTGAGCAAACACACACATATTTACAGCTGAATGCAGAAATATACTAATAGGCAGAAGTAAATTGTCTTAGTTTGTTCGCACTGCTTTAACAAAATGCCATAAACTGGTGGCTTAAACAACAGACATTTATTTCTCATAGTTTTGGAGTCAAGGAAATCCATAATCATGGCGCTGGAAGATTCAAGTCTGTGTGAGGGCTCTTTTCTGGCTTGCAGAGAGCCTTCTATCCATTGACCTATAAGGTCATTTATTCACTCACATATCCTTTCTTTCATCATCCATGCATAAATCTGTGCATCCATCCTTCTATTAATAAACATTCACTGAGAATCTTTTATTAGAACTCATTGTCTAATAGGGAAAATAAATCATATGCTACATATTCTAAACGCTATAACAGAACATTCCAAATGTTTAAACAAAGACCTGTGGGAACTCAGTAAGAAAGTTGTTTTGTTTTGTTTTGTATGTTTGTTTACCAGTTTATTTGCATTAATCTGAGTTAAGGAATAAATGTCTAGTTCCAAAGTGAAATTAGAAGCAGGTTTTTTCCCCCTTTTAATTGTCCGTCTTCCTTCCAAAGGTCAGCGGGAAAGAATGGGGAGAATTCATTTCTAGCCAATGAAGGCAGTAAAAGATTATAGCTTGTAGCCATCAGGAGAGGAAGCATCACTGCATACTGCTGGAGGAGGGAGAGGGAGAGGTCCTCAGGGAACCTTCTCTGTTCGTGGAGGAGCATTGCAGTCAACAGTGAACTTCAGCAGGTTCAGTGCAGCAATGCAGATGGGTAGTTCAGATTGTCCTGCTGGGATGGATTTGTGGGCCTTCCCTCTCATGGGTCAGCTGAAGAGCTTGGGGTCTTCTAAGGAGTGGTCCATAAAGCACCTGGGCTGGAGTTATAAATCCACAAAGAATAGGCAGGCCGACAATTAGGGGCTGCCCAGAGAAAATTATCCTCCCAGCCCTGTAAAATATTTACCTAAAAGTTGATCATATATTTATATTAAAACAACATCGCTGCCAAATCCAAATGCACTATAATCAAGTTGCAAACTTCCTCCATAGGGACTTCAAATATTTTGAGGGTTCTTTTAGTAACCAGAAGGAAAGTCTCATTATAAAACGTATTTGTTTTGCTGCCAAAAGGTATTTGTCCTTGAGACACTTTATTAAGACATTGTTCTCTGCCCTGGCTACTAGCTCAGTTGGTTGGAGTGTTGTCCCATGCACCAAAAGGTTGTGGGTTCAATTCCCTGTCAGGCACATGCGGGTTTGAGCATGGGTTCATGGGTTCAGGTACATGCAGGAGGCAACTGGTCTCTCTCTCTTTGTCTCATTCTCCCTCCCCTCTTCTTTCTCTCCCTTTATCTTTCTAAAATCAATAAAAATATCTTCAGGTAAGGATAATAAACACTATTCTCTGAGAGATATTATTAATTCCATATCACAGATGAAGAGACTGAGGCTTAGAAAGTTAAGTAATTTACTCAGCTGTTTTAAACACCAAAGTCAGGAGACTCCTCCCTTCTCTGAAATAGGCCTACGTTCTGTCTCTGTGTTTGTCTGTCTCTCTTTTAACTTCTTATTATGGAAAAATTCAAATTACATGTAAATTGGGAGACAGTATAAGAAATTTTCATGTGCCAGCTATAGCAGTCACCAACTCATGATATCTCTTGTTTGAACTGTGGTAATAATAGGAGACTTAAGAGTTGGAAAATTTTAGTTTAAGGTAAATAGTTATAAGCCTAGCAAGTAATCTATATGTTAAAGCTTTTGTTTCAGAAACTACAGATAAGGCCCACCCTGGGTCCTGGAGAACAGCCAACCTCCTGGAGCACTGCTAAAGAGTAGCAACTGGGGACAAGTGGTGGCATCCAGGTCATTGAGTTTTAGGGAGGGGCAAATGACCACCTGCACCTAGGAACACACAGGACAGGAATGTTGCAGTTTCTTCTACCTGACCCTTCCTGAATTTCAAAACTCCTCACTGCACCTTTTTTATTCCCTGCTGTAAAAACCTTGGTAAGGAAAGAAAAGGGAAGATGGTCTGTTAGGGTATGAAGCTGCCATCTTCTCAGATCGCCAGCCATTTGAATAAAGCGCCCATAAAGATTCTCTGTCATTACCGGGTTTGGTACTGACAGGCAGCCCAAACGCCAGTGTCTTTTCTGGTTTCAGTTCTTTTTGGCACTCATTGAGAAGAAAGTTTCTGCACAATAATAATAACCAGTCAAACGGCTATTGTGTCATGTCTTTTATTTTCTATCTCCAACAATTTGCTCAACAAAATCTAGGAATATCTATGTAATTTTACAGCTCCTTGCTCTGAGATGAATTTTCCAAATATCTGAGCATTTTGCGGACTCTACATACTTGATCTCAAGTGGCAGACACAAAAGTGTACTTGTGACCCACAGACCATGTCTGTGGGGAGGGTGAGGTATTGTATCAGCCTCAGAAAGGCGAGAGACTCAGTTTTTTTTTGGTGAATGATGGACCATGTGACATCCAGTGATAACAAGGATTTCAAGCACATTTAATGGACACTTCCTTACTTATTCTTTAATGGAAACATTAAAACACTAAGGAAGAGAGAGTAATGGGGGGATGGGGACAACTGTAACTCAACAACAATAAAAAATTAAAAATATATAATAAAACACTAAGGAAGAATAACTTTTAGACCGAGAGGTTTCTCACAGTAATTTAGTAAATATTATCCAATCTCTTTTATCACTGCAATATGTATAATTTATCTTCTGAAAAAGATGCATTACTATGACTTAATGCTAATATACAATGTTCAAAGTGTGTTTATCCTATTTGTTCTTCACAGGAGAGAAAAAATCAGATAACTTCTGAAAAGCCATTTTTTTGCATCTGTTGAATCTTAAATGTCTTCAGCTTAAACTAATCTGGGTCTCCAAGCTGGTTTCCATACTGCCACATCTCAGTAGCTTACAACAACAAAGATTGATTTATCAGTCTTGTTACATGTCAGCTGTATACTGGTGACAGCTCGCCTCCATGTGTTGTCTTCATTCCAGGGTCCAGTCTGAAAGAGCACCCCTATTTTGTAGTAGCTGAAGGAAAACAGAAGTGGCTAAACCTTGCAATGTCTCTGGGAAATTCCATTTGATTGTGTATTTGTCACATCTAATCCTCGGGCAGGGAATGTTTACCCCTCCTACCTGAACGTCACTGTAGGTCACAGGACAACTGGTAAGGGACTCTTACTGGTAAAGAAAGTGAAAAAACTGGAAACAATACTCCTTTTTTGTCCTCACCTGAAAATATGTTTATTAATTTTAGAGAGAAAGGAAGGGAGAGGGAGAAAGAACACACACAACAGGTGATTGAACCTGAAACCTTTTGGTTTACAGGTTGATGTTTCAACTCCGAGCCAGTTGGCCAGGAGTGAAAATGATACTCTTACTATAGCTTATCAGAAACTCTATATACTCCTTCCACTCCATTCTGTTTGGAAAAGTTTCAAAGAGGAAGTAAAACTTAGGTTGGATTTTCAAGGATGATTTGAGGCAGGATTGAAGCAGATGCTGAAAGGAATAGCTGGAAATGATAAGATATGCCAAGAGCCTGAAGCCCAGGTCATGTGGAATGGAGAAAAGTGTGATGATGAGGCTGCAGATGTGTGGGAGAAGGGAGGAAAATTATAAAATTGGGCCAAATTAGAAATTTTGGACTTTGTTCTTCTCAAACATTTCCATCCAAGACTTCTAATGGCTGAGGAGAATAAATGCATTTATCTGAGATTTTAAAAATCACCTTTGAAGGCTTGAGCATCATCTTAAAAAATTGTGAGATGTTTGCATTCTGCTCCAGAAATATTGAAGTTGGCTTTTTAAAAAAATAAAAAATAGTGTTTTACTTCCCCCAAAATTTTCAAAGATAATTGACACCCCAGGAAGCACCACCATGTTCAGTTGTGTCTGTGTTCTGATTTTATATGCTCACTGGCACCAGACTGAGTGTCCCAGTGAAGAAGTACCACTTTTCTCACTTTCTTCTAAGTTTAAACATTTTCCAAGTAAAAGTCTGGGAGAAGAAAAAACTTCTTGTGACATACAGTTCCTATATGATTAATTAACTTACCTTATTAACTATATTGTTTAGATCCTTTGCTTCTTCAGTTGTTTTTATTGATTTACTATACATTAATAGTGGGGAATTAAATTTTACTATTAAGATTATACTTCTATATATCTATTTTTCCCTATATCCACACCTGTTGTTACCTCTGTCTGGAATGTGTTGGCATGGTGTCCCCCACTGTACCCCTTGTCCACCAAAACAATCCTTACTCATGCTTTTTTAAAAAGATTTTATTTATTTATTTTTAGAGAGGGAAGGGAGGGAGAAAGAGAGAGAGAGAGAAACATCAATGTGCAGTTGCTGGGGGCCGTGGCCTGCAACCCAGGCATGTGCCCTGACTGGGAATCGAACCTGCGATGCTTTGGTTCGCAGCCCGCACTCGATCCACTGACCTACGCCAGCCAGGGCTTTTTTTTTAATTTTTAAAAATATGTTTATTGATTTTAGAGAGAGGAAGGGAGAGAGAGAAACATCAATGTGATTGAAAACCATTGATTGGTTACCTCCCATACATGCCCAACCAGAGATTAACCTACAGCCTAGGTGTGTGCCCTGATTGGGAATTGAACCTTCAACCTTTTGGTGTGTGGGACAATGCTCCAACCAACTGAGCCACACCACACCAGACAGGGCCGTACTCATCTTATAAAGCCAATTTACCTCCTTGGTGAAAGCTTCCCTGATCTCAGTGGATAATACTCTCATCCAGAGGAATGCCCACTGTCCTTTGTGTACACCTTTCTTTAGAGAAAAGAGAATTTAGGGCCACAGAAATTTTAGTGTTATCTGAAGGAAGGTAAAGATAGAGAGATGGCAGTGGATGAGAGAAGGAGAGAAAATGAACTTAATGAGCAGAAGGTCAAGGACAGAACCTTAGGAAATTTTCCAGCTAAAAAACAAAACAAAACAAAACAGGGTGGTGCAAAGAATAATACTAGAGGTCACAAGAGCAGGAACCTGCAGGCTCATGGAGACATTCTGCTCTCTCTATTCACATGAGCAGCTTGACAGTTCATTTCTCAAACAAATACTGTTTGCAACAACTGATTCACACTGCAGCTCAATCTACTTCAGAGAATCTAAAATGGAAATGAACTAAAGACGGAAAGGATCATGCTTGCCTGCAATTTATTAGCTTCCACAGCATCAACTAAATCAGTGAGGAAAGTTTTGAAAAGTATATCTTGATTTTACATCCTGTTTTAAATTCTTAGATAAATAGGTCTGTAGATTAAGTGTATATACCAGTTTCCTTTTAGTTATGAGTGACAGAAATCAAGTCCAGCTATCTAAAGCAGAGAAAGGGCCTCTATCATCTCAAGCATCTGAAAAAGTCCAGAAGCAGTCACAGCTGATCCACAGATGAAATGGACTTGGCATGAGTCATGTCTCTAGTTCCACCAATCACTGTGTCTGGAGAAAGCTTCAGTTGGCCATAACTGGGTCCTATGCCCAACCCTGGAGTTGAGGATGAGGGGGTCAATCCCACCGAAATTACATTGTTTGAAAGCCTTTGGGTTTCTCTGGCTGTAATTCCCAAAAAACTCTGGTATCCTTTTATCCAATTTGCATTTAATCAAATGCTTAGACTAGTAATGCTTGAAATGAACGCTTAGTCATTCATTCAATAAACACTTACTAAGCATTTACCATGTGCCTGCCACTGTTCTAGAGGTAGACAATATAGAAATTTTAGTGATATTTGAGTCCTTAACATTCTCTAATGGCCAGTCATAGTCTTGGTCCTAACATCTTGACATAGATTTGATGAATTTATCTTTGAGCAATAGGTCCCCATTCTTCTAGCCTTCTAGGGCTCTCCTTTACTTCAGAGCTTGCTTCTTTTTTTGTAATATTCTACTAAGAGCCACAAGAAGTAACCAAGACATGACATCCTTCCTTCAAGTCTCCTAAAACCCTAGCCTCAGTAGGCACATGGATAAAATTCCAGGACATAGTGGTGTCTGCACAGCCAGTAGTTTTCTAATTGCTTTGTAGGAATTGCTAACTTCCCAGTGAAGGATGTGTGGTTCTGTTGCCTTATTTAACTCAGCCAATCCACATGATGGAGTTTGTTTATTGTAACATGCCACCTCTAAGAATTTATCAGGGTTTGCTGTGTATACCATAGTACCTAATCTTTGTTAAGTAAAGCAAAAATGAAATTATTCAAAGTACGTGATGTAGCTTTTGGAGTCAAAGGAGAAGTCAGTTACCAGAAAGAGAAGAAACTAAGACAGCTCTGCAGAGCAAGATCTAATGGGTAAGAATTTGTTTTTATTTGGTTTTTGTATAGTCTTTGAAATAAGCAGATTTAATCTTTTGGTGTTTATGTCAAGGGTTCCAAGGAGACAGATTTTTACTTGCTGAACTCTTGTCAAATGTGCACTCCCCTTGGCAAGGGTAGGAAACAAACTTCAGTTGACAGTCCCACCTAGTCCTTCTCAGTGTGTGTGTGTGTGTGTGTGTGTGTGTGTGTATGCATGTGGTAGGAGTTGGGGAGTGCATTTCAGCAAAGCAAAATCAAGGTGCTCCTAACAAAAGAAGGGCCTTGTTCACTAGGGAACCAAAAAAAGTGATATTTAGTACACCATTGCTTTCAAACTTTAATGCATGCACAGATGGTCTGAGAAACTTGTTAAAAAACAGATTTAGACTCAGTGGGTCTGGGAGTGAGACTTGAGATATCACAATTTATTTTTAATCAATCAATTAATTAATTATTACTATTTTTTTTTCAGAGAGAGAGGGAGGAGGGAGAAAGATATGAGAGAGAAACATCAATTGGTTGCCTCTCAAATGAGCCTTGACTAGGGACTGAATCTGCAACCTGGAATTGAACTGGTGACCTTTCACTTTGTGGGAAGATGCCCAACCAACTAAGCCACACTGGTCAGTACAAGATATTGCAATTTAATAACTTCCCACATTATGCCATTGTTGCTGGTCTGAGAACCACACTCTGAGTAGCAAAGTACAACATCATCTTTTTAAGAAAAATGTCTCTTAACTACCTCATATCATTCTTTTTCTTGGTACCTTCAGAAGGTGTATAACTTCACTGAAAACAATTTCAATCATTCTAAGACATCACAATGAAGAGAGTTTTTTTCCACACAGAAAAAATGAAGTGACCTTTTTTGTTAAAATATATTAAAATTTAAATTAAACAAATGTTTCCTATACATCAATAATCATAAAATAGAAAATGCAATGGAAAAGGATGCTGATTTCATAAAAAGTAGTTTTTCAAATAAGTAGGGGAAGACTTTACTATTCCAAAATGGTGCTGAGGCAGTTGAGCGACCATTTGGAAAAAAATTAAGTTACAGCTCTGCTTCACACTACACCCAAAACAAAACAAAACAAAAATCCTCCAATGGAATAAAGTTTTAATTTTATGAAAGTTAAAAACTTAGAAGCACATTCAAGAGAATGATTATATAATCTTGTTATGGAAGAGGCCTTTCTAAATGCATCAAAACTCAAAGGCCATGAAGGAAAAGTGAACAGGCTTGACAGCTTGAAAATGAAAAATATCTGTATGAAAAATGATATAAATAAAATAAAAGTCAGGAAAGAAATTGTAAGAATATATTTGAAACATTGGAAGTGGACAAAAGACAGAAGGAGAAACATGTATGACCAATAAATATATGAAAATATGCCTAACCTCAATGTTACTATCACTCAGGAAATGGAATATTTTTTGCCACGCTGGCAAAATTTAAAAAAATTGATGATCAGGATTTGTAAAAGAAGTGGTCACTCATAAACTGCTGGTAGTAGTGTATATGGTTAAGGTTGTATGTACAGCAATATGGCAGTATCTACCAAAACTAACAATGCAAATACTCTTTGATCCACAAATTCCACTTCTAAGAATCTCTCCTATAAAAACATTGGTTCATGTGCTCAAACATGTATGTATAAAGGATACCTAATGAACTAGAATACCAAGTGAACTGGATATCTATCAATGTGAGAACTGTAAAACAAGCTACATCACTGGAATACTCTGCAAGCATCAAAAATAAATTATATATTACATAGTAATTTTATATATAAATATATATTATATACATATGTTTTAAAGGTCATCCAGACTTTTTTTAAGCACAAAAGTCAAGTCACAACATATTATATAATCAAAACAATTAATATACCATGGAAACTACATATGAGTATAATAAGTAAAGTATTAGCAAGTTGTACATTAAATTGTTACAGTAGTTATAGCTGCAGCAAAGTGATAGCTGGGGTTGGATTTCACTTTTTATCCTATATACTTTTGGGTTGTGTGAATCTTTCACAAATAGAAAGATTCATGTATTATTTCATGTATTCATGTATTATTTGGTATAATTAAATAAATTAAAATGCCTATAATTAGGCTTCCAGCCAAGATGGAGGCATAGGTAGATACACTTTGCCTCCGCATACAACCAAAAGAAGGACAACAACAAATAAAAAAAATCACCAGAACTGCCAGAAAATTGAACTGTATGGAAATCCAACAACCAAGAAGTTAAAGAAACATTCATCCAGACTATTAGAAGGGCAGAGACCAACAGCTGGGGTAGAAAGGATGTGATGTAAGGCAGTGGCTGGAAGCCACATTTGCATGCAAAAAAACTGGGAGGAACAACTGGGGAGCAAGACAGACCACCCAATCTGGGGTTCCAGCATGGGAAAATAAAACCTCAAATTCTTTGGCTGTAAAAACCTGTGGAGGTTGTGAAGTCAGGAGAAACTCCCAGCCTCACAGAAGGGTTCGTCGGAGAGAACCACAGAATGTAGGTCCTAGAATGTACACAAACCCACACACCTGGGAATAAGGATCCATTTTGCTTGTAGGTCATGGGGGAAGTGACTGAAAGCTGACCAAGAGCCCAGCAAGTAGCATTGTTCCATCTCAGACCCCTCCCCTACATACAGCACCACAATGCAATGAAGTGGGTTGTCTTGACCTGGCCAATGCCTAAAGCTCCACCCCTAACAACATAACAGGCATGCTGAGACAAAGAAATATGGCTCAAATGAAGGAACAGATCAAAACTCCAAAAATACAACTAAGGGATGATGAGATAGCCAACCTATTAGATGCAGAGTTCAAAACATTGGTAAGCAGGATGCTCACAGAATTGGTTGAGTATGGTCACAAAACAGAGGAAAAAATGAAGGCTATGAAAAGTGAAATAAAGGAAAATGTACAGGGAACCAACAGTAAAGGAAAGGAAACCGGGACTCAAATCAACAGTTTGCATCAGGATGAAGAAATAAACATTCAGCCAGAACAGAATGAAGAAACAAGAATTCAAAAAAATGAGGAGAAGCTTAGGAACCTCTGGGACAACTTGAATGTTCCAGTATCTGAATCATAGGGGTGCAAGAAAGAGAAGAGGAAGAGCAAGAAATTGAAAACTTACTTGAAAACATAATGAAGGAGAACTTCCCCAACCTGGTGAAGGAAAGAGACTTCTAGGAAGTCCAGGAAGCTCAGAGAGTCCCGAAACAGTTGGACGCAAGGAAGAACACACCAAAACACATCATAATGACATCACACAAGATTAAAGATAAGGAAAGAATCTTAAAAGCAGCCAGAGAAAAGGAGACAGTTACCTACAAAGGAGTGCCCATAAGGCTATCAGCTGATTTCTCAAAAGAAATCTTGCAGGCAAGAAGGGGCTGGAAAGAAGTATTCCAAATAATGAAAGACGAGGACCTACATCCAAGATGATTCTATCCAGCAAAGCTATCATTTAGAATGGAAGGGCAAATAAAGTGCTTCCCAGATAAGGTCAAGCTGAAGGAGTTCATCATTACCAAGCTGTTAAAGGGACTAATCTAAGAAAAAGAAGATAAAAAATATGAACGGTAAAATGACAACAAACTCACAACTATGAATAACTGAAACTAAACAAAAATAAACACAAACTAAGCAAACAACTAAAACAGGAACAGAATCACAGAAATGGAGATCACATGGAGGGTTATCAGTGAGGAAGTGGAGGAGGGACAATGGAGGAAAATGTACAGGGAATAAGAAGCATAAATGGCAGGTACAAAATATACAGGGGGAGGTTAAGAACACATGGGAAATGGAGAAGCCAAAGAACTTATATGTATGAACCATGAACATAAACTAAGGGAGAGGGGATACTGGTGGGAGGAGGGTGCAGGGTGGAGGGGAATAAAGGCAAGAAAAAAATAGGACAACTGTAATAGCATAATTAATAAAATTACTTAAAAAATAAAAAACTGTGTACAATTAAAATAAAGTAAAACAACACCAATTTGTCTTAAAATATTTGTAAAATTCAGAAAAAATAAAGAAGACAATAAAAATCCCCAGTAAGACCATTACTTTCTATAAGCAAAATCATTTGAAAGATTGGTCAGATATAGGATTCTCTTGTTTTGATAAACTTCATTCTGAACATTAGATAATATGGTAAGTATTACATAAGGTAATATTTCACAAAATTCACCTCCATATAACTTTAATCAATTGACTTAATTTTGTGAGCAGCTAATAAACTTCAAACTCAAAATACAATGAGGGGAAAAACTGATGGAAAACTGATCTACTAAATGTCTAATGGAAGAGAAATTTTTGGACTGGTATTTATAAAAGAGTTGGCTAAACCTGACGACTTTGTTGCTAATTCAACCAATCATGCCGGCCCAAGTTTATAACCTGTTTTACATATCTTGGTTATATAAAGCACACTTCAGGTTTCAAATTTCTACTGTTATAAGAAGAACTGATTAAGAGTTAGAGTGACTAATGGAAATTCCTTTTATTCTTCATCAAGCTTAGAGGCTTCCTGAAGCCTGATTTTCTACTAACTGCATAAATCATTAAAAGCCTCACATCCAGAAAGCTACTCACTGCCATTTTCTTCTGTGATGCATGTTTTCTTATGCCCTATGCTATACTCTTATAGCACTGTTACATTATTCATTTTTAAAGTCCTGTTCATTTTACAAAATGTCCTGGAGCTACAGTAGAATGCTTTTCCAATCCAACTTGTTTGCATGACCATCCTATTACTTCATTTAGGCATCACAGTGCCAAGAAATCATCTCTAACAGCACCTTGTAACAATATAGTGTTATCAGATTTTGAAGTGCTAGGTAGTCCTGTGATCTTTAGAAAACACCCAAGGCTCCACATGAAGAAAGTGCAAGCTGAGCCTAATGGATCTGCAACAGCAAAGTTTTTCTGCTCAGGCATCGCCTGGGACGGCACAATGCAGTGGGTCACAGATTGACAAAGGAGGAAGGCTGACCTTGAATCCCTATGTCTGCAGGTAGTTTTAAGTCTCTGCACCATTTTCTAAAACCAGTTTATTGAGATATAATTTACATACCTTAAAATTCACTCTTTTTAAGTATAGGATTGAATCATTTTTACCATGCTTACAGAATTGTGCAGACACCACCAACAATCCAATTTGAAAACATTTTCATCACCTATAAAAGAGCCCTCTAGCCCATTTATAGCCATTCACTCCTTGGCCCAACTCCCAGCTCCAGGCAACCAGGAATCTGCCTTTGGTCTGTGGACAAAAAAGGGATTCTGTAATAAATCTAACCAACGGTAACCTCATGGGGTGATCTGATCATAAATTCCTAGCTGGGCATGTCATAGTGGGTGGCCACACGTCAGGACTATAACTTCCCTAATAAAAGATTATCTTTGCCTTAAGCAGGCCCTGTCCATTATTTTTGTGTGTCTAGATTAACACACCTTTGCAATGCCTCTTTTTTAGACCCCTCAGAAACTTAACCTATCACCCTCAAGACAGCACGTAATCTTGTTAACTATTCTATAATCCAGCAATTTTCAACCTTTTTCTTCTCATGGCACCCATGAACTAATTACTAAACTTCTGTGGCACACCAAAAAATATATTTTTTGCCAATCTGACAAAAATAGGTATAATTTTGATTCATTCACACTGGTCAGCTATTATTCTGTTGGCTGCTGTCATTTTTTTATTTGACAATCTAAGAGAAAAGAAGTTACTGCCCTTGATTAAAAAGCCAGGTATTGCATATTTCAAAAGTTCTTGTGGCTCATTGGTTGAAAATGGTGACTGTAATCCCATCATGGAGATTTCCCTGCTTTGCTTTATCTCTCATTCCTGTAATTTTTCTTACCTTCCCTTCTCAATTCCAAATGTATAAAGGAAACTGCAATATGGTCGTTCTCTGGAGCATTTGACATCTTGCTTCCCAGGAATGTCATCAGTTTGGTTCAAATAAACTCTTACAAAAATTCTTTCCAGGTTTGGATATTTCTTTTTTTTAAGTTATTCCTCTACTTTTAATTTACATTGTTAGGTATCAGATGCTTAAACATTTGGATAGACTTAATTTTTTTAGAGCACTTTTTAGGAAAACTGCACAGAAAATAAAGTTACCATACCCTTTCCAGTATCCCCTATTATTAACATCTTGCATTAATGTGATATTGATCTATTTGTTATAATTGATGAACCAATGTATTGATACATTTGGATGTTTCTTATTCCAACAATCTATAGATTTGCCTTTTCTGGACATCTTATGTGAAGGGACTTTTATAATATGTGGCAGCTGTTTTGTCTTTCTGTCTGCACATTATTCAGATCGTCATTTGTCATGTCATTGTATTCTGTTGATTGCTA
This sequence comes from Phyllostomus discolor, assembly GCF_004126475.2. NCBI lineage: Eukaryota > Metazoa > Chordata > Mammalia > Chiroptera > Phyllostomidae > Phyllostomus > Phyllostomus discolor. The sequence continues at coordinate 53,730,169 of NC_040913.2, read as the reverse complement.
TTTCTTCCACATATTCACATCTTGCTTTGATGAGACTTAAGTTCCTTGTGAACTTAATGAAATGGTAGGCACCATTTCATACCCTTTGTAGTGTATTCTCTCAGTGTCCTGCTTATACCTCCTTGTTCAAACCACCTCAATACAAACCAGACCAATTCCAAACTGCCAGAACCTCCTTTTTTCCCCCCTTTCTTGGAGGACTTTCTCCAGCTATCTTTATGCCAGGGATGAGGAATTAATGCCCCCCTGGGAACAGCCTCAATGGCTGACAGGAGATGGTGGGTAAATACCCCAGTCCCATCACCTATCTTTGAGAACTCAGAGATGTGCAGTCTGTGCTGACTTTCGGAGTTTCCCTAGAGGGACCAAGCTCTCTGCACTCACAGTAGTTCCTGGCTTGACTGCTGACCCTGCATTGGTTGCCTTGCTTCCCTGGTCTCACTTTTCACTTCGTTTCTGGTGTTTTCATATCCTTCAAAATACAGTGATCCCTCACCTATCATGGGAGTTATGTTCCAGAGACCCCTTCAATAGGTGAAAATCTACGAAGTAGCAGTATTATATTTATTTTATTAATTATATATATTTTAAGGCTTTATAAACCCTCCCCACACTCCTATAAACCTTTCCCACTCTCTTATTTACCCTTCCCACACTCTTATAAACACTTCATATGCTCTTAAACACTTTCTACACTCTTAAACCTACATAATTTTAACAACACATAAAATTCTATATGGGTACTCACGAGTGAAGTATACTACAACTGGAATGATGAAGATAATGAATTATGTAGCTGTGCAGTACTGATGGCGATGAAGGTGATGATGATGAGATGAATGTACTGCACAGCCAAGAAGAGCATTACAGCTCTTCTGAAGGCACCATTTCATCAGGTGCTTCATCAGGTGGTGCAGTATCTTTGCCCTGGGCTGTGACTTCTATTTCCACTAAAGGCATAGGTGTAACTGATCTCTTCGTTTGAGTGATGAACATAGTTATGGGGAGTTACTGGTGCCACTTTTCATCCACAGAGGCAGCTTCTCCATGCAGAGAAATGCTCTTGAGTCCAAAGCATCTCTGAAATTTGTCAAACCAGCCCTTGCTGGTACTGAATGGGGTTGTTCTGGTGGGAGAAGCACTCGATGATCCTGCTTTTGCGTCATCATCCTCATCTTCATCCTCATCACCATCGTGAACGTCGGTGCTTTCTGCAAAACCATCATAAAGTTTCTTGGCCTTTGTCCAGATGGTGTTGGTATACAGTGAGCTATTCTTCTTCTTGTAGTCATTTATCCACAGGGCCAATGCAGACTCCATCCTCACAATGGCCTTATTGTAGGAAGTGACCATCCTCTTTGCAGTCTTGTTAAAAGCCATTGTTATGGTAGACTTAATATTCTTCTTGTCTTTCTTTATGTAGCGAACAGTAGATTCATTGATCCTGTAATGGTGGCCTACAGTTGCGTATATTTTGCCTTCCTTTAACATGTCAAGAAGTTCCACCTTTTCTTTGAATGGTAAGCATATTCCTCTGGCACTTAGGTTCATTGCCAGAAGCCGTAGAAGGCACAGAATGTTTGAGTGGCATTGTAGGGCTTGAAATAAATTCAAACTTTTACAAAAACTTCACAAAAACACAACACTGCAGAGCAACACAACACACAGCAATTAGACACTGATGTGAAGTGGACAAGGAGAGATGCTGAATGTATAGGCACAGTGCAGGAGAGCAAACAGACCAAAGCTACGGTCACTGAGCCAGTGAGCACCCACACTACAGAACACAGTGCTGTGGTTGGTCCCCTTCCATTCCATCAGCCATTAGTGTGCCATGTACAAACTCACATTGGCAAACTTGCACAAGTGGTAGTGGTGTACTGCATTTCCATTGTGTACAGTACAGTATTCATCTGCTGATGAAATATATACTGTATTTTATTTTGATTTAATATTCTTTTAAGATGTTTGACTTAACATTTTTTATTTTTTATGTTGTTTTAAATGCTTTAAGCAAAAATAATTAAAATCACAAATATTATATAAATACCTATATACTGCAAAATCCCATGATATAGAGAAAACTCTGCAATACAGAATTAGATATATTTTAAAAAAACCCATGATACAGTGAAGCCACAATAGTGAACCACGATATAGCAAGGGATGACTGTAAACTACTTGTATGGGAAATTTGTCTCAGTATATGATTGTGAGGGTACCCAAATTCCAACACTCCAGCCATGTGCTAAATAAATACTGAACCTAATGTAAATGTCTGTTCCACACCTGACATTCTTAATTTAGCACTTTCATCAATTTATCCCTGACACATAAACAGCATGGGTACAATAAAAAAAAGACAGATAATAAAAAGTGTTGAGAGGATGAGGAGAAAATAAGTCCCTCACATATTGGTGGGAATGTAAAATGGTGGGGCAACTGTGGAAAACTGTCTGGCAGTTCCTGAAAAGGTTCAACATAAAATTACCACATGACCCAACAATTCCATACTAGGTACATACCCAAGAAAAATGAAAACATATATCTGCATAGAACTTTTACACGCATATCCATAGCAGCATTATTCATAATAGTCAAGAAATGGAAATAATCCAAATATCTATCAACTGATAAATGGCTAAATGAAATGTATTATATCCATACAATAGGAAATTACTCAGCTATGTAAAGGAATGAAGCACTGATACATGAATGAAGCTTGAAAACAGTATTCTAAGTGAGAGAAGCTACTCACAACAAGCAGCATATTGCATGTTTCCATTTATACAAAATATTCAGAACAAGCAAGTCTACAGAAACAGACTAGATTAATGGTTGCCTCAAGTCGAGGGGGTGCAAATGAAGGGTTTGTGAGATGCTGACTTAAAGGATATGGTGTTTCTTCATGGGGTGATGAAATGTCCTAAAATTGTGATGTTGGTTGTACAACTATGTGAACATACTAAATTCACATTGAATTTTATACTTTAAATGCATAAAATCTAATAGGATAACAATTATATTTCAATAAAGCTTTTATGGTTTTTTTAAAAGCAGCTGTTCAGAAGTGTGGTTATTTAGGAAATTGTCCAGGCCATATGCCATTTATACTCACAAATATGCCTTTGCATCTTGGCTTACAGGTTTCTGGCATCAAACCCCAAACTTCAAGATACATGAATGGCAAATATATACAAGAAAAAAACAAACAGAAGTTTATAACCTGTATACTTCATGTATACATGGAAGGTACCCAGCAAAAAAATGATTAAATCTTAGAGATAGCTTAGAACTCAGATTTAAATACCATCTTCAGCTACAGACAAAGAGAGAGGGCTGTGGGGAAGGCCAGTTATGGGGTGGTGACCAGGAAAAACATGGTAAGTATGAGTAAGGTTTGGTATGTGGTTTTAAACTGGTGTCTTCCCCATTGATAAAGGTTTAATGATGTAGTCTCCAGGGATTAACCTTGGTCCTTTCTGGCAGAGAAGGGAGGATGGTCATCTTTATAAATTTGCATCCCAATTTTTAAGCAAATGGGGAGGATGGAGAGCTTTTCTTACATTTACTTTTTCTGAGTTGCCTTCAGTTCAAATTAATTCTTATGTCAAAGTGGCATATTTGGGGGTGGCATATTCTGTTAACCTTCAATAGCTAACAACCGTTAAATATTGACAAAGTTCTGTGCTGTGCTATGGGTATGATGTACAGTAGGAGCCCTTCACAGCAGAAACTCAATCTGTGTTGAATTATCACACACTAGGTGATGTCAGAACTTCAGAAAAGAATAAAAACACATAATTGTCCTTGCATAAACATTGGGGATTTCTGCCAGACAGCAGTAGGGTGTGATCTAATACACGAGATTGAGGATAGTAAACTTGGCTGAATTAGAGTAAAATTCTTAACATTTCTTACTCATTGAAGGACACGGAAAGTAATGATTAATAAATTATGGATAATTTTTGCATGCTGGCACCCCTTAAACTTTGCAGTTTAAGAGCAAATGTCTCACTTGACTCACCCTAGCCCTGGCTCTGCTAAGAAGGAAGTTCAAGGGGAGTGGAGAAAAGCTGGAATGGACCTGAATCCACTTGCTATTCAACATAGCAACTGCTAGTTCATTCCCAGTTCATGGCACATACCTAGGTTGCAGGTCGATACCTGGTTGGGGGCTTATGGGAATCAAGCACTCGACATTTCTCTCTCTTCCTTCCTTTCTCTCTCTCTCTAACATCAATAAAAATTTTTTAAAAAACCATGATTCTGGATCACTCTCCTTGTGTACTTAATTACTAACCTTGAGTGATAAGCAAGACACTATCTGGTGATGACAGTCACAGACCAATACCCATTCACGGCAATTAGGTGAGGGAGCCACGTGAAGACTAACGTTTTCAGGAGTTCAGGAATGGATATGAGTGGGTTCCAATTAGGGTGAATGGCATTTTGGTGAGTCTCAAGAACACGAGAAGATGTTGAGGAAAGAATTTGTTTTGTGATCAAAGACCAGGACTTGAAACTGGGAGCTAGTGGTGTAACTCTGGTGGGCAGAGAGATTTGCCTGAGCAGATCGCTGGGTATGAAATTGAGTGAGAGCAGGACGCGCTGGTCAATTTCCCTCCCTCCCCGCAAGAGGGCGGCAGCTTCCGGTGGGATGAGGCGAAGAGCAGCCCATCTGCCTCAGCGGCAGACTAGACCTGGAAGAAGAGCTCAGGGGACAGAGCTCAGGAAAGCAGGAGGGGCTGTGTGCTGCTGCTGTTCGGCTGGGGCTAGCTCTTCCTTTCCTGCAGTGCACTGATTTTTAGCAAATAGCTTTGTTTGCTTCTGGAGCCTGTAGCTTTGTTACAGGACCTGGGACCTGGATTTTTAGTGATTCTGCAAGCTGTGCCATGGCAGGGTAGTTTCTGTATGATCTAATTCTAGGGAGTAGGAGATAAGAAAGGAGCCCGTTACTGCTGCAAACACTTTCAGCAGTAGTAAAAGAAAAGGTATCTCAGTGGAAAACTATGCATTGTCTATAACACAACTTTCTGTCTTATTTGATTCTAGTTTTTTTTTCTTCTGATTTAGATTCTGAGCTAGTTTACAACTCTGTGAGGCATAGGTAACCTGTAGTCATGTAAATTCTGTCCTGTTTGGAGAGGGCCAGCCAACACTTTAACCTGTGGAAAAAACCAGTATTGCTTCCTTTACAATTAATTTATGCCTCTTGAATTTATTGAGCCAGTTATGAGCCTCTCACTGAATGAGACTCTAAATAAAATCTTTAACACACCTCCATTTTTATATTTGAGTGAGTCATGATTTTATCTTTTCCTGAAATGTGGCTTTTAGCATCCCCCAAACTGACTGTTTTTAGGATCATGCAGTAACACTCAAACATGGCTCCTGCAAAGAGAAAGTGTGTGTTTTGGGGGAGCAGGAAGGAAAGGGGGCTTGCATTGACAGAATACATGTAGTAGTGCCCCCTTATGAGAAGTTTCATGTTTTAGTTTCAATTACCCTCTGCCAACCTGGGTACAAAATTATTAAATGGGGAATTCCAGAAATAAACAATTAACAAGTTTTAAGTCATGCATCATTCTGAGTAGTGTGATGAAATCTCTTGCCCTCTAGTTCTGTCCTGCCCAGGACATGAATTGTCTCTTTGTATAATGCATCCACTCCTGCGTATGTGCTTAGGACTTGGTAGTTAGTCAAAAGTTTAAGTCCCCAGGCTAGTTAACATAAGGATAGAATCATTTCCTCATGCCTCAACTTACTCAATTTTAGTAATTTAGTAGCTTGTCTATAGTGACTCCATTAACTCCATTTTATTTCTTCATGCTATTCCTCAAAGTCATGTCCACCTAAACCCAAAAGTTAGACTATTCTGTGGCTATGTAGTGCAAGGATGTGGCTCCCTTTGTAGAGTTTTTGGTTTGGGGGAGTATTTCTCCCTATGTCCTGGCCCACAAGGATACACAGGATAGGGGTCTGGAATGCTTAGGAACCAGTGAAGTTGTTGATCAGAGGCCTTACCAATTTCAAAATAAATAGGTGAGGCTCATCTTTTTATTATATTTTCCTCATTTTCTGATTCTGTTCCATCAGAAAAACCAGGCAGAAAGCTGACTGTGAAGGACCATGGATTTGGGGTTAAATAATGGAAGAAAGAAGGACCAAAAAAAGTGCTGCTTTCCGACTGAACTTCTGGTTAAAATTGTTGTAAAGACCCCTGGCTAGTGTGGCTCAGGTGGTTGGTAGTAAACAGGAAATAACGGGTTCAATTCCTGGTCAGGGCACATGCCTAGGCTTCAGATTCTGTTCCTGGTCAGGGTGCATACAAGAGGCAATAAGTATGTCCTCAGGTGATGCTAATAAGTAAATAATTGTTGTGAAGAATGAGCAATTGAATAGCCCAGTACCCAGTTCATTTGGACAGCTTAACACATATCAAAGTGATCAGACTCTCTGAGAAAATACAATTGGAAAGGAATGTTTTGGCCAAGAAAAAAAGGATGGCATTGTGTACCCTAGAAAGTTTGTAGGTAATGTTCTAGTTGGATTGGGCAAGGTTGGCTCTTCCTTGTCATTATCACTATGGATCATATTATTTGGTATTTTTTGTATATTTGTAAAGTTGTCATGCTATTCTTTATATTAATTTCCATTATATGCTTATTTTATACTTTTACATAGGATATATGAATTACAAAGTATTTCTAGCTACAGGATGCAGTTTAAAAATAACCAGTACCAAGTGTTCAACTAAACATTTAAAAAATGGTGTGGAAATTTTAAGAGTTGACAAATAGGATAGCAGGCCTGAAAATATTTCCATATTCTGATTACACTGCATATATTATTAATGTTCTAAAAATAATATATGAATTTAAAGGACATTTCTGTTTCTGCAATGGGAGAAAATACAGTAAAATATGCAGTATTAATGTATATGCAGCTTGACCCAGCAATTCCACTGCTAGGATTATATCCTAAGAACCCTGAAACACCAGTCCAAAAGAATCCATGCACCTCAATGTTCATAGCAGCACATTTTACAATAGCCAAGTACTGGAAGCAACCTAGGTACCCACCAGTAAATGAATGGATCAAAAAACTATAGTCCATTTACACAATGGAATTCTATGCAGCAGAAAGAAAGAAGGAGCTCCTACCCTTTGCAACAGCATGGATGGAACTGGAAAGCATTATGCTAAGCAAAATAAGCCAGGCAGTGAAAGACAAATACCATATGGTCTCACCTTTAACAGAAACCTAATCAACAAAATAAACAAACAAGCAAAATATAACCAAAGACACTGAAATAGAGAACAGTGACAGTGACCAGATGGGAGAGGGGAGAGAGTTTCGGGGGAAATGGGGAAGGGTTTGCAGGAACAACTAACTATAAAGGACACATGGATAATAACAAGGAAGGGGGTGGAAATGGGAGGGAGGTGGGGAGGGCTGGGGGAGTGGGCTGGGCTGGGAGTAAAAGGCAGAAAACTGTACTTGAACAATTAAAATAAAAAATGAAATAAATAAAATAATTTTAAAAGTATATGAAGTTTTGCATAGGTGTTCTAGTCTAGTGCCTTCTGCTGGATACATTTGAATCCTGCAGCTAAGGCAGAACTTGGTAAGGCCATGGAGTCCTTTGGCATTCCGATGAAGCCCATGGACTCCTCAGAATTATGCTTTTAAATGCATAACATAAAATAAAGAGAATAATAAAGGAAATAATTATGTTGAATTACAATTATGGGAATACCAAATAAATTTAAAACAAATGATGCTATTTATTACCTCATTAAATAAAAACATCTAACTTTGGGTCTAATTATTGTGATTTCAAAGTAGAAATGAGCTTAAACAATATTCTGAGATAGCTATCGCAACAATAATCTTGCATGAAAATATTTGTGATTTCTATTGGTTTGTATTAGTTTCCTAGAGCTGCCATAAAGAAGTACCACAAACTGGGTGGCTTAAACAGGAATTTATTGTCTCACAGTTTTGAAGAAAGCCCCAAATCAAGGCCATGTTCCTTGTGAAGTCTCTAAGGGAGGATGCTTCCTCATCCCCTCCAATTTGTGGTAGCCCAGTCTTTCCTTGGTTGATGGCAGCATCTGTCTTCCTAACGGCTTCTGTCTATGGCTGTGTGTGCCTCTCTCTCTTTACAAGGATGCCAGTAATTATAATATAATAATATAATTAATATAATGTATACAGTGTCTGGCAGAGGTAATGCCTGCTTGAGTGTGGTTGGTAGGGTAAGTGAATGTCTCACATGAAATGGACAGCAATTTGAACACTTCACCTAAAATGTCATATGGTATGCTTGAGTGTGATACTGTTTGTTACAGAATTAAATGCTTATGATTTCATAATAACAGGCTTTGTAATAAAAAAGGGGTGTTATTTGTGCTGAACCCTGTAATAATATAACAACAATATAATAATAATAATAATAATAATAATAATAATCAGGAAACCCCGAATTCTGTTTATGGAACATAGGTTAAGAACCTCTGAAGATTACTTCCAGTTATTAAGTATTTATTGTGTTCATATTTTGTTCCCATGAGAGTTTTAAGTTGGAGAACATGAAGGATGTCCTTGCTTTTTAGAAAGGTAAGTGCTACATATGTGGAACAAGTAGGAAATTATGTTAGGCAGTAAGAAACATAGTGGGATAAATGTCATACTTCATGTGCTGTAGAGATTGAGAAAAGGGGGAGAAGTCTTGTGTATGGGAACAATTGGGCAAGTTTTCTGAGGATGTGGGAATTGTTGTAGGTTTAGGACAATGGCAGGATGTGAACCATCAGGATATATGAAGGACCATGGAAACAGTATGAGCTGATAAAACTTTGCGAAAGAAAGGTAGGCACCACAAAAAAGATTTAATGTTTAACAAACATAAAATTAAGTTTGGAAAGCTTACCAATTATTAAATTTCACCATTACAATTAAATATATTAATATGATTCTTAGAAGTATATCACCTTGTGTAATCAGTTACACTATTGCAAGTTACAAAATTAAAGAAAAAATTGCTTCAATAATATCAAATTTCTGTTTTCATCATAGACATACCCCATGCAAAGACTTAATTTTCCTAATATGTAAAGAGTTAGTTTCACAAACCAATAAGAAAGAAAGAACAAGAATAGTGGTCAAAGAAAGAAGACTCAGCTGTTCACAGATTAAAAAAGATGTTTAATTTCACCATTATAAGAAAAATTAAAGTTATACTCAGATGCCATTTTCATCTCTGAGATTGACACAGATCAAAACATTTGATACTACGCTGTGTAGTAATAATGTGGGGGAATAGACATTCTAATATATTTTGGAGGGAAATACAAATTGATATAACTTCTTTTTGGAGGTCAATTTGGCAATATTTATCAAAATTGCAAACACATGTATCTGTTGACCAAGAAAATCCACTTTAAAAAAAATCCTCACCTGAAGATGTTTACTGATTTTAGAGAGAGAAAAAGAGACACACACAGAGAGAGAGAAACAGTGAAACATCACTCAGTAGCCTCCCATACGTGCCCCCACCAGGGATTGAATGTAAAGCCTTTTGGTGTATGGGATGATGCTCCACCCAACTGAGCCACCCAGCCATGGCCAGAAAATCCACTTCTTTATCTTATGAAGTTACCTGCACACCTGGAAATTATTTTTGTGAAAGGTAATTAACTGCTCCATTGTTTTCAAAAGATTAGAAAAAAATGGAAATATTCATGAATAGAGTAGGTTTAAAAAACCTATGGCACATCTATACACGAGATACTAGACAATTGCAAAAGCAAAGTGTATGAAAGAATTCCTAGAAAACTATGAAATGATTTTTTAAGATTTGTGAAAGGAAAGAAAGCACTTATACATGCGCATTTTGCCTTATATACATAAAATATTCTGCAAGGATACACAGGTATGTAGATAGCACTGGGTACATTACAGAAACTTGGTGTGTGTGTGCTTGCACCCTTTTCACCTTTTGAATTTTGAAATCCATGGATACACAACCTGTACTATTTTGATAATATCTTCAAATGGCAAGTGTTGATAAACTTATTTTTTATTCACTTATTCATTCAGCCAGTAGTCATGTGGCTGGCACGTAAGAACATTTAGGAGGGCCAGTGCTCTCTTGGAAGGGCTGCTTCTGTCTAAACTTGAGAAGCAGAGACATCTGAAAATCTGAAGACCTTTCAGGAGTGTCCAGCCCGCACCCCGCGGCCACATGTGGCTCAGGGATGGCTATGAATGTGGCCCAACACAAAATCATAAATTTTCTTAAGACGTTATGAGATTTTTTTTGTGATTACGTGTCACAATGTATTTACTGTATGGTCCAAGACAACTCTTCTTCTTCCAGTGTGGCCCAGAGACACCAAAGTGTGGACACTCCTGATCCTAAAGGTCTTCAGGTCTTCAGATGTTTCAGAGTGGAGAATCTTTGACTAGCAAATGCTTCTCTTGCTAGTACTGACCAACTCACAACAGCATAACTTCAGTGAGTTACAATGCTATCAAAGTCTCCTCTGTCTCTCTGTTTCATTATCTCTGTCTCTACTGTCTTCAAATGTCCCCTCTCCATAAGCAGGGGACTAAGAAAAGCAGGGCTTTTGATGCCCTCCCCCTGCCATCTTAGAGTACCACATCAAGTACTGGGTGCTATTGAAAATGGTTGACAGAATTGATGGAGAAAGGCAGTGCCCAGCCCACATGTCCCTTGGGAATTAAATTTAGTTATGTGTTCATTTCAGTGAATGCCCTCTAGGGAAGCCCCTTGCAAGTGAGCCATTCACCATTTGGGTGGCTGTCAGCTATGAGGAGATCACCTGCAGTTACAGTGTATTACTTTTAATGCAGTTTCTTAAAGGAATTTCAATTTTCTTTGGTTCATAAGAGAGTATTTTCTTTTAAAGGTGTCTACATGTAGCCCACACTGACAAACACTGCTCTAATTAGCAGTGGTTAAAAGCAGGGATTAGGTCTGCGGCTGGGCCTGGGGTTAAGTCCTAGGTCCATTTCCTATGAGTTGTGTGACTCTGAGCAAGTTACTCAACCTCTCTGAGCTGTAGTTTCCTGCTCTCTAAATGGCAGTGCTAACAGTAGTTACACTAGAGCAGAGGTGTCCAAACTTTTGGCATCTCTTGGCCACACTGGAAGAAGATTTGTCTTGGGCCACATGTTAAATACACAAACATTAATGAAAACTAATGAGCAAAAAACAGGTCTGTGCATAATTTTCATTATATCTGCCACAGATAAGCAAAAATGTCTTTACATAATAACCTTAATTATGCAGAGGCCTTTCAATAATCTTTTAAAATCATTAAGCAGATCCCAAGTTTATGATTACTAATATAGAAAAATGTACATATCTAAATAATAAAACTTAGTAGTAAAACTAAGTAATATTTTAAGTAAATTTACAATTTTGTGTTGGGCTGCATTCACAGTCATCCTGGGCTGCCGGCTGCCTGTGGGCCACAGGCTGGACACCCCTGCACTAGAAGGTTGCTACAAATCTTTCATGAAATAAGGTGTGTGAAGTGCTTACTTAGCATAGTGTCAGGCTATGTGGCTAATAGTGTCCTCATGAATAATAACAGTCAGCCAGTAGAAAGTGTTGTGGTAACAACAACAACAGTAATAGTAATAATAATAATAAGAAGAAGAAGAATAACTGCCATTCACTCAGAGAAATCATTTCCAGTATCACAGACCAGGCACTCTGCCTTTCAACCACAAGGGGGCAGAGTTGTCAGCTCAAACTATTGTATTTTATGAAAAAGGTCATCCAGAACGCACGCACACAGGCACACGCACGCGCGCGCGCGCGCACACACACACACAGACACACCATATAAATATAATCTAGGAATTTAGGATATTTCAGGGTGAAGAAAAATTGTATAGAGGAGCAGATACTCTCATTATCAAAATAGTTAAAAAGTTAGACTTAGCCAAGAAGAAATTGTGTAAGGTTGAACTTGGAGTGCCTCCCCCTTTCCATACCTTCATGTACACACATACATGTGTATGTACACACATGCACACATGAATGACACACAAAATCACACACGTTACACACATAAACAAACATGCACCTATACACCTCTAAATACATCAGAAAGGTAGTTGGGCTCATCCACACGGATGTGGAGGGGCACAATTATCAAGGGAAGATTTCAGGACTCAGAAGCACCAGCTGTGTGAGGACAAGCTGCGATGACGAGAATCACTCACCAAAGCTATGGTTCTGCTGTTACTTCTGGTGTGAAATGTTTACACTGCCCCAAATCAAAGGAGACTTGTCACAGCGCTGCTGGACTCCATAAATGTCATATACCAGAGAGAAAGAATCTTTCCATTGCCACTTCCTAAAAATGCTTTGGATCAAATTAATACACCCAGCCTTGCAGACCCATTTAACCCCTAACTGGGCACACTGGTTGACTTTGATACGATAAGAAGTTACCAGCCATTAGACAGCCAAGAAGTACAGGGGTGTCAACCCTCAAGCTGCCTTTGTGAAACCTTCATCTGGGGAAAGGATCAGCTTGAGGGCCTTGCAGCTAGTTTCTCTTTAACCAGAATGAAACTATTACTGTATTCATCTAAATAACAGAGTACAGAACAGGATGTCAAGGCACCCATTTTTCCTCTAAATTATTTGCCTAGCTTAAGTAGGTACTCATTACAAGCTGAGAGGCTGGAAATATCCTGGAAGATTTCTCAGTTGTGTTTTTGATATGGAAGCAGAGTTTACCTTCTGCAAGGTGGAAATGTGAGACAGTATGTAGAGATATATCCTCACATACAGTACAGATACATCATTTATTGAAATAGAAAGGAGTATCAAATTTAGCTCTTCTGTAAGTAAAGTCCTTTCTTTGAGACCCTAGAAGCTGAGCAGTGACCCTAAGATGCTCTGGAACAAATACCACACAACTCTTAGGCAGTTAAATAAAACAGACTTAGGTATACATGTACATAGAAAAAAGAATGGAAGGAAATACTGCTTCAAATATTAACCAATGATTATCTTTGGATGTTGGAGTTGGCCATAATATGTATTTTCTTCTTTATACTTAAATATATATATTCCAAACTGAATACAAGGAACAAGAATTACTTTTATTAGAAAAATAGTTTTAAAGTTCACAAAGGCAGTCCCAGCTGAGTTGGATACAGGTGACATGTGGAATGTGAATGAAACCAGGAAATCAATTCATCTGCACTAATTCTGATCTCAGTATGTGCCCAGCATTACGCTGGGTGATATGGGGGTGCCGAGGAGAAGTCATCGTGCTGCCATCAAAGGAAGTGCAGGGATAGGCACTTAGGATTTACCAGATCCCAGACAAGTCCATATATATATTCTTTAATCTTCACAAAGGCCCTTTGAGGGGACTATGATTCCTATGATTCTCACTTTACAAGGAGAAACCAAAGTCCAGAAAGTGAAGTAACTGGGTCAGGTAACAGCAAAACCTGCACCTCCCATCCTGCAAGCTGCCCGTGAGTTCACCATCAGGCAGTGTGGATGGTGGGATGTGACATAACACAGTAAGGGTTTCATACAGGAGACTTGAGTACAAAAAGGCCTGCCTTTTTCAGGAGGGAGAAGGGGTTCAGTCTTGTTAAAGTGAGGCCCAGCTGAAGGCTGTTATTTGCATGACAACTTAGGCACAGTGAACAGGAAAGATGAAGCCATAATATGTGTGATGAATAGGGTTTCTAGAGTCTTCTGTGGCATCTCTAGGTAATCAGGGAAAGGCATTTAAAATTTAAACACTGGCTGCCAAGTGCCATATGAAACTTCAAAGCTGGACTTATTTTTATTATTCTCTTGTGCTATATAGTCAAGTACATTTCTAATAAATCTGTAAAAGACTAAGGCATAGCATGAAATTATTTTTAACATTGAAACCCACTAACCTTGTAGGCTTTAACCATATAACCTGTCTTGGTCTATGACCTCCTTCTCTGTATGTAATATCTACGTTAGCAAAATCAGCTAACTGTTATGTGTGGGTCCTCTGACATCAGCAAGGAGCAGCTTGTGCTTCTGGGAAATTCAAGCTCTAAAACCTTGTTTTTCTTATTGAGTAAGCAGTAAGGTCATCAAATAACCAAATAACCCATTCTTGTGTCACAAGGCCTTTCTGACCTATAAGTCTTAGAAGTGCATTTCTGTTTATTTCTCCTTGGTATTGACAGAAAGTGAGGGTGTTATCTCTGAGAGTCCACTAAAATCTCTGATAGTCTACTAAAAAACTGCAAGAATGTGATAACTTGCATTAGTTGTCTGGGGCGATTGCAACAAAGTACCACAGATTGGTGGGGTGGCTTAAATGTATTGTCTCACAGTTCTGGAGGTTAGAAGTCTGAAATCAAGGCATAAGCAGGGTTGGTTTCCTCTGGGGACTCTCTTGGCTGGTAGATGGCTGTCTTCTCCTTGTGTCTTCACATGGTCTGCCCCCTTTGAGTATCTGTGCCCTAATGTCCTCTTCTTATAAAGACACCAGTCAAATAGGATTAGAGCGCACCCTAGTGACCTCAATTTAATTGCCTCTTTAAAGACCGAATCTCCAAATACAGACACATTCTGAGGTGCTGAATGTTAAAGTTGAAACAGATGAATGGAGCAGGGAGCGGGGGACAAAATTTAGCCCATAAGATCCTTGGAGGGAACGGGTAAAATAGAAATACTCTGCTTTTTCTTTTTCCAACCAGGGACCAGCCTATGTTGGGCCCCATGAGGAGGCAATCTTACCCACGCACTGTGAGCTCAGATGGAAGTTCCAGTGAGGATGCTCCCAGCCCTCTGCCTCCACTAACCTGGGACTCATCCTGGTAGCTTGGAACATGCTTGGAGGAAAGGGATCCCTAAACCAGGCAGTTAAGACACCCACCAGGTCCCTGCAACAGCACTGCAACCGGAGAAAAGGGTAGAGATGAATCACACCTCAGTAGACCAGGTGTTGGGCAATTCACTTGCTGATGCCATAAAACATTTGCGTATCCACTGGGGTTTCAGTGGGGCTTTTCCAAGGTCATCAAGAGTGCAGGGCACCATGACGATTTGGAGACACAAATGCCACGCAGAGAGTCAGAGTCATAGCCTGTCTATCCAGCTGCCCCCACCAGCCGTGGAAGCATGTGACTGGATTTATTTACCTATTCAACAAATACATGCAGAAGCCAGATCTATGCCAGGCACAGGTGCTGGGGATTCATTAGCAAATGGAACAGAAAACAACCTGTCAGCTCATGGAGCCTCCATTTCAATGCAGAGGAGGGAGGACAGATGCAGCTGCACCTAGATGTGCTTCCTGTGAAAATGTCCACTCAGTCCTGGGGAACTGGGAACTCCCGGCCTTCTTCTGCCAAGGGTTTCTGGGTGGTTTCCTGTTTCAGCCCCATGGCCAGGGGAAATTTCTTTTTGCTCCTCTGAACTCTAAGCTGAGGTACACACATGCTTGATGAGGTACTTTTCTGGTAAAAGAAAAATGTTATGTCCTTGTGCACACTTCTTAATATATCCTGAAAAAGTCAGTTCAAATGTCACTTCCCATGAGAAACCCAGTTTGACCACACCAACCCATATTTTGTGCTCTCGTAGCATGAATCATATAGCATTACAATTGTGTATCTGATTCAGCTGTCTGCTTTTCCAGTCCCTGAGTTCCTCCAGGCAGAGTCTCTACTGTAGGGGCCACCAGTGTCTAGCACAGAGAATGTGCTGGGTTGAGTGACAAAACTAAAGGCCCAGGTGGAACACTTCCACCCTACCTTTATTCTGGTGCTTACAGTTTAGCACTACCATGCTCTTTCTGATACCCACAGGTCTGTGACAACACAATTTCAATGTAGAAATGTAATAATAAACAATATTTTATTATTAGCAATAACTAAAGAATGAAAATCTCCATTATTTTTCTTGGTATGGTTAAACCTAAGTTGTCATCACCTATGTTCCTAATAGGAGGAAATGCTCAATTTTAGTTAGAGGTTAATGAAAATAGAGATGTAAATTTTCCCAAGAAAAAGTACTAAAAAGGATCCCAGGAAGATTAGAATGGATGTTTTTCCAGTGGAGTATAGTCTATTCATCTCCTCTACCCCAATGAAAACTAAAAAAATGATGTAAAAATTTCCCATTTAAGTTCATGAACCCTCTGAGTTCTGTTCATAGATCCTTTGAAGAATCATACTCACACATACTCATTTAAAAAAAACATACTAATCCTTTTGTCTCTCAAGTTATATTTAACCCTGTCATCTTACAACCCCCAGTCAGTTCAGGTGAAGGTACTACCACCTCTTTAACATTGGGGTGTCCTGGAGTCAGGTGCCCTCAGCTCCTACCCTTCACCTGCATGGTGTCCTCCAGCTGCAGACAGAATATGGCCCTTTTTTCTTCTTCCCAGTGGACTCTAGTTGCACAAAAGCATCAGTAGCCTGGAATTATCAAAAACACCCTAGAGCCCAGTAGACTTTGCCTTCTCCCCAGTGGCTGGCCTTGAATACCCCAATGTCAAGATTTGCTTCCTTTCCTTTTTTCCCCTTTTCTGAAGCATTGTCTGGTCTCTCAGTTGCCCTCTTCTTTATTTTCTTCCTCCTTTTCATTCCATAGACAAGTAAGCTCTGCCACAATGCTGTCCACCCCAGTAGCTCAGGTTTATTTTATATCTACATTGGAATATTATTCAGCCTCAAAAAGAATAAAATCCTGATACATGCTATAACATGGATGAATTTTGAAGACATTGTGCTAAGTGAAAGAAGACAGTCACAAAAAGGACAAATACTGTATGAGGTTCCTAAAGTAGTCAAAATAAAGACACAAAGTAGAATGTTGATTGCCAGGGGCTGAGGGATGGAGTGAGGGGACAGGGAGTTATTGCTAATTGGGTACAAATGTTCTGTTTGGGAAGATGAAAAAAGCTCTGGAGATGGATGATTGGTGATGATTGCACAACAATGTGAATGTACTTAATGCCTTAGAATTGCTCACTTAAAAAAGGTTAAAATGGTAACTTTTGTAATGTGTATTTTAGTACAATTTCTAAAAATCAATGGCTTTCTTAAACACTATAACCAATTAGAAACGCAAGGGAAAAGAGAACCTACTCATAGGAGCCACAGAATCCATAATATAACCAAGAATGAAACCATGTTTTATAGCCACCATACCACTGCAGGCACAAACCAGTTTTCACATAATTCTTGAAGCATCATATCATTTGTTTATGAACAAAACAAAACCTATATATTTGTATATTTACCTATAGAGGTAAATGCATAGAAAAATGTCTACAAGTAGACATATCAAACTGCTGTTGCATAACTCTAAATTTACTTGTGAATTTTTTTTTCATTAATAAAACAGGAGGACTTGGCCTTCTCAGTCCTGTGACAAGCTGGTCTTGTCTATGTCTTCATCAGGCCCTCTCTCTGGGGTCAGCATTAGGGCACTGGTGGAGGACATGAGAACAATAGCTACACCCTCCTGAGTGGTCTTCAAAGAGAAGAGATCTGTGTGGGGCTGTTGGGGGAGGAGCAGGATTCCACTTACTGGAAAGGAGGACACATGATCTTCTCTCCTTGTATAGCGAGGTCATTACTTTGGGAGCTCAGTAACCTTATAGTGCAGTCACCCTTGACTTTGGTCTTGGCCGTTCATTGGAATCATCTGGAGGACTGAAATGCTCCTGATGCGTCTGCACTCGGGGATTCTCACATTTGGTCTGGGGATAGTCTTGTTTATGTGTAGCGCTAAGGCTATCTCTCCAAATTCAGGGTTCTTCTGTTCTATTACAGTTCCCCGCAAAATGTTATACAGCCTGGCACTACTAACCTACGCAATTGATATTTGAAAACAAAGGAAAGAATATTTTGACATTTGACCGAACTGGTTTCTGCTCATCAACGCCTTCCTGCTGAGATCTTTTTGAACCTTTTCCATCCAGTGTTTGCTTTCCCTGTCCCTATTGCCACGAGCAGATATTCTCTCCATCTTCCAGGCATGAAGCCTCACTGGGGCCAACTTCCTTTTCAGCTGAGTCCTTGAAGGCAGGAATAGTTACTACATGACTAAAAATATCTTTCCCTCTCTTGATAAGAAACCAAGGCCCGGGAATACTATTCATCAATAGAAAGAAACAAACATCCATGCTACAACATGAACCTCAAAAACATCATGCTCAGTGAAAGAAGCCTGATACCAGAGGCCACGCATTCTATGACTCAGTTTATAAGAAATATCCAGAAAAGGTAATTCTATGTATAAAAAGAGAAAATTAGAGGTTGGCTGGGGTAGAATGATGGGTGACTGCAATGGACACAGGGAGTCTGTTTGGGCAGATGGGGATAGTCTAGAACTGGGTTGTGCTGATCGTTGCACAGCTCTAAAAATCATTGAAGCACGCTTAGAAAGTGTGAATTCTAGAGTATGTAAATCGTATCTCCATAAAATCATATCACCAGGCAGACTAAACTTGAGCCCTTCTTGAAATGGATGTTCTTTGAGAACATTAAATAAGTGGGGATTGAACACTCCTTGAGTGAAGGGGCAATTTATGGTCTCAAACAGCTCAGCTTCATTTCCCTAATCACAGAGGCCAGTCAGGCAAACCAAAGCCCTAGGTAAGTTGTATTCACCCCATTTTTACCCTGGGTTCATGCTCTCCCTCTGTGCCCAGTCGCCTTCATAGAGCCTCCTTCCTAACCTGGGACAGGACCCTCTCCTAACCCGGGACAGAACTCGGGACAGGCTGTGGGACTCTTCGAGTGACAGAGGGAGAGAACTCCTTAGTTCTTGCTGTCAGCCAACTCCCTCCCCCTCCCTAGATTCTCTCTTTCTCCCCAGTATCACCTCTTCCCTTTCTTTCCTTCCTCCTTATCTCCTCCTCTCCCTCCTTTCTTTCTCAATTTCGGTCTCTGCTCCTCTCCCTTCCACCCTGTCCTTTCTCCTTTTTTAAAAAATATATTTTATTGATTATGCTATTACAGTTGTCCCATTTTCCCCCTTCACTCCCCTCCCCCCTGTACACCCTCTCCCACCCACATTCCCCCCTTTAGTTCATATCCATGTGTCATACTTATAAGTTCTTTAACTTCTACATTTCCCATACTATTCTTGCCCTTCCCCTGTCTATTTTCTACCTACCATCTATGTTACTTATTCTCTGTACCTTTTCCCCCTCTCCTCCTCCCACTCCCTTGTTGCTAACCTTCCATGTGATCTCCATTTCTGTGGTTCTGTTCCTGTCCTAGTTGTTTGCTTAGTTGGTTTTTGTTTTAGGTGTGGTTGTTAATAATTGTGTTTGCTGTCATTTTACTATACATGTTTTTGATCTTCTTTTCCCTAGATAAGTCCCTTTAACATTTCATATAATAAGGGCTTGGTGATGATGAACTCCTTTAACTTGACCTTATCTGAGAAGTGCGTTATCTGTCCTTCCATTCTAAATGAAAGCTTTCCTGGATAGAGCAATCTTGGATGTAGGTCCTTGCCCTTCATGGGTTGGAATACTTCTTTCCAGCCCCTTCTTGCCTGCAAGGTCTCTTTTGAGAAATCAGCTGACAGTCTGATGGGAATTCCTTTGTAGGATACTGTCTCCTTATCTCTTGCTGCTTCTAGGATTCTCTCCTTCATTTTAATCTTGGGTAATGTAATTATGATGTGTTCCTCCTTGAGTCCAACTTCTTTGGGACTCTCTGAGCTTCCTGGACTTCCTGGAAGTCTATTTCCTTTGTCAGATTGGGGAAGTTCTTTTTTATTGTTTGTTCAAATAAGTTTTCCACTTGTTGCTCTTCCTCTTCCCCTTCTGGTACCCCTATAATTCAGATGTTGGAACGTTTCAAGATGTCCTGGAGGTTCCTAAGCCTCTCCTCATTTTTTTGAATTCTTATTTCTTCATTCTTTTCTGTTAGATAGTTTCTTTCTTCCTTCTGGTTCACTCCATTGATCTGAGACCCAGTTTCCTTCCCATCGCTATTGGTTCCCTGTGCATTTTCCTTTATTTCACTTAGCATAGCCTTCATTTTTTCATCTAATTTTTGACCAAATTCAACCAATTCTGTGAGCATCCTGATCACCAGTGCTTTGAACTGTGCATCTGATAGGCTGGCTATCTCTTCATCACTTAGTTGTATTTTTTTCTGGAGCTTTCATCTGTTCTTTCATTTGGGTCATTTTTTTTTTGGTCTTGATGCATCTGTTTCGTAGTGAGGGGTGAGCCTTAGGTATTCACTAGGGTGGGGCAACCCACGTCTCTGTTGTGAGGCTACTTGTGGGTGGAGGGGTCCGAGAGGGAACGGTGGCACTTGCTCTGCTCTCTGCTGGATTTCAATCCCTTCTGCTGCTCGCCCCCGCAAGCAAACTGGGCCCATCTGGTGCTGATTTCCATGTGGGTGGGTTGCTGTACATTCTAGGACCCTGTGGGTCTCTCTTACGAACTGTCCTGTGAGGCCGGGAGTCTCTCCTGGCACCTCAACCCCCACAGGTGTATTCAATCAGTGTTTTAAGGCTTTATTTCCCCAAGCTGGAGCCCTGGGTTGCGAGGTCTGTCTCACTCCCCAGTTTCACCTGGTTTATCTGTGTGCAAATGTGGGACCACCTGGTCCACCAGCCGTCTAGCACACTGCACCCCTCCACAATCCGCCACCTCACTGAGTCTTTCCACTGTCGCCCTACGCCCGGGGTCTGCCAGCCGCCTCCTATGTGCCTGGGGCCACCAGCCACTGCTTGTTTTGCCACGACCCCTCTCAGCCCTGCCGCCTGACTCTGCCCTTCCTACCGGTCTGGATGAATATGTCTATTTTAACTCCTTGGTTGTTGGACTTCCATACCATTCAATTTTCTGGCAGTACTGGTTGCTTTCTAAATTGTTGTTGTCCTTATTTTGGTTGTGTGAGGAGGCACAGTGTGGCTACCTATGCCTCGATCTCGGCTGCAAATCCTCCCTTCTTTTTATCTTCTCTTCTTTCTTCCCCTTCCTCTTCCCCCTTTCTCTCTCCCTTCCCAGCTCTTCTACATCCTTCCCTTCCTTCCCCTTCCCTGTTTTCCCACATAATGTATTGGGCACCATCTTTGGTGCAGACACTGTACCAGAGGTGGACATAAAAGAGTGAGCAAAACCAACTTGGACCCATCTTCAGAGTTCACAGTTTATTGAGGGAGCATGATATTAACCAACTCACATAAATCAAAAGCTGACTTACAACACATAAGGTATTTTAAGGAAGGGCCCATCATGCAACAGGGAGTTCTAATTTAGAAGGGTCTTTGAAGTGTATTTGGCCAACCCAGGTGATATTGAGGTGGCAGCTTGAAGGGTGAGAGGAGCTTCAGGTAAGGAGCAGAAAGCAGGCTCTGGGTGATGGAGCTGCAGCTGGGAGGAATGAAAGGTGGACAGTGAGTGAGGTGAGGGGAGAATAGATGGGGAAGTCTGCCTCTCCAACACTCTACTTGGCCCAGCCTTTTGGCCCTTTCCACCAAAGCCAACCCCCAAGGAAACATACACTCAGTAAAAACATTGGATGCTATGCAGATATAGCCTCAAGATGCATATTTTCACCTCCCTTCCCTTCTGTTGGGTCTACCTGGTCAAAAGGATAGCCCATAATCCGTAGGTGGGTCTTATTCTAAGATGTTTGGAAGGCATTTCTGAGTTTTGCACTAGGGTGAGACATAACCTAACTGATGTAGGACACCACAAGCGGGAGAGGGGCTAATGCCAAGGGAGGTCCATTGAGTTGACCTGAGTTGAACTTAGGTCCAAGGTGGGACAAACTCCCTTCTTCCGAGGGACTGCCTTGGTGGGCATGGGGTGGTGACAAGCTAGAGCTGGATCATGGTGACCTATGTTAGGCCACTTGGCTTTAGTACTGGTTTTGATGGGCTGAAGAAAAAGCTGGGGGTGAAGCACACTTGGGGTAGGAAAGAGCCATCTGAAAAGCCCCATCAGGGCCCTAGATTTGGAGACAAGCAGGTGTTCAGCACACACTTCCTCCTCCCCCAGACCTCCCTCCCCACTGTGGTCCCTTCTATTTATAGTGCTTCCTCTCCAGATCTCTACACTTGAAAAGTGCCCTTGAAACACACACAAAACAGAAAAAAAATCTGAAAAATGTCAAACCACAGGTTTTTTCCCCACTCTCCTTTTAAATTTCTAGGTTTGTACTATTCCTGGTTGACCCTAAAGTAAATAGGGTCAAATGGGGTGCCGGGGTTTCAATAGGTTCAGAAGGTACCAGTTGTTGAGTCCTGCCTCCTTCTGTAGCCTACTGGAGGCCAACTAAATGGGCAGGAGCCATGAGATTCTTTCTCACCAAAAAAATGTGGGACCATGAAGATATGGCTCCATGTAGCCCATAAGATTGACAAGACTGGTGGCAAAGATGGTGAGATGGCCAAATTGGAAGCCAGGATGTCATGGTCCAGTTCAAGCTATTTGGAAACATTGCTTGTGTTTCTGAGTATATACCCCACTCTGAAAATGGAAAGAGCTGGATTACACCCATGTTTTATAAATGTTGATTCAAAGTGTATACATGATAACAAAAGTTCCACAAAATGGTATTTATGCTTACTGTCATGTGTTTTCTTTTATTTATTTATTTATTTATTTATTTATTTATTTTTAATCATTGTTCAAATACAGTTTTCTCCTTTTTACTCCCAATCCAATCCCCCCTCCCACCCCTCCCCACTTCCCTCCCATTACCACCCTCCCCTTAGTTTATGACCATGTGTCCTTTAAGTTTGTTCCTGTGAACCCTTCCCACTGTCCCCTTAAATTCCCTCTACTCTCCCCTGTGGTCACTGTCAGCCTGTCCTCTATTTCAGTGTCTTTGGTTACATTTTGTTTGTTTCTTTGTTTTGTTATTTAGGTTCCTGTTAAAGGTGAGATCATATGGTATTTGTCTTTCACTGCCTGGCTTGTTTTGCTTAGCATAATGTTTTCCAGCTCCATCCACGCTGTTGCATAGGGTAGGAGCTCCTTCTTCCTTTCTGCTGCATAGATTTCCATTGTGTAAATGTACCATAGTTTTTCGATCCATTCATTTACTGATGGGCATCTTGGTTGCTTCCAGCATCTAGCTATTGTAAATTGTGCTGCTATGAACATTGGGATGCATAGGTTCTTTTGAATTGGTGTTTTAGTATTCTTAGGAGAGAGTCCCAGCAGTGGAATTGCAGGGTCAAAAGGCAGATCCATTTTTAGTTTTCTGAGGAAGTTCCATACTGCTTTCCATAGTGGTTGTACCAGTCTGCAGTCCCACCAGCAGTGCACTAGGGTCCCCTTTTCTCCACAACCTCTCCAACACTTGTTGTTTGTTGCTTTGTTTCTGATGGCCATTCTGTCTGGTGTGAAGTGGTATCTCATTGTGGTTTTAATTTGCATCTCTCTGATAGCTAGCAATATTGAACATCGTTTCATGTGTCTTTGGATTTTCTGTATGTCCTCCTTGGAGAAGTGTCTGTTCAAGTCCTTTGCCCACTTTTTAATTGGATTCCTTGTCTTCTTAGAGTACAGTCTTGTAAGTTCTTTATACATTTTGGAGATTAAACCCTTGTCTGAGGTATCATTGGCAAATATGTTTTCCCATACAGTTGGTTCTCTTTTAATTTTGATACTGTTTTCTTTGGCTGTGCAGAAGCTTTTAATTTTGATGAGGTCCCATTTATTTATTCTTTCCTTTATGTCCCTTGCTCTAGGGGACAAGTCAGTAAAAAAGTTTCTTCGTGAACTATCTGAGATTTTCCTACCTACGTTCTCCTCTAGGACTTTAATGCTGTCATGTTTTATATTTAAGTCTTTTATCCACCTTGAATTTATTTTTGTATATGGTGTAAGTTGGTGCTCAAGTTTCATTTTTTTGCACGTGGCTGTCCAGTTCTCCCAACACCATTTGTTGAAGAGGCTATTTTTACTCCATTTTATGTTGCTGCCTCCTTTGTCAAATACTATTTGACCATAGAGACTTGGGCTTATTTCTGGGATCTCTGTTCTGTTCCACTGGTCTATGTGCCTGTTTTTATGCCAGTACCAGGCTGTTTTGATTACAGTGACCTTGTAGTATAGTTTAGTGTTGGGTATTGTGATCCCTCCTACTTTACTCTTCTTTCTCAAAATTGCAGCAGCCATTCGGGGTCGTTTATAATTCCATATAAATTTTTGAAGTGTTTGTTCTATGTCTGTGAAATATGCCATTGGTACTTTAATAGGAATTGTATTGAATGTGTAAATTGCTTTGGGTAGTATGGACATTTTGATGATATTAATTCTTCCAATCCATGAACACGGTATATGTTTCCATTTGTTTGTGTCTTCCTTGATTTCTTTCCTGAGTGTTATCTAGTTTTCTGAATACAGGTCTTTTACCTCTTTGGTTAGGTTTATTCCTAGATATTTTATTTTTCTTTTTGCTATTTCAAATGGAATTTTTTCCTTGATCTCTGCTTCTGCCGTTTCATTGTTGGTGTACAGAAATGCCCTTGATTTCTGGATATTGACTTTGTATCCCGCTGTTTTGCCAAATTCATTTATTAGGTCAAGCAGTTTTTTGATAGAGTCTATAGGATTTTCTATGTATACTATCATGTCACCTGCAAACAGTGACAGTTTTGTTTCCTGCTTTCCGATTTGGATGCCTTTTATTTCTTTTTCTTCTCTGATTGCTGTGGCTAAAACTTCCAGTACTATATTGAACAGAAGTGGTGAAAGTGGACAGCCTTGCCTTGTTCCTGATCTTAGTGGAAAAGATTTTAATTTTTGCCCATTGAGTATGATGCTGGCTGTAGGTCTCTCATATATGGCCTTTATTATGTTGAGGAATGTTCCCTCTATTCCCACTTTGCCAAGTGTTTTTATCATGAATGGGTGCTGTACCTTGTCAAATGCTTTTTCTGCATCAATTGATATAATCATGTGGCTTTTGTCTTTGCTTTTGTTTATGTGATGTATTGCATTTACCGACTTGCAAATATTGAACCATCCTTGCATCCCTGGAATGAATCCCACTTGGTCATGGTGTATGATCTTTTTAGTGTATGGTTTTCCAGTATTTTGTTGAGGATTTTAGCGTCAATGTTCATCAGTGATATTGGCCTGAAGTTTTCTTTCTTTCTTGTGTCTTTATCTGGTTTTGGAATTAGGATGATGTTGGCCTCATAAAAAGAGTTTGGGAGACTCCCATCTTTTTGGATTTTTTGGAATAGTCTGTGAAGGATAGGGGTTAGCTCTTCCTTAAATGCTTTGTAGAATTCTCCTGTGAAACCACCTGGTCCAGGGCTTTTGTGTGTTGGGAGTTTGTTGATTACTGCTTCAATTTCTTTTGTTGTTATTGGTCTGTTCAGGCTTTCTGCTTCTTTTTCATTGAGTTTTGGAAGATTATATTTTTCTAGAAATTTGTCCATTTCACCTAGGTTTTCAAATTTCTTGGCGTAGAGTTCTTTGTAGTAATTTCTTACAATCCTTTGTATTTCTGTGGTATCTGTTGTAATCTCTCCTCTTTCATTTCTGATTGTGTTTATTTGGGTCTTCTCTCTTTTTTTCTTGATGAGTCTGCTTAAAGGCTTGTCGATTTTGTTTATCTTTTTGAAGAACCAGCTTTTGGAATCATTGATCCTTAGAATTGTGCTTTTAATCTCTATGTCATTTAATTCTGCTCTGATCTTGGTTATTTCCTTCCTTCTGCTTGCTCTGGGCTGCCTTTGTTGTTGTTCCTCGAGTTCTTGTAGACGTAGGGTTAGGTTGTTTGTTTGGAATGTTTCTAACCTTTTTAGGTGGGCCTGTATCGCTATGAACTTCCCTCTCAGGACTGCCTTGGCTGTGTCCCATAAGTTTTGGGTTGTTGTGAGTTCATTTTCATTTGTTTCCAGAAACCTTTTGATTTCTTCCCTAATATCATTCTTGACCCATTCATTATTTAATAGCACGCTATTTAATCTCCATGATTTTGAGTGTGTTTGGTTTTTTTCCTTCGGGTTGGTTTCTAGCTTCAGTCCCTTGTGGTCTGAGAAAGTGCTTGGTATGATTTCAATTTTCTTGAAATTCTTGAGGCTTGTTTTGTGTCCTATCATGTGGTCTATCTTTGAGAATGTTCCATGTACATTTGAAAAGAATGTATATTTAGCTTCTTTTGGATGGAGGGCTCTGTATATATCAGTAAAGTCCATTTCATCAAGGGTATTGTTCAATGCCACAATATCTTTGTTGATATTTTGTTTGGAAGATCTGTCCATTTTTGATAGTGAGGTGTTAAAATCTCCCACTATAATTGTGTTGCTGTCCATATCTTTTTTGAGGTCCTCTAAGATTTTCTTTATATATTTGGGTGCTCCTATGTTGGGTGCATATATACTTATAATATTTATGTCTTCTTGATGGATTCTTCCCTTGAGTATTATGAAGTGACCTTCTGGGTCTCTCTTTATGGTTCTTTTTTGGAAGTCTATTTTGTCTGATATGAGTATTGCTACCCCAGCTTTTTTTTCCTGTCCATTTGCTTGGAAGATTTGTTTCCAGCCCTTCACTTTCAGCCTGTGTAGGTCTTTTATCCTGAGGTGGGTTCCTTGTAGACAGCAGATATGTGGGTCATTTTTTTTTATCCATTCAGCTATTCGGTGTCTTTTGATTGGAGCACTTAATCCATTTACGTTTAAGGTTATTATTGATAGGTACTTATTCATTGTCTTTTATGTACGTGTGTTTCTCTCTCTCTCTCTCTCTCCCTTCCCTCCCTTCCTTAAAGCAGTCCTTTTAGAATCTCTTGCAGAGCTGGTTTGGTCGAGGTGTATTCTTTTAGACTTCTTTTGTCTGGGAAGCTTCTTATTTGGCCTTCTATCTTGATCGAGAGCCTTGCTGGATATAGTAGGCTTGGTTGCAGCCCTCTGGTTCTCATTACCTGGAGCATTTCTTGCCATTCTCTTCTGGCTTGAAGTGTTTCCATTGAGAAGTCAGCTGTTAGCCTTATTGGGGCTCCCTTGTATGTTACTTCCTTTTTCTCCCTTGCTGCCTTTAAGATTCTCTCTTTGTCTTGAAATTTTGCCATTTTAATCATGATGTGTCTTGAGGTGGGCCTCTTTGGGTTCCTCTTGATTGGGACTCTGTGTGTTTCCTGGATTTGTGTGACTTTTTCTCTCATCAAATTAGGGAAGTTCTCCTTCACTACTTGTTCAACTAGGTTTTCGATCCCTTGCTCTTCTTCTTCTCCTTCTGGTATCCCTATTATACGGATATTATTATGTTTCATATTGTCTTGCATTTCTCTTAACCCCTCTTCATTTTTTCTGAGCCTCTTTCCCTTTTCTTGCTCTTTCTGGATGTTGTTTTCTACTTTGTCCTCCAGCTCGCTAATCCGATCTTCTGCTTCATCGATCCTGCTTTTCGTTCCTTCTACTGTGTTCTTCAGTTCAGACATTGTATTTTTCATTTCCTCTTGACCTTTGTTGAGAGTTTCTATTTCCTTTTTCATGTTTATATAGTTTGCAGTGAGATTGATGTAGTTTCCCTCTAATTTCTGAAAACTCAATGTGAGTTCTTTGAACTTCCTGGTAATCATTGTTTTGAACTCACTGTCTGATAGTTGAGTTGCCTCTATTTCATTTAGCATTTTTCCTGAGGCTTCCTCATTTCCCTTCAGTTGGGGGGTGTTTCTTTGTTTTCTCATTGTTTGTGTGTTTCTTCTTTTTTCTTCTTGTTTGTTAATTTCATCTGTTCTGATTCCCTGTGATTATGGTATGAATTTCTGTGGTAGAATATTTGTGAGATTCAGTGGTGCAATCTCCTTCATGTATCCTGGTGTTCACAGCTTCCCCCTACTCTTTTTTGTGATCAGTTGGGGGAATAAGGCAAAATGGTTTAAGACAGCAAGACAGTATACTATGATATTTACATTAGCAGCCAGTAGAGAAGAGATGGGTTATCCTTTGGCTCCTTATAGTGTTAACCATGATCCTCCACCCCACTATCCACGTTTTAGAAAGGGTGGAAAGAAAGTAAGACTCTTATTGGGGACTAGAGGATTGATAGTTGGATCTAGAAAGCTGTGAGGCTGTGGGAGGTCAGATTCTAAGGTAGGGTTGGATTAAAGATTAGTATATAGGAGTAGTGTGTAAAAGAATAGAGACAACCCTCACAATAGTATAGTTCAGAAAATTGCAAAGTGGGCAGAGATCAGGTAGGGGTATTGAGTAGTATTTACAATTGTATAGACTAGGTCTTACTAACAGTAATAGTAAAGTGATAGTCTTGTGGCAGAACCGATGAGGTCTAGATAACAAGAATAAGGAGTATGGGACCTTGAGAGGTGTATTAATGGAACACAGATGAAGGATAGTAACTTATCAACACCTTGTGACTGAGATACCAGGGGGAAGCTATCAACTGATAGTA
This sequence comes from Phyllostomus discolor, assembly GCF_004126475.2. NCBI lineage: Eukaryota > Metazoa > Chordata > Mammalia > Chiroptera > Phyllostomidae > Phyllostomus > Phyllostomus discolor. The sequence continues at coordinate 53,701,733 of NC_040913.2, read as the reverse complement.
TAACCAGCCAAGCAAAGAAGATTATACAGAAAGAAAAAAAATACCAAAATATTATTAAAATAAAAAATGTCGGAAAAGTGAGAAAAAGATAATACACATTTACAGTAACTTGCAAGATAAAAAAAAGAAAAAGGAAAGAAAAGCAGAAGATGTAGTGCAGGAGAGATAAATTTGGAGTGGAAAGAATAATATTAGGATGAATGGAAGAGAAACATAAGGGATTGCGAGATAAAAATAATAAGAATTGAAAAATAAAATGTCACATAAAACACAAGATAAAATCAATCAATTAACAACAGCCACAAAAACCAGACCAAACCAAATAAAACCAAACAAAACAAAAAAAAGAGAAAAAAAGAAAAGAAAAAAACAACAACAAAAAAACAAAAACAAAACAAAACAAAAAAAACCTCTTGCTGGTTTCTAACTGGCCAGGCCAGTTTTTCTGATCTTGCTGACTTCAGCTGGCTGAGGGATCTTTGAAATGCTTCTCTCTCTCCCAGCCCAAATCTCAGCAAGTCTGTATTCTGACAAACTTGCTGTACCCTAGGAGCTCCTGAGCACACTGGCTCTCTGGATCTCACTTCCACGTTCTTCCGGACTCCGGGGCCTGCAGGATTCCAGCTCTATGATCTCAGGAGGCACCCGTGACATTTTGGGATTCACTGCCCCTCCCTGCGAATCGTAAAAGGGCGCGCCCCTCCCCCAAACTTTTGAAATTCGGGGTCTAGTATCGCCCTTAGCGCCTCGCCGCACCCATTCCGGGTTCACAGCGAGTGCAAAACAGTCTTCCCGATGGTGCGCAAGCCGAGCCCTTTCCAGCTCCGTGGTCACCGCCGAACCGCACTCCGACAGGGTGTTGGCGCCTTTCCCGGCTCCCCTGGTCAGGCTGGCTGGAAATTTCTGAGCCACTACTATAGGAATACACCAAGCGCCACGTCCCTCCTGGGATCCCGGCGCATTATTCAGGCCTCCCTATGGGGCACAAACCGAGCGCGTCCCAACTCTGTGCTCTCCACCGATCTACACTTCCACCGGGCTAGGGGTGCGGGCGCACTTCCAAGCTTCCCCTGGTCCTGTTGGCTAGAGTCCCTCACTTCACTTCTCCCAGGTCTCTGGGCAGGTGTTCATAGTCCCTGGGCGTTTTTTTCCCAGTCCAACTGGCCAATCTGTTCCTTCTAGCAACATGTTCTCCCCTGGAGTTGCTCACCCCCCATAATCGGGGGAGGGAGCAGCGATTCCCCTCTCCCGGGAGCCCCGAGAACCGGGCCTGGGGACTGCACACCCCTAGTCCCCCGCACTGATCCCTGGGCCTCTTTTGTCCTGAAGAAGTCTCCATACCGTCTGGTTTTTCTGTGATCACAATAATTTTTGATGTCCTGCTTTCAAAAGTGATTTGGTAACCTAGTCCACTTGCTCTGTTTCTCCACCGATCTGCAAGTTTCCCTCCTCTTCACAGAAGCTGAGAAAAACGCTGCCTAGAGTAAAGCCGCCATCTTCCCAGCAGCCATGTGTTTTCTTTTATAGTGTTTCATTTTCTATTCTATTTTGCTTTTTAAAAATCCTGATTATACCCCACTAATTTCATAACCCACTATAAATAGATGGAATGGTAAATTTTATGTATATTTCACCATAATAAAAACAATTTTTTAACATACTGTGGATTTCAACCCAATGGTTGAAAAAATACTGGACTACACAGTATTTAAATTCTTCATCATTATTTAAAAAATTTAGGGAGTTCTGTCCAAGATGGCGGCATAGGTAGAGACCCTTCACTTCCTTGCACAACCAAAAGGAGGATAACAGCCAATCTGAAATCAATAAACAACCAAAAGTGCCAGAATCAAACTGCATGGAGCACTGGAACAAAAGAATTAAAGAAAAAAATCAACTGGAACAACCAAACTAGTAAGGTGGTGGACTGCATGGGCCTGCTCAGAAAAACTATAGCAATGCAGCAGACCATGGAGGTGGGGCTGGCTGCTGAGCTCAGCCAGCTGTGTGAAAGGGGCTGACTTAAGGGGTCTCAGAGGTGGCTGTGCGCTATGGTGGGTAGTGGCGGTAGGAGAAGCTCCCAGTCTCACATGAGAGTCCAGAGTTCAAGAATCCGTTGAAAAGTGTGCTGCAGAAGAGCAGGCAAGCCACACTGTTCCCTCTCAGGCCCCTCCCCCACATACAGAGTCAAAATACAGCAAGGTGGGTTGCCTCACCCTGGTGAACACCTAAAGCCCCACCCCTTTACAACTTATCAGGTGTGCCAAGACAAAGAATATGCCCAAATGGAAGAACAGACCAAAGCCTCAGAAACAGAGCTAAGCAAGGAGGAGATCGCCAATCTATCTGATGGGGGAATGCAAAGCCCTGGTACTCAAAATGCTCACAGATCTGATTGAGCTTGGTTGAAAAATGAAAGAACAAATGAAGGACACCCAAAGTGAAATAAAGCAGAAGGTTCAGGGAACCAGCAGTGACAGGAAGGAAACCAGGGCTCAAAGCAACAATTTGGAACAAAAGGACAAAAGAAACATTCATCAAAATGAAGAAACAAGAATTTGAAAAAGTGAAGCGACTCTTACAAACCTCTGGGACAACCTGAAATGTTCCAATATCTGAATTATAGGGGTGCCAAAAGGAGAAGAAGAAGAAGACCAAGAAATTGAAAACCTACTTGAACAAAAAATGAAGGAAAACTTCCCCAATCTGGTGAAGGACATGGACTTCCAGGAAGTTCAGGAAGCCCAGAGAGTCCCAAAGAAGCTGGACCCAAAGAGGAGCACAGCAAGACACATCATCATTAAGTTGCCCAAGATTAAATATAAAGAGAGAATCTTCAAAGCAGCCAGAGAAAAGGAGACAGTTACCTATAAAGGAGTTCCCATAAGACTGTCAGCTGTCAGTCTTTCTCAAAAGAGACCTTGCAGACAAGAAGGGGCTGGAAAGAAGTATTCAAAGTCTTCAAAGGCAAGGACCTACATCCAAGATGATTCTATCCAGCAAAGCTATCATTTAGAATGGAAGGACAGATAAAGCGCTTCCCAGATAGGGCCAAGTTAACAGAGTTCATCATCACCAAGCCCTTATTATATGAAATGTTAAAGGGACTTACCTAAGAAAAAGAAGATAAATAATATGAACAGTAAAATGACAACAAACTCACAGTTATTAACAACCAAACCTAAAACAAAAACAAAGACCAACTAAGCAAACAGCTAGAAGAGGAACAGAATCACAGAAATGGAGATCACATGGAGGGTTATCAGCAGAGAGGGGGAAAGGGGAATTAGGGGGAAAAGGTGCAAAGAAGAAGCATGGTTATAAGGTAGACAGGGAGAGATAAAAATGGATGGGAAACAGAGCACTCAAAGAGCTTCTATGTACAACCCATTGACCTGAACTAAAGGGGAAAAATGCTGGAGGGTTTTGGGGAGCAAGGTGGAGTGGGCATAGAGGGGGAAAAATTGGGAAAACTGTAATAGCATAATCAGTAAAAATATATAAAAAAGAAACAATAAAAATGAAAAGTTTAATTGTTGCATTCTCTGAGGAAAAGTGCCTCTGATAAAATGTTAAGCTTTTCTCAGATAATTAAAATTTTTTCAACTTTCTTCTTCTTTTCTCTTTAAATATCAACTAAATATGGTATTGACTAAAACTGAACATGTGCATGTCCTGTAGCCCAACAGTTTTGCTCTGGGTATGTTCCAATAAAAATGAATACACACATTTACCAAACAATGTGCTCAGGAATGTGTTCAGAGCAGCACTATAACCTCACACTGGATACAACTCAGATGTTCATCAACAGGAAAATGAATAAATAAAGACTGGTACATCCAAACAGAGGAATATATCCAGCAATGAGAGTGAGTGAATGACATACAACTATTAACAATATGAATGAATTTCAAATGGCAATGAATAAGCACCTATCAATAATAATTTTAAATGTAAATGGATTAAATGCCCCAATCAAAAGACAAAGAATAACGGAATGGATAAGAAATCATGACCCGCACATATGTTGCCTGCAAGAAACCCACCTCAGAAAAAAGACATACACAGGAAAAAAATATTCCAAGAAAATGGACAGGAAAAAAAGCCAGGGTAGCAATATTTATATCAGACAAAATAGATTTCAAAACAAAGGCCATGCAAAGAGACCCAGAAAGACACTTCATAACACTCAAGGGAAGAATCCATCAAGAACACATAAACATTATGAACGTATATGCATCCAACATAGGAGCACCCAAATACAGAAGGAAAATCTTGGAGGACTTCAAGAAAGATATAAACAGCAACACAATTATAGTAGGGGATTTTAACAACCCACTGACAAAAATGGATAGATCTTCCAAACAAAATATCAACAAGGACTTGTAGCACTGAGCAATGCCCTAGGTCAAATGAACTTAACTGATATACATAAAACCTTTCATCCCAAAGAAATGAAATACACATTCTTTTCAAATGCACATGGAACATTTTCAAAGATAAACTACATGATAGGACACAAAACAAGCCTCAGCAAATTCAAGAATATCAAAATCATATCAAGCATGTTCTCAGAGCACAGGAGCTCCAAACTAGAAACCAACCTCAAGGAAAAAACTCAAAACCACTCAAATTCATGGAGATTGAATAGCATGCTATAAAACAACGAATGGGTTAATAATGAGATCAAGGGAGAAATCAAAAAGTTTCTGAAAACAAATGAAAATGAACACACAACAGTCCAAAACTTATGGGACACAACAAAAGCAGTCTTGAGAGGAAAGTTTATAGTGATACAGGCCTACCTAAAAAAGATAGAAAATTTTCAAATAAACAACCTAACTATACACCTACAAGAACTGGATGAACAACAACAAACAAAGCCCACAGTGAGTAGAAGGAAGGAAGGAAGGGAATAACCAAGATCAGAGCAGAATTAAACAACATGGAGACTAAAACAACCACAAAAAGGATCAATAAATCCAGGAGAGAGTTCTTTGAAAAGGTAAACAAAATCAACAAGACTTTAAGCAGACTGTTTAAGGAAAATGGAGAGAGAACCCAAATAAACACAATCAGAAATGACAGAGGAGGGATTATAACTGATACCACAGAAATACAGAGGACTGTAAGAAATTACTACAAAGAACTATATGCCAAGAAATTTGACGATTCCAAGTCAGGGTACATGCCTGGGTTGCAGGCCATGACCCCCGGCAACTGCACATTGATGTTTCTCTCTATCTCCCTCCCTTCCCTCTCTAAAAATAAATAAATAAAATCTTTAAAAAAAAAGAAATTTGAAATGGTGAAATGGACAAATTTCTAGAAAAATGTAGTCTTCCAAAGCTGAATAGAGATGAAGTAGAAAGCCTGAACAAATAAAAGGTAATGAAATTGAAGCAGTAATCAAAATCTCCTGGCACACAGAAGTCCTGGGCTGGACAGTTTCCAGGAGAATTTTACAAAACATTTGAGGAAGAACTAACCCCTATCCTTCACAGACTATTCTGAAAGATGCAAGAAGACAGAAGACTCCTAAACTCTTTTTATGAGGCCATCTTCATCCTAATCCCAAAACCAGATAAAGCCACAACAAAAAAAGAAAACTACAGGCCAATATTGCTGATGAACATAGATGCTAAAATCCTCAACAAAATATTGGCAAACCACACCCAGCAATACATGAAAAAGATCATACACAACAATGAAGTGGGATTCATCCCAGGAATGCAAGGATGGTACAATATTTGCAAATCAGTAAATGTAATACATCACATAAACAAAAGCAAAGACAAAAATCACATGGTCATATCAATAGATGAGGAAGAAGCATTTGATAAGGTACAGCATCCATTTATGATTCAAACACTCAGGAAAGTGGAAATAGAGGGAGAATTCCTCAACATGATAAAGGCCATATACAAGAAACCTACAGCTGACATCAAGCTGAATGGGCAAAAAGTAAAAGCTTTCCCACTAAGATCAGGAACAAGACAAAGTTGTCCGCTTTCACCACTTCTATTCAATATAGTATTGGAAGTACTAGCCACAGAGATTAGACAAGAAAAAGAATTAAAGGCATCCAAATTGGAAAGGAGGAAGCAAAACTGTCATTGTTTGCAGATGGCATGACAGTGTATTTAGAAAATCCTATAGACTCCACCAAAAAACTACTTGACCTAACAACTGAATGTGGCAAAACAGCAGGATACAAAGTCAATATTCAGAAATCAAAGGCATTTTTGTACAACAACAATGAAATATCAGAAACAGAAATCGGGGAAAAAATCCCATTTGATATAGCAAAAAGAAAAATAAAGTACCTAGGAATAAATCTAACCAAGGATGTAAAAGACCTCTACTCAGAAAACTACACAATACTAAAGAAAGAAATTCAGGAAGACACAAACAAATGGAAGCATGTACCATGTTCATGAATTAGAAGAATTAACATCATCAGGTTTATACTACCCAAAGCAATTTATAAAGTCAATGCAATCCTTATTAAAGTACCAATGACATATTTCACAGATATAGAACAAACATTTCAAAAATTTATGTGGAACCATAAATGACCCTGAATAGCCACAGCAATTTTGAGAAAGAAGAACAAAGCAGGAGGGATCACGATACCTGATATCAAACTATATTACAAGGCCATGGTAATCAAAACAGTTTGGTACTAGCATAAGAATGGGCACATGGCCTTGGCTAGTGTGGCTCAGTGGATTAGGTGCCAGCCTGCAAATCAAAAGGTTGCTTGTTCAATTCCCAATCAGGGCACATGCCAGGGTTGTGGGCCAGACCCCCAGTAGGGGGCACGTGAGAGACAAGCCCACACTGATGTTTCTCTCCCTCTCTTCCTCCCTTCCCCTCTCTCTAAAAATAAATAAATAAAATCTTTAAAAGAAAAGAGACACATAGATCAATGGAACAGAATAGAGAGCCCAAAAATAAACCCCAGTCTCTGTGGTCAATTAATATTTGACAAAGGGGGCAGCAGCATAAAACGGAGTAAAAATGGGCTCTTAAACAAATTGTGTTGGGAGAGCTGGACTGCTACATGCCAAAAAATGAAACTAGCCCACCAACCTACACCATACACAAAAATAAACTCCAAGTGGATAAAATACAATCTGTGACATCATAAAAGTCCTAGAGGAGAACATAGGAAGGAAAATCTCAGATATTCCACACAGCAATTCATTTTTTAAAACATTTATTAATTTATTTAAAAATACCACAAATAATAGCCCATTACATATTAAACTTATATTACATTTCTTTTTTATTTTTATAAATATATTTTATTGATTATGCCATTACAATTGTCCCATTCTCCTCCTTTTATTCCCTTCCACACTGTATGCCCCCTCCCACCTGGATTCCCCCCACCTTTGGTTCAGGTACATGGGTTGTACATACAAGTTCTTTGGTTTCTACATTTCCTATACTATTCTTAACCTCTCCCGGTCTATTTTCTACCTACTATTTATGCTACTATTCTCTGTACCTTTACCCCTAGTCCTCCTTTCCCCCTCCCTGCTGATAACCCTCCATGTGATCTCCATTTCTGTGATTCTGTTCCTCTTCTAGCTGTTTGCTTAGTTGGTCTTTGTTTTTGTTTTAGGTTTGGTTGTTAATAACTGTGAGTTTGTTGTCATTTTACTGTTCATATTATTTATCTTCTTTTTCTTAGGTAAGTCCCTTTAACATTTCATATAATAAGGGCTTGGTGATGATGAACTCTGTTAACTTGGCCCTATCTGGGAAGCGCTTTATCTGTCCTTCCATTCTAAATGATAGCTTTGCTGGATAGAATCATCTTGGATGTAGGTCCTTGCCTTTGAAGACTTTGAATACTTCTTTCCAGCCCCTTCTTGTCTGCAAGGTCTCTTTTGAGAAAGACTGACAGCTGACAGTCTTATGGGAACTCCTTTATAGGTAACTGTCTCCTTTTCTCTGGCTGCTTTGAAGATTCTCTCTTTATATTTAATCTTGGGCAACTTAATGATGATGTGTCTTGCTGTGCTCCTCTTTGGGTCCAGCTTCTTTGGGACTCTCTGGGCTTCCTGAACTTCCTGGAAGTCCATGTCCTTCACCAGATTGGGGAAGTTTTCCTTCATTTTTTGTTCAAGTAGGTTTTCAATTTCTTGGTCTTCTTCTTCTTCTCCTTTTGGCACCCCTATAATTCAGATATTGGAACATTTCAGGTTGTCCCAGAGGTTTGTAAGAGTCGCTTCACTTTTTCAAATTCTTGTTTCTTCATTTTGATGAATGTTTCTTTTGTCCTTTTGTTCCAAATTGTTGCTTTGAGCCCTGGTTTCCTTCCTGTCACTGCTGGTTCCCTGAACCTTCTGCTTTATTTCACTTTGGGTGTCCTTCATTTGTTCTTTCATTTTTCAACCAAGCTCAATCAGATCTGTGAGCATTTTGAGTACCAGGGCTTTGCATTCCCCCATCAGATAGATTGGCGATCTCCTCCTTGCTTAGCTCTGTTTCTGAGGCTTTGGTCTGTTCTTCCATTTGGGCCATATTTCTTTGTCTTGGCACACCTGATAAGTTGTAAAGGGGTGGGGCTTTAGGTGTTCACCAGGGTGAGGCAACCCACCTTGCTGTATTTTAACTCTGTATGTGGGGGAGGGGCCTGAGAGGGAACAATGCTGCTTGCTTCACTCTCTACTGGTTTTCAGTCACTTCCCCCACCACCCACAATCAAATTGGGCCCTTCTGGTGCTGGGTGGGTAGGTTTGTGTGCATTCTAGGACCCTGTTGTTCTCTCCAATGAACTCTCTGTGAAGCTGGGAGTTTCTTCTGCTGCCGCTTGGACCCCCAAGGTGTTTTCAATCAGAGGTTTGAGGCTTTATTTTCATGCTGGAACTCTGGGTTGCGATGTCTGTATCACTCCCCAGTTTTTCCTCCTGGTTTAGCTGCACAGGAATGTGGGACTATCCTGTCTGCTAGCTGCCACTTTGCCCAGTCCACCAGCTGCTGCCTTGTTGCCAGTCCTTTCCACTGCCTCTGCCCCCTCCTACCGGTCTGGATGAATGTTTCTCCTTAATTCCTAGGTTGTTGGACTTCCATACAGTTCGATTTTCTGTCAGTTCTGATTGTTTTTTTGTTTTTAAATTTGTTATTGTTCTTCTTTTGGTTGTGCAAGGAGGCACAGTGTGTCTACCCATGACTCCATCTTGGCTGGAAGTCCCACAGGAACATTTTCACCAACATTTCCCCTACAGCAAGGGACAAAAAGGAAAGTTTAAACAAATGGGACTTCTTCAAAATAAAAAGCTTCTGCATGGCTAAAGAAAACATTAGCAAAATGAAAAGGGAACCAACCATAGGGCAAAATATATTTGGAAATCATACTTCGGACAAGGGTTTGATCTCCAAAATATATAAAGAACTCACATGTCTGTACTCTAGGAAGACAAACAACCCAATTAAAAAACAGGCAAAGGACCTGAACAGTTACTTCCCCTAGGAGGACATACTGAGGGCCCAGAGACATATGAAAGGATGAGCAGCATTACTAGCCATCAGAAAGATGCAAATTGAAACCAGAATGAGATACCACCTCACACTTGTCAGAATGGCCATCATAAACAAATCAACAGACAACAAGTGACGGCAAGGTTGTGAAGAAAAGGGAACCCTAGTACACTATTTGTGGGAATGCATACTAGGGCAGCCACTCTGGAAAACAGTATGGAATTTCCTCAGAAAACTAGAAATGGAAGTGCCTTTTGACCCAGCAATTCTACTGCTGGGATTATGCACTGCAAATCCTGAAACACCAACTCAGAAGAATCTATGCACCCCAACCTTCATAGCAGCACAATTTACAATAGCCAAGTGTTGGAATGAGTGGATCAAAGAACTGTGTTACATTTACACAATGGAAATATGCAGCAGAAAGAAAGAAGGAGCTCCTACCCTTCGTAACAGCATCAATGGACCTGGAGAGCATTGTGCTAAGTGAAAAAAGCCAGGCGGTGAAAGACAAATACCATACGATCTCACCTACATTTGGAACCTAATCAACAAATCAAACAAACAAGCAAAATATAACCAGAGACATTGAAATAATGAACAAACTGACAGTAACCAGAAGGGTGAGGGGGTAATGGGGGGGGCGAGGAGAAGGGTTGTCAAGGGACACATAGAAAGAACACAAGGACAAAGCCATAGGGAAGCAAGATGAAGTCGGGGGTGGGCATGGGTGGAGTGGTGGTGAGTGGTGTGTGTGTGTGGGGAAATGGAGACAACTGTACTTCAACAATAATAAAAAAAGTAAAAAAAAAGAAATGCAGTATACTTTGGAGGGGAATGAATGCTAACCTTCAACCAAGAACAACGATGACAAAAGAATATAAATGAATCTCAGCAAAATAATGTTGAATAACTCCTGGTTCACTGGTTCCTGCAATTTAAAGGGGCTCAATGCTTGCTGAAGAGACTTGTTTTTATTCTTCTAAGAAAACATCCTTAAAAAAAATCTTTTTCTGTTTGAGAAAATTGGTGTTTCTTATGAAACTGTAAATCTCCAGTAAATACTCATACTAATAAATGTGGAAATACTAATTTTAAAATACTAATAAAATGTGAAAAAAATCAGAGCTGAAAGGCTATATGATTTTATTTATATAAAGTCCAAAACAAGCAAAAATAATGTAGGTGATAGTGCTAACCTTGTGAACAGGTGACTGGAAGGGGCTTCAGAGGTGCACAGAATGTTCTGTTTTTTTTATTAGAGTGCTGGTTCTATGGGTGTGTTTACTTTATGAAAATTCATTTAATTACTTCTATAAGTGTGTTGTATTTCAACAAAAAACTTACTAACAGAACAACTTGGAGTAAAGATTGAATCCTTTTGGATTCAACCTCTACAGAAGGAAATCTGTACAAAGGAGAATGAATGCATTCATTCTGAACACACATTGATTCATTGAGGCTGATTCATTAGATGCTGTAGAGGGCTCTGGGGAGGAGTTTTGATTTAGGAGAAAGTCTGACACAATTGATTACAAGATCATCTCATTTTGTTGATCCTGTGCTTTTCAGCTATATGCTCATCGGTGAAGTTACACTACACAGTAGGGTCACAGATGGGCGTTGATCAGGGCTGAGTTTGAGTGGAACCCAGGGATCTCCCCCAGGAATTGTTTTTCTGACTAAGTTTCTCATAGGGGCATTTTCTTGTGAAACTTTTGCAAACTATCTTCATTGCCTGAACTATCCATTTGGCATTTCCCTTGCATTCTTGGTTAATGTGCAGGCACATATATCTTGTTCCCATAATGTGAAGAAAGGGTGGGTTTTTCTCTTGGCTCAACAACTGTGCCCAGCACAGTGTCTTGAGCATGAAAAGTGCTTAAATAACAATTATTGACTGAAAGAGAGAAAGAAGTGTTTCAACTAAATTTCAACTCCCTCTTAAAGGAAAAGTACAGGGAAAAGAAAACAGTATTGTTTTCATTAACTTTGGATTTGCTTTCTCTTGCACTTTGCATGATGTGGGGTGGGAGGTACCCGTGCCTTCTTTTTCTTGAAGAGCACTTGTTTGAGAGGCTGTAGGCTCGTCTAGGCTTAGGTGATGTCTGCAGTTATCTGTGTGACTTTGGATGACTCACTTCACTCACCTCTCTGGGCCTCAGCTTCCTTATCTGCAATGTGGGAGGATAGGGCAGGAACTTCTGTTGGGTTCCTCTGTTTGGTGACTATGAGATCATGCGAAGACAGAAGAGGGAACTTTTTATCCCCAGCTGTTGCTTCCAGGTCTGGCACCACATGGCTCTTAGTGACCTGCAGTCATCCTAACTTCCCACTCAAACTAAAATATCCTGTGGATATAAATGTGTGTTAGACTACGTTTTACACCCTCCCCTGTGGGTAGCACAGGGTACTAAGTAGATGCTCAATGAATCCTCATAGGAAGAAGGCTTTGAATGAGATGAGCCCATAGGAACTGTTGGTAGGCAGGTTTCGGAAAGCAGTACCTCACCACTGCTCCTTGTTCAGTGATCATTTACTAAGCACTTCTTCCATGCCAAGGCCTGTGTCAGGCCCTAGAGAGACTAAGATGCATGAAAACTCATCCCACTTCCCACAATGCCTCACAATCTGACAAATGGTAGTCATTTACATTTACATTGTACACTGATATACAGTATGCCAGAGGAGGTCAGAAAATGAACATGAGGTGGTTGGGTAGGGATAGTCAAGGCAAACTGCCCAGAGGAGGTGGTGTTGCTTGATCTGTCTTGAGCAAAGATGACTTAAGCTGACTTGACCAAGGATACATGGAAGGGGGAAATTGCATTCCAGGTAGAGAGAGTAGCAGATGACAGATCATGACATCAGAATTACGCATTAAGAAATGTTGGGCCACTGTGCATTCAAGCAAACTCATTCTTACCTTGGGATGGAGAATTTAGAGTGGACTGGAGTATCAAGGTTGAGAGCCAAGACTGGAGAACAAGTAGCTGTGGTCGTCTTCCTGGAGAGAGATGGCAAAGCCTAGACTATGGCCAATGCCTCAAGTATGTCATGGAGGAGACTTGGGGGTGGTTGGCACATTGAAAAAAGAGTGAGGGAGGCATGCAGGATGGCTTTATGGGGTGTGTTTGTGGAGATGGGCCAATCCAGGAGGTAAAGTGCTCTGAGGAATTAAACACATTGGTCTGATCCTAGTGATTTTAGTGTAACCAGTAGATAGTTGGACACATGAGTCCTGGGTTGGATAGACAGATGCATTTAGTGGTGTTTTTGTTTTCCCAGTGTTTCTCCCCAGCTTCCTTGTCTTGAAGTTAGATGCAGCTGTGTGACTTGTATGGATAAATGAAATAGGAATAAAAGTGACATAGAGATCCAGTGCACAACTCTCTGCTCTCTTTCCTTCTGTTTCAGTAGAGGTTATGTGTTTGGCAAATTGTTTTTCATCTTAATTATACAACTTCAGGAAACCTCTCTGACTACTCAGGACTCTAATTCCTCAGGACTCAGAAGAGCCTCCTCCTGGGCATTCCCTTAGGGCTCCAAACTCTCTCTGGAAGGGTTCTGTTGCTGTTGTATTCCTAGTTAGTTTTGGAAGTTCAATATAATGTAGATATTTACTATGTGTGTTATTAAATAAATGTTATTTAAGCGTCTAGAAGTCCTATCAGTGATCCACAGATTTTTTAAAAAAGAAACAAATACATTTGTACCCACTCTCAATACTTTTCTTCCTCATTATTACAAAAATAAAGGGGAAAAAAGACATTGGCTTTATAGAGCCCCAGGACAGCGGCTGCACCTTGAGCTAAACCACACCATGCTACACTGTTTACCCTTGGGGCTGAAGATGCTCATGGAACACACAGGTGCAAGCCACAGAGATGACATAGAGGGTATTGTCTCTGCTTTCCTTGGGCAGGCACAGATGGCATCAGTAATCAGTGCCCTGTGAAGCTGCTTCCAGGGTAACACCCAGGGCGGTTTCTAAGCTCAGACATCACTAGCCACAGCTGCAGGGACTCCACCCACACCAGGAAGAGCAGCACTGAGTCATTGTGTCCTTCACACCTGGGAGACACTATTCCTTGGCCACCTCCCTACTTCCAGTCCCAGCTGCAGCCTTCTGGTTATTGAACCCATCAGAAGAATCTGGATCTTTGATATAATTTGCTATGTGGCCTTGAATAAATCACTTAACTTTTCTGAACCTCATTTTATTCGTCTATGAAGTGGGGATAATAATGATTCTTTGTGGATGAAGTGTGTTGGGAACCATCCTGCCTGGTTTCGGGAGCTGTAACTCCACTGACAGGTGAAAATGCCCCACGGCTAGGGGACCTTGGGACCATAAGCTACTAAGGAGACAAAACTTATCCTCCTGGCAGGTCCGCAGTCTCTGCCCCCTTTACTTCACCCTCCTTGGCCCCTGGAGGATGGCTAGATAGTCAGTGACAGGTAAGATTCCTCAAGAAAGGAACAATCTAAGACAGGCACAGTCATGAAGAGGCCATCAGGGAAGGACTTAGGGAATTGTGGGGAAGGGACCAAAAAACCCTCACCCCTCGGCTTTATCGTAGCCTGAGTCCTCATTCTATCTGTAAAAAGTCTAATCTCTTGGCTGCCTTACTTACCCCACCTGACTTAAGCCTAAAATAATGCTGAAGGTGAGGTGTAGCCCTGTGCTGGAATGGGTGGTTCCTGGAGAAGGGCAATCAGGCCTAAGAAAGAATGCATAAAATCCTGTGAAACCTGCTTTGCTAAGAATGTCCTCAATTTAAATGTCAAGGGTCCAAGCACAAAATAAGTTTGTTCCCCAAGGTTTTACAGCTGATTGGCATCACCTTGTCTACCAGACCCTGACTCAAAAGGACCCCTGTAATCCCAGAAATGTTATCTGTAAACCGTACCTCCTTTCTTTGATATGCATCCCTATGCAAGCTAAACTCAATAAAAGCCCATTGAGAGAGAGGCTAAACACCTTTCTCCTCTGAGGGACTGGCCAGCCTTTCCTTCCTAAGCAGATCATGTCTTGGTGGACTTATTCTCATCTGTGGTGGCAGGGGGAGATCTGTGCGGAGCCCTCCCCCCACAGAAGTGAGGTATAAATAAAGTTAAGAGTGTCTAACACAGAATAGGTCCTCAGAGTGGGTGCCATTGTTGTTGCTGTTATTGCTACTGGTCTCCTGGGCCCAAGTGAGCAGGGAAGCCACTCTGCTCTATTTAGGGGGGGCCAGGTGGAAAATGACAAGTGGATTAAGAGGACGGAGACCTGTTAAGCCACCTTGAGAAGGAATCGGGATAGTTAATATAGATCAGGGAGTCACACCTTAGGTCCAAATTCCAGCCTTTGGAAAACAATATTTGTTGAGGTGGGAGTGTGTGGATTTAAAAGTGCTGCATTAACAGGAGAGCCCTGAAAAAGAAACAGGAGTGAAGGGCTCCAGTCCTGTCTCAGTGGATAAGCCAGGAGGCTTTGGGAAAATATTGTTCCTCAGTTTCCCCACTTGGAAGGCAAAAATGTTAAGTCAGATCAAGGTTTCTCCATCTTTGCTTGTGCCATGGACCCCTCAGGTGAAGTCTAAGGACCACTGGGCAGAGTAATGGTTTTAATACAGAAAGTAAAACACATAAGATTACAAAAAAACGTCTCATGTTAAAATACAGTTATCAGATGTTAAAAAACAGCTTTTTGATATCATGTTACATATCATTCTTTATTAATAAATAACTGTAATTTCAAAGTAGTGGTGCATGTGCATTGTACATCAAAGTACTTGAATTGCCTGTAATGGGCTTTGAAAAAATCCATGATTTCTATCAGTGACAGAGTCACAGTCATACTTCATACCACTGTGGCTGGCTGTCCATGTCCATAACTGCAATGTTACACTTCAGTTAGAGCCTAGTGAAAATAAAGACAGTTGTTTTCTAATCCGAGCTCACAGACCTCCTGAACTCTGGCTTCCTCTGGACTAGACGATGTCTCCCATACCCCCTACTTTAGTAGCCCTTTAGATAAGAGAGCCTGCTGCAGTTTCTACCCCTAAAAACTCATCAGCTGGTTGAAATGAAACACCCCTGTATAAGAAACAATTGGAGAACAACAGCCTAAGACAATGTGAAATCCAGTGCCTTGCATAGGCAATTAACACAGGACGAGGGACAGGAAGTAATGGGCAATAAGGGCTGCTACGTATACCTACATTAGGTTCTAAATGTTCAGAAGAGATGATAACTTGGTAAGGGGTCAGCCAGACTCCATGCCATGCTCATGTAAAGGGATTCTCTGATGTGTTTGTATGAACCCAATGACAGCCCACCATGTATTCTCCAGTTACATGTCCACATGAAGGGGATGAGAATATGCCACCTAGAGATGCACTTTGGCCTAAAGATTATTTTGACCTGAAGGCAATTAAGAAATTGCAGAAACAGAAGAAAAATTCTCTATACACAGGACATAAATTTTCATTTGTAAAGCTGTTTCTCTCTCCATACCAGGGGGAGAATAGCTTTCAGTGACCTGAGGGGACTCCAGACTCTTATCCCAGAGTCAACAGTGAGAGAGATCTGCATGCCAAACTACTAAACAGCCCGTATCTTCCATTAGTTTTCCCATATATTTACCTTCCTTTGTCTTGTCAGTCTCCACAATTTATTGCTCTTTGTTAAAATGCTATATAAACTCTGAGGTCTAAACCACTTTTTTTTTAAAGAAAAGACCTTATTTATTTATTTTTAGAGAGAGGGGAAGGGAAGGAGAAAAAGAGGGAGAGAAACATCAACGTGTGATTGCCTCTTGTGCACCCCCCACTGGGGACCTAGCCTGAAACCCAGGCATGTGCCTTAACTGGGAATCAAACCAGTGACCCTTTGGTTCACAGGCCCAGACTCAATCCACTGAGCCACACTAGCTGAGGCTAAACCACTTCTATGGGTCCTCATTTCTTTTCTGTGAAGGTTTCTGTGCCATCTAAAACTATTAATATCAAATAAAATGTGTATGCCTTTTTGCTTGTTAATCTTTCCTTTGTCAGTTTAATTGGCAGGGTCTCAGCCACTAAATTCAGGCGGTTGGAGGAAAGTATTTTCCTTCCTGCACACACGTGTCCTTATAGTGTTGTGCCTGGCTTGAAGTTGGCACTTAATAAACATGGACTGAATGAATCATGAATAAACATAATGGATGGGGTATGGTATAATGCCTTGTTCTTCTTGGGCCTTCTAGGTCTCATTTTTAATAAGAGAATCCTAAATGTTTTGAGGACATGGAGGGAGGTTCCCCTAGGGTTTGTGAGGTGTGTATAAGAGAGGCACCTCTGGGAGCTCTTCCTTCTGGGGGTGCTGGGAGGGAAGTTAACAGTAAGTTTCTGATAAGAAAGGGCTCCTTTATGAAACTTCTCTCCAATAGATCAGGAGCTTTGGGGTACATGTTTTAGGGCCCAATTTATACCTGGGAAAAATTGGGTTCTGTGACTTTTGTCAGTGGGAGGCCAAGTAAGGGAACACAATGATCCATATTCTAGATGGGGAACATTGAGGCACATGGGATGCCATGTTGGGACACAAGAGTCTGGAAGAGAGTGTTTCAGACTGGGCTGGAGAGCTGATTGCTGATTGAGGTGAATTTCCTGAGGTGTGCAGAGAAAGTTTCAGAAATAATACACACACTTATATTCCAGTGATGACTGTTAGGAGTGAGGCACAGTCCTAATCAAAGGATGGGTTTGATGGCTCATTTATGAGCCACCTGTGTGGTAGGGAAAACCGTTCTCCAGGAAATGAGAGCACCGAAAGAGCTGTGGTGAGAGGTGGTCTTAATCCCCATCTTGCCCTGCTGGGGAACATCCTTGTTTAATTGTGACGCAGCCTATTCACCCCCTGCTAAGTGCAGCCCTTGTAAGTGCTGTCTAGCAGGACTGCAAACATGGCTTTCAGCCTCCACTAAGACATAAAATCCAGGAAACCCAAGCCAAGCTGTGTCCCTTCTCCACTTTCCTACAAGGCAGCTGAGCTTATCAGGGTCCCCAGATAGGACCTCTTGCTTTCCTAGCTCATCACTCCTTGTCATGAGGGGTGGGGAGGTGAAAGGGAAGAATTGTGGCTGCTTTTGAATTTCCTGACTCTGATGGCTTGATAGTCACATCTATGGTCTAAATTTCAGCCTGTGGCAGGGGCTGGGGGTGGGGGACAAAAATGAAACAGAAAGGAAAGTGGCTTCCCAAAGTGATTTTCTTCTTACTCCTTTCTAGGAGGCATGGGGGACAGGCCTGGTTGGGACTTGTGGCTGAACATGCACGTCATGTGGCAAGAAGATTACCATGGCTGATACCCTGTTTTTTTCGTTGTTTTTTTTTTTTTTTTTTTCAGCAGGGGTGAGTGAAAGGAGGAAGAGTGTGGAGTGTAGTGTGGTGAACTGATTTAATTCCTACAGAAGGGAGAGGGCACGGGCATCTTTGATGCTCTGGGGCCACCTAGGAAGATATCTGGCCCCTGGACTCAGCTCTGCTGGGCAACCTGTACATTGCCCTTGGGGAGTGAGGTAAGTGAGCCACAGGTGAGTTTTCTCAGGGTATGAGACAGGTGCTGGGGCTCTGAGAAAAAGGTTCAGATTGTAGCTGTTGTTCACAGCCCTCTCTTTCTGCTTCTGGTGCCAGTGGGTAGAACAACCCTACCCAACCCCAGCTCTCCAGCAAGGAGATATCCCTACCATTCTTGTTGGGGCAGAAAGACAGGTCAGGCCAGAGGGATCAAAGGCGAGTGTCAGCCTCAAGTCACTAAGAGAAACCTGCTGATAGGCCCAGGATGGCTCCACATGGTCAGATCCTAGGGCTAACCTTTAGAACTTTCTGGAAGCAGAGCAGATGAGAGACATCAGGGCCTGAGAGTGTGCCCCTTTCTCTTGGGCTCCTAATTTGGGTCTGATCTGTCTGGACTGATTCTGATGGCTTGATAGTTGCATCTATGGTCTAAATCCCAGCCTGTGGGGTGCATATAAATAGAATAGAAAGGAAGCTGTCACAACCAGACTTACAGTTGTGACAGCATCTGCATAACTTCCTTATGCTATGGATGTGACTTCTCTATGGTTATCTTTGGGGAGGGGGAACCATGGGGCTTCTAGTGGACCAAGGTTCAGAGCACTTGTTCGTTCAAAGACCAAAAAGCAGGACTAGAACAAGCCACAGCATCTAGGGTACTGAGCTGCAGAGGTTCATTGAGTAGTGTCACTGTGCGACATACCCAAGGGTTGCCATCAAGTGTTACACAAACACTGAGGGTGGAGGGGCTTGTGCATTGTTCAGAGGTTTTAGAGAGGAGGTGGTATGTAGCAGGCCTGAGGTGGTGTATGTTGTGCCAGGCAGTGAAGGGAGGGGCACAGGCATCCTAGGCTGAGGAAATGAGCAGGCTGAGGGGGGACCCCCTAAGGTTTGAGGTCCCAGGGCCTGCCAGAGCAAGACTGCCAGGTGATGCATCCAAGAAAGAGGCCTGGAAAGTTGGGAAGTGGGGACAATTGCTAAGGGTGGAATCTCCTCAGGATCTAGTCCCATTCTCGTGCCCTGAGTTCTGAACACAGCTTTCAAACAGGAGTCAAATAGCTGTTCTGTGACTTGAAAAGCTGATTCTAGAAAGTGAGTTTTGACCTGTGGCTGGGACCCTCCTGAGCTGAACTTGCCCCTTGAGATGGCTCCCCTCACCCTGCTCCCACTCTGACCTCTGAACTGAACACCTCTTCCCATAGTCACCAGCTCACTTGGTAGCCACTGATGCTCAGCATTGCCTAAGAACCAAATTGTTAGGGAAGGAAGAGACAAGGAAGAGCAGCCTGCCCTTTTGAGTTGGACATTGCAAGACTTCTAGAGGAAGGTTTTACTCCACAGGGTAGCAATTTCAATGGGGGTTCAGTTCCCAGGGCCATGACATCGGCCTGCCCACTTCTAGACTACCAGGTCACACTTCCACAGGGGTATGTGGGTGAGAGAGTGTGTGAGGGTGTGAGTACATGTGTGTGAATTTGTGACAGAAAGAAAGAGGAGGACACACATGGGGAGCTGTGGGGTGGGCTGGGAGGGAGAGCAGCCCCTTCCTGCTGCAGGAAAGAATAGGCTGGATGGAGGCAGGCAGGAAGCCAGCCTAGGGCTGTGTCTCCCAAGTCTCTGAGCAGATTTGGTTGTCTGGGCTCCAAGAATCACAGTCAAGGGGTTTGTGAAGGACTGCAGTCAGAGTCTGAGTTGTGATTTTAGAAGTTAGGTTAGTGGTTACACTTGAGTGGAGGTAGAGGGTGGGGTAGGGGGGGAAGGAGTGCTTCTGGGAAGGTTTTGAAGTAAGTTTCCTAATCTGGTTGCTAATCACACAGAACCATTAACTTTGTAAAAATCATCAAGCTGTACTTGTATGATTAGCACACATTTTTGTGTGTCTGTATTGTGATTTAAAATGGCTGCAAATCCTTTGACATTCCTCCTATTGAAAGGTGGGGGCTATGCCTCCTTCTGATTCTGACTGGGCTTGTGACTCACTTGTGTCAGGTAGAGAGGGTGGTGGGAGTGAGGATGAAACACTTCTGCGGCTAGGTTAGAAAAGGTGATGTAGTGTGGTAATGGAAAATTGGAGGTTAAGAAGGAAGACAGATCAGGAGACAATTGCTGTTAAAAAAGTTGGATTGTAACTCACAGATCCCAAAAAGAAGGGGCATACCACATCACAGGGGGCCACACAGGAAGCTCTGGGTCAGTCAGGAGACAGAGAGAGAGGGGCGGAAATAAGGGCAAAGGCCTTTATTGTGGTTTCTGTGGAAAGGAACAGTCAAGGCAGGGCAAGCAAGTTTAGGATTGTCTAGTTTGAATAATTTCAACAGGCTCTGGAACATAAGGGCTGCCCTGGTTGTTTGATACTTTGGCCCTAGGGTGATTAGGCCAGGGGGATAGTGGCCTAGAGTGTGAGAGCCCAACAAAGAGGTGGTTGGGATGTGACTCTGGAATGGTTGGTTTGCATTTGAAAACACACTCATAGAATTGGCTAACTGGAGGAGGGCCAATTCCTCCAGGGTCAGAGAGGCCCTAAGATGTAAATGCATCAGAAGATGGAAAAGCCATGGTTAATAGATGGAGCTTCTACCCAGTTACTGGGACACTTTCTTTTGGAGTCTCAAACTGCTATGTGAGGAATCTAATTACCATTAGGCTGCCATGCTGTGAGGAAACCCCATCTCATGACGAGCCCATGTCCAGGTACTTTAGTTGTCAGCCCCGGTGGAGGCTCCAGCCAAAACCCAACATTAACTGGCACACATTTCAGTGAAGTCACCTCCAGATGGTCCCAGCCTCTGCCCTTACATCACTCTCCAGTTGCTGATTCTTCTCAGCTGAGGCTCCCAACACTGAGGAGCAGAGAAAAGCCATTCTCACAGTGTCCTGCTCCAAACCTGACAGTGGACATAATAAAGTTTGTTTTAAGTTGCTAAATTTCAAGGGTAATTTGTTACATGGCAATAGTAGCTGGAACAGTATGTTACACTTCAACAAAAATTTTACTTAAAAAGAGATGTTTTTCATGTGCATGTTGCCTTAGCAAATTATTAATTATTGCTATATAGAGGTATAACCCCACAGATTCAGTATTACACTATTTATTTTTTTGTCTCCTCAAGGACTCTATGACATGGCTTCCAGCACAGCTGACCCAAATAGCGTCTCCCACAATGTCAGCTTCTGCCTTCCTCACCACCCACCCCGGGCAGCCAGTGTGATACTCTGTCTGTTCTACACCATCCTTTTGGTCTTCAGCACCCTGGGAAATATCCTTGCCCTTTGCCTAGCCTGTCAAAAGGGCAAGAAGATCAACTCAACAGATGTCTACTTGGTCCACCTGGCAGTGTCTGACCTTCTGTTCACGCTGGCCCTGCCTGGGAAGATCACCTATTATGCACTAGACTTCAGCTGGCCTTTTGGTGAAGGGCTTTGCAGGCTGACAGCGTTCATATTCTACTTGAACACCTATGGTGGGGTCTACCTCATGACTTGTGTGAGCGTGGATCGCTATCTAGCTGTGGTCCGCACCCACCAGTGCCCCCGGCTCCACAGTGCCAGCCAAGCAAAGCTCATCTGTGTGGCCATCTGGGCCCTGGCAGTTCTGCAGACAGTGCCTCTCCTCCTGATAAGCATGACTAAGCCCGTGGCAGGCAGGATCACCTGCATGGAGTACGTCAGCATTGAGAAGGTCTTTAGGCTGCCTCTCATAATCCTAGTAGCCTGTGTTATAAGCTTCTGTGGGCCAGTGGGGATCATGTTATTTTGTTACGTGAAGATCACAGTGAAGCTGTGCAGGACTGCTCAGGAAAACCCTGTGATGAGTGAGAAAGGGCACCACCGGAGGGCCTGCCTGCTCACTCTGGTGGTGCTGGTGGCCGTGATTGTGTGCTTCAGCCCTTACCATCTCAACATCATTCAGTTCATGGTGAGACAGACACTCTACCTGCCATCTTGCCCTGAGCAGACAGCTTTTAAAGTGTCCCTTCAGCTCACCGTGTCCCTCATGAACATGAACTGTGGCATTGACCCTATTATTTACTTCTTTGCATCTACGCATTACAGGAAATGGCTCCTCAGCATTTTAAAACGAAGAGCAGCAGCATCCTCCTCTTCATCCCTGGGGAGAACTTCCTCAGAAATACAAAGTACCAACCAGACCAGAGGCTCCATGCCTTTAGAGGAAAACAAAGTCTAATGAGTCATTGGCTTATACAATTTGGGGGGGGGGATTCTTTAAGCAAAACATAAATAAATACAAAACTAGATAAAGAGCCTTGGATGGTGAGTAAGGAGCCCTAAGATTTGAACTTCATTAGCTTCATAATGAATCCACCTCCAATGTATCATAATAAATAACAATGAAGCTCCTCAGCCTCTGAAGGGGTATGTGTTGTCTCTTTTGGGAAAAGAATATTTTCACAGTAAATACAGACCATTGAAAAAATCATTGACTGAGTATGATATCAATTATTTAGACTACGTTTCAAATTTGGGGAAGCAAAATGTTATAAAGAGCAAAAAGCTTCCACACCCAAACTGGTGAAAGCTTAGAGTTAACATTTATAAAAAATGACAAAGTTTTCCTGAAAAAGGTCAGAAAACACAGGAGGATGCACACTAAGTTATCAACCTGGATGCTTCTGGGGTTGGGTGGGGGTGAAGAGATTTTGTGTTAACTTTTGTTGGAAAAGTTTGACTCAATGTGTGCAATGAGAAAGCATTACTTGTGGAATTGGGAACAAAGTTGGAGAAAGGAAGACGGAGGAACAGGCAAAAGTTTGTCATTTGTGCACATCAGAAAGTATTTATCCACTTAGGTATTACTTACATCAGATAAAAACAAAGCTTTTGTTGCACCTTCTTGAGTTTAATGCAATGTATGGAGTAGATTGACTCGGGCAGTCTTGCATTTTGTGCACCTCTTTGCCAAAATGCAGGGAGCACTAGGGCCAATGCACTGTCTGTTTTGGCACATGGGCCTCAGCCCTTCCTGCTCATTCTCACAGTGGCCTTTCCTGTCCCTTGAAAGCCCCTCACTCATCTTTCCATCCTCGACCCTCAAACTTCAGACAGGGTCCACTGTGACATCATCCTCAGTCCCTCTTCTGTTCCTGATGATCTTATTTTTGCACCTCGAAATTTCTGACTACATTTTGGGCACTTGACTCTTCCTCATAGAGCTTTATGCTATGCTCTCTTGGGAAGGAATTGTCTCGGGTGGCAACTAGTTTGTAAGTTCCTGAGAAATGTGTGCACTCTGCCCCTGTAATGAGGGTTAGTGATCAGTCCATTCTCACTGGTTTGAGTAAATAAGGATAATCTTTCTCATGCAGTCTGCTACATTGCATGCCATCAAAAGCCCTCAAGGGCTCATGTCAAAGTTCTGGGCAGGCTTTCCTCTATTCTGCCCCCAACTCTGGGACCATTGGGTTCCAGGCTGAGATGACACTTGTTCCAGGGTTACCTACAGACATCTAGCTGTGAGTGTCTGTGGCCAGACAGGTCTCAGCATTAAACACCAGTGCTGGGGATGTGATGGCCAGCACCTGCTTTGGGGGCACTATTGGCCTGCAGCAGGTGGGTAATCAAAGACTCAGAGAATTTGGAACTCTGCTCTTGTGGCCCTGTCACAGGTAACCAAGTTCTTGGAGATTGTGCACAAAGAATTGAACTGAACAAGAGAGTTCATAGCAGAGAGAAAGAGAGAGCAGATTTATTAAGCGATAGTACACTCCACAGAACATGGGAGAGGGCCACCTCTGAGCAGAGATTGACCTCAAGGGCTGGAGGAATTCTATTCTTATAGGGCAGATATTTCCTGGCTAGTTTTGGCGGGTATTTTATTACGCATATACATATACAAGTAGTTATATTACTTTAAAGCTACTGCGCATGTGGTCTCCCATGATTTTCCTCGATTGGCCACTGGGGAAGGGGTTCGTACAATGTTAATTTATTATAGTGCTATTATAATGAAGCAGGGGTCACACAGCATCTTCTCCGAAGGTGCATTCATGAGTTATCATGATTCAGCACTTTTCCAGAAAGGGGGAACAACCTGTCTTAGAACAGAATCTCTGTCTTGTATTGATGTCCTTTATCTTAGCCTTGGGTCACCTCTGGAGTTTCCTCCTTCCTGACTATCTCCTGCCTGAGCCCAAGGGATTCAAGATGTGGAACCTGAGCTGAAAGGTCCACCTCTGCATCCTATGTTGGCCTCTCTGAGTGAATCTCAGAAGCCCAACAGTTGTGCCCACACCCAGACTGGTGTTCAAAGCTCATACTCCCACCCAGTTTGCACCAACCCAGCACTTGTCAAAGGGCACAGAAGGTACAAGAAGGGGCCTGGTTCCCTTGCCCAGTGACCAGCTGTGAAGACTAGAGCTGCCTTCATACCCAAGAGGCCCCTCCTTGGAGATGTCCAGGCAAACAGAGATATCTGACTCCAGACATTACAAATCCTTCCTGACCATCCTCTCGAGCATTTCTTGTATCCCATTGACCCTGCACTTCAGGCTTCTCAGCTCCAAAGCAACTTAGGGCCAGTTTGTCGATAGACTGTGGAAGCATGAAGGAAGAAGTCATATCTAGAGGCCATTAGGGAACAAAACAGGATCAGCAAAGAGGACCTAGATCATGAGATCCAGCAGGAAGTGACCACACTGTGTGGGGAGCAAGGGTGGAGCTGAGATGCACCTTTGGTTTGCAGTGCTGGCCATGGGTGGATGGGAATGGCTTTCTTTTCCAACAAGGTGATGATGGGAGGGATTTACAAAGATAAAAGAAATCTGAATTCTGAGGGCTTAACTAGCCAGGAATGCTCCAAGGCCAGGCTCTGAGCATAAAATCCTTAGCTCAGGGAGTCAGGAGGAAGAGTGCTGCTGAGGATTTGCACTCCCATCTGAGCCTCATTTTCCTTGTCTGTAAAAAGAGACTATAATATCTACCACATGGAGTTATTATGAAAGTCCATTAATCAACACATGTGTAAATCACTTAAAACTGAAGAAATCATTTAGAGTGAAAACTGATGGTGGCCATTAAAGTTTTAAGTGGGTTGGCACAGCTCATGTCAGTGGGAGCACACATCTCTATTACTAGAGCTAGAATGTTCCAGTGTCCAGGCCAAACTGTCCCCTAGGGCAGTGGTTCTCACACTATGGTTCCTGGGCCAGCAGCATCAGCACCCCCTGTGGACTTGTTAGAAATGCACATTCTTGGACCACTCTCCAGACCTTCTGAAACAGCCACTGTAGGAGTGTGGCCCAATACACTGTGTTTTAACAGGCTCTTCAGATAATTCGGCTCCATGCTCAAGTTTGAAAACCACTGGCCCTCCTCGGATGCTTATGCCAGCATTTCTCTTGCCTGTGGTCTTAGTTTGCTAGGGCTGTTGTAACAAAGCACCGTAAACTGTGCGGCTTAAAACAACAAAAACTTATTCTCTCACAGTTCCAGAGGCTGAAAGGCTGAAATGAAAGTGTGAGCAGGACTAATTCCTTTTGAGGCTGCAAGGGAGAGTCTGCTCTAGGCCCCTCCCCAGCTTTGGTGCCTTGCAGGCAATCCTCGTTGTCTTTGGCTTGGAGATGCATCACATGATCTATGCCATTATTTTCACATAGCATTCTCTGTGTGTGTGTCTGTTTTCACATGGCATTTCTTTCTTTTTATAAAGACACCAGCACTCATTGTAGCTTCATTGTATTTGCAAAGACTGTATTTCCAATTCAAGTCATATTTGCAGGTCCTAGGGGGTTAGGAACACCATCCTATATTTTGGGGGGACAACATTCAACCCATAACACCTACCAGTTTCTGAACAGACACTTTCCAGACACTCTTCTCAGGGTCTCAGCCCATCCCTGATGCCTCCCCAGCCCTGAGCCCCTACACCGCCTCAGAGCCCCTACTGGGAAGGGGAGGCTAGGAAGAAACAGTAAGAGAGGTCAGCTTTAAACACTAGCTGGTCTAAAACAGTTTTACTGTCATGGTTTGCTTTTCAGATCCTATCAAAATAACTCCATGACAAAATGGAAGGACCAGAGGGACTCCCTCAAAGGGCCTCCTCACCCTCCATATGGAGCTCATTCCAGAAGAAAGTCTAAGGGTCCAGGACAGCCTTGTAGGCAGGACTCCATGATGAGGTCCCTGAGTCCCATTCCCTTGGGGTGGACAAGGGTGCCTACCAGCAGAGGGGTTCAGAGGACTTTCCCATTGGGTGGAGGGTCTTATGATGACTTCTAATAATTTTTAATCACTTGACATTTAAATGGGGAAGAACAGAGAGTTTCATAAATCAAGTTTGTAGATACCCAAATGTTCCTACAGGCTTTTGGCTTTCTCCAGAAAGCACATTTCCATTAAGAATCACTACTTCCTTGGTATCACCACACACCATAAGTTAACTACTGCGCAGCTTTCACTACAGTTTCTTTCTCACTTCAACAAGTTACTGTGTATGAGACAGATGCAGAAACTGAGAAGTTTCTCTGGCATGTGTGGACAGCCAGGCTCAGGGACAGGCTGTGCCATCATCCTGTGGTGTGAAGGTCAGATCACATCTCAGGCAAAATGTGTCTCTTATGACTTGGATGCCCTTGTTCCTCCTGGTTAAAATCTTGAAAATCTCGTTTTCTTAATGCCAAAGGTGCACTGCACTTCCAGTGCTCACATGCTTTGATTCCAAGGAGCCCTGACCTACATATGCTCTGTTGCCTCTAGTTGCTCTGCAATGGGGCAGGTAGCAGGAGATGACCTGTCCCAATGAATCAAGGAGCCCTCTACGTGTGTGTGTTTGATAATGCCTAATGTATTCCCTTCGGTAGGTTGCACATGAGGCTAATGTGCTTAGGTAGCACAGTGCCAGAGATTTAGTCCCAGTAAACACTCATCAATTCAATCTGCAAGCACAAAGGGCTGCTCTACCTAGAAATTGGGAGGCTCAGAGAGATGGAGGAGGGTCTGTGCAGAAAGAGTAGGCTGGAGACACCCGACTTCTCCCATAATTTACAATTTTGTCTCTGGGCCAATCCTCACCTTCAACATTCATTTCTTCAATAATTCATACATTTATCAAGTATTATCCTAAGCTCTGGGGATAGAATGGGAATAATGGAGACATGGACCCTAAACTTCATGGATCATGTAGACTAGCAGGTGACACATACAATGGTAAGCAGACAATGACAATACAATGGGTTAAGTGTTAAGTGGAGATGGTTAGACTCTGAGAGAAGAGCTTAGGGAGGGGTGTCCAACCTGTGGCCCAGGATGGCTATGAATGTGGTACAACACAAAATAATAAATTTACTTAAAACATTATGAGATTTTTTTGTTCTCATTAGTTTTTGTGTATTTGATATGTGGCCCAAGACAACTCTCCTTCTTCCAGTGTGGACCAGAGATACCAAAATGTTGGATACCCCTGATAGGGGAAGTATCTGGAGGGCCCCCAGGTTTGGGATTGGGGCTTCACTGATGTTAGTGTCATTCCCTGGATAGAGAATATGGGATAAGATAGAGTTTGGGGGTAGGAAAAGGTAGGCTTGAGTGCCTCTGGGACAGGCATGTGGGGTTGTCCAGTATAGAGAAGAATATATGAGGTAAGCAGGTCTGGCAAGATGTCTTCTCAATATATAGGAAGATCACTGACATCAGTGTCATGCAGCTGATGGGGGCCTGAGGGGTTGTACCTGGAGAACCAGTGTTGCCTCACACACACAACTGCCTCCTCAGTGTACTCATGTAACTGGGCTGGGAAATGCTGGCTGCCTTCATTGGCTGCCTCCTTTCTGCCCCAGTGATCATCATCATTGTGGAGTGGAGTGTCAAGTGTCACTTTGCCAGTATCATTCCTTAATTCTACCCCCAAGGAATTTTTAGGGAATGAATTGTGTCTGCCCAAAGTTCATACACTGAAGTTCTAACCCCAAGTTACTCTGAATGTGACTGTATTTGGAGATAGGGTCTTTAAAATAAGGTCATTAGAGTGTGCCCTAACCCAATGGCACTGGTGTCCTGGTAATAAGAGAACATTAGGAAATAAGAACACAGAGGCAAGATCATGTGAAGACAGAGAGGGTAGCCATCTGCAAGCCAAGGAGAAGCCTCAGAAGGCACCAGCCCTGCTGACATCTTAATCTCAGGCTTGTATCCTCCAGAACTGTGAGGAATAAACTTCTGTTGTTTAAGTCACCCATCTGTGGGATTTTGTTATGGCAGCCCCAGCAAACTAACAATTTTCTTAATCTCTCCACCTGATTTAAGCAAAATAAATGGATCCTGGTCTCTCCTTTAAAACATCCCAGTTCATATCATCCTTTAAAAGAAAAACAGAAGCCAAAATACAGTAATGTTATCCTTCCCCCTTATTTTTTTAGGCACCTTCTGAAGTGAGTGTGGTGTTTATGCTGGAGAGTGCACCTGTGGTCATGCCTAGCAGAAGACTGGGTAATGCTGATTGTGAGGCTAACTGGTGGCTGGAGTTGTAGATAGAGCACAGGGGCCCTAAGTGTCCCATGCCCGAGTTACCATGTACACAGTAGAGTTTTGCTCTGCCTTTTCTCCCTAGGTCAAGTTAATGACTCAAATTTAATGAGCAGCTTTCAAGTACAGCCCCACCCATCTTATAGACTCAAGATAGTTTTTTCCAGCTTGCTCAATTGCCCTACTCTGTTAAGTATTTACTTCTGCAGAAGTCAGTTAATCTTATCTCTTGTTTTATCCATGTGTTCATCTTTTATATTCACAGAGAGTCATGATATGTGTAGGGTTGTGACTGAGAAGAACAATAATAAACATAGTCCTTTCCATACTCTTTCTGATGTCACCTACTCAGGCAGAGCTTGTGATACAAGCCAACTGGAGAATGGTGAAGGAGGTGAGAAGTCCCGTTAAAAGAAGGTACTTGAAAATACCTTCCTTGGGAAGCTCGAGAGCTCAAGAGCTCTGCCTCTTACCCAGCTTTACAAAGACAAGTCATTGGTGGTTCCAGAACCTGGCTGCATGTGGGAAAGGAGAACATGAGGATGACTGCTAACATCCTTACAGCTCTGAAAATGGTGTGATTTCTTCATACACGATCAGTAAGACAGTAAGTACAGCCTGGTTTTCCATGAGTTCATGGTTTCACCACTATAATGTCTTAGTATCTGGGTTTACTGACTTTCTTTTTGTGTTCAGTGTTGGTGTCCTGACTTTATCACCTGTTTAGCCTCTGCCTGGCATCCATGGCTCTCATCTAGGAAAACAGTGGCAGGTGTGGCACCTGGTAGCCACAAAATGTTCAAGGTAGAAACCTGAAAAAGAGAGGAAGGAAAGAAAGGAGTTCAGAGCCGGGGAAAACAAGATTAGGAATACTGGCTCAGGGGCTAAAAGTTAACTGTCCTGTCCATCTGGATAGATGTCCTTCCTTGACACTCCCTGTGTGAGGCAGGGAGCTGGAGCTGGGAGATGAGGCTTGCACTACAGAGGAGCCCTGCAAGAAACACTGTCTCTGAGATCCTGGCATCAGAGCTAGTGATGCACTGTTATTTGTTTAAGCTTAGTGAGGTGTGGAGGGCCACCTAGCATGTGGAATAAGAAGTCAGAGGCAGAGGCCCCCCAAATTTATTAATGCTGCCCTCTGGGAGACCTTGTTGGCCAGTCTCCCAAACGGAATGACCTCCACTATTGACAAATGTATCTATGATAGAAATCTAATTAGCAGACTCGAGCTAGCCAGCTCAGGAGCTGTGCGGGCCTCAGGGTGCCACAGCACTCAGACTGCCTGATCCTGGCTAGTGGTGTCTTCCCAACCTGTGCTCTTCTGTTTCTATCAGGAAGTGCTGTGCTCACTATTGGACAGCTGTGTTTGTTCCCAAAGCTTTTCCTGCCAGTTATCAAGATTAAATAATTTAATCAGTTATTATGTAAACCAAGAAATCATAAAGGTGAAAAGAAAGAGTTGTTTTATAAGAGCTAGCTAGGCTGAATGGTTTTAGAAAGTTCAATAAATGTGAATTGCTTACAAAAGCAAACCTGTTCTTAAAAAAACCTGTGCATATAATAATTATAAGGCCTTCAGGAAAAATATAAAACTGTAGGGTGAAATGCACTCTTAACATTTTTAACATCTCTTTTACATTTTTTAACATATTAAAATTTAACATTTTTTAAATCCTCACCTAAGGACATGCTTTTATTAATTATAGAGAGAGAGGAAGGGAGAGAAAGAGGGAGAGAAACATCTATGTGACAAAGAAACATTGATCAGCTGCCACCTATACACACCCTGACCAGTGGTTAAACCTGCAAACTAGGTTTGTGCCCTGATCGGGAGTAGAACCCACAATGTCTTGGTGCATGGGATGACATTCCAACCTGCCTAGCAACTCGGCCAGAGCATGATATTCATTTTTGATTAGTTAGTTCTCACACTAACTTAATAAAGAAATCCAAATTGGAATTCATAAACCATGTAATGTGAGTGGATTATGAAAGACACAAACTTCTAATCAGTGACAACTATAATTTATTTAGCTATATTGACACCAGAAGATTGGTGAATTAATTACATTTACATGTTTTAACTTAAAATATTTAATATAAAAACATATTAATATATTAATATTTAATAAAGTATATATATTTCTTTACCCATTTTTAATATTGACTGTCAGTTCCCAGCCTAGGACAAGAGAGTTTCTGGCATGAGTCATTTGTATCAAAAATAGTGGCCGTTTCCCTAAAGAGCAGAGATCAGATTTGGTTAATACTGTATACTCACTCACTCACTTACTCATCAGCCACACAGACAGGCACATGAGGGAAACTGGCACAGAGCTGGTGGCGAAACCCTTGCCCACAGGGGCCTATGGTTATTTCCACACTGGCTGTATGGAAGCAGCCAGCAGAGAATCACTGGCTCGGTAGCATTGCTGGTTACCTGTCAGGTTCACTATGAGCATCACTTAGCTTGGGTTCCAGGAGGGCCCCCTAGAAAGCTGGGGCTTATTCTGAAATGCTACCTCCTACCCTGTCAGGTGCTAGTCCAGGAACCAGCCCCTCCTTCAGCCCCAGCAGATCTGTACCCTGCACCTACCTGACATGGTTCTTGACATCCTTGAGGCAAGGCTGGGAGCAAACATTGGGACTGAAGTGGACTAATTCCCACCCAAACCACAAACCCAAGCCAGACAGCACAGTCCTGGGCAGCCTAGGTCTGGTGCTCTTTGAGGATGTCCACCAGATTTGGAGAGGGGGGATGAAGTTTGAGATGGTGTAGGAATCTCCTGGAAAGCGACTGCATCCATGGGTAAGTCCTGAAGCAATGCTATGCTCTCCCTCAGGCCCTGGTAGGGGCTTGGCCAGATGGAAATGTCTTCACTATGGAATGAGGCGAGTGGTACAGAAGGTTCCTAAGGCATGTGTACTCCTGGTTCTAACCCCCCAGGGCTGCAGTCACATTCAGCTGGCCTGGGGCTCTGGGGAGCTCAGAACATAGAGGGTATACTAGGACGCTTCAATTGGAACTTCCAGAAGTCTGCAAAAACTTAAATAGGGGATGTGAGATCTCTTTGGAAGGTTTCGACTTTTTATTGAATATTTCATAATACAAAAGGGTATGTATGGCATCTATGTAAGATTAAAAACAATAGTGAAGCAGGTACCCTCTATACCTCATGCTCTCCCCCCATCCTATTTATTTCCTTATCTGCTCCAAAGAAATCTTATTTGGATTCCTTTGCTTTTATCATTTTGGAGTGGTTTTGAGCTCTGAATTTGGAAATTTCATAAATACTTTGAAATGGACCCTTATACAAACAATCAGAAATAAGACAGGTTGGGTGGGAGTGGGTGTTTGGCTTTATCTGTCATTCTGTTCACATCTCAGGCAGAAGGCTATGTCTACTCTACCAAGGGGACTGGCTCTTCCAAAGATTTGTGTGACTTTTCTTTACATAAAATACATGTACTTTCCCCCATTTAAACAGGTCCTTTAGGCAACAGCAGTTATGGCCATCACATTCATCTTTGTGCAGATTTAAACATTTTTAAAAATCCTCATAAAAGATATGTTTACTGATTTTAGAGAGGGAGGAAAAGAGAGACAGAGAGAGGAAGAGAGAGGAGAGGAGAGGAGAGGAGAGGAGAGGAGAGGAGAGGAGAGGAGAGGAGAGGAGAGGAGAGGAGATGGATCAATTGCCTCCCATATGATTGGGGATCCAACCCAGAGGTCTTTGCAAAATAGGCAGAGTCTGCACCTAAAGTGAGCAGTTGTCACAGGTTAGTGCTTCCTCCTCAGCTGGCAGAGCCATTTTGTATTTAAATTTGCATGAAGCCCTGGCTGGGTTTTGCAGTTGGACCATCCTCTCATACACCAAAGGTCATGGGTTTGATTTCCCGTCAGGGCACGTACGTAGGTTAGACCTCTGTGACTCTGGCAGCTTTATGCATATGAGAGACCGGGGTCAGTCATATGTTACAGAAATAAGGGTTTCTTTTTTATATATATATTTTATGATTATGCTGTTACACTTGTCCCATTTCCCCACCTTTATTTCCCTCTGCCCTGCACACTACCTCCCACCTGCATTCCTCGCCTTTAGTTCATATCCATGGGTCATATATATAAGTTCTTTGGTGTCTACATTTCCTATACTATTCTTAACCTACCCCTGTCTATTTTCTACCTGCCATTTATCCTACTTATTCTCTGTACATTTTCCCCTTCTCTCCCTCTCCCACTCCCCCACTGATAACCCTCCATGTGATCTCCATTTCTGTGATTCTGTTCCTGTTCTAGTTGTTTGCTTAGTTGGTTTTTGTTTTTGTTTTAGGCTTGGTTGTTAATAACTGTGAGTTTGTTGTCATTTTACTGTTCATATTTTTTATCTTCTTTTTCTTAGGTAAGTCCCTTTAACATTTCATATAATAAGGGCTTGGTGATGATAAACTCTGTTAACTTGACTTTATCTGGGAAGCACTGTATTTGCCCTTCCATTCTAAATGATAGCTTTGCTGGATAGAGTAATCTTGGATGTAGGTCCTTGCCTTTCAAGACTTTGAATAGTTCTTTCCAGTTCCTTCTTGCCTGTATGGTCTCTTGAGAAATCAGCTTACAGACTTATGGGAACTCCTTTGTAGGTAATTGTCTCCTTTTGTCTTGCTGCTTTTAAGATTCTCTCCTTATCTTTGATCTTGGGTAATGTAATTATGATGTGTCTTGGTGTGTTTCTCTTTGGGTCCAACATCTTTGGGACTCTCTGAGCTTCCTGGACTTCCCAGAGGTCTATTTCCTTTGCCAGATTGGGGGAGTTTTCCTTCATTATTTGTTCAAATAAGTTTTCAATTTCTTGGTCTTCCTCTTCTCCTTCTGGCACCCCTATGATTCTGGTGTTGGGACATTTAAAGTTGTACTGGATGTTCTTAAGCCTCTCCTCACTTTTTGAATTCTTGTTTCTTCATTCTTCTCCGGTTGAATGTTTCTTTCTTCCTTCTGGTCAACACTATTGATTTGAGTCCTGGTTTCCTTCCCATCACTGTTGATTCCCTGTACATTTTTCTTTATTTCATTTAGCATAGCCTTCAGTTTTTCCTCTAATTTGTGACCATATTCAACCAATTCTGTGAGCATCCTGATTACCAGTGTTTTGAACTGTGCATCTGATAGTTTGGCTATCTCATCACTTAGTTGTATGTTGTATTTTTTTCTGGAGTTTTGATCTATTCTTTCATTTGGGCCATTGTTTTTTTGGTCTCAGCACACCTGTTACATAGTAAGGGGCCTTAGGTCTTCACCAGGGCAAGGCAACCCAAGTTGCTGCTTTGTGACACTGTAACAGGGTGCAGCCAAGAGGGGGGCCCCAATTAGGGATTTGGAATGGGGTCCAGAACTCAAGGTGTCCAGGAAATATTAGGATGTCCTCACCTGCCCCTCCCATCAGGTGTCAGCTGGGGGAAGGGACAAATGGAGCAGGGCCATTGAGAGCTGTTTTGCATAGCAACAGCTTTGCAGCTAACCTCTGGTGTGATCATTTAACATATTTATAACCTTTAAATATGGTTGCATAGATATGTTAAATAGCTGTGTCCATGATCTGAGACAGGGGAATGGAAGTAACTTCCCCACCAAGATGTAACTGGGGAGCAGGTCCCCTGAGTTACAGCACCTGCGTGGGAGCTTGGAGAAGATTGGCTCCATGGGCCATGTCTGTCCAGATTCACAATGGCAGTCCAGTAAAGTTGGAAGGATATGAGAGTGCTGGCAAGTGTAGCCAATTGTGGGAGGAGTCGGAAATGGGGCTGCAAAGGAAGACTGGTGCGGGGATTTAAACCCAGACGTGGCAGCCATTGTACAGAAAGGACTACGAGGCTGTGGTAGTGCAGAGAGGTCCAGGGCCAATGCAGGGGAGAACCACTCTGTCTTTAGCAGATTGGGGACTCCCACAGCCCTGTGAGAGAATCACTATGCTGCTTTAGCAGAGAATCACCACTCAGCTTTGGCAGAGTGGCGACCACCCTCCTCGCAGCCCTGGGAGGAACCACGTGGCTTTGGCTGAGTGGAGACTCCCATGGCCATTGTGCAGAGAGGACCACTCGGCTGTGGTAATAGAATGGAGAGCCACGCAGCTTTGTCAGAGTGGGGACCCCCACAGTTGGTGACACAGCTGATGGTGCTGGGAACCGAGGGAGGCCTACCAGCCAAGATGGGTTACTGGGAAGAACTGGGAGCTGCCTGAGCCACGGACTTCTATTTCTTTTCCTGAGGTATGGTACCACAGACTGGGCAAAGGGGGGAAGGAAGGACTGTGTGTGTTTGTGGATGTTTTCAGGGACTTTGGGATTTTGATGAAGACATTAGGTCACTACTTTAAGTTTGTATAGCATTAAATAAACATTTCCTTTCCTTTTTATGAATCTCTGGCATTGAGAGATGTCTTTCCTCTGGTGGCAGACATAATGAACCTGGGGGGTTCCTTTCAGTAATAGTATATCATACCAGCCCTCCACCCTTGTTGTTCAGTAACAACACTGTATGTGGGGGAGGAGTCCAAGAGGGAACAATGCTGCTTGCTCCATTCTCTGTGGGCTTTTGGTCACTTTCCCTGCTACCCAGAAGCAAATTGGGCCCTTCTGGTGCTGATTCTTAAGTGAGTGGGTCTGTGTACATTCTAGAACCCCATGAATCTCTCCAACGGACTCTCCTGTGAGGCTAGGACTTTCTTTTGCTGCCGCCTCAACTCCCACAGGTGTTTTCAGTCACAGGTTTTGAGGCTTTATTTCCCTGGACTGGAACTCTGGGTTGCTCAGTCTGTCTCACTCCCCAGTTGTTCCTCCAGGTTTATCTGCACGTGAATGTGGGACCGTCCAGTCCGCCAGCCACCACCTTACCTCGAGTCCTCTCCACCCAGCTGCCTATCTCTGCCCCTTACTGGTCTGGATGAATGTTTCTTTAACTCCTTGGTTGTTGGACTTCCATACAGTTTGGTTTTCTGGCAGTCCTGGTTATTTTTTGTTTTTAAATTTGTTGTTGTCCTTCTTCTGGTTGTTTGAGGAGGCACAGTGTGTCTACCTACACCTCCATCTTGGCTGGAACTCAGAAATAAGGGTTTCTGTAACCTATTGTTCTAGGCTGAACAATTTTTAGGTACAATGCAGTACTTCAGTTGTATATCATTATATGATCTTACAGTAAAAACTCCATACACAGAATTGTCAAGTTAGGAAAAGAACAAAACTGACCATGGTTCCCTAAAATAGAGATGAAATGAAAATCTTGTAAGACAGAAAAATCAGCCAGCCACCTCGGCTCTGGTCTGGGCTTTCCCCACGTAGGGGCACCCGACCACAAGAGGCCAAGTGATGCCCCTGAGCCACTGGAGTAAGGAGTCAGGGTGCCCCTTCCACACACAATAGACTGTCAAACTTGGCATCCCCTATCACCTTCTGATAACTCCACCCCTTCACAGCCCATCCTGGAAGTGACAGACAAGTTGTCACAGGGATTGAGTGACATCTGCACTCTTCTGTTTAGGTGAGTGCTGAACTCAGAATGAGGGGTTTACAAAGGTTCTAGAAGCTGACACCACAAGAACTCACAGCTTCTGGTTAAATCTTCCACAGACCTCAAAGCAAGTCTGCCCTTTAGGCTCTACCTAGATGCCTTGGAAAAGGGAACTTGTCCTAATGCCAATGTAATCTCAGGGGGAGACACTGTATCTCCACCAAGGCTCTTGCAAAGTAGCAGCAACACCATCCTAAACTTGAATGTTTGTAGTGTCAAGAGAGCACCTACAGTTTCTCAGGAGCAGTTGAGATTTGGGAGCAGTCTGGGGAGAGGGAGGTGGACACATTTAGTGGTTTGGAAAGACAACTCTGTCTCCACAGGAGGAATCCTGGACCTGTACAGTAAGAGTGTGTTTTCAGGCAGCCCCCTCAGAGGTTCCCTTCTCTGTGCAGACACCTGGGTGGCCCATGCACTCTGCCACCTTTTCTGTAAAATGTGGGCTTAAACCAAATGTTCTCTTGTAGTATGAACATTCTATGAGCCTGTGAATGGTCTAAGTTTATGATACCATACTCAGGGAAAAGAGTGTCCATTTCACTTGTGAAAGTCATTGGGAGAACTAAAAGGTCTGGGCAAACTGGCAAAGTGGCAGAAGTTAGATTGAACAGAGTTCTCAACATGCCTGGGCTGAGAGGTGGGGGTTCTGGACATTTTCTCTAGTTTTGGTGACTGTGGGTTCTTGGTCATACTGCAGTCTTCGCTGTTTCTCTCACGTTGCTGAGGTGAAGTCAGAGGCCCTGGGATGTTTGGGTCTGGCCACTTGGACACAATCCCCACCCTGGCCTTGAAGGAACCCGAATCCCTAAGGCACTTTTGTACATGGGCCAGGACCAGGGTGTGTCTTCAAGTGACTAGAAGTGCAGGGCTCCCTCTGCCCTCTTCCCTTAGGATCTGGTCATTTTCTTTCCCGCCACTCCAAGTCTCAAACTTGCAGGGCACCGGAGGACAGAGAGAAATACCACAGAGTCTATCTGCTTCCCAGGGAAGTTGTGGGCCTAATGGAAAACACTATGTAGCCCACTGGGGCTAGTGTCTGAGACTCTGAATTCTTGTCTGAATGTCTCAGGGATCTGGGATTCCTATGGCCCAGCTGAACAGACCAAAGTACTGCAGTCAATAAACCAAAGTGGTCAGAGCCCTTTTTTCTAGGCCATACAGATCCTTTGTGTTTTCTCTCCACGTTTATCCACGTTTTATTTACTCACCGGTAAATTGTACCCGATGGCGTCTTCTCTCCTCAAGCTCTCAACACCACTGTGGGTCCCTCAACCTCACTTTCTTTTTTATTAAGAAGCTAGAAATTACCATTTGAGCTCGTTCAACTTTGCTCTTTAGTTTATGACTCACTGTAGTTTCCTTAATTGTCTCCTATCTCTAGTTCCAGAGAACTGATGTGTCCTTCCTAGTTTCCAAGGTCAACCCTTCCTCTCTGTTCCTGTTCACTTGGGCCCAGATCTCAGGATCTCTTATCACTG
This sequence comes from Phyllostomus discolor, assembly GCF_004126475.2. Classification (NCBI taxonomy): domain Eukaryota; kingdom Metazoa; phylum Chordata; class Mammalia; order Chiroptera; family Phyllostomidae; genus Phyllostomus; species Phyllostomus discolor. The sequence goes on along the minus strand of NC_040913.2, from coordinate 53,664,177 downwards.
GCTTGTTTACCTTGACCTACAAACTGACCCAGGAACAGCCTCTCTCCTCTTCTTTCCCCACCAGGTGTCCTGGAGGAGCACATGCAAACCACCTCTGCTGCCTCGGCTTTTCTCATGTTCTAGCTTTTGTCTTCTGGAACCTGCCAGCATTGGGCTGACACCACATTGCCCCTGATCTTGCCCTGAAGCACCTGCCATCCTCATCACCCCTCCTAAATATTCTCACTTCCTGATTACCCTATTTCTCTTCCTCCACAAGAAATGCAGGAATTCCTTAAGATTGCATCATTAACCGTCTTCTCTCCTCTCCATATTCTAAGTCACTGAATATACTTTGTCACCTATAGCAGGACTCCCAACCTAGTTATCTAATCCCTACCTCTTTTCAGATTGATTTCCAACATCTAGCGACCACTTCCCCCCAGCTTCTTTAGGCTCAAACCATGTCTACCCACCCCACCCATACCTCTTTGCCTGAAATTCCAGCTCTACTAGAGGCACCATCAGCATTTAGCTCTTAGGGGTTCTCTACTTGATACTAGTATATCCAGTGAGATAGTAAATTCACATGATTCTGGCATATTTTCTTACACAGACTAGTTTCAGATCTCAAATTTTAGTCTGGAGATCTGACTAAACCTTGAAGCCAATATTGACATTCTTGGTACATCCCTTTATAAACACTATATGGATTAGGGGACTGAGAAGAAGATAACCTTTTGATTCTCAAAAATTAAGTATCACTTATGCTGCCTCATTAAAATAAAGCTCTTCAGTTTATGGTATAGACACTTTCAATTCCACTTAAGACTGTTGTAGGAACATAGACTCAGGAACTCAGAAAACATTCTAAATGACACTGCAATGTGTTCACAATTTTGTGCTCATTTACCTGAAATTTTTTTCCTAACTCCAAACTCAGTCTAGGTTTATGAATCAGGACTTCAGAGTCGGGTTTTCCTTTACTTGAGGAAGGTGGCAGGGCCTGTCATTATAGACAATGTTTTCCATCGTCCTCTTCCTATTTCACAATTTGGAATCTGCTCGGTTGAAAATTAAACCCAATCTGTTCCCATTTACACAAAATCAAAAGCCTAAGTGATCTTTTTTAGACCTTGGGAAACCAAACTAAATGGCTCTCTGATGCATGCATCACTACGCATGGAACCAAAAAGTTCCCCTTTAGGATGTCTTAAAAGATTTCTGGGTGTCTTGAAGAGGTGTAGGTGTTTTTGGGCATTCAAACTCCTGCAGTGGGTGGCTGTAGCTTGCACCAAAATCTGCAGGAAGCAAGAGTGGGCCAAGGCTTGGAACTCCAGTAAGGCAAAGAAATGTGTCTGAGAGGGGGAAGTGTGACATGTGGGAGGGTGTGTGTGTATGAGGGGGCAGTAGGAATGTTCTAGAGGGTAGTGGCTGGTGAAGGGGGAGAATGGCCTGGTGGCTGCATGTAGGAATACAGTGGCTCCCCACTGGTAAGGTGAGATCTTGGCATCTGTAGGGAACTGAAAAAGAGGCTGAAAAAAATCAGGAAAAACTTTAGGGTATCTCCGAGCTCCGCTACCATTAGGTGTATGTCCTATGGTCACACCACCTGTACTGACCCTTGATTTCTATTTTCTAAATTAAAGGACTGAATTGGAGGGGCACTAAAGCTCTTTTTGGCAAGACAAGGATCTCTGAAATGTAATCAGTTAGAAGGGAATCCTGACCAGAAAACAATAATTTTTAATTGAGGCCTCACATGGGGATCCATATGGTGGGGAGAAAAGTAATGAAAAAGTCTTGGGTTAGGGAGAATTTGGCCACTGGTTTGGCTTTACTTTGCTAGGAGCTGTTTGAAGGTGAGAAGAAGCCTACGAAATGGTGTAATTTGGGGTATGGTTATTCTTTCCTGAGACCTTTTGCAAGGGAAGTGCAAAAGGTGGATTTAGATTTGCCTCAGAGGTCACACATGGACACACCATCAGCACACTCTCAGGCTGTCTTGTATGTGCCCCTGGTCAGGGTGTGCAGTCAAGGATATTCCGACTACTGTCAACTGCCCTTATAGCCTGTGCTTGGGGACCAGCTAGGCTCCCAGAAACTCACCTCAACCCCCATTCTGAGCAGTCGATGGCCACAACAAGCCTAGGAATGGGGCCTCACAAGCTTCTCTCACTTAAAAAAAAGTGTACCCAAATCTTCTGAAGAAAGATAAACAGTCAGGCAGTTTTTTAGGGGAATGAGGTGGTAAACAGTATAGCTTAGAACAAAGTTTTATGCAGGTAAGTCTAATAAATACCAAAAAATAATACACATTAAAAACTTTATTGTAAGTATCATACATGTTCAAATTTACATCACCTTGATACATTTCTGCTCATTTTGCAGAACACAATCCTAAAATTTCCTTACACCTTAAGAGTCACCCGCTTTAGATCTTTTCAGGCCAGCCCACCCAGCCTTCCCCTCTCTCTCTGTGATGGCATCCTCTGTAGTGTGCTCTGCCTTATGCCCAGATCCCGGGCAAAGCCCTGGGGCCAAGAGTACCTGCCCAGGATTGCACCAGGCTACCCACTGTCTGTTTTCTCTTTGTCCCATATTCACCCCTAACTTGAGTGGATAATTGTGGATACTCTAAGTAAGTTAACTCCAGGTATGTTTTATGGAGTATTCCAGAACATAAAGTCATTTGATCATGTTATGATCATGTTATTGATCATGTTATTTGATCATGTTATTTTTTAATGGAAGCGGGGAAAAGAAGTTGGGAAAAATTCCCTGGGAAGATAGGCTGGAACAGTATGTAGTAGGATTTAGTTTTCATTTCTCCTGCATCACCCAGGCCTGGCTAACAGGTGGGCAGCAGATGTGTCCTGCTCACACCCAGGAAGTATGGCCAGTGAACAGCCACTGGGGTTTGAAAGCAAATTTGAGGAAAAAAAATAGCAATGAAAGCAATCCATAAGGCATAATCTGACATGTCCTTCCCAAATAACATTCCCTTTCCTCCTTTAGCATTTATGATCAGCTATAATGTAGAATGATGCATTATAATAAAAAATATTATGATAGAACTAATTTCCCATCTGGAGTGCTATTCCACTGTTTGTGGATAGCTGCAACTTTAATGTATTTTAAACACATTAGGAATGAGTGATGATTCCCCAAACTAAGGAAAACAACCAATTAAAAAAGGTAGAAAACACATGCTAATTTAATGGCAAACATTTTAGAGTCTCAAACCTTATTTTCGATGCTCTAACAGTAACAATCTTGGAATTAAAGGAGGGAACAGTGGGATCCACTATTTTCCCAAAAGAACATTGAGAACATCAGCCAGAGAGTGCAGGGTTCTTGGCCCAATGCAGTGGCAGGGACAGGACACGCCTGAGTCAGTGGCTTGGCAGATCCCAGTGTTGTCCCCAGGGACTGTCAGTGCTGTAGCAGGAAGTTGGTAGCCACATTAAGGTCATTATTTGAAGCTCTCAGGGCTTCCAAAGCATCACCTCTGGAAAATCCCATCTCCATGAGCCGGGCAACCTGAACAGAAACAAACCAGAAACCTGATGAGGCTGATTACACTGCCACTAATCCACCAGGCTCAAAATGTTCTTCATGTAAAGGACAGACTGAACCCCTACCCCCTAAAAAACTCAAATTAATTTTCATTTCAGAGTGAAACTTGATGTTCAAAACATTATAACAGGTACATTTTAAAGTGCTTACTATGTACAACCAATAGATATGCGTTTTCTCATTTAGTCATCCTTTTAGAAATGAGGAATAGGGTGCCCAAGGTCAAGTGACTTGCCAGAATGAGCAGAGGGTGGTTGAGGTCTTTGGACTGGAAGGCAGGTCTGTGGAGGCAGCCCCATGCTTGCCTGCCTCACCACACTCCCTCACTGTCAGATCTGATTCCTAATTAATAACTTACCAAGCTGTATTTCCTTACACATTTGAACAACTGATTAACTGAGGGTTCATTCCTGATGCTGGCAGTGATTGACCATAAAATGTGTTTTAAGTTCTTGGCACCACACAACCAGAGACTGTCTTGTGAATGCCCATGCCTCTTCAGCATTTCACATTAGTCACACATGTTTTAAGTCCCAGCCAGGCTCTGTAGGCAGCAGCAGCTGTGTGTAAAGGAGGGTGACACAGGTAGAACTGCAGGGAGGAGGTAGTAAAGCCACAAGGTAGGGAGGACGAGGCTTGCATTTTTTACCACAAATCCTGAATCTGTGAATTTAGAGGTTTCCTGTACTTTTACATATAGGTAGTCTCCAATGTCAAAATTGGCAGAGATACTAAAGATTTTTTGTAACCTATTTTCCTACTTAAAAATGTATAATGAAAATATTTATGACCCTGGATGAACCATGAGCATCTTTTTTTTGTACTTATATTAAAATATACTATGTTTGGAGTAATATATAGGAAAAACTGGTACTCTTACAAATGTTGAGATTTTCAACAACTTATGGGTTAAAGAGGCTTCTGTGGGCTGAATGAGGACTTAGTCACCATTTCTAATCTGCTTTCTTGTAGAAAACAACATGCTGGGTGCTACCCAGTGGAAAGAGAATGCCTGATATTGTCCTCCTTCCCCTGCTTAGGAGAGTCAAGGTGTGTTCGTGTGGGGTAGGGTGGGCAGTGGTTGGAGGAGAGAACAGGGTGTGGGAGGTGCCAAACTGCTAGAGGAAGAAGGTACAGAGCCAAGAGAGCAGCTTGCAGGGGACAGGGCAAGGGTGGGTAACTTCTTGGGAACCTCCCAGGCCCAGGCCCCTAGATCCCTTATTCCTCAAGGACCCTCAAGGAAAGTCTCACCCAGTCAAGAGGGCATGTAGGGGATGCTTCTCAGAAGCTGGGGTTCTAGCCAGTGTTTTTCAAATTGAGACTGTGACCCTTCATTAGTGGGTCATGAACAGTTAGTAGGTTAAGATTAGGATTAAAATTTGCATGTAGTGAGGGTCTTGCTTCCATAAAATGTCATTTCAGTTCTCCTTATTCACATATGTATGCAGTGGGCTACATTTCCTGCTGTGGGCTGTGGTCAGAAACCTTTGACAGCTGTTTTCTAAGGGAATGGCCAATGCCTGCAGGCAATTTCCAACTCAGCTCCCGAGGTTGATGGGTAGTGTGGACAGAACAGAATGGCAGGAATCTTCTAGTTTCACTTCCCACTCAAAGAAAGGCCTGCCTTTTCCAGAGTCTCATGAACATTCTTGACTCATTGGCCAAGATGTAGAGGTCTTCCTCAAACAGAGCAGAATCTGCCTTTCACTAGTTGTCATCTGTGGGATGGCAAAAACCCTAATTTTGCCCTTAGATGTAACAGAAAACTTTATTCCCTTCTCTGGGGGAAGCACTTTGAGTGTCTGAAGGCTGCCCCTCTTTCCCTCAACTCCTTCATTAGCACCCCACTGCTGGTCGGTTCTAGGCCATGCAACACTGTTTTCCCCCTTCCCTAGTGGTGTTTCCTCTGCTGCAAGACTCTTTCTTCCCTTTGCCCCTGGCCTGGTCATTTCCTCTTCACCCAGAAGATCTCAGGGTGCTTGGCCCTTTTCCAGGTCTCCCAGACTAGGAGGAACCCCAGAGTAGAAGTCTAGTGGCTCCACTGACCTCTGTCCTGTCCACCTCATGGCTGTGACTTTTACCTTTATTTATAGGGCTGACTGCTTCTCCCTACCACTGTATTGTAAGCCTTCCAAGAAAAAGAGCCCTGGAAGCTTTTGTTCATTCCTGTTTTCAGCATCCAGCACTTTCCAGCTTACCCCTCCCCTTTCAATGCTTGCCCATTTATGTCATCTCAGAATACGGCACCCCAAACTGAGTAAAGTACTGTTGCTATGATCTGACTGGGGCAAAGGGCAGTAAGACTGCTGTTTTCCTGTGATCACAATCCTTATGACTGTAGAGAAATGCTTTAGTAGAGTGCATATATGTGTGTATTTATATGTATACATGTCCTTGTGTATGTAACTACATCATACTGTGGTGGCCAGTTAAATTGGGCCCTGCTAAAAACCCTCAGGTATTTTCACATAAAATGCTCTCAAGCCTCAAATAAGCCTACTCTGTAAGTTTATATTTGATCTTCCAGGTTTAGGATCATGCATATCTGTTAAATTTCCTTGAATTATTTAGTAACTCAAAGCTATTTTCAGTTTAAATTCTGTTGTCTACTATGTTAATTAGCACTCCCCAAGCTTGTATGAGCCATAATTTGATTAGCAAACCTCTATTATGTCATTCAGGTTATTGATGAAAATGTCAGGCAGGTAAGATTAAAGAGAGTCCAGAACTCTCTAGAGACTTCCCTTTCTACTCAAATGGCTAATCAACATTTTGTTAAAGATTTTTAGCCAGTTTCAAACCCACTTCATATTAGTATCTGTTGCACATGTCACCAACATATCTCTTCAGGTGGGGTGATATAGTCAAATGTCTTAGTGACATCCTGTGTCAACAGGATCAGTTTGGTGCCTTAGACCACAATGTTCTCTTTAACACTCACAAGTTATCTGTTTGATAATCTATTTTAGGTTCCTGACAGACAGGGAACATCATATTGCCATTCAATGCTAAGAATCCACATTCTTCTCTTTCCTTGGGGCATTTCAGAGTATTCCTCACCTTGCTTTCTCTACCCTGGTCAGGACTTGTGTTGAATGTATGTCAGTGGGGAAGAAACCACCTCACTTACCCAGGTACTTTTACTAGGTTATTTCCACTCTTGGATTGAAATAACCTTATATAATGTTTATTCTCATTGTTTCAGTTAAGGACCACTATTTTTAGAGGAGTCAATGTAACCCACTGGGGAGATGGGCAGCTCTACCTGCCCTCTTGTTACCCACAAACACCACACCAGGCACAACAACTGGCCATTCTTAATGACTTTGAACGGTATGGCAAGCACTACATTATCACCTCCTTGTCACCCGTAGTACTTTCAGCATAGCTAAGGACTAACGGGCTGCTGTTTTGCACTTGGCTTTCAAGAACAAATCTATCTTTTGGTAAATCATGACTTAAAATCTGCAGCTAATCCAGAAGATTCTGATGACAACTTGGTTGCACAGGCCCTAAGGCAGAGCAGCAGCATTGAGAGTGGGACTTCAGCACCTGCCTCAGTTATGAAAGGGCTGTGCTGTGTCCTACATGGCAGGTGACTTATGGTTCGAGGAGAAAAGCTTCTCTGCATGTGAAGCTTCTCCTGAGTTCATTCTTTCTGTCACACCAAATAACCATATCTGCAGTGGCTTCTGGCCAAGATGGAAGCATAGGCAGATATGCTTTGTTTCCTTACACAACCAAAAAGGATAACAACCAATTTAAAAACAAAAAAAACAACCAGAACTGACAGAAAATCTAACTGTATGGAAGTCTGACAACCAAGGAGTTAAAGAAATATTCATCCAGACTGGTAGGAGGGGTGGAGACAGGAAGCCAGGTTGGAGAGGATGTGCAGCACGGCAGCAGATGGGGCAGGAGAGGTGGTGGCTAGCACACCCAGTGGTCCCACATTCGTATGTGGATAAGCTGGGAGGAACAACTCGGAAGTGAGACAGACTGTGCAAACCAGGGTTCCAGAGCCGGGAAACTAAAGCCTCAAATCCTCTTGGCTATAAAAACTTGCGGGGGTTGTGGCGGTGGGAGAAACTGCTGGTCTCACAGGAGAGTCCACTGGAGGAATCCACAGGGTCCTAAAATATACACAAGCCTACCTACCTGAGAATCACCACCTAAAAGGGCATAATCTGCTTGTGGGAAGCGAGAGAAGTAACTGAAAGTGGGGTGAGAAATGAGCAAGTGCCATTGTTCCCACTCTGACCCCTCCCCCTCCCATATGGCACTATATGGCACATATAGTGCCATAATGCAGTGAAATGGGTTGCCCTGTCCTGGTGAGCACCTAAGGCTCTGCCTCTTACAATGTAACAGATACACTGAGACAAAGAAATATGGCCCAAATGAAAGAAAAGATCAAAACTCTAGAAAAAGAACTAAGCAACAAGGAGATAGTCAACCTACCAGAGGCAGAGTTCAAAACACTGATAATCAGGATGCTCACAGACATGACTGAATACGGTTGCAAAATAGAGGAAGAAATAAAAGCTATACAAAGTGAAATAAAGCTAAATATACAGGAAACCAACAGTGAAGGGAAGGAAACTGAGACTCAAATCAAAGATTTGGAATATAAGGAAGAAATAAACATTCAACTGGAACAGATAGAAGAAACAAGAATTGAAAACAAAATGAGGAGAGGCTTAGAAGCCTCTGGAACAACTTTAAACATTCCAACATTTGAATCATAGGGGTGCCAGAAGGATAAGAAGGACAAGAAATTGAAAACTTACTTGAAAATATAATGAAGGAAAACTTCCCCAATCTGGCCAAGGAACTACACATGCAAGTCCAGGAAGCTCAGAGAGTTCCAAAGAAGTTGGACCCAAGGAAGCACACACCAAACCACATCATAATTACATTAGCCAAGATTAAAGATAAGGAGAGAATCTTAAAAGCAGCCAGAGAAAAGGAGACAGTTACCTATAAAGAAGTTTGTATAAGGCTATCAGCTGCTTTCTCAAAAGAAATCTTGTAGGCAAGAAGGGGCTGGAGAACAGTATTCCAAGTCATGAAAGGCAAAGACCTACATCCAAGATGACTCTATCCAGCAAAGCTATCATTTAGAATGGAAGGGCAGGTAAAGTGCTTCCCAGATAACATCAAGTTAAAGAGGTTTATCATCACCAAGCCCTTATTTTATGAAATGTTAAAGGGACTTATCTAAGAAAAAGAAGATGATCAAAATTATGAACAGTAAAATGACAACAAACTCACAACTATCAACAACTAAACCTAAAAAATAAAAACAAACTAAGCAAACAACAGGAACAGAATCACAGAAATAGAGGTCACACAGAGGGGGTTATCGGTAGGGGGGAGAATAGGGGAAAAGGTACAGGGAATAAGAGGCATAATTGGTAGGTACAAAATAGACAGGGGTAGGTTAAGAATAGTATAGGAAATGGAGAAGCCACAGGACTTATGCATGACCCATGGGCGTGAACTAAGAGGGGGGAATGCTGGAGTGGGGATTCAGGGCGGAGGGAAGTAAAGCAGAGAAAAAAAAAAGGGACAACTGTAATAGCATAATTAACAAAATATACTTAAAAAAGCCCAACCATATGTGCAATGTCAGTGGTTTTGACAACTGAGCCAAGTTTTCATAGGTCTTTTTCAAACACTTTCACAGTGAGTCTTTGTTGTTACAAGCTTGCAGAAACTGGCTCTTTGTTCTGAAGGCTGGCAGTCATGCCCTATTTAAGCCAAAGCTGGCTTCAGAGCCTTCTGAGTTTTTTAGGAGTTCTTTTTTGAAGACAAGTGTGATTAGAAAATTTTATTGTTGGTACTTCAACCAGATGGAGAAACTTATTAAGTAGAAATAGTATTAACATATTTTTTATTTTCAAACAATGAACAATTACATTAGAAAAGATTACCTGTAAGTTCTTCCTAGTGTCAGAAGCTGTAAACATCCACAGAAAAGTGAAACTGCATGTTTGGCGTTGGGTATATGCACAACGAGTAGCCAGAAAAAAGAAGAAGTAAAGAAACAGCAGCTCTAACAGTGTTTCTCACTGCTCCTAGCCCATAGTGGGCTGTATCTGGATGGGACTCCCATAACCCTGAAAGTTGGCCATGCATTCTATTGACATCTCTTCTTTGGGTAGTCCAATGGTTCACAGAATAGATGGTAACGATGGGGGCATAACCCAGTAACAGAGAAAGCAGGTATCTATGGCTCTCTTGGGTGGATACTAACAGTTAGTGTTGTGGATCTTAATGTTGATCTGTGTTGAGAGGCCCATCTTGTCCAATCCTAGTGCAATTGGTTACTGTCTCTATGTGAAATGTTTAGCACAAGCTCTCATGCTCAAATAGCAGAAAGAGAAAATCAAGGTCCTTGCAGACCTGTGGTTAGGTAAGGAAAATACAGACAAGAGTTCAGAAGTTTAAATACAGTTCCTTAAAATAAAACATGGTACGCTGGCAGCTGTTTGAGATCTCAAGTACTTGTACTTGAGTACTCAAGATCTCGTACTCAAGTACAAGAGAATCATCCCAGTCACCATTGTTGGCAGGTGGGGACCCAGTCAGTGGCAGAGAGAGCCTGAGCTCTGGAGTCAGGCTCCAGGTGGCCTTGTACTCACTATGTGGCCCCAGGTAGGGCACTTATGCCTCAGTTCTCAGTTTTCTCACAGTTTTGAGGATAAGAGATACATACATGAAAGGCCTACAACAATGACTGGCATATAACAGGTGCTCAGTAAGCATTACCTCTTCTAATAATTATTGTCCTCCTGGACAAAACCAACAGCCTGACTAAACCACCCTTGGGTTTTGTTTTTGGCATTCACTTTAACTGCTTACACTTCCCTAATATTATATCCTTTGTTGGTCAAAGAACTGATGTGTCTTTTACAAATGATTTAAACTAGGCTCATCTTCAGTGAGTATATGGCTAGCATGGAGTGGCTGGAAGTCTCAGAGCAGAAAAGTCACCCTTTCTGGGGCTCTTGGTCATTGCCATCAAGGGAGAGGCCTATGCTCTCCACTGTGATAAGGACCTGCTTAAACACTGGCTTCACAGCTAAGTATGCCCACGTGTACATCAACTGCCAATACAGTCACACCTTAAAAACAAATGCAAGTGAATTTTGCTACTTATTTCCTGGGCTGAAATGACATAAACAAGAATTGGCCTATGAAAACTAATGTGATGAGAAACAACAAAGTCAGAAAAATAGGCATAATTTTTTTAAAAGGTGATCACAACATTCTAACAAAAAGCCCACGTTATTATAGTGACTCTTGGAAACACCTTACTTTATATCTGTATAAATGCTAGGAAATATTCAACTCTAATACTTATATACATAATGGCATTTATAGTTATTTGGTTTATCTCCCTCCCCATCCAAAGCATATATATTATTAAAAATGTTAAATCATACTGAAAACCCAATTTGTTTTCTCCATAGGCTGTTTCCTGTCATTTTAGTTCAGCTATTATAAGGAGAACTATCTGCTACCTTCCTGATCAGATCTAACATCCAAGGGAAGAGAAAATTTCAATGTGAAATCTCCTAATATTATTTGGCCACAACATAAAAGAACATCCTGATCAATTTAAATAAAGTTGTGAAAGTACAGGAATCCAGTGAATATTTACAGACTACCTCTGCTACTTTAAGACCTATCTTAAGTAAATGCAGTTGGTTGGGTTGGGTTTAGTGACTTGCGGGTTGAGTTCTCCCTGGCTAACCATGAGCTCCACAAGGGCTGTACCACGCTTGTCTGGTTTCCCACCCAACACAGGGCATGGCACACAGAAGGTGCTAGAGCAGTCAGAGAAGGAGTGTAAGTTCAGCAATGTAAGTTCTTTAAGGACCTGACAGTCATTGGGGGAAGATGACAAATCAACATCTTGGGGACAAAATGAGAAAGCTAGTAAAACACTCAGAATTCTCATAAAGAAGATGCTAAGATAGACACTTTCTGATTTAAAAAGTGAGTCAAGAGCAAGGCAAACACACATTATCAATCAGTAAGTCCTGTGGCATAAGCCCTGGCAGTAGGTGTTTTTTTTTGTAATGCAAGTGCCTGACTTAAGCTTTGAGGGCCCAGGTACTCCCCTCAGTGTTGGCTATCGGAAATAACAGGTGCCAGAGACATGACTAGATAAAGAGTCAGGCTGCCTTCTCCCATCTGAAGTTCCTTTGTTTTAGAGATCTTGGTTGATTTTAATAAATGATCAGTGGGCCCCTTTTTTTTCCTTCTGCACTTTAAATCCCCACTCTTATCTTTTAAATTCACTCATAAAGAGTGAGCCTGTAAAACCCTAGGCTCCCACCCTTGACCCCAATAAAAACAGAACCCCAGGCCTGTGCAAGAGCCCTTCTCTCCTTCACCCCATCTCCCACCTGTTGCTCTTTTGCTCTCTCTTATTGTGTACCTCACTGGGTGGCCCCAGGTGTGCTGTGTGATTTCCAGGTGTTGTAAGTAATAAACTATTATTTTTTCAAAGTTTTCTGATGATTATTGCTAGGCTGAGACCAGCACAAAACAAGTCCATTTGGAAAACTTTAAAAATACCCCACAGGAGTTTTTCTAAAAAGCATTTCTGTCAACCTTCCTTCTCTGTTTCAGAGCATAGTAAGTACCTTCCTCCTTTGCTTGTGCCTCACAGGAAAGTTTCTGTCTAAAAACTCTCACCACAAGACATTAGAATCTAGTTCATCTTGGTTTCTAGTCCAAAACCTAAACGATCGTTTTCATTAACAGCTTTTAGAAAGCAGGTTTAGTTGGGTTAATAGCCAAAAAGAGTCTTAATGCTTTTCCTGTCTTCCACATCAACTTATTCATAACAACTAAAGTTGTCCAAATGTCATATCTCTAATGCCTATTTTCTCTAAATGAAAACTTGACACCCCAATTAACAAGGATCAGAACTGATTAGACCTAAGGGCTAGAAAGGAGAAACTGGTACTGAAATTCCAGCTTAGCCCTATCACTGGGATGGGAACACATCTGTGGAAGTCCCTCCTAGTGACCTTAAACTCTATTAGCTGTTCTTCATTAAGGGCCCCTCAGCAGCCTCCTGAGGCCCCATGGGCCACAGCTGCCAGCTGGCCAGCCCAAGGATGGGAACTTGGACAGGAGTAGGCACTATCAGACAGCACTGTCACCATCATCTGACAGTGTTTCAAAGAACACGGTGGAATATATTTTTCTTACAATATGCTTTATGCTTTTAAAAAAAGACCACACTGAATGAGAAAAGAAACCTATGGAAGTGGAGATAAATCTGTATTAGTTTTCCTTTCCTTTATTAAAAAAAATACACCCTCTATGACTGAGACCCATGTTCCCTATGATCTCAAGATAACTGTCACTTTGGCATTCTACTTGCAAATCAACTACTCTTTGAGACAAGTGAAATAGGACATTCATTCCAGTGAGATTTATAGCAATTCCCCTCTGTTTTGTTCAGACAAGACTGTGGTTTTTTCTTCAACTTCCCTTTAGCTAAGGGCGTCAAAAACAATTTTTTTGGTTATTACTTCCCATATTTTGATGCTTGCAGAAAAGTGATGCCCACCTAGAAGGTGGCCCCAACCCAATCCCATGCGGGTTGCCCATTCGTGGCAAGGAACTTCTTGGGACACATGTGCGCCCTGCCAAGAGGATATATGGGAGATGTGGCTCACCCTTCCCTCCCATTCACTGTAACAATTATTTGATACCTGTCAGGGTGTGTCTCCTCTCCTACCCCACCAGTGACACAAGTTCACTGTCAGATCTCTGTGGGTCAGTGCAGCTCTTCCTTATCACCTGACCACTCTCTCCTCCTTAGAACTACTGAGTTCCTGTGATCACATCTGTCAGCTAAGCAAACTGTTTCTGGTTATTTCTTGTTCCTGCCTGGCTACAGGCTGTTCAGTGATCCCTTATCTTTGCACTCTCCTGTCTGGCTGAGGGTTTGGCACCAAGAAGGCACCTGTTGCAGGCTAGATGAGCTCCTTTGCTTATATCTTTCAGAGTGCAAGCAGAATTAGGCACCCCCCAAAGTTAATTATTTCACTGCTACCCAATTCCATTCTAAGACATTTAAAATTTGGTATTTTCTTAGAAAACAACATTTTTAATCCACCAACATTAGAAATGAGGAGGTCTGACACAGTATCACTCTCCAACACATTTTTTAGAAATGTTTCTCTTTTTTAAAAAGATTTTATTTATTTGTTTGTTTGTTTATTTATTTATTTGAGAGAGGGAAGGGAGGGAGAAAGAGAGAGAGAGAGAAACATCAATGTGTGGTTGCTGGGGGCTGTGGCCTGCAACCCAGGCATGTGCCCTGACTGGGAATCGAACCTGCGACACTGGTTTGCAGTCCGTGCTCAATCCACTGAGCTACGCCAGCCAGGTCCAACACATTTTTGAGTGAAAACAAGTATTCTTTTGAAAGAGACCACACTTTCATGTTTAGTCCTGCTCTAACTGCTGCTGAGCACCTTCTAGGAGTCAGGCTCAGTGCTAAGTGGGAAAAAAGAGGATGTCAGCCCCCATGGAGCTCACCATTTATCAGGAAAAACAGACAACGTGCAGGTCACTAGACCAATACCCAACTCCATGTAACTTTAAGTATTCAGAGCAGAAGCACAGAGCATACCTCAAAAAAATACATATTAGTGAGGAGACTGTTTTTATAATGTGTTTTGGAGTTTAGTGGGTTTTTCAGAGACAGTGGGAAGAGAACCTTACTGAGATTTATATTCTCTCATACTAACTACATTTTGCCATCTATCAGCTAAGATTGAAAATGTCATATGTGCTTTAAAGCCATTCTCTCTCACTTGGCCCAACAGATATTTCTGAGGACATGAATGGGATTCACACTACAGGTCTCATGTAATATAAACATATTAAGTGGTAACAAGTCTGTCTGGGCAAGAGTCTCATAAGCACCCACACTGTAACATGTTTCCTAGGCAGGGGTGGAAAAAATTACATATGTAGTTATGCTCATACTACGTCCCTTCCTCCATGTGTAGTTCATCATCCGGGAAAACTCAATGGTGTAATTCCCTATTAAAAACCCTGCCGTGGTTCTTTAATGTTTATCACATAAAGCAGAAATCCATGTACCATCAAAAGGTACCTCAAAAGGCTTCCCCTTTGGGGAGCCTGTCTTGCTCCTTTCTCCAGGAGGTGCCTCTGTCCCCCTAGGCACTATTACAACCTCACCCAGCTGTGCTGCCCCAAATTGAATGCACTTTTTAGCATGGTTCATCTTTACAAATGTCACTGCCCCCAACCCTCCCAGCACTGGCAATGCTTTCTCAGTTTCAATAACATTGGAACACTTTCACAGAGTTGACTAGAGCTGTCTCCTTGCCTGGATCCCTGCACTGGGCTCTGTATTACCTGAGGGCAGAAAACTTACCTTATTAACTCTGTATTTCAGGAACCTAGCCCATTGATTAGCCTTTGAAGAGCAGACAGTTGATAATTGTTGGCTAACTAAAAGGCAGGACAGATATGACTGGAATACAGAGGGAGTAAAAATTTGTTACAGTCCATGTTTACCTTCTTTTTACTGAATCTCAGCTGTAGTTTAGTCTTAACTTCCTTGTCTCATTTTACCTGCATCCTATTAAGCATAAACTAGAAGGTCATTTTCTGCCCTGACTGGTGTGGCTCAGTGGGTTGGGCATCATCCTACAGACCTAAATATTGCCAGTTCCATTCTCATTCAGGGTACATGCCTGGGTTGTGGGCCAGGTCGCAGGTTGGCAGTGTGTGAGAGAAACACCCAGTCAATATTTCTCTCCATCTTTGTCCCATCCCCTCTCTCTGAAAATGAATAAATAAAATCTTTAAAATTAAAAAAAGACTTCTAAAAGATCATTTTCTAAGCTTGGGGAGGAGTGAGAGAGACCGACTTAGTAAGTGTCCCCCGCTTTTAAAAAGATTTTCTTTATTTATTTTTAGAGAGAGGTAAGGGAGGAAGAAAGAGAGGGAGAGAAACACTGATGTGTGAGAGAAACAATCAGTTGCCTCTCACACACCCCCAAGCAGGGACTGGCCTGCAACCCAGGCATGTGCTCTGACTGGGAATTGAACCTGCAACCTTTTGGTTTGGGGGGTGATGCTCACTCAGCTGAGCCATGCTAGTCAGGGCAAGTTTTTTCCCCATTGATTTAAAAAAAAAACCATGAAGCCAGTATGACAAAATTGTGTTATTTGTTAATTTTGAGTATGGGTATAGTATAAAAAATCCCTTGTTTGAAAGAAAAAGAAATAGAATAATGTATACAGAATGGAGCAAAAGTACGTTTACAGTTGTTTATATGGAAAATAATAAATAATAATATAAAGAATAAACCCTGTGTTTTATGTAGTCACAACTGTAAACCTACTTTTGCCCCACCCTATATATGTGTGTGTATAAATAAGTATAAAAATATACTTATTTTTAATATAGTAGACATTTGAGTACATTTGATTATTTAAAAAGTTTATTGGGTAGTGTTTGAGTTTTGCATACTCTTAAAAGTACCTGGAATAGCATCTGCAAGGGGTGATGAGCAGGAAGTGGGGATGGGTCTATTAACTGAAAAACAATAGAAATGCACTGTGAAGAACTAAAAATCCAGAGACTTAACGATAGCAGAGTACAAAAGGTAGCAAAACATTTCTGTGGCTGTATGTTAGGCTATTACTGAATTTAATAAGGGATGCACATTCTTAGAATACTTTTTGTTTTTAAAATAGATGGAGTACATTTCCTATCTTAAACATACTACATTTAAATTCCAGATGTGTTTATTTACCTCAGAAAAAGATCAAATAATTATCTCTATTTTTTTGGTTTAGAAAATTATAAGTGTCTTAATGTATTAAAATTATAATTTTGATATTAAATAAAGATAATATAGCACACTTAATTGAAAAATTAAGCATAAAAATGTTTTGTTAGTTTGCACTATCTTAATGGAGCTAACAAATTTGATTTTAGATAATGTGTAGCTTCAACAAACTAACCAAGAAATTATACATTAACTATAAATTTCTAAATGTTATTATAAATGTGTTAAGAGCAAAAACAATATATATTTTTTATCTTTTACAGTCTCTCTAGCCCCTATCACAAGAACAACTAAGCATCTGCATAATAAATAATGCCAGGAAGGAGTCTATGTCTTCATGCAATGACAGTCTGTAACAGCCATTTTCAGGATAATCAAGAAACATAAAAAATAAGATTTAGAACATTAATGCATAAGGAAGCATATGTTAAAAACAACTTTTCATGTAGTGATATCTTTTCATAACAGAGCAAGGATGAAGTAAATGCTGTTTGAAACTGACACTGACAACACCTTAGCGTCACTGCTGTCACCCTGGGAGGATCAAGGAAAATGATTCATTAAAGAACTTTAAAGATTTCAATTCCACGCATTCTCCTGTTATCACTTTTTGACACTTTTTTTAATGAAGTGCCAAAGCTAAGAACTATTTCATCTTTAAATAACTCACACTGTTAACGGCTGCTCTATGAAGAATGGGACTTGAGGGCCTATGAAGTAAACAGTAATAGAACAGAACTCTCTTTCTTTTTACCTGAATTTGAAAGCATTAGCTTGCTCTTTAATCTGTTACCATAAATCTTATAAATGCAGAGTTATTGTAGGGATAACATTTTTATGGAAATTCTCTAATGGAGGTGGAAGAGAACTATGAACTATGGCTCCTTAATCTACCTCTCAATCCTAAAGGGTTGCTGAAATGATCAGTCTGACGAACTGAGAAGCTGCAAGGGCAATGGGATGGATTATGTCATCAGACATAGAATATTGTTTTTTTTCCCCAAAAGGATTTATCGTGGTCTAATCCAGGTGGCTTGGGTCAAAGTGGCATTTTACTCTGGGGACAAGAATGGAGGAGGTGATGGCCTGGATGGTGTGACCACTATGAAATGTTGACCTTGATTTGCTTTCACAAGAAAGCATTTTATGTGGAAGGCAATGTAAAAGTTTTATTATTGTAATGCTCTAAACTTACATTTTTTATAGGCTTTTAAAAACTTTAATTTGAAATAATTTCAAACATACAGAAAATTTTCAATAATAGGACCAAAAACCCCCAATTACTCTTCATTTGGACTTAGTAAATGTTATTTTGCCATAGTGGCTTTCTCTCTCTGTTTATAAACACATTGTCACACTTGTGTTTCCTAAACCATTTAAATTAAGTTACTTACATCACATCCCTTGACCCCTTAGTATTTCAGTGTCTTTTATTTTCTAAGAACGAGGGTATTTCTTTTGTAACCACAGTCAGCATAGATACCAAATTCTAGAAACTTAACATTAATAGAAAACTATTAACTAATCTACAGTCCAATTTCATTAACTGACTGTACAACATCCTTTCACCACCCCTCTTCTCCCAATTTTCCAGCACAAAATCCATTCTTGGCTCATATGTGACATTTAGTTAGCATGCCTCCCTAGTCTCCTTCAACCTGCAACAGTTTGTGACATCAGTATGGTTGAAGACACAAGACGGGTATTTATGGAATGTCTCTTAGATTGGTATTGTCTGCTTTTCCTTTATGAATAAAGTTATGCATTTTTTATCTTAGCACATGACTGATGTGTCCTTTTTGGGGTCTGCCCACAATGCTCTTTGTTCCATTATTGGTAATGGAACAAGTTAATTCTGATGAGTTGTTTAAGCTGGTATCCAATTTCTCCACTGTATAGTTACTATTGTCTTTTGTAATTAACAAGTAACTTGTGGGGAGAGACTTTGATATTATATAAATGGTCTGTGCTTTATATATTGATGATTCTTCCCTGAATAGATTTTAATTCCAATATCTGCAAAACTGTGGTTTTTCCAATATTATCATTCTTTCTGCATTTATTACTTTACATTCCATTTCATTCCATAGAAAGGAAAAACATTTCTCTAATCTTGTGGATACACTTATATAAATATTGATTTACCTATGAATATCAGTATAAACCCATGGATTTTTCCCTGCCCACCCACAAATGGATATTATAGTACTGTCCTTACTTACTTTGATGCTCAAATCTGATGTCTCAGATTTGGCCACTGGGATCCCCTCAGGCTGACTCCAGTATCACTATACCATGACTCCTCAGTTATGGAGCACTTCTTTAAATCTATGCATAAGGTGGTCCAGGTCATCTTGTACCTCCTTTACACTAGGCCTGGGATCCACCATTTGTCTAAACACGTTGGTCCTGTTAGTGGGCAAAAGTATTTAGAAACTAGATCTGGGCTCTGAGTGTGCTCAGTGCTCCTGGGATGCCACTACTTCTGATTCTTTTTGGTAGAGAGAGCTAAGATAATGTACATACACATACATATCAGCATATTATGCTGATATCTCTAATTCCAATCCAACTCCACAAGGTTCTTCCTTGCCTTCCCCTATTCAGTAGTTTTATTTTCCTTCTTCAACAGTAAGATCAACCTATCTCCTCATTTACTGAAATCTACATTTCATAAAAACATAATTTCAGAATTGCTGTATGTATGCCACTTGAAAAAAATAAGCCTATGAAGAGTTCAAGGTTTCTTTGCAGTTCTTTTTTTCTTTAGAGAGTGGGCATATGATGTTCAAAAGTTACTGAAATTAATTTATCCTCCCTCCCCTTATGATTGTTATTCATTTAAAATACAGATAGATCATTGATTTCTGTTTCTTTTTAGTTTTTACCATTGTATCTAGCAAACTTGCTTTTTGAATATGTAAAAGATTAACTTGATTCCTAAAATCAAAACCACATAAAAGGGCTACTCAGAAAAGTACCACTCCCTCTCCATCCATCCATCTTCTCTCCCTCCCTTTGTAATGAACTAATTTCTTTTTTCTTAAATTATATTTTACTGATTATGCTATTTCAGTTGTCCTCATTTTTCTCCCTTTGCCACCCTCTACCCAGCAACCCCCACTTCCTCAGGCAATCCCTCCACCATTGTTCATGTTCATGGGTCATGCATATAACTTCTTTGGCTACTCCATTTCCTACACTGTACTTTACATCCCCATGGCATGCTGTAACTACCTATTCGTACTTCTTAATCCCCTCACCAACTCATCCATTCTCCTAGTCACCCTCACATCTAGCAAACATCAAAATGTTCTCCATGTCCATGATTCTGTCTCTGTTTTTCTTGTTTGGTTTGTTTGTTTTTTAGATTCAATTGTTGATAGATATATATTTTTTGCCATTTTATTATTCCTAGCTTTGATTTTCCTCTTTTTCTTAAATAAGTCCCTTTAACATTTCATATAATAATGGTTTGGTGATGAACTCCTTTAGTTTTTTTCTTCTCTGGGAAGCTCTTTATCTGCCCTTTAATTCTAAATGATAGCTTTGCTGGATAGAACACTCTTGGCTGTAGGTCCTTGATTTTCATGACTTAGAATATTTCTTGCCAATCCCTTCTAGATTGCAAAGTTTCTTTTGAGAAATCAGCTGACAGTCTTATGGGAACTCCCCTGTAGGTAACTAACTTCTTTTCTTTTGCTGCTTTTAAGATTCTTTCTTTGTCTTTAACCATTGTCATTTTAATTATGATTTGTCTTTGAGTGGACCTCTTTGCATCTATCACAATTAGGACTCTCTGTACTTACATGTCTATTTCCCTCACCAAATTGGGGAAGTTTTCCTTCACTATTTTTTCAAATAGATTTCCAATTTCTTGCTTTTTCTCTTCTTTTGGCACCCCTAGGATGTGAATGTTGGACCACTTGAAGTTGTCCCACTGGCTGCTTATACTATCCTCATTTTTTGGATTCTTTTTTCTTATTGTTCTGATTGGTTGTTTTTTGCTTCCTTATGTTCCAAATCATTGATATGATTCTGCTTCATCCACTCTCCTACTGTTTCCCTGTAAATGGTCCTTTATTTCAACTAGTGTATCCTTCATTTATGACTGGATCTTTTTTATGATGCTGAGGTCCTCACTAAGTTCCTTGAGCATCCTTATAACCAGTGTTTTGAACTCTGCATCAGATATATTGCTTATCTCCATTTTGCTTAGCTCTTTTTTTCTGGAGTTTTCATATGTTGTTTCATTTGGGCTACATTTCTTGACCTTCGAGTTTTGATAGCTTCCCTGTGTTTGTTTCTATATATTAGGTAGAGCTGCTCTGACTCCATGTCTTGGTATTGTGGCCTAATGTAGTAGGTGTCCTGTAAGATCCAGTAGCACAGCCTCCCCTATCACCCAAGTGGGGTACTCGATGTGTATCCATTGCGTGGGTTGGGTACACCTTCCTCTTGTGGTTCCACGTCTGCACCCCTCCTGCCACTCTGGATTCTTTATTCCACAGTTGTTGGACTTACATTCAACTCGATTTCCTAGCCTTTAGACCTCCATTCAACTCTATTTCTGATGGTTCTTAGTGATGGTTGCTCTATCGTTTTGTTGTAATTTTGATGTGATTGTGCCAAGAGGCTAACCATGTCTGCCTTGACTGTCATCTTGATCAGAACTTTATCAGGAACCAATTTCAGGACTTCTAGACAAGGTGGAGGCATAGGTAGAGACCGTGGACAACCAAAAGAAAGACAACAACAAATTTAAAAACAAAAAACAACCAGAACTGCTAGAAAATTGAACTGTATGGAAGTCTGACAATGAAGAAGTTAAAGAAGAAACATTCATCTAGACTGGTAGGAGGGGTGGAAACTGGCAGCTAGGATGGAGAGGACATGCGGAGAGCACACATGGCAAGGCAGCAGCTGGAGTACCTGGTGGGTGAGGCCATGGCTGGCAGACTGGGTGGTCCCACATTTGCATGTAGCTAAACCAAGAAGAACAACTGGGGAGCAAGATAGACAGCACAGCCCACGGTACCAGCATGGGAAAAGAAAGCCACAAAACCTTTGATGTAGAAATCTGTGGGGGTTGGGACAGTGGGAGAGACCACCAGCCTCACAGGAATTTGTTGGAGAGGCCCACAGGATTCTAGAATGTACACAAATCCACCCAAGCACCTGCAAATCAGTACCAGAAGGGCCCAAATTCCTTGTGGGTAGTGGGTGAGGTGACTGAAAGCTGGCCGAGAGCTCAGCAAGTGGCACTGTTCCCTCTGTGACCCCTTTCCCACATAAAGCCCCACAATACAGTGACATGAATTGCCCTGCCCTGGTGAATTCCTGAGGCTTTGCCCCTTAAAACATAACAGGCACACAGACACAAATAAATATGGCCTAAGTGAAAGAACAGACCAAAGTTACAAAAATAGAACTAAGTGATGAAGAGACAGCCAACCTAATCAGATACAGAGTTCAAAACAATGGTAATCAGGATACTCACAGAAATGGTTGAGTATGGTTGCAAAATAGAGGAAAAAGTGAAGGCTATGCAAAGTGAAATAAAGAAAAATACACAGGGAACCAGCAGTGAAGGGAAGGAAACAAGGACTCAAATAAATGATTGAAATAGAAGGAAGAAATAAACATTCAACCAGAACAGAATGAAGAAACAAGAATATAATAAATGAAGAGGGGCTTGGGGACCTCTGGGACAACTTTGAACATTCTACTATCCCAATCATAGGGGTGCCGGAAGGAGAAGAGGAGGACTAAGAAATTGAAAACTTATTTGAAAACATAATGAAGGAGAACTCCCCCAATTTAGCAAAGGAAATAGATTTCCAGGAAGCCCAGGAAGCTCAGAGAGTCCCAAATAAGTTGTACCCATAGAAGCACAAACCAAGGCACATCATCATTACATTACCCAAGACTAAAGATAAGGACACAGAAGTCGAGACACAAAAAATGGCCCAAAAGAAAGAACAGATCAAAGCTCCAGAAAAAATACAAGTAAGTGATGAAGAGATAACCAACCTATCAGGTGCACAGTTCAAAACACTGCTAATCAGGAGCTTACAGAAATGGTTGAGTATGGTTGTAAAATAGAGGAAAAAGTGAAGGCTATGAAAAGAGAAATAAAGGAAAGTATGTAGGGAACCAAGAGTGAAGGGAACAAAACCAGGACTCAAATCAACAGTGTGGAGCAGAAGGAAGAAATAAACATTTAACCAGAAGAGACTGAAGAAACAAGAATTCCAGAAAATGAGGAGAGGCTTAGAAACTTCCAGGATAACTTTAAACATTCCAACTGACAGGGATGGCAGAAGTAGAAGAGGGATCATATCAACCATTTTCTCTGACCACAAGGGACTGAAACTAGAAACTAATCTCAAGGAAAAAAACTCAAGAACACTCAAATTTATGGAGATTGAATTGCATGCTATTAAACAATGAATGAGGTAAGAATGAGATCAAGGAAGAAATCAAAAAGTTTCTGGAAACAAATGAAATCAAACACACAACAGTCCAAAACTTATGGGATACAGTGAAGGCAGTCCTGAGAGGGCAGTTCACAGCGATAGAGGCCTACGTAAAAAAGACAGAAACATTTCAAATAAACAACCTAACCATATACCTACAAGAACTGGAGGAACAACAACAAACAAAGCCCACAGCGAGTAGAAGGAAGGAAGGAAATAACCAAGATCAGAGCAGAATTAAACAACATGGAGACTAAAAGGACAATTGAAAGGATCAATAAATCCAGGAGAGTTCTTTGAAAAGATAAACAAAATCAACAAGGCTTTAAGCAGATTCATTAAGAAAAAAAGAGAGAGGATCCAAATAAACACAATCAGAAATGAAAGAGGAGAGATTACAACTGATACCACAGAAATACAGAGGGCTGTAAGAAATTACTATGAAGAACTATATGGCAAGAAATTTGGAAATCTAGGTAAAATTGACAAATTTCTAGAAAAATATCATCTTCCAAAACTGAATAGAGATGAAGCAGAGAGCCCGAAAAGATAAATAAAAGCTGATAAAATCGAAGCAGTAATAAAAAACTCCTGGCCAACAAAAGTCCTGGACTGGACGGTTTCACAGGAGAATTTTACAAGCATTTGAGGGAGAGCTAACCTCTATCCTTCATTGACTATTCCAAAAAATCCAAGACGATGGAAGACTCCCAAACTCCTTTTATGAAGCCACCTTCATCCTAATCTTAAAACCAGATAAAGACACAACAAAGAAACAAAACTTCAGGCCAATACTGCTGACAAACACAGATGCTAAAATCCTCAACAAAATATTGGCAAACCGCATCTGGCAGGCAATACATTAAAAATACCATACACCATGACCAAGTGGGATTCATCCCAGGGATGCAAAGATGGTACTATATTCGTAAATCAATAAATGTAATACATCACATAAACAAAAGCAAAGACAAAAATCACATGATTATATCAATAGATGTGGATAAGCATTTGATAAGGTACAGCAGCCATTTATGATAAAAACACTCAGCAAAGTGGGAATAGAGGGAGCACTCCTCAACATAATAAACACCATACATGACAGACCTACAGCCAACATCATACTCAATTGGCAAAAACTAAAGTCCTTCCCACTAAGATCAGGAACAAGACAAAGTTGTCCACTTTTACCACTTCTATTCAACACAGTATTGGAAGTCCTAGCCACAGCAATTGAACAAGAAAGAGAAACAAAAGACATCCAAATTGGAAAGAAGGAAGCAAAACTGTCATTGTTTGTAGATGACATGATAGTGTACCTAGAAAATCCTATAGACTCCACCAAAAGGCTACTTGACATAATAAGTGAATTTGACAAAACAGCAGGATACAGAGTCAATATCCAGAAATCAAAGGCATTTTTGCATAATAACAATGAAATATCACAAACACAAATCAGGAAGAAAATCCCATTTGATATAGCAACAAGAAAAATAAAGTACCTAGGAATATACCTAACCAATTAGGTAAAAGACCTGTTCTCAGAGAACTACACAACAATGAAGAAAGAAATTAGGGAAGACACAAATGGAAGCATGAACCATGTTCATGGATTGGGAGAATTAACATCATCAAAATGTTTGTACTACCCAAAGCTATTTATGGATTCAGTGCAATCCCTATTAAAGTACCACTGACATATTTCACAGATACAAAACAAACATTTAAAAAATGTATATGTAACCATAAATGACCCCAAATAGCTGCAGCATTTTGAGAAAAAATGAAGTAGGAGGGATCACAATACCCGACACTAAACTGTACTACAAGGCCACTGTAATTAAACCAGCCTAGTAATGGTATAAAAAGAGACACATACACCAATGGAACAGATTAGAGAGTTCAGAAATAAACCCAAGCCTCTATGGTAAATTAATATTGGACAAAAGTGGTAGAAGAATAAAATGGAATAAAAATAGCCTCTGCAACAAATGGTGTTGGCAGAGCAAACAGCTACATGAAAAAAATATGAAACTTGAACAATAGGAGCTTCCGGCCAAGATGGACGTGTAGGCAGACACGCTGTGCCTCCTTGCACAAGCAAAAGAAGGAAAACAACAATTAAAAACCAAAGAAGAACTAGAACTGTCAGAAAATTGAACTGTATGGAAGTCCGACAACCATGGAGTTAAAGAAGACACATTCATCTAGACCAGTAGGAGGGGTGGACACAGGCAGCTGAGTGGAGAGGACTTGAGGCAAGGCGGTGGCTGGAGGACCCGGTGAGTTGGCAGTGAAACAGACTACACAACCCAGGGTCCCAGTGTGGGGAAATAAAGCCTCAAGCCACAGACTGAAAACACCTGTAGGAGTTGAGATGGCAGCAGGAGAAACTCCTAGCCTCACAGGAGAGTTCGTTGGAGAGACACACAGGGTCCTAGAATGTACAAAAGCCTACCCACCAGGGAATCTGCACCAGAAGGGCCCAATTTGATTGTGGGTAGCAGGGGAACTGACTGAAAACTGGCAGAGAGCAGAGCAAGTGCCATTATTTCCTCTCAAACCCCTCCCCCACATACAGCATAACAACGTAGCCACATGGGTTGACCTGCCCCAGTGAACATCTAAGGCTCTGCCCCTTACAACATAAAAGGTGTACTGAGAAAAAGAAATGGTCCAAATGAAAGAACAGATCAAAGCTCCAGAAAAATACAACTAAGTGATGAAGAGATAGCCAATCTCTCAGATGCATTCAAAATATTGGTAATCAGGATGCTCACAGAATTGGTTGAATTTGGTCACAAATTAGATGAAAAAAATGAAGGCTATGCTCAGTGAAATAAAGGAAAATGTACAGAGAATCAACAGTGATGGAAAGGAAACTGGGACTCAAATCAAAGGTGTGGACCAGAAGGCAGAAAGAAACATTCAACTGGAACAGAATGAAGAAACAAGAATTCAAAAAAATGAGGAGAGACTTAAAAACCTCCAGGACATCTTTAAACGTTCCAACATCCTAAGTACCAGAAGGAGAAGAGGAAGACCAAGAAATTGAAAACTTGTTTGAACAAATAATGAAGGAGAACTTCCTCAATCTGGCAAAGGAAAAAGACTTCCAGGAAATCCAGGAAGCTCAGAGGGTCCCAAAGAAGTTGGACCCAAGGAGGCACACACCAAGGCACAACATAATTACATTACCCAAGGTTAAAAATAAGGAGAGAATCTTAGAAGCAGCATAAGAAAAGTAGACAATTACCTACAAAGGCGTTCCCATAAATCTGTCAGCTGATTTCTCAAGAGACCATACAGGCAAGAAGGGACTGTAAAGAAGTATTCCAACTCATGAAAGGCAAGAACCTACATCCAAGATTACTCTATCCAGCAAAGCTTTTATTCAAAAGACAAGGGCAGATAAAGCACTTCTCAGATAAGGTCAAGTTAAAGGAGATCATCATCACTAAGCCCTTATTATATGAAATGTTAAAGGGATTTATCTAAAAAAAGAAGATAAAAAATATAAACAGTAAAATGACAGCAAACTCAGTTATTAACAACCAAACCTAAAAGAAAAACAAAAGCAAACTAAGGAAACAACTAGAATAGGAACAGAACCACAGAAATGGAGATCACATGGAGGGTTATCAACAGAGGAGTGGGAGGGGGAGAGGGGAAAAGGTACAGAGAAGAAATAGCATCAATGGTAGGTAGAAAATAGACAGGGGAAGTTAAAAATAGTATAGGAAATGTAGATGCTAAAGAACTTATATATATGACCCATGGACATGAACTAAAGGAGGGGGGAATGTGGGTAGGAGGAGGTGTGCAGGGTGGAGGGGAATAAAGGGAGGAAAATGGGAGAACTGTAATAGCATAATCAATAAAATATATTAAAAAAATGAAACTCGATCACCAACTTACAACATACGTGAAAATAAATTCAAGGTGAATAAAAGACTTAAATATTCGTCATGACACAATAAAAGTCCTAGAGGAGAATATAGGCTGAAAAATCTTAGGTATCCCATGCAGCAATATTTTCACTGATATGTCCACTAGAGCAAGGGACATAAAGAATAAAAATGGGATCTTATCAAAATAAAAAACTTCTGCACAGGTAAAGAAAACAGCATTAAAATGAAAAGAAAACCAACTATATGGGAAAACATATTTGCCAATGATACCTCGAACAAGGGTTTGATCTAAATATATAAAGAAGTCACATGACTCCACTCTAGGAAGATAGACAACTCATTTAAAAATGGGCAAAGGACTTGAACAGACACTTCTCCAACGAGGCCCAGAGACACATGAAAAGATGCTCAGTATTGCCAGCTATTAGAGAGATACAAATTAAAACCACAATGGGATACCACTTCACACTGGTCAGAATGGCCATCATAAACAAGGCAACAAATAACAAGTGTTGGAAAGGACGTGGAGAAATGGGAACCCTGGTCCACTGTTGGTGGGAATGGAGACTGGTGTAACCACTGTGGAAAACAGTATGAAATTTCCTCAGGAAATTAGAAATGGAACTGCCTTTTGACCCAGCAATTCCACTGCTGGGATTATAAGCCTAAGAACCCTGAAAGAGCAAGCCAAAAGAACTTATACACCCCAATGTTCATAAAAGCACGGTTTACAACAGCCCAGTCCTGGAAGCAACCTAAGTGCCCATCAGTAAATGAGTGGATCAAAAAACTATGGTACATTTACACGATGGAATACTATGCAGGAGAAAGAAAGAAGGAGCTCCTATCCCTTGTGACAGCAAGATGGAATTGGAGAGCATTATGCTAAGTGAAATAAGCCAGGCAGTGAAAGGAAACTACCATATGATCTCACTTATAAGTGCAACCTAATGAACAAAACAAACAAGAAAGCAAAATATAACCAGAGACATTGAAATTAAGAACAAACTGACAGTAACTAGAGGGGAGGTGGGAGGGGATAATAGGGGAAACATCTATAAAGGACACATGGACAAAACCAAAGGGGAGAATGATCAAAAGTGGTTAAGTAAAGATGGCTGGGGTGGGTGGCAGTGGTAGGGGGAAAATGGAGACAACTGTACTTGAACAACAATAAAACAATAGTTAAAGAAAAGGATAAATGGTAGGTACAAAGCAGACAGGGGGAGGTTAAGAATAGTATAGGAAATGGAGAAGCCAAGGAACTTACATGTATGACCCCTGGATATGAACTAAGGGAGGGTAATGCTGGTGGGAGGAAGGGTACGGGGAAGAGGGGAATAAAGGGGAGGAAAAAATGGGACAACTGTAGTAGCGCAATCAATAAAATATACTTAAAGTAAAAAGAGGAGCTAATTTCAATAATTTCTTGTATATATGAAGTATTGTAGATTTAAAAATAAACGAACATTTTATTTTGATGAGTGCCCATCAGTAAATGAATGGATCAAAAAACTATGGTGCATTTACACGATGGAATACTGCACAGCAGAAAGAAAGAAGGAGCTCCTACCCTTTGCAACCACATGGATGGAACTGGAGAGCATCATGCTAAGTGAAATAAGCTAGGTGGCAAAAGACAAATACCATATGATCCCACCTTTAAGTGGAACCTAATCAACAAAACAAACAAGCAAGCAAAATATAACCAGAGAAGAAATTAAGAACAAACTGACAGTAACCAGCGGGGGAGGGGAAGGGGAAAATGGAGAGAAAATGGGGAAGGGTTTTCAGGAACAACTATAAAGGACACATGGCCAAAATGAAGTGGGGTGGGATCAGGGGAGGGAGGTGGGGATGGCCAGGGTAGCAGGAGTGGTTGGGGGAAAATGCAAACAACAGTACTTGAACAACAATAAAAAAATAAATTACAAAAAAAGAAAACCATATTATGCAAAATACTAAGTTTATTTTGCAAATGCTAAGTGTGCACACATGCAAACACTAAGTGTAAGCACACGCACAAGACTATTCCTTGGTATTAACTAAAGAATAAAAAC
Source organism: Phyllostomus discolor (assembly GCF_004126475.2). Lineage (NCBI taxonomy): Eukaryota > Metazoa > Chordata > Mammalia > Chiroptera > Phyllostomidae > Phyllostomus > Phyllostomus discolor. The sequence continues at coordinate 53,635,300 of NC_040913.2, read as the reverse complement.
AACCAATTTTTATTGATATCTATCAATAAAAAATACATAAATAAAAAGAAATGATTTTAATGTACTTGTTTTCAAATCATATCTTCCTCAAACTTGTAAGTCCCACAGTAGCGAATCAAGTATTATCACTGCTACAGGTGGCTGTTTAACTGCTATCAAATATACTTTCATTTGGCCCTGGCTGGTGTGGCTCAGTGGATGAGTACTAGTCTGCAAACAGAAAGGTCACCAGTTTGATACCTAGTCAGGGCACATGTTTGGGTTCAGGGCCAGGTCCCCAGTTGGGGCCTGCGAGAGGCAAATGATTAGTGCATCTCTCACACATCGATGTTTCTCTCCCTCTCTTTCTCCTGTCTCTAATAAATAAATAAATAAAATCCTTAAAGAAAAGAAAATAAATCTTTATATTTATATGCTCGAATTCTTTCAAGTCTTGTTCACCAAAACTGCTTGATGTTTGAAGCACTGGTTTAGGATAAGTTTTAGGTTGTTACTAATTACCTGTTCCTCAGAAACCTCTAGAGGAGGGGATGCTTGTTGTTCAGACTGCTGACCATCCCGATAGTTTACATTTTGTCGCTGCCTCAAAGGAGGGAAAAGACGATTCCAATTGATTATTCCTCCCTAAAAAAAGAGATCAATATACAATGATCAGACACAGAAGGGAGAGAACCATCATAATGCTTGCGAGAGCATTCTTTTGCAATGTTGTCATATCTATAGACTGAGAAATAAAATGTCATGCTGATCTGTTGTTTGCAAGCAATCCAAATCCTAAAGTATTGCACCAATGGGATAAAGTATTCAATCAATGGGATAAAATCAGTACAATGTAGTAGGAGCATAGAGAGAAAAGAAGGTAACGAGTCCCACCAAAGTTATCTGTGCAATTTGGCCCACTGTGTCCCCTCTGACTCTGTCCCATCTGTTGGCTCATCTTCATGGACTCTGAGGAGTTCAGAGACTTTCTGGGTGTGACAGGAAAGAAGGCAAGGAGAGGCAGCAACCAGGAACCTGCAGCTTCTTCCAGCAGCTCTTTAAAATGCTTATCTTCCTCCTCTTTCTCCTCCTACTCCTTTTTCTTTTATTTAATTCTGAGCATGCTCAGTGGAGGGAGACTGCAGGTGGAGATAAAACCCAGTTTGAGGGACAGGATGGAGAATGTGAAGGCAAACCTTACACACAAGGACAAGGGGTTCAGAAGTAAGGATCAGAGCTGTCCTCTTGAGTGGCTCTACAGATAATTTAAGAGGATGGCAATGTCATTTCTTTCTTATTCTGTTATCCATGAAAAGAAAACCACCATGTGAAGAAAAATATGCACTACATGATGCTTGAAAAAACACCCACATTTTTAGCTAAATGCCAATATTTTAATCTCTTAATTTAAATCTCTATTTCTAGATTAAGAAAAATTACAGACTAAGACAACCTAAAATTTTTTCTACTACAAATGCCTAACAAGGCTAGGTAAAATAAAAAATATTTCATATGTATAGCTGAACATAAAATGCAGAAATAGAGGCGTGAAGGTGCCAGAAACAAGCTCTGAAGGTACCAGGAAGAAGAAAAATTGCAGCAGTAGGCAAAGCAGGCTACCAACGACAGGGTTGTAAGAGTGAGCATATCCTGCTAACCCAGAACCTCTTGGTTACCTATTTGGGTCTGAAAGAAATAATGACTTGAACTCACTACCTAGTTACAGGCACAACCCTCAAATGCAGCCTGTGATAAAGAGAGGATGAGAAAAACAAACCAAAAGGCTGATCTTCATTCAGGGAGAGAGTAGGAATCATGGTCTGTCTAACACTTGAGAGATGAGGAATTTGGGGTTCAGGTTACACTACACATGTGTTCTAAGAACCCATAAAAATTGGTTCTGGGATGAAGGTGACTATAAGTAGGAGTCAAACAGAAGCAAATATAAAATTAGTCTGGAGACATACTTTCTTACTATGCAATTAAATGCGATTTACAGATAGAACTCCACTGCGGGAAGCAGAATCCAGCACCCATGAGGAAATAATCCATCACAAACAAGAGTCAGTGTGCTCAATAAAGAAGAACTTAAATTCAAAACAATCTGAAAGCTATGAAATCAGAAGTTTAAAGTGATTAAGGTAGAAAAGAAAAACTAAAAAATACATTATAAACATTGTTTTAAAAATTCAGGGAAATTATAAACAAAGATAGTATGCAAAAATTTCCTGGAGAAATACTTGCAGAAATAAATTCAATATATTAGTGATCACAACAAATATACATGGACAAACTCACCAACTCAAAACCTGAGATTCTCAGTTTTGAACTCTTTCCTATCCTCTCCCTGATCCCTAACAGACAAACCTAAAATATAAAGACATAGACAAGGTGATGTAAAGAGATGGAAAAAGGAATATCAGAGAAGTACTAATCAAAGCAAGCTAATGTCACTATATTCATGTCAAATAAATAGACCTCAAGGTCAAAATAAGCATTTTAGTGATAAAATACATTGATGTTATTTCTCTAAAATACAACAGCATCAAAATATAGAAAACAAAAATTAATAGAATTACAGGAGAATTGGAAAAATCCAGACATATATTTAATTTTTACCATATCTTGATAAATCTAACAGACAAAAATAATAATATAGATTATAAAGTGTGTCTAAATGGATAAATAATAATATAGATTATTATAATCTTATAAAATAATAATATAGATTATTTTAATCTTATAAAATAATAATATAGATTATAAAGTGTGTCTAAATGGAGTCTATAGCCTACACTCAATATTTAGAAAACATGTAGCTTTTCCATTATACATAAAATATTTACAAAAAGTGACTGTGCACTAAGTCCTATATGAAATGTCCACAAATACCAAAACATAAATATCAGACTATATTGTCTGACCACAGTGCAATTAAATTAGAAATCACCATCAAAATTATAACAAAAAATAAAAATTCACACAATTGAAAATAAAAATAGAGAAAATCATAATGGAAATTAGGAAATATCTAAAAGTTAATATAATTGGGACTATTAATTATCAAAAGCTTGTAGGATGTAATTAAGTAGCTGATATGGTTTGAAAATATTAGGCTTAAAGAGAAAATGAAGACTGAATATTAAAGAATTAAGTACATTCAATTGAAGAACTGAAGAAATTAGGGAAAGCAAAAATACAAAGAAATGAGAAAGAATGAAGTTGAATGTTGAGAGCAAATATTAATGAAGTGAAAACAAAGACACAATAGGGGGCATCAATAAAAATGAATGCTTGTTTAAAGAGTCAAATGAGACTTCCAGTCAAGATGACAGTGTAGGTAAATGTAGTGCTCAAATCCTCTGACAAACACACCAAAATGAGAACTAAGCCAGAAAACAGTCATCATTGAGAACCACCTGAAATCTAGCTGAGCAGAGGCCCTACAACTAGGGATTTAAAGAAGAAACTGCACTGAGATTGGTAGGAGGGGTGAAGATGACATGTCACTGTTAAAAATCAGAAGGTATTGATATCTCAGCTGTGGAAGTACACACAGAGGAGAGCAAGGGGCTCCAGTACCACACCAGGACCTCCAACCCATGGTTCCAATGCCAGTAAGATAAGTCACTATAACTTCTGGCTGTAAAAATCAGTGGGGATTATGGCTGAGTGAGACAAAGGCTTCTGGAGTCCCAGGGAGTTCCTCTTAAAAATATATATATATTTATTTATTTTTAGAGAGAGGGGAAGAGAAGGAGAAAGAGAGGGAGAGAAACATCAATGTATAGTTGCCTCTCACATGACACCTACTGGGGACCTGGCCTGCAACCCAGGCATGCACCCTACGCTGGAAATTGAACCAGTGATCCTTTGGTTTGCAGACCCACACTCGATCCACTGAGCTACGCCAACCAGAGTGCAGAGAATTCCTCTTAAAGGGCCTGCTGGCTTACTTGGACTTTCCCCTCTGAGCTCCAGTGATGTGACAGCAGCTTGAAAGGCACCAAGGACATATGGGGAAAAAATTAATCATCCAACATCAGGGTGAGATCTGGAGGGGCAGCTTCCTCCCAGACAAAAGTGCTGGCAGAGGCCATTGTTCCTTTTCTGAGAAGCTCCCCCTACAAAGCCTGGAGGCAGGCACCATATCTGAGTATTTACCTGGCTCACACAGTTTGCCTCATGCTGGTGATTCCCTGAGGCCCTGGCCCACCCAACTTGTGGGCCTACCCAAGCTGTTTCCAGTGGCTCTTCCAATGACTCCTGCTGTGGACTTTCCTAAAATCTCTCAAAGTTTCACAAATTGTAACAAACAGCATCTGGTTATGGCGTGTCCCATACCTCTTGCTAAATGGCATCAGGCCTGGTACTAGTGACAGCTGGATTTACTTCACAGCTTGGCCTCTCCTGGGTACTCCAAGTTCAGTACAAGTAGAAATCATCTGCAGATTTCTCTGTAGCTTATGCCTGTGGCCACAGACAGTGGCTAACCTTGCACCTCCTGGGAGGCCTCAGAGACAGTGCTCCCTGTGGACAGCATTACACACTGGATAACAACCCTACCATCTCCACAAGCAACATACTAAAGGGGCAAGTCCTGCTCCGTAGGGTTGTTTCCTGCACAGCAGCTCTTCCACTGTAGTTCAAGCCAGTCCTCACAGCTGATTCGCCTGGGGGTCAATCCCTCCTAGTGATGCCAAAAGCAATTAAGGTTCAACTATAACAGGACAGCTCACACAGTGGTGTACATGGAGAACCTAGGTCATGTGACAGGGGAGGCCATGAAATGGGACCCTATAGAACACCTACTACAGAAGTCCAGGACACATAGCAGCTCTATTTAATACATACTTAGGGAAGCAGCCAAAATCTGGAGACAAAGAAACAGGTCACAAATGAAAGAACAGATGAAATCTCCAGGAAAAGAACTAAATGAAATGGAAGCCAACAAACTACCAGATACAGTATTCAAACAATGTTTATAAGTATGCTGAAGGAACCTAGTGAGAACTTCAATAACATGAAAAATGACCTAGAAACCATAAAATGGACCAGTCAAAAATGAAGAATCATTAACTGAAATAAAGAATAATTTACAGGGATTATACTGCATTAAAGAATAGTTTACAGGGAATCAACAGTAGAGTAGATGAAGCCCAAAATCAAATCAGTGATTTGGAAAATAAGTAAGCAGGAAACACTCAATCAGAGGAGCAAAAAGAAAAAGGAATACAAAAAAATGAAGATAGTGTAATGAGCCTCTGGGACAACTTCAAGGAGACCAACATTTGCATCATGGGAGTGTCAAAAAGAGAAGGGAAAGAGAAAGAAATTCAAAACCTATTTGAAAAAAATGACGGAAAACTTCCCTAACCTGGTAAAGGAAATGAACATACAACTCCCAGCACAGAGCGTCCCAAACAAGATGAGCCCAAAGAGGCCCACACCAAGACACATCATAATTAAAATGCAAAAGGTTAAAGACAAAGAGACAATATTAAAAGCAGAAAGAGAAAAACAGTTAGTTACCTACAATGGAACTCCCATAAGACTATCAACTGATTTCTCAACAGAAACTTTGCAGGCCAGAGAGGAGTGGTAAGAAATATTCCATGATGAAAAGCAAGAACCTACAGAGAGGGAAGATGGCAGCATGGTAGGAGGGAGCAGATTCTACTTCCCCCTACACATGGGAGAAAAACCTAGCCGATGTACAGAACAGAGCAAGCAGCCACCAGTACATAGCATATATGAAAATAGGAGATCAAAAATTATTGTGGACATTGAAAAACCAGATGGTAAGGAGAGTGCTTCAGGAAAATAAGGGCCCAGAGATCACTGGGAACCAGGGAGGCTGCAGCCCCAAGCACGGTGCTCACCAGGTCTCCCACAGGGCCCTTGGGAGACAGCTGGGTTAACTGCTCTCTCCCTGGCTCAACAAGGATTGAGTAGCACTGGGGGAGGCCTGGTTTCTTGAAGGCGCAGAGAGGGGAGTGAGGACTAAGTGGCAAACACACAGGGGCTATGAGCACCCACGCATAGCCCCGGGAAGAGTGCGCACCCAAACCTGTGTGACCAAGGGCGGCCTGGCCGTGTGCCCGCGCCCACAACCCGGGGACAGTGTGCTTTGTGGAAGACCCGGAGCCCACACCTGTAAGCCTGGGGAGAATGTGTGTACCACAAGAGCCCCGGGGCCCACAACTGTAAACCCAGGGGACACATGCTTAGGAGGGCCCGGATCCCACATCCAGGGCCCTGAGGAGAGGTGCCAGACTGGCTCTGGGGAGAGTGCATGGCTAGCCCTGGGGAAAGTACACTGGAGGCTGAGAAAGGAAAAAAGTGAAAACAGGAAGGGAGAAAAGTGAAACCAATCACCCCTTAGCCTGCTTTAGCCAGCAAGACCAGAAAAACCAGTTTGGCCAGTTTGAAACCAACAAGAAGTTTTTTGTTTGTTTGTTTGATTTTTTTAAAAGCAATTTTTTATTTTTTATTATTTTTATATCCCTCAATTCCTTTTGCTTCTCTTTCCTTCTTTCTAGTTTTATTCTTTCTTTCTTTCTTTCTTTCTTTCTTTCTTTCTTTCTTTCTTTCTTTCTTTCTTTCTTTCTTTCTTTCCTTTCTTTCAATTTTATCTCTTCTTTGTTCCTTATTCTGCTGTTTTCTTTTTTATTCTTTTTCTTTCTAAATACCCACAAGTGAAACAAAAAACAAACAAACAAAGAAACACACAGGAACTGTGAAAAGGCCAGAGTTGGACCCAAAGAGGGGGCATCCCAACAGCTGAGACAGCAAGACAAATTTCATTTTGCTATTGCAGAGAACTTGCAAGTTAATGCATATTTGTGTTATTATTTTTCATTATTTATACATCTTTTATTTTAATTGTATTTTTGTATTCGTCTTCTTTCTGTATAGTTTTCTTTGCTTGGCTGGTTATATTGTATCATTTGACAGGTTTCCCCTGTTATCTCATTCATAGTGTATTGCAAATTTACTGTCCTTCACTTCATTTGTGTTCCATTAGTACACTACTCAAGGTTTTATACTCCCTATTCTTGTTATCTAGATGTCATAGATTCTATCATATGATTGTCCTAATATTACTGTAAATAATAGCTTTCCATACAATTGTAAATACTATACAACACTCCACCCCCACCCCCAGATCTTAGCCCATTTCACAGTTTACTGAAATCTATTACTGAACTGGTTAACTCTATTCTCTCACAGACTACAGCTACTTACTATCTTTTACTCTCACCTTACCTCAGAACCTGACCTCCCACAAGCTCACTGCTTTCTAGATCCAACTCACAATCCTTCCCTCCCCAGCAAGAGTCTTATCTTCTTTCCATTCTTTCTAAAAAGTGGCTAGTGAGGTGGAATATCACAGTTAACACTGTACATAGCTAAAGGATCTCCTATTTCTTCTTTACCCACTGCTAATGTAAATATCATAGAATACTCTCTTGCTCTCTTAAACCATTTTGCCTTACCCCTCCAACTGATCACAAAAAAAGAGCAGGTGGAAGCTATGAAAACCAGGATATATGAAGGAGACTGCACCACTAAATCTCACTGTTATTCTACCACAAAAGGTCACACCATAAACCCAGGGAGTCAGAACAGAACAATTTAAGAAGCAGAGGCTAACAAGAAGAGTCACACAAACAATGGGAAGAAAAGGAAACAATCCCCAAATGAAGGGAAAGGAGGAAGCCTCAGAAAGAATGCTAAATGAAATAGAGGCAACTCAACTATCAAATATTGAGTTCAAAGTGATCATTATCAGGAAGCTCAATGAGCTCACAGGGAAACTACAATGAACTCACTTCTAACTATATCAACATGAAAAAGGAAATAGAAACTATCGACAGGGGCCAAGAGGAAATGAAGAATATAATTTTTGAACTCAAGAACACAGTAGAAGGAATCAAAAGCAGGATCCATGAAGCAGAAGATGGGATCAACAAGCTTGAGGACGAAGTAGAAGAAAACACCCAGAAAGAGCAAGAAAAGGAAAAGAGGCTCAGAAAGAATAAAGAGGGATTAAGAGAAATGCAAGACAATATGAAACATAATAATATCCGTATAATATGGTTACCAGAAGGAGAAGAACAAGAGCAAGGGACAGAAAACCTATTTGAAACAGTAATGATGGAAAAGTTCCCTAATTTGATGACAGAAAAAGTCATACAAATCCAGGAAACACAGAGAGTCCCAATCAAGAGGAACCCAAAGAGGCCCACTTCAAGACACATCATAATTAAAATGGCAAAATTTCAAGACAAAGAGAGAATCTTAAAGGCAGCAAGGGAGAAACAGGAGGTAACACACAAGGGAGCCCCAATAAGGCTAGCAGCTGACTTCTTAATAGAAATGCTCGAAGCCAGAAGAGAATGGCAAGAAATATTCCAACTAATGAGAACCAGAGGCCTGCAACTAAAGCTACTTTACACAGCAAGGCTCTCAATCAAGATAGAAGGCCAAATAAGGAGCTTCCAAGACAAAAGAAGTCTAAAAGAATACACGTCCACCAAACTAGCTCTGCAAGAGATGCTAAAGAGACTGCTTTAAGGAAAGGGAGGAAAAGAGAGAAAGAGAGAGAGAGCGAGAGAGAGAGAGAGAGAGGAACACAGGTACGAAAATGGCAATGAATAAGTACCTATCAATAATAACCTTAAATGTAAATGGATTAAATGCTCCAAATGACGTGGAATAGCTGAATGGATAAGAAAGCATGAACCACACATATGCTGCCTACAGGAGACCCACCTAAGGACAAAAGATCTACACAGACTGCAAGTGAAGGGCTGGAAACAAATTTTCCAAGCAAATGGACAGGGAAAAAAAAAGCCGGGGTAGCAATACTCATACCAGACAAAACAGACTTCCAAAAAAAGGTCCATAAAGAGAGATCCAGAAGGTCACTTCATAATACTCAAGGGAAGAATCCACCAAGAAGACATAAACATTGTAAATACATATGCACCCAACATAGGAACACCCAAATACATAAAGAAAATCTTAGAGGACTTCAAGGAAGATATTGACAGCGGCACAATTATATGAGGGGATTTTAATACCCTACTGTCAAAAATGGACAGATCTTCCAAACAAAGTATCAACAAAGATATTGTGGCACTGAACAATGCCCTAGATGAAATGAACATAACTGATATATATATCAGTTATGTGTATATATATCAGTTTTATATATATATATATATATATATATATATATATATATATATACATATATATATAGATAGATAGCCCTCCATCCGTAAGAAGCTAAATACACATTCTTTTCAAATGCGCATGGAATATTTTCAAAGATAGACCACATGAAAGGACACAAGACAGGCATCAACAAATTCAAGAAAATTGAAATCATATCAAGCATTTTCTTGGATCACAAGGGACTGAAACTAGAAACCAACCTCAAAAAACCCCCCCAAAACCCCCAAAACACTCAAAATCATGGAGATTGAATAGCATGTTATTAAAGAATGGGTCAAGAATGAAATTAGGGAATAAATCAAACAGTTTCTGGAAACAAAAAAAATGAACTCAAAACCACCCAAAACTTATGGGACACAGTGAAGGCAGTCCTGAGAGGAAAGTAATTAGCGATATAGGCATACCTAAAAAAGACAGAAATATTTGAAACAAACAACCTAACCCTACCTCTACAAGAACTCGAGGAACAACAACAAAGACAGCCCAGAGCAGGCAGAAGGAAGGAAATAACCAAGATCAGAGCAGAATTAAATGACATAGAGACTAAAAGCACAATTCCAAAGATCAATGAATCCAGGAGCTGGTTCTTTGAAAACATAAACAAAGTCGGCAAGCCTTTGAGCAGACTCATCAAGAGAAAAAGAAATAACCCAAATAAACACAATCAGAAATGAAAGAGGAGAGATTACAACTGATACCACAGAAATACAAAGGACTGTAAGAAATTACTAGGAAGAACTGTATGCCAGGAAATTTGAAAACCTAGGTGAAATGGACAAATTTCTAGAAAAATATAATCTTCCAAAACTCAATGAAGAAGAAGCAGAAAGCTCGATAAACCAATAACAACAGATGAAATTGAAGCAGTAATCAAAAAACTCCTGGCACACAAAAGCCCTGGGTCAGATGGTTTCACAGGAGAATTCTACAAAGCATTTAAGGAAGAGCGAACCCCTATCCTTCATAGACTATTCCAAAAAACCCAAAATGATAGAAGACTCCCAAACTCCTTTTATGAAGCCAGCATCATCCTAATCCCAAAACCAGATAAAGACAAAACAAAGAAATAAAACTTCAGGCCAATACCGCTGACGAACACAGATGCTAAAATCCTCAACAAAATATTGCCAAACCCCACCCAACAGTACATTAAAAAGATCATACACCATGACCAAGTGGGATTCATTCCAGGGATGCAAGGATGGTACAATATTTGCAAATCAGTAAATTTAATACATCACATAAACAAAAGCAAAGACAAAAACCACATGATCATATCAATAGATGCAGAAAAAGCATTTGATAAGGTACAGCACCCATTTATGATAAAAATACTCTGCAATAGATGGAGGAATAGGTGGACGCACCGTACCTCCTCGCACAACCAAGAACAGAACAACAATAATTTACAACAATGATTTGCAGTCATAATATCAGAACTGTCAGAGGATTTATCTAAATGGAAGTTGGACAGCCAAGAAGTTGAAGTAGACCCGTACATCCAGACTGGTAGGGGACCACTAGCCGAGCGGGCGCAGGGCTGGCGCGGGTCGCAGGGGCGCGTAGGTCAGGGGAAATTTGGCGCAAAATCGGCGCGAAAGCAATCCAGGGCGCAGGAGCGCAGCGGTGATCCCTGAGTACGCAAGCAGCGGCTGGGGGAATCAGTGGGGCAGCGATTGTGGACCAGGGCAGAGCTCACGGCCCAGAAGCCCAGGGAAGTGTCTGGCTCCAGGAGTACGGAAGGGTCGCCATTGATCCCTCCTGTCCCCACTCCCGCTCCCGCCCCTTCCCCCACATATTACGTCACAATCTAGCGACTGGGGTGCCCAGCCCTGGTGAACACCTAAGGCTCCGCCCCCTACCATAACAAGAGCGACCAGACCGGAGAAAAAATAATAAATAAATAAAAATAAATAGGAGAGATAGGGAAAGACAGAAGACATGTTTCCAGCAGAACAGATCAGTCCCCCAGGACTCATCCTTTTGAGTGACCAAGAAATAGCCAATCTATCAGATGCACAGTTCAAAACACTGGTGATCAGGAAGCTCACGGAACTGGTTGATTTTGGATGCAAATTACATGAAAAAATGCAGTTTACCATAAAAGGGATGCAGGAAGATACACGGAGGAGAGCCAATAGTGAAAGGAAGGAATCTGAGTCTCAAAACAACACAGTGGACCAGAAGGAAGACAGAATCAACCAAGCAGGAAAGCATGATGAAATAAGAATTCAAAAAATCGAAGAAATGCTTAAGACCATCGAGGACACCTTTAAACGTTCCAACATCCGAATTATAGGGGTACCAGAAGGGGAGGACCAACAAGTGGAAAAGTTATTTGAACAAATAATAAAGGAGAACTTCCCCAAACTGGCAAAGGGAACAGTCTTCCAAGAAATCCAAGGAGCGCAGAGAGCCCCAAAGAAGTTGGACCCAAAAAGAAACTCACCAAAGCACATCATAATTACTTTAGCCAAGGTAAAAACGAAGGAGAGAATCCTAGAAGCAGCAAGAGATAAGGGGACAGTCACCTACAAAGGAGTTCCCATCAGACTGTCAGCTGATTTCTCAAAAGAGACCTTACAGGCAAGAAGGGGCTGGAAAGAAATATTCCAAGTCATGAAAGATAAGGATCTACATCCCAGATTGCTCTATCCAGCAAAGCTCTCATTTAGAATGGAAGAGAAGATAAAGTGCTTTTCAGATAAGGTCAAATTAAAAGAGTCCATCATCACCAAGCCCTTACTTTATGAAATGCTAAAGGGACTTATCTAAGAAAAGAAGATAAAGAAAAGACATGTATAGTAAAAGGACAGCAAACTCACAACTATTAACAACCACACCTAAAGCAAAACCAAAAGAAACTAAGCAAACAACTAGAATAGGAACAGAACCACAGAAATGGAGGGCACATGGGGGGCTAGCAGTAGGGGTGGGAGGAGGAGAGAGGGGGAAAGGTATAGAGAATAAGTAGCATAGAATGTAGGTTGAAAATAGATAGGGGGAGGGCAAGAATGGTACGGGAAAAGTAGAAGCTAAAGAACTCATAAGTATGACACATGGACATGGACTAAAGGGGGGGAACGTGGGTGGGAGAGGGGGTACAGGGTGGAGGGGAGTGAAGGAGGAAATGGGACAACTGTAGTAGCATAATCAATAAAATATATTAAAAAAAATACTCTGCAAAGTGGGAATAGAAGGAGCATTCCTCAACATAATAAAGGCCATATATGAGAAACCTACAGACAACATCATACTCAATGGGCAAAAACTAAAATCTTTTCCACTAGATCAGGAACAAGACAAGGGTGTCCAACTTCACCACTTCTATTCAATATAGTATTGGAAGTTTTAGCCACAGTAACCAGACATGAAAAGGAGATAAAAGGCATCCAAATTGGAAAGAAGGAAACAAAACTGTCACTGTTTGCAGATGACATGTTAGTGTACACAGAAAATCCTATAGACTCAGCCAAAAAATTGCTTGACCTAATAAATGCATTTGGCAAAACAGCAGGATACAAAGTCAATATCCAGAAATCAAAGGCACTTCTCTACACTATCAATGAAACAGCAGAAGCAGAAATCAAGAAAAAATTCCCATTTGAACTAGCAAAAAGAAAAATAAAATACCTAGGAATAAATCTAACGAAAGAGGTAAAAGACCTGTATTCAGAAAACTATACAACACTGAGGAAAGAAATCAAGGAAGACACAAACAAATGGAAACATATAAAGTGTTCATGGATCAGAAGAATTAACATCATCAAAATGTCTGTACTACCCAAAGCAATTTATAGATTCAATGCAATATCTATTAAAGTACCAAGGGCATATTTCACAGACATAGAACAAACACTTCAAAAATGTATACAGAACCATAAACAACCCCAGATATCTGCTCCAATTTTGAGAAAGAAGAGTAAAGTAGGAGGGAGCACAATACCTGATACCAAACTGTATTATAAGTCCACAGTAATCAAAACAGCCTGGTATTGGCATAAAAACAGGCACAGGGACCAATGGAACAGAACAGAGAGCCCAGAAATAAACCCAAGTGTCTAAAGTCAATTAATATTTGACAATGGGGGCAGCAACATAAAATGGAGTAAAAATAGCCTCTTCAACAAATGGTGTTGGGAGAACTGGATAGCTATGTGAAGAAAGCTGAAACTTGAGCACCAACTTACACCATACACAAAAATTAATTCAAGTTGGATAAAATATTTAAATATAAACCGTGACACCATTAAAGTCCTACAGGAGAACATAGGCAGGAAAATCTCTGATATTTCATGCAGCAACATTTTCAGTGATATGTCCCCTAGAGCAAGGGACATAAAGGAAGAATAAACAAATGGGATCTCATCAAATAAAAAGCTTCTGGCACACCTAAAGAAACAGTATTAAAATAAAAAGAGAACCAACCATATGGGAAAACATATTTGCCAATGATACCTCAGACAAGGGTTTAATCTCCAAAATATATAAAGAACTTACACAATTCCACTCTAAGACAAGCAACCCAATTAAAAAATGGGCAAAGGACTTGAACAGACACTTCTCCAAGGAGGACATACAGAGGATCCAGAGACACATGAAAAGATGCTCAGTATTGCTAGCTATCAGAGAGATAGAAATTGAAACCACAATGAGATACCACTTCACACCAGTCAGAATGGCCATCATAAACAAAGTAACAAACAACACAAGTGTTGGGGAGGTTGTACAGAAAAGGGAACCCTAGTGCACTGTTGGTGGGATTGCAGACTGGTACAACCACTATGGAAACATTATGGATTTTCTCAGAAAACTAAAAATGGAACTGCCTTTTGACCCAGCAATTCCACTGCTAGGATTATATCCTAAGAACCCTAATGCACCCCAGTCCTAAAGAACCTATGCACCCCAATGTTCATAGCAGCACAATTTACAATAGCCAAGTGTTGGAAGCACCTAGGGCCCATCAGTAAATGAATGGATCAAAAAACTATGGTACATTTACACAATGGAATTCTATGCAGCAAAAAGAAAGAAGGAGCCCCTACCCTTTGCAACAGCATGGATGGAACTGGAAAGCATTATGCTAAGCAAAATAAGCCAGGCAGTGAAAGACAAATACCATATGATCTCACCTTTAATAGGAACCTAAACAACAAAACAAATAAGCAAGCAAAATATACTAGACACTGAAATAGAGAACAGGCTGACAGTGACCGATGGGGAGAGGGGAGGGAATTTCAGGGAAAAGGGAAAAACTAGCGGGGATGGAAATGGGAGGGATTTAGGGAGGGTTGGGTGAGTGGACTGGTATGGGAGTAAGGATAGAAAACTGTACTTGACCAACGATTAAAAAAAAAAAAGCAAGGAACTACAACCAAATTACTCTACCCAGCAATTATTTTGAATCAAAGGACAAATAAAGAGCTTCCCAGACAAGAAAACAACGAAAATAATTCATTACCACCAAACCAATATTACATGAAATGTTAAAGAATGTTCTTTAAGAAAAAGAAGAAAAAAATAAAAATATAAACAATAAAATACCAATAAATACATATTTATCAACAACTGAATAAAAACACAAAATAAACTAACAAGCATAACAGAAACAGACTCAGAGATACAGAGGACACTTTGACAATTGCCAGATGGGAGGGACATTTGGGGAATGGGTGAAAACGTGAAGGGATTAAGAAGTACAAATTGGCTGTTACAAATGGTTGTGGAGATGTGTGCAACAGAGGAAATATAGTGAAAGGTATTCTGGTAGCTATGTGTGGTGTCAGATGGGTGTGGGATTTATTGGGATGATCACCTGGTATGTAAAGTGGTATCTGGTCACTGGGATGTACACCTGAAACTAGTACAGTACTGACTGCCAAGTGTAATTAAAAAATTTTAAAAATGATTATAAAAACAAGTAAAATGAAATATATAAATCTGGCAATCTTGGTGAAAAGACAAAGAAGCACAGAGAATATTAGGAACAATATAAGGGTTATAATGCAGAGTTTTAAATATTACCAATAACTTTGATGAAACAGAGCTTTCAAGAATCCTATAGCTTATGAAAACTTACTCAAGAAGGAATAGAAATTGGTAAGCATTTTTGAAAACTGTTCAGGAACATCTAGGAAAGCTGAACACGTGTGTGTCTCAGCAATTCCATTTCTGTACAATAGAAATGCAAACACATGCTCACCAAAAGCATGGACTAGACTGCTCTCAGCAGTACCAATATAGTAGTTAAAGACTAAAAACTATTCAAAAGTCCCCTAAATAGAAAGAATAAATTAAGGTATAGTCATATAATAGGAGCAGCAGTGAAAATGTATATATACTATAGTAATATACAACTAAATGGATGAATCTCTTAAATATGATGTTAAATAAATAAAACACAAAAAGTACATATGTATGATTACTTTTGTATATGTTTACTCTTATGCACGTATGTTATACTTCAATAAGAAGTTACAAAAAAATTAGAAAACCTGAGTAGGCCTCTAGCCATTAATGTAATTGAAATAGTATTTAAAAATCTACCCACCACAAAAATCTACAGGCGAATCCCTTGAAAAATGTAATGAATTGCTATCTTACACAAAATTTTCTAGAGAACAGAAAAAGGAGGAAAGCTGTTCACGTATTTTTTTGTGGCTAGTATGATTTCCCCCCCAAACCAGACAAGGCTATTATGAGAAAGAAAATTATAGAACAATTTATTTTTCATTTATGAATAAATGCAATAACCCTAAATAAGATATTAGTAAACTCTATGTAACATTGTTCAAAAATAATCAACTTATCTTACAAAATATAGTACTGTAATTCACACATTAATAGATTCAAGAAAAAAAACCCCAAATGCTCAATGGATATGAATACAATTTGATAAAACTACCCATTCACAAGACATTGAAGAGACAAAAATGCCTATTATCACCTCCTGCATTCAACATAAGACATAGCACAGTAAGGCCCAATCCAACCAAACATGAAAGAAAATGCAGAAGGAGGGAAAGGGAGAAATAAAACTCTCATTATTCACACATGAATAACTGTCCACCTAGAAATTGAGAGATAATAAGAGTACAAAATAAAAAAGTATCAATAACATTCCTCTACTGTGACTATTTAGAAAATACAAGTACAAAAAATTACTAGTTTACAAACAGAAGTAAAATCTATTAGGTACTTACTTAGGAATTGAATATAAAAAAAGATCTTTATGGAGAAAATAGCAAACTAGATTGAAGGATATCAGAAGACCTAAATGAGTGGAAAGACTCAGCACATTCCTGCCTGGGAGGACCCGATATTGTAATTTACCCACACACTGCCAATTTTAGTCTATAGTGGAGACTGCTGGTTGACTCTCAATATCCATATTCCCTTTTCTTTAAATATAGAGCTTTTTGGGGTGACACACACCTACTACACTGCTCAACTTCCCACTGTGTGGACTCAGTTCTGCAAATGGTATGGAAGCAGTAAGGGCAAGTGGGACTCCAAGAAAGACCTTAAAGGCAGGAGTGCACCCTTCCTCGTCCCATCCTCCTCTTTCCTGGAACTCAGGCAGCTAACCTTAGCAGTGAGGTGAAGCTTCAGGCTGAGAACAAAGCAGCAGCCAGGGAAAAGGAGTCGGGGGCTCAGCAAAACTTCATGCCACTGTCCTACCCGCCTGGTGCTGTCAATGTCTGCATTTCTTTACCTGAGAGACACATTTCTACCTTGCTTAAGGTTTGTTGTTTTGTGTTTTCTGTTATACAAAGCTAAACCTATTCCTAAGTGCTATATACTCAAAATTCAAAAGTGTGTGCGTGTTTTAGTGGACTAGACACCTAGAAGGTAAAGGTCAAAATTAGACATGAATTTCTTGAAGAAGTATAAGGGAGGATTTTTCTGTACCACTTATTAGGATTCACTGTTAGACTGTAGTAATTAGAGCAGAATGGTATTAACACTTGATAGGCAAACAGTACAAAAAAACAAGAGAGTCAAGGAATCAAAAGTAAACATGGCACCTGGTATATGATAAAGGAGGCATTACAAGTCAGTAGGAAAAAGAAGAGACTAATGAACAGTACTGAGAAAACTGGCTATAGATATAGAAAAAGATAAAATTAGACCTTTAGTTCATGCCTTACTTTTGTATATCAAAAATAAGTTTACATAAAAATAAACTGCACAGATGAAAGATTTAAACATGTAAAGCTATACTGTTAAAATTTTTTAGAAAAAATGACAGTATTCTTTATGTTATTGGGATAGGAAAGAATATCTAAATGAAATAAAAATATTCTAAGTGAAGTCAGTCAATCAGAAAAAGCTAAGAACCATATGATTTCACTCAAATGTGGGATATAAATCTAAAACTCATAGTCATAGACAACAGTTGGTGGTTATCAGAGGGAAGCAGGTAAGGAGATAGGAGAGGGTAAAGGGGGCCAAATATATGGTCACGGAGGATGGTTTAACTTTGGGTGGTGAACATACAATGCAATATACAGATCATGTATCATAGAAATGTACACTTGAAACCTACGTGATCCTATTAACCAATGTCACTCCAAATTTAATAAAGAAATATATTAAAATCATAAAGAGGATAGTTAAAAGTTATTACAAGTATGAACTTTTATATAACTAAAAATATAAAGTTGGTCCTGGCTGAGCAACTTAGTGTGTTGAAGTGTCTTCCTATATTCTAAAAGGCTACGGGTTCAATCCCAAGTCAGGGAACATATCTAGGTTGCAGGTTTGATGCCTCACTGGGGCACGTACGCAAGGCAACTGACTGATGTTTCTCTCTCACATCAATGTTCCTCTCTTCCCCTTCCCATCCCTCTAAAATAAATATACATATCTTTGGGTGAGGATTTAACAAAAACAAGTTGGAAGATAAAGTGTCTATTAAGAAAAAATGTTTGCAACATATAACTGACAAAGAATAGTACCTAGCATATATAAAGGACATCTACAAATCAATAAGAAAAAATGATTCAAGAGAAAAATGGATAATGTATATGACTAGGTAATTTCATATATTAAGTAAATTAGAGGAGAAAACCTGAGTCAAAAATAATAAGAAAAGAAATCCAACTTGCTAGTAATAGGAGATGCAACGTAAAACAGCAATAAGTTATTTCTTACCCCCAAGGCTGGAAAAAGTAAAAAGTCTAGCAACAGCAAGTATGGGGATGAAGGAAATCAAAACTCTACATATTGTTGATGAGACTATAAATTGGCACAAAATTTTGGAAAACAATGTGTCAAGATCTAGTAAAACTGAGGATGTTCTATGACCCAGCAATTTCATCTACAGGTAGCTACGAATACCTAATGGGGTATTTATAAGGATGTTATGTGAAGCAATGATTATAATATTTAAAAAATGTTAAAAAATTCAACTGTCCCTAGTAGGGAAACAAACTAATGGTTCTATTATATAAAAATTATTATATGAACAGCCAGAATCTAGATGTACATGAATAAATCTCAAAAATACAATGTTGAACAAAGAAAGTTGTACAAGAATATGTATATACAATACCATTTACATAAACCTAAAAAATACTCTGAAAAATAGTGTACTACTTAAACTATTTAGTGGATATACTCATATACCAGTAATTCTTTTCCCCACAGGGAATACTTAGCATTTTTGGTTATCTTGTAAGAAGGGGATAGGTGGAGGACAGGATGGTGATGCTGCTGGCATCTATTGAGTAGAGGCCAGGGATGCTGCTGCTAAGAATCCTACAATGCATAGGCTAGACCTCACAACAAAGAATGGCCCATACCAAAATGTCCATAGTGTCCAGGCTGAGAAACCCTATACCTACACATGTGTTAAGATGCAAACATGCATAGGCATCAGACATGACACACCAGTGATAGGACAGTGGGAAGGGGAATGAACCTTTCAATTTGTAACATTTTATTTCTTCAAAGGGAGTGAGAGTAAAGAGTAGGTAAAACAAAACAAAACTCTAATATCTCTACTCCTGTGATAGTGAAAATGTGCTTAAGAAGCAGAAAGTACAGGAGCTCTAGATTCTAGGATGTTTTGACACTAATCTGCTCTTTAGGGTTAAATGTGAGTTTCTACAAACAGGAAATGTTTCCTTTACTTTGTCTTCTTCAAAAGCAATAACCACATATTTAAAAGAGGAAAAAGGAAACAGCTTGCATTTTGAACAGTTGTTTTATGAAACAGCTGTTATTAGTTGGTAAAGGAGATTTTTCAAATGAAATAAAATTTCTTGTGAAAATAAACATCTAATTTTCCAAATGAGAGAAGTAAACACTAGTAATACTTTATCAAGCAGAAGTTATGTAGAATAGAACTCCACCTCTAAAGGCTTTGGCAGGTGTGGGAATGGGATGATCAGACGGTGTCTACACTGAGACGCTGGGGCAGAAGAGCTCTCTAGTGGCTCTCTGGGGGCTTGCAGCTCCCACAGGAGTATAGGAGCAGGGTGCACGGTCTATTCTAGCTCATAAGGGGCTCATGATCTCCTGGAGGGAAGACATGCAGAAATAGAAGAGTCAGAACATGGTAAGATGATATATAATGAAGAAGGAAGCTGTGGAGCCTCAGTTAAAGGACCAGAAACGTTCAGAGTGGACATTGACCAACTGCAGCCAAAGTACAGGGGTAAAACTGCACAGAGGATGGGCACTGAACTGAATTTAGAGGATATGGATGATTTCAACAATGAAGAGGAGACCAGTGGGACAAAAATGTTAGGACATTTTTGTCTTAACAGACAAAAATGGAGATAGACAATGGGTCAACACCTACTTTAAGAATCAAAGCAATGCTAAGGAGTTATGACAGAGGAACAAAATGGTATAGGAAACAGAAAAACTGGGAGCAGTTTCTAGAGCTAGAATACCTGGGTTCAAATCCCAGCTCTAATATGTACTGTGTGACCTTAGGCCTTAGTTTTGAAAAAACTTCTCTGATCCTTATTTTTCTCATTTGTAAGATGGTAATAATAACCATACTCACCTCATAAGGATATTATGAGATATAAATGAGTTAGTGCATGTAAAGCATTTAAGACAGAGCTTTAAAACTTCTAAAAGCTTATTATATATTAGCTATTATTATTATCTAATATCTGCATTATGTCTTATAGTGTTATTTCTTGTCTTCTTAACTTGACTACCAAATGCTGGAGGGGTACAGTGGGGGTAAAATTTGTACATATCCTCCAGGTGGCCAGCACAACTCTAAGTTCAGTGCAGCCTGGGCTGATTCCCCAGCGGAGGAGGTGTTTGGGTAAAGAGCAAAATGGAGAACAATTACAGAATGAGCATTATGGATATGATGGTTTAGAACAATTAACGTTTTTTCCCCCTAAAAGCACCCTCACATTACTTTTATAAACTTAGTCAATGGAAAAGAATTCATCATTTATTTTCAGTCTTTGGCTATTGGAAAGCCTTTATCAGGTTTGAAAGTGTAAGGCAGGTAGGTAGGGCCACCTCCACTGTACTGTGGCCTGTCTGTGCTTGCCTTTGGGCCATACTGGGGAGATTCTGGGGGAGAGTGTGGGTGCATTTCAAATGAGTGATATTACTGTTCAGTGATACTTACCTTAGGCACAGAGGAAGTAAGGAGGCACTTCTACAAGGAATACTAACCCTACTATTGACCATGATTTTTCAATATTCTTCACACCATGGAACATACAGAAAAAGATTTGTGTGACACACAGGCTAGTCAAAAGCACCTGCAATTAGCCTGGCAGCTTCAGGCTCTTCCCAGCTGCCTCAAGGGCTGAGGGAATCAATACCTCAGCCCATCTATGACCATGACACAGTAGTTGGGAAATTCTACTCAGACCCTAAGGAAACACCTATTTAATGTAAGCAGTCTACAATGGGGATGATCCACCACAGAGTTCAGAGACAGAAAAAAAACAGACTGTTTCAGTTACACCAGTTAAGGTAGAGTCCACAGAATTATTGAGTGTCTACTTATTCACCTGGTGGTTCCTTAAGCAATAAAGCTAGAGAGAGAATTAAGACAATGTCCCCACCTTTTGGAAGCTCATGGTCTGATATTCTAACAAGTAGTTTTTCCTTTTTCTTCTAGGTTACCAATAATAACCTTTGCCTGATCCAATGGAGCCCTCTCAGCTCTCTGCTTGACCTCCAGTGGCACTGGCCACTGCTGACCACTACCTTTTTGACACCTTTGTCTGAACTTTTGTGGTAACATACTTTCTTGGTCTCTTAAGCCCTCTAGTCATGCCTTCTCAGTGCTCCTTGGAACCATCTTCCCTTATTTGTCCTTTAAATACCTGTGCTTCTTTTTAAAAAAATGTTTTTGTTTTTATTTTCATTTTTTAAAAGATTATATTTATTTATTTTAGACAGAGGGGAAGGAAGGGAAAAAGAGAGGGAGAAAACCTCAGTGTGTGGTTGCCTCTCATGTGCCCCCTACTGGGGACCTGGCCTCGCCTGCAACCCAGTCATGTGCCCTGACATAGAGACCCTTTGGTTCTCAGGCTAGTGCTCAATCCACTGAGCCACACCAGCCAGGGCTAAATACCCATGTTTCTTAAGGCTGTTTAGAATTATTCCTCTTCTCCCACATTTCATCTGTAGGTCCTTGGGGCATTCCTAGGACTTTAGTTACCATGCATTTGATGCGGACACCTAAACCGCACTCTCCAATGTAGGTGCTTCACCTCAGAGCCACAACTGTCTCTTGGACCCTTCTTAGAAGTTCTAAAGACATCTAAAATGGAATATGTCTCAAACAAAACTCATCTTCAATCCCATATCTCTTCCAGTGTCCCCAATCTTGTTGAATGACATCAATATCCACCCATTGCATAAGCTGGATCACCAGGCTCTTAATTATAACTCCCAAATACATTTGGAATACATCCCTTTCCTTCTACCCTCACTCTCACCACCATCAAGGGTGGGGGCGGCTTCAGAGTGATTTTCCTAACATACAAAACTGATCATGTCACTCTTACCTAAAACCCCTTCAATGGAGACTTCTGGCCAAGATGGAGGCATAGGTAGACACATACACCACCATGTACAACCAAAAGAAGGAGGACAATGAATTTAAAAACAAAAAGTAACCAGAACTGTCAGAAAATCGAACTGTATGGAAGTCTACCAACCAAGGAGTTAAAGAGAAGACATTCATCCAGAGCAGTAGAAGGGGCTGAGACCAGCAGCCAGGGTAGGGAGGACATGAGGCAAGGAGGTGGCTAGTGGACTGGGAGGGCAAGGTGGCAGCTGGTGGTTCCATATTTGCATGCAGATAAACTGGGAGGAACAACTGGGGAACGAGACAGATGCTGCAACCAGGGTTCTAGAACAGGGAAACTAAAGCCTCAAACCCTCTGGCTGTAAAAACCTGTAGGGGCTGTAGCAGTGGGAGAAACACCCAGCCTCACAGGAGAGTTTCTTGGAGAGAACCACAGGGTCCTAGAATATACACAAACCCACCAACCCACCCGGGAATCAGCACCAGAAGGGCCCAGTTTGCTTGTGGGTAGCAGGGTAAGTGACTGAAAGCAGGGAGAGAGCTTAGCAACAAGCTTTGTTCCCTCTCTGACGCCTCCCCCATATACAGTGCCACAATGCAGTGAAGTGGTTGCCCCATCCTGGAGAATACCTAAGGCTTGGTTGCTTACCATGTAACAGGCATGCCAAGACAAAAAAATATGGCCCAAATGAAAGAATAGGTCAAAGCTCCAGAAAAAGAACTACCTGTGTTTTTTGGACCATAAGACGCACCTATGTTTTAGAGAAGGAAAATAGGAAAAAAATTTTTGAAGCAAAAAATGTGGTAAAATATTTAATAACATACATAACATAATATTTCACCAATGTAAATGTAAACAGAACTCAACAGCAGCATTAATCATTAATTAACAATTAAGCATTAATTGTTAATCATTATTCCTCCCAAATTTGGGTGGAGGTGGTGCAGTGCGTTTTATAGTCTGAAAAATACAGTAAGTGACAAAGAGACAGCCAACCTATCAGATGCACAGTTCAAAACACTAGTAATCAGGATGCTCACAGAAATGGCTGACTATGGTCACAAAATAGAAGAAAAAGTGAAGGTTATGCAAAGTGAAATAAAGGAAAATGTACAAGGAACCAACAGTGAAGGGAAGGAAACCAGGACTCAGATCAATGGTTTGGAGCAGAAGGAAGAAATAAACATTCAACCAGAACAGAATGAAGAAACAAGAATTAAAAAAAATGAGAGGCTTAGTTACCTCCGAGACAACTTTAAACATTCCAACATCTGAATCATAGGGGTGCCAGAAAGGAAAGGGGAAGACCAAGAAATTGAAAACTTATTTGAAAACACAATGAAGGAGAACTTCCCCAATCTGGGGAAGGAAATAGACTTCCAGGAAGTCCAAGAAGCTCAGAGAGTCCCAAAGAAGTTGGATATATGGAAGCACACACCAAGGCACATCATAATTATATTACCCAAGACTAAAGATAAGGAGAGAATCTTAAAACCAGCCAGAGAAAAGGAGATGGTTATCTACAAAGGAGTTCCTATTAGACTATCAGCTGATTTTTCAAAAGAAACCTTACAGGCAAGAAGGGGCTGGAAAGAAGTATTCAAAGTCATGAGAAGCAAGGACCTACATCCAATATTAATCTATCCAGCAAAGCTATCATTTAGAATGGAAGGGCAGATAAAGTGGTTCCCAGATAAGGTCAAGTTAAAGGAGTTCATCATCACCAAGCCCTTCTTATATGAAATGTTAAAGGGACTTACCTAAGAAAAAGATGACATCTATGAACAGTAAAATGACTACAAACTCGCAACTATGAACAAGTGAACCTAAAAACAAAAACAAACTAAGAGAGCAACTACAACAGGAACAGAATCACAGAAATGGTGATCACATGGAGGGTTATCAACAGGGGAGTGGGAGAGCAGAGAGGGGGAAAAGGAACACAGAATGAGTAGCATAGATGGTAGGTAGAAAATAGAAAGGGGGAGGGTAAGAATAGTATAGGAAATAGACAAGCCAAGGAACTTATATGTACGACCCATGGACCTGAACTAAAGAGGGGCAATGCTGGTAGGAGGCTAAGGTGGGAGGTGCAGGGTGGAGGGGAATAAAGGGGAGAAAAAACTGGGATGACTGTATTAGCAAAATCAATAGAATATACTTTAAAAATTAAAAAAAAACCTTCATGGTTCCCCAATGCCTTTCTAGTAATTTTAAATATTTATTTATTCATTAATAGCAGTCACGGACTCATTACTTGCTAAAAATACGCTTGAAAACAGGAAAGAATTCATGAGAAGAATGTCAGTGTTTTCTATTTTTGCCAGTCTTTTAGTGTCTGACTTAATAGAAGATAGTTGGATTCTCCTATCTCCTTTTGCATTTGATTCTACTGGATACTACTTTGGCTTCTGAAGTAGAGAAAAAAATCTAACCACATAAATGCATAGTTAGGGAGGGAAAAAAGCACAGTACATTAACAGCCTTTTAGATAACTGCAGATATTCTTTGATAATACTCAAGTCTCCATTGCTTCTAGGGTATAATTTGAATTTCATACCATTGCCTGCGAGTCTGCTTCCTGTGTACCATTTTCATGGTCTCTCTTACCACTCTCCCCTCACATTGTAGACTCCTTCCAGGAGCCTTCTCTAATACCCAAAGTCTGGGGTTTGATGCCCCTCTTCTGTGCTGTTATCTACTGTACCTCTCTAAGGACAGCACTTAGTACATTACACTTCAATTAGGTGTTGGCTGGCTGGAATGCCACAGCAGGCTGCAAGCTCCATGAGGGCCAAGACTATCTTGCCCTTGTCTGTAGATTCAGCTTCATGTGCCATCTGGCATATGTAGTATTGTACTTAAGAAATAATTGCTGAATAAGTGAATGGACAAATGCATAGTAAAGCATAATGCCAAGTTAAATTCTATGAAATTTTCTTCAGCGAGGACCTCATAGTTTTAAGATGGGGACCAAAATGGTAGGTTAATGATGAGTGTTGGGATGGAAGGGGTGGGAAGGGCTGAAGCAAGGAGGCTCAGAGAACAAAGCACAAGCCACCATCTCCCTCCACCGGAGGAACCAGTAGTTACAAAGAATCACTGCTGGGAGACATGGTGGTGCCAGTGAAATGGCAAATGGTAACTCATCATAAAGAGGATATTTGTAATTCACTGCACTGCTTCCAAGCACTCTTGGGAAGCTGCTGCTTGCAGTGTGAATATGAATGTGCTTAGTTTCATTCATTTGTCTTCTACGTGCAGTGTACTGTATGGGGCCAGGTAAAGACAGTTGTGACACACAGGAAAGTAACTAATTTCCTATGGCCTTGAAAGAGCTTAGCTGAGTTGACAAAACAAAGGTACATTAAAAACTGTCCATACTCGCTTCAGCAGCACATACACTACAAAACTGGAAAAATGCAGAGAAGATTAACAAAACCTAAACAAAAGCACTGAGGATGTTGCATGTGATTAAGGACTAAGTGAGAGGTATCTTATTAGACTTACAACTAATAATAAGCACTACTAATACAGAGGAAAGAAATATTACTGGGGGTATCATCAGCAATAATATCATGGAAAAACTGAAAAAAAAAAAAAAAAGAAAAACAAAACAAAATAAACCCCACTACCACTGCCAAACACACTAACAATGCATGAATTTATCACTTGGGTAAAGGAAGGAAAGGGCAGTCATGAGGCTCAGAATAAATCCCACTACATATTTGAAAAATGATTCATTGATAATTCCTTAAAAATATGAAGAGTAGAAGCAAAGGGGAGCCTCAATCTAACCATGTCATGTGAAGAGCCATACCCTTATACTTGTACAGAGTGTTATAAAGACAGTATATTACATCTTTTTGGGCTGTTTAGCAGCAAGCAGTCTTAGCAGGACTTAAACAAGAATGCTGGGCTAGTTTTATAGCTGTTTCACTTTTTTGTGTGTGGTTTTACCCTACTGACCAGTTTTGAGGACTCAGATACTATGTATCATACCATTTTCTCAGCAAAACAGAAAGCAGTTTCCATAGTAGTGAGATCAGGAGATGAAACACATCACTTTGCTCAGTTTTTAGAGCCTTTATCTTGGGAGGTAAAAGTTTCCAATGGCACCACTGCTCTCTCTCTGCCATGTCTCTTCCTCCTTCTTGCTCTGGTCAGCTAGAATTCTGAAGGCCATGGCTTTGCCTGTCCATTCCATTCTTGAGTTAGGAGGTCCAGTTCTGAGATGGCAGCAAGGAGAGGAGGGTGAAGAGGCACCAAGAGAATCTGCTATCAGGAAACTATGCAACACCCCAGGATGCAACTCAACAGCTTGGCCACTGTTACTCCTTGAAAGGAACACATAACTGGTGTGTGAGCCAACACATGTGTGTTCTGAGCTTGTGTTCAAGTGATGACTTTTCTTTTGAGAGGCCTGAGACTCCTACCACTGCCAATCTTAAACTTTTCCTGAGACATGGGTACAATTTAACAACAGGCTAAATTAGTTTCAGCTTTAGCTGCAAACTCAGGAAACACATGTATTTTCCCTTGTTTCAACAAAACACCTGTTAAATCTCTGTTGGGGGAGCCACACTGGGGCAGGGGAAAACTGTAAAAACAACAATAGGATTTCAATTTGGCTTCACTATTCCCCCTGGCGATTGGCTCTGGGTGAACTGCTTAGTTTCAGCTCCCTGTCTTTTGGGGGATGAGGATGAAGTGTGGTATTGGGAGTGCCGCACTGAGCCATACAGTGAATGCTCATGTCTGCTGTTTAGGAAAGACTGGCTGATGAACCACTCTTCAAATGCTGAAGAGAAATGAGAAATGTTGCATAGTTTCCTGATAGTAGATTCTCTTGGTGCCTCTTCACCCTCCTCTCCTTGCTGCCATCTCAGAACTGGACCTCTCTTTAATTCAGAGAAAGTCAGGATCAAAGATGTCCTCACCTTTTTTGGAGGTTTGCTTTTAATTTTGGTAGAGAATAGAAACACTCAACCTTTTCAGTAAGGAAGAGGTGGAGGTGAGGGATGGTGTGAGGGAGACAATGGTTGCTCCACAGACCTAACCTTACGTTGGGGACATCTGGATAGGAAGATGACACCTATCTCTTTTTTTAAGGCCCTTTTACTATCCTAATTTGACTTACATGCTCATAAACATTGAACACAAATTAAAGTAAGGACTGCACAAGATAAGAACTTTGATGCAGTTTCCTTTAAAATATAAATAAAAAAGTATCTTTCAGTACAAGGATTATTGATTTCTGTATTAATTCTTTTTGTTTCCCCTTCTCTGTTTTGCCAACTTTTTGGTCCTTTATTTTTCCTCCTTAACTTTAGCTCTCCATAACAATGATTAAATAAAGTCAAAATTAAATTAGTTCTGGTACTTGTTACCAGTATGTATTCTGACTGAAGAAGAGGTGAAACTCATTATTAAAAATGAGATTGGGGATTACTCAAGATTTCCACTTTCTTTTTATTAGCTCTTCCCTACGAGGTAGTCATTTTCACATCCTCAGTGATCATTCCCTTACTTGTCCTTCACCAAATACTATGCTGTGGCAGACTGCAACTTTCCTGTCAGTGACAGATTAGTACTGCCTGAAAGCCTGGGACTCTTTGGGCTCAACTCAACTCTCTCCTTTATACCTCAAATTCAGCCAATTCTGAAGTCCCACTGATTTTTCCTTTGAAAGGTGTCTGGATGACAATCACTGCCACTAATATTGTCCCCTATCCAATCTGTACACCATTACAGGTGACTTTTCATTATAAGCCCTTTCACAAAGCCACCCACCTCAAGTGAAAACCATACTGCATCATGTTTACTTTTGTCCCATTTTGACAGTCCCTTCCAAACCAGCCCCACCATAAATAATTTATAACCTTGCCCCTGCATGTTCCTTCCACTCATTGTGTCTCTCATATATTGCAGACTAGGACTGCTCAGATTGTGCCTGTCATCTGGCTGGTGTGGCTTGGTTGGAGCATCTCCTGTAAACTGCACAGTTGCCAGTTCAATTCCCACTCAGGGCATATACCTACGTTTGGTGCGGTTTCTCTGCCTCCCTTCCTCTCTCTAGAACACAAGTGGCAAACACAAGGCCCAAGGGCCAAACCTGGCCCTCTACCTTATTTCTACCTGGTGGCAATGCTGAGCTCTCGCTTAACTGTTAAGGAGTAGTTACATTTATACAGTCCTAAAATTACATTTGGCCCTTTGAAGGCAACTACAAGGCTGATGTGGCCCCCCTGTGAAAATGAGTCTGACATCCCTGTTCTAGCATCAATAAGCATGTCCTCAGGTGAGGGATTAAAAAAATTGTGCCTGTCACTTAAATTATCCCATCCAGTTCTTCTGACCACCTGTCCTCCTGCCACTTTGTACCGGGCCCAGCTGTTCTATATCTGTTAACTGGCTTCTTTCTGGACAATTCAAATCCTTACTGCTTCTCCTGTCTCTGCTGAACTTCTACAGAACTCCATGAAGCTGACAATCTTGGAAAAATATAACACTGAGTCTAGGTTTCCTCATCTATTAAATGGGAAGCTAGACTAGATGACTCAAATTAATTATGAGTTGTCTCTTCCTAATCAAAATGTTAAAGACTATCTTGAAGCCCAACAGTTCTCTCACAAAAAGAGATCTTCACTGTTTCAGCTGGGGCCACCTCCCAGAGCTGCTGTAGGAGAGATCTGCAGGCAGACACTGGTCTAGATCACCTCCATTTTATACTCTCCTGCATTACTTATGAGTACTGTCGTCATTGATCAAGAATCTCTAATGAGCCAAAAGCTCCTTGAGCAATCTGAATAGTTCTGAGCCACTATTAGAACTGCAGCAGTGGACAGTTTATAAATTAGGAAGGCAGATGCAGAGAAGTGAGGTGCTGTGCTGTGGCCTCACAGCCCAAAGCTGCAGCAGACTACACCTGCACTGGCCACCCTGGGAATCCAGTTTCGACATGCAAGTTGTACATACATCACTATCACTTAAAAGTATAATTTAAAAAAATCTCATTATTGCAAATCTGAGCTCTTATCTAGGACAGGAGATCATGACTCACTACTTTGGAAATTCCTGGGCTCCTGCTGCTTTATTCACAAAACCACGTCTATAACCCACAGCACCAGGCTGCAGGGTTTGAGCCTGGAGTTGGTTCCATGAAATTTGAGGCTTCTGAAGATGATCAGAAGGATTTTTCCTGAGAAACTCAGGGGTACCCCACTGCTCTGTCCTGCAGTAGAATTGCTTTCTGGTTTTGCAAACCCATAGGGATGGCTTTTTTGGGGTAGAAACTTGTAAAATAATTACAAAGTTGTGTTTTCTAACATAATTAAGTTTAACATTTGTATCTGCTTTAAGGTACATTTCTGAATTCATTCATGATTTTAAAAGGTGATAAAAATATAAAAAGAATTAGAATTGTTTATAACTTCTATTCTCTCCAAAAACTGAGTACATCATCATCATTTACTTGTTTTCTCAAATACTGTGAGATTGTGCCATACTCTTCTTTCTCATGAAGATACAAAGGTAGAATGGAAAATAGAAATGATTTTCTCAAGGTCACTTAATGAGTCAGTATTGGAAAGGGATTAGAATTTTGATTGATCCTATCTTTCTGTTCCGAACTTTGTCGAAAAGGTCAATATGATCAACTACAAGAGCACCAAAAACATAACTGTAGTTTCTTCTGCAAGGAGGTACAGGATGGAGACAAGCAGCTTACCTTTAATTTCATTTGAAAATAAAGTTCTAGCACCTAATTTTCATTTAGTTTGCAGATTTTTATCAAGTAAGCACTAGTAATTTATTCCACACCTGATACTATACACTTCATACTTATAAAAAGGTCATAAAACAGCTAGCTCTAACTGATTAGATTGCTTTGTTGACAAGGCAGCATAGCAACTTGATAACTGTTTTTAAAACCAAATTGCACCAAAAAGTGAAAGAGCGAATGAAGCTAAAAGGGAAAAGTGCTGAGAAGTATGCCACATGCTCGCATGCTATGCGTAAAGCTGTGTGGGTTAATCTAGGCTGAAAACTTGTTTCTTTTGGATTCAAGGTGGACTCCTTTTGTTTGCTGCCCCCCACCCCACACATACACAAGTATAGGTATATAGTTTTCAGATTCCATTCAGTATGTACTTCCTCCAGATACTATTTCTTGACAATGTCTGGGCTAAGTGCTTCTTCCAGAAGAGCGCTTATGACATTTTACTGTCATTGTCTCCTTCAGAGGAGGGATCATGCTGTGGTGGTTAGCACTTGTTTACTGTGGTACTCTCCAGAACCTGCCAGACATTAAATATATTTTGTGGGAAAGTTGTTAATAGAAACTATATGTTGGTGAGGCCAAGAGGTAAAGAGCTTACTCAGAGACCTAGCTAGCTGAGGGGGAATGACACAAACTGGTTTGATGGTTTGGCATGGGTTGGCACCTGACAGCATAAAGGTCCATTTGGTGGGTCTTACTATTTAAACACATTGAGGGATAATCATGTATACTGCAACATAGGTGCATCTCAAAAACATGATGCTAAGGGAAAGAAGCCAGTTACAAAGAACCAGATAATATATGGTTTCATTTATAAGAAATGTCCAGAATAGGCAAATCTATATGACAAAAAATAGAATAGTGGTTGCCTAGGGTTAGAAGGGTAGAAGGATTGGGGAGTGACTGATAATGGGTAGTTTCCTTTTTGGTAATAAAAATGTTCTAAAATTGAATGTAGTGATGGCTGTACAAATATGTGTCTACACAAAGAACCAGTGAATTGTATACTTTAAGTAGCTGAATTATGTTATGTGAGTTCCATCTCAAGAAAGCCATTTAAAAACCTAAAAAACAAAAACAAAAACAACTGAGTACCTGAGAGCACTTTTAATACACTAAAAATATTTTACTAAATTAAAAATACTTAATAAAAAACACTTGATTAATGACAGAAACTCTCATGATTTGCAAGGCAGATATGACTCATAATAATGCACAGGTTAGATGTTACCTAAAAACTGTTGCTGGGGTGGATAAAGAGAGAAAACATTTTCAACAGCCACAAAATGTACTAAGAGAGGGTGAGAGAATGTAGCTAACTCAATTCAAACCGAATACTGAGAAAATAACTGAAATACATGTACAAATAATGGTGAGCAAGTCAACAGACTGCTCAGTGATGATCATCTAGAAATACTGGTAGCCCAAGGAAGTGAAGAGGTATTGAAAAAATTAGCACCAACTAACTTCACTGCTTTGTTGACAAAATTTCCAATTGGCTTACACCAAGCATGATACATCTATAGTGGACTTCACTTTAATTCTACATCTAAAGTAAATGTAGATTTTATAGGAATACCTTATGGGAAGTTTTATCACCAGTTTTATTTATGTTGTGATATATACAAGCATACCTTGGAGATATTGCAGGTTCTGTTCCAAAGCACCATATAATAAAACAAGTATTGCAATAAAGAGTGCCATTATCTTTTTGCGGGTGGAGGATCCTGCCTTCAATTTATAAAAAAAGCAACATCTGTGAAGTGCAATAAAGCAAGCTCAATAAAACACGGTCTGTCTGGAATATCTGTAACACCATTATCGTCATCAACTAACAGAGAAAATGGCTGTCACACAAATAATGGACAGAATTTAGACTTCCCAGTAAAAAGCTGCTGTGAAAGCTGCTAGCTACATAATCTTCTGGAGCAGGGGGTTAGCAAAGTTTTCCTGTAAAAGGTCAGATGGTAAAAGTTTTAGGTTTTGAAAACCAAATGGCAAAATCGAAGACATCACATAGGTACTTAAAGAACCACTGAGAGTGTAAAGACCATTCTTAGCTTTGGGTTTGGTCCATGGGCCATAGCCAACTGATGCTTGTTCTAAAGGTTACAAATTTTTAAGAGTAATAACTATCAGTTAGCTTCTAAATCAGAGGACTCTCTCAAATTTCCTGAAAACCAGAAAACAGGTGCCCAATGTATCATAATAACTAATATTTGACAGATCTTTCTGGTATATAAAGTAATTTTCTATGAAGTATTTTATCCTCATGACCAACCTATTGATAGTGTAAAGATCTGCCTGTCAACCCAGGGCTGATCCCTTAACTGAAAATTCCTTGCTTTCTTCATTTTCATATCCTGCTGTTTTTCTACTGTGCGTATATGGGTTTCTTCCATTATGACTATAAAAAAGAGGCAAATATGTGCTGGGAAGCTGCAGAGACTCATGCAGCAACCCCACAGTTCAGATGTTCATTATTAGAGGAGAGTTCAATGGCTGCTCTGGAGTTTTGAATGCACAGAGGTTCTGCAAAGCATGACTGTGGCCATTTACTGTCATTCAGTGAGCAAGCACCACTTCACCACTATGAGTATCCTGAAAACACAGAGAATCCTCATCATCTCCCAAGTGGTCTTCTTTCTCCAGTGTCATATTTTCAACTGATCATTCAAATTATGGGCAAAGTAATCTTTCTTAAATACAAATCTAACTTACTCTCTTATATAAAAGGTTTCAGTGACTCACTACTTCTTGCAGGACAAAGGAAAAAAGAACTCTTAATTTGGCACAAGACCCCTATGTCCTGGCTTCGGCTTTCCCCCCAGACTCATCTTTCACTGTCTCTTCCTTAAGAAAACCCTGAGCTTAGGCAATGTTGTTCCCACAGCTGTCTGGAGCCCCTGTGCTTTTCCCACAAGGTTCCCTTGGCCTGAGATGCTGACCACATGTTGGCCTCTTCAGGATTCCCCTCAATCACACAGGGATTTGCCCTGCAGGGGGAGAGGGTGGAACCAGAACATTCTTTTTGCTGCATACAAACTCCAACAGCAGCCTAGCATTTAGTATTGACTCATCTATCTTCCCCTGTTGGGCTACAAACTTACTGATGTTCAGGGCAGTGTCACTCTCTCTGAGTTTTGCACTGTAGCAGAACCAAAAGAGACATAAATAAGTAAAACACACAGCTCCTGTTCTTCAATGGGTCACAGGCTACTTGATGAATTAATAAAACACAAACCTGTGCAAAGTTACATAATAGATTTGGCAGTGGAAAAATAACCCACAGCTGCAAGTACCAAAATGAATGAGATGTCACCAACCATGGAGCCAGCAACTCAGCTAGGGGAAGAGGACTCACTCTGAGAGTAGGAGCTGTTGAGAGTAGAACTGAAGTTTGTCCAACACACTGCCCCTACAGAAATTTGCAAAGGAGCGGGAAAACTGAGGGTGTGAAGGGAAATGAGAAATAGAAGAAACTACAGCATTACTATGGAGTAAACTCAGATTTCACCACCATGAGTCTGTGACAAAATTATCCAAGAGCTTCTGAGTAGTTAACTACTGTGAAAGTATTCAGAAAGATCACATCACTGTGTTTGATGATGAACTTAAGGTCTTTGTACACTGACTCTCTCAGCATTCTGATCTCAAGTTCCAGATGAAGCAAGGTCTATGGAGTCATCACACTGTTTATTGTCCTTTAGAACCACGTAATTTGTATATGTTACAAAGCCTATTAAAAGTGTTTTCAGTAGCATAATGCCATAGTTGACTTTCAAGACCATAGATGTGACTACTACACAGCAGATCAGAACAGAAGTGGTGCTTGTTCTTGCTCCATTTCCATTCCTTGCATTATTTCTTATGTGCTGCATTCCCACTGAAACTCCTTTCAAAAGTGAACCAATTCTTGGTGACTCTACTGGTCTTTTCCTGATCATTATCTCATCTTGGCTTTTTTGGTGGCGAGGGGTAGCAGCTCAATCTGTTGAACATGCATTCTTCCTAAAACATTCTACTCTTCAGGCTCCCTGAACTTTCTTGGTTTTCTCCTCTTCTACCCACCCCCTGCCCCTGGAATTCCTTTTCTTTCTCTTTGCACTCTCTAAACATGGGTTTTGGGCTGTCTTTAATGGTTTGCTTCATGCTTGTCCTTTCAGAGAATATCTATATACTTTCTTGCCCTATTTGCCTGTATTCAGTACATTAAGCAATTCTGTAAATATTTGTTATACACATATTTAGTCATTTATTCCCTAATATGTGAGTTCCTACTATGTGCCAGACAGTGTCCACATACTGGCAATTCAAAGAAAAAAGTCTCCACCCACCCCAAGACACACTATTGTTCGAGAGGCAGGAGTGGTGAGTGTCATGAAAGATATCCATGTGCTATAAGAACAGGAGGAGGATCAGACCCAGCATGAAGGTTGGAGAAGGCTTCCCAGAGGGGGTGACATTTGATGTGAACACTGAAAAGGGAATAGGAGTTGGGCAAGGAAAAATTGTATATGTGTGTGATAGGGAGTTGGTATGGGGGAAGTTTGTTTTAGGCAGAAAAAAGGGCAGATGTGAAGACAAGAAGTGAGGAACAATGGGCTGGGAAAAGCTGCAAATAGTTCCATGGTTAGCCCAAAGAGCTGCACATGGGGCTGGAAGAATATGGCTAAAAAGCAGGAAGAGGACTTGTGTAATGAGTTTTAACTTGAAAAGTTAAAACTTGAAAGCTACAGGGGGCTTCTGAAAGACTTCAGTAGAAGAAAAACAATCAGATTTCTGTTTTAAATGAGATCACTCTGGGATGAACTATGGGGCAAAGTGTGGAGAGGAAGACAGTTTTGACAATATGTTAGGTAAGAGCCTACTGTAGAAATCCATATTTCTATTAAGTACAAAGACTCTAGGGTACTTAATCAGGGGAGGAGGAAAAGAAGGATATGGATGAATAATGGAAAAGTCTAAGGTGAAGGCAAGATTTACTGGTTTGGGCTTTTGTGTAGATAATGGTGCTTTTCATCACGCTAGGAAGTGAGAAGGAGAGGCAAATTTAGCAAAGAAGTGGCAAATTTCAAGTGCCTGTGGAACATTCAAATGGAGATGTCCAGCAGAAAGTAGGATATTTAGATCTGGAGCCCAGGAAGGAGGGAGGTCTAGTCCATAGATCTTAAGTTGGGAACCATGAGTTTACTATAACAGTGGTAAGAGTGATGGACTGGGTGGGCCACCAGCTGGGAGTGTCTAGGGTGAAAAGCTCACCAGGCTGAGGAAGGAGTAAACCTTCAGAAACAACGCAGTTAAGAGGTGAACAGAAGAGCTCAATGAAGAGACTTCCATTATCCCAGCTAAGGCATTCATATAGCTGAGAGCTGGAATTAAAAAATCACTTTCTATTTGTCTCTTCTTCCATGTTCTCTCCTTTCTCCCACCCATCTTACATACCACAATAAGATGAATTTGTCTGAGATAATTGTCCTGCCTTTATTAGTAACTAAACCACTTTTCACTGCTTACAGTGTCAAAACCCAAACTGGCTGTCAGGTTTAAATATCCCACCCTCTGTTATATTTGCTGTGTTATTTCCCGTTTCTCACTTGCTCTCCTACTACACTTCCGTCAAACAGGTCTCCCTGAATTCTTCCCTTTCCAGGGCATTTTTCTTATTTCTATGCCTCCCTCAGTCTTGCTGGTCCTTTACCCTGGAATAATCTGCTCCATTCTCTCTGCCCATCCAAATCTTGCCCATCTTTCTAGTCCTAGAAATCTCTTTTTAGGTATCAGTCCACATTGATGATGTTCTTCTTGGATATCTTCCTGTTCTGGGCACTCCTGTCAGTATTTCAGTGTTCTCAGATGTTTATATAATTTGAGTATATCTGCCCAAGCTTCCTGAAGTTGATTGCAAACTCATTAAAGGAAAGGACATGTTTTTCACTTCTTTTGTGCCCAAAGAGTACCTACCAGTTTGGGTCAGAAGTCTCAAGTATCAATCAACAGAATGACTGTGACCCAAATGAGAAATACAGGAGGTGGCTAACAGAAAGCACTCAGAGCTTCCAGGTGATGAGATGAAATACAACAGAAAGCAGACACACACACACACACACACACACACACACACACACGCGCGGAAGAAATACACTGAAATAAGACTTTAGCATTACTTTGAAATTACAAACTGCAGACATATCAGTCTAATATATAGTATGTAATTAGTAACTGAAAGACTTTCTGACCAAATAAACTTAGGGTTCTATGAAAAACATCTGAAAATCAACATTTTTAAAACATATAACAGATTTACTTTAAATGCAATAACAGAATATAGAGTTACCTACAATAAAAAGTACAAGGACATTAAAAACAAAAAGATTAAAAACATATAGAAGATGGAAGCAAAAGTTCTAACTCTGGATTAAAGTTAATTTGATTGAACATTAAACTTGGCACTGAGTTTTCTGCCAGCCAAAGCAAAAAAGGAAAGAAAAGAAAATCACCAGGAGTTCCTGAAACTAGGAGGCAGCCTAGTTGAGGCAGGAGCTAGCATAGTAAGAACTCTGAGACTGAGCTGCTGTTACTGGCAAGCATCTAGTATCCTGGTTGCCAGGAAACGCCTTTTAGCATAGGTAGAAAGAATAGTAAGCCAAGGCAGGGGAGGAAGAGGAAGACTTGTTTCCCCAACTAAGTCAGCAGTCCTGAGCCTGGTCTGATAATATTGTCAGGTGTTCAAACATCACAAGAAACACTATGTTAGTACGGGGGGAGGGAAGTCCTTGAATTTCTGTGCAGTGTTTCCACTATCTGGGAAGCAAAGCTTTTGAAACTGTACTTTCATCCCAAGGCCTGAAAGGTGGGAAAAGGTCCACAGTGCCCAAAGAAGGAGCCCATAAAACAACTTTGGTAACTGCCTACCTCTCTGGTCATTATCTGTTTTACAAGGCAGTCCTTAATGCTTAAAGAAAGAGTCCATAAATAACTTTGGGTAACTGTCCCAACTTTAACTGCCTCTTGTCGCTTATCTGTTTTACAACAAGATGAATAAATAGAGTCTGGAGCAAGCTAAGGATCTGGGCTAACAGACCCCCCCACATACCTAAATTGGGTAGCCACATCCCCACCCCCCCGTGAAGTTGACACCACCTTTACGTGTCAATCAATCTGTAACTTCTTTATCCCCATCCCACCAAATATATGTCCTCAGAACAAAGGACTTGTGATCTTGGCTCTCTGCCTGGCCCCCTGGCCTCAAGCCACCCCGGGCTTGCCATCCCCCACCTTACTTTTCCCACCCTGTTTTGCCCTGAACCTATACCTTTCACCCCCAACCCCCACCCCCAACCTTAGCTAGGCCTGTTCTCTTCCACAGGAACAGATCACTATAATAAACCCTGATTGCATGCTAACACATTTACTGATTGGTAATTCTTTACATGCATCAGCAAGAAGAACCATACCTGGTTCTGGTTCTCCTGTCAACATAATGAAGCATCAGAAGCAGAGGGCTTATGGTCAGACAGATCTGCATCCCAATCCTGCACTCCCATTGGCAGATGTGTGTCCCTGGACAAGGCAGCACCGTAAGCCTCAGGGGATATGAGGGAACTAGCTATTATTTCTCAAGGCCCAGGTTGTGAATAAATGAAGGTGGAACTGAGTAAACCTAGGACTAAAGAAATAGTGTGCTCTTCACTCTCCAGCAGACCAGTCAACGTAAAGCTTCTGTCAAGAGTCCAGGGGCTGGGATTCTGAACCCCAGACCTACTGGGGGCAAGGCCAGCCTTGGAAAGTGGAGGAACCTGCCAAGCAGGGGCAGAGTCAACAGACCAAAGGACATCACTTCATAGTTGCCTGGCTTGCATGTACTCTGCAGAGATTTTGGTCTGTTTTATATGGTCTTTGTCATTGATTTTGGGGCTATATAACTTGGCAGGTCCTGTGGTATTGAACGTATTTGTAGAGGGGAAAAATGGTGGGATTTGCAGTACGCCACATGTAGAAAAGCACAATCTAGATCCCTAGGGTTCTGGAGCAAGAATGTGTATCTATAGCAGAGAATTATAGCTTTTGAAAAACTGTTGCTGGACCCTGGGGATAGGGTGGTCCTGATCGTGGGCCTAAAGTGAGCATGTGGTCAGAAGTGTAAGACCTACCAAGTTTTAAGGGTAGGTGTACCCAAAGAAATCCATCCTCAAATGGAAGTGGTATATCTAGGGTCAGCATGAGCAGGGCTGGGGGGCACAGGTGAGCTACAGAGGCAGGTATGCCTAAGACCACCATGTCAATTACCATTGTTGCACCAAAACCTCTTCCTCAGTTCACACCTCCTGCCATATGGGGGTGGGTCCCTTATGGCAAGTAACAGAGGAGGGAAATGGCCAAATTTGGTTCACAGGTAGATTGGCTCAGTACACAAGTGAAAGCTGAAAATGGACTGTGGCTGCACTATAGCTCCACTCAGGGGTGATCTTGAAAGACAGTAATGAGGGGAAACCTTCCCAATGGGCACAGCCTGGGCAGTCCATCTGGTTACCTACTTTGTGTGGAAAGAGAAGTAGTCTGAGGTAATAACATATATGGAATCACTGGATATGGTAAATGACTTAGTTGGTTGGTCAGGGGACTGGAAGGTAAGGGACAAGGAGACCTGAGGAAGAGACATGCGGATATAGCTAAAGGAATAGGCATGAAGCGTGACATTTGTTTTATTAACGTCTAACATGGACATCCACCACAGAAGAGGGAGATGGAATGACTTTGCTGGTCAATATCAGCCAGCCAGCAGTCACCCCAGTGCTGGCACATGAACAGAGAAGACATGGTGGCAGGGATGTAGGTTATGCACAGCCTGACTCTCTAAGCAGCAGAGAACAATGCTGAGCCCAACACACCACCATCCCTCAAAGAGAACCAGCGCCATTATCTGTGGTGTACAGAATGCTTGTTTTACTGACCACAATTCCAAATCATATCACATCAGACCACAAGGTCCACTTACAGCAAACTAGGCGCAGCAGTGGCAAGACTGTGTAATACATAAATCCTCTCACTACCATACAACTTGCCAGACCAGTGAAGGTACAAGTGAAATATCAACTTAGAGATGGGACTCTTTAAGATGGCACTCCAGGTTCTAGTGTGCAGTTTAACCCCAAAAACTCTGTTGGGTTCCCAGCAGGAAGAACACATGGATCTTGGAAATAAGGGGTGAAAGAAGTGGGGCTGATTACCCTCCCTCCTAGTGATCTGTTTGGGGAATCTAGGCTTATCACTGCATCTCTAAATTCCATAGGTTTACAGAGCTTGGTTCACAGAAAGGGAACCCTTCCATTAGGAGAAAAAGCAAGACTGTCTTACATTTTAAGTTGCAGCTGTTAGCCAGTTATTTTGGCCTCTTGTGCTCCAAACCAGCAGGCAAGGAAAGAAGTCATTATCCTGGCAGAAGTAATTAACCCTGATCATGAGGAAAACGCATTGGTTAGGGTAGAAAAACGCGGAGGTGTAACAGGGTGGCAAGGCCAGATCATTCCGGAGCAGAAGGGGGGCCCCAGAAGTGGTGCCAGAACTACTACCTCCCCTCAAAAGGGCAGAGAGCCAAGGCTGCAGATAGAAGCAGACTGCAGGAGATGGGAGACTGCCCCAAGGCAACTGTAAACAAAGCCTGGTAAACCGCCCAGCTACTGCCTCAGACAACTGTAAACAGTCAGCCTGTGTGGCAACAGGCCAGAGAGCTCAACCAGCAGGAAGGGCAGAGCTGTGCTCCCCAGAGGGACAACTGAGAAAGTTGGGAAGCACTGCAGCCCTAATCTGAG
Organism: Phyllostomus discolor; assembly: GCF_004126475.2. NCBI lineage: Eukaryota > Metazoa > Chordata > Mammalia > Chiroptera > Phyllostomidae > Phyllostomus > Phyllostomus discolor. The sequence goes on along the minus strand of NC_040913.2, from coordinate 53,595,449 downwards.
CTGGGGCATGTTTCCATATCCCTGGGGCTACTGTAAATAATAGTTTAGCTAGGTTTAGCTCCACCCAGGTAGAGGGAGGTGGGAGCTTTGTACTGAGGCTGCACAGGGCCAAAAGATCAAAACACCTGTACTTGACTGGAGACTCTGTCTCCTGCACAATCGTGACTGGAAGAGGGTCAAAGACAAATACGGCAGACACGGCCCACCATTGGTTAAAAAGCTGGACACTCCCACAGTGCATCGGATTTGGGGAGTAGGCATTTAAACAAAACATGAGCAGAAGCCTGGGCTGTCTTCCCTGCCTTATGCCCCTGGTTGGGGAGCACTTAGGGCTTATGCCTAGCACAGTTGGAGGCCAACTTCTGGAGCCAGGATCCCACGTTGGGATGTGTGCCTTGCCGGGTGCCATCCCTTGGGTCACTGTGCAACATGCTGCAAGTGCTCTGGACTGTTTCCTCTCTCGCCCTGAGAACAGCACATGGAGGTGTGAGCTGGGAATGTTCCTCTGCCTCCAGGGCACAGGCAGCCTTGGGTGCCAGGGCTCCACGGATGGAGTTTCCCCTGCACAACTGTCTGAAGTGATCTGGCAGTCCACCCTAGACACCAACAGAGAGAAAAAGCTGTGCAAGGTGATGGCAACTTTGGCACCAGAGAGAGAGGAAGAGGGAGAGAGAGAGGAAGAAAGGGAGGGGGGGGGGGAGAGAGAGAGAGAGAGAGAGAGAGAGAGAGAGAGAGAGAGAGAGAGAGAGAGGGAGTGTGTGCGCCTGGAGCTGGAGAAATACAGAACTGTTTGAGTAACCACTTTGGGCTAGAGATAAGCAATAATGGGTAACCTGGATTTGGACTTGAATCATTCTGGTAACAAGGGAATTTCTGTGCTTTGTAGAAGAGGCTGGCTTGGAGCAGGAATGCTTCCAGCTCCCTCAAATTGAGAACTCTGTTACTAAAAACCTATATCCTTCCCCACAAATCTTCATGTTATGCTGCTACAAGGTGGCAAGTGCCTGGACCCCGGGCTGCTGGGTTATAAAGGTAAGATTGTGTATAGCACCTGGTCATCCACTAGGGTGTCTCTTGGTACTCCCTTGCTCAGTTTTCTCCAGTAAATGGACAAGTGTTGCAGACACAGCCTGGGAAGGGCATGGTGCCAGGGGTGAGGGCACATGTCACTTTCACCAACTAAACCTTCTAGCTAAGAGTGAGGGATCACTCGAATGAACAGTAGAGGAGGGAGATGACAATCAGTATGATCTGGAGACCTCCTTTGGCAGAGAGGGATGTAATTTATCCTACTAACCTTCCTTTTGAAAGCTTCTCCTAGGAAAAGAATGTCAATGGAATCTTGGAAGAACAGCTCCAAAAATTAAGAAAACCAAGAAGATCCAACCAGCACAATAGATGGATGCTGTGGTCTGCTGCCCAGATCCCTCACATCTCCCAGAACTGAAGTGCTCAATCCTTGTACTACTGGCAGTGCTAACACCAGATAGTTCTCAAGGGACACACCCCCTGTGGATGGTGTGTATCTGAGGAGAGCCAGTCAGTCCAAGATCTGCAATCAGCAAACAACGACTGGTTGGTGGAAGCTTAGTTTCAGCTCCGTATCTGAATTGGGGACAACTTGTAAGGGTTCTTCCAACCCCAGAGCCCTTCATAAAATTAGCTCAGGTCTTTTTTTCTTTTTGTAACTGTTGTTCAACATCTATCTCTGTCTTTCACCATATGCTTGGGGACTCCAACCTGAGAAATACCACTTTTCTGCCTTGCTCATGAGCACAAGATCCATAGCTATCTAAAGGGGAATCTCCTTCCAGGTATTCCCAAAGTAGCTCAGTCAATATATTTCCCCCAAGTCTGGTCTTCTGACATTGGTGAAATGGTGCTGTCATCAATCTATCTTGTTACCTAACTAAAAAACCTCAGAATCATACACTACTTCTTCCTCTCCTCCACAGCTCTAGGTTCATTCTACCTAGAAAATATTTATACTTACCATTATTCAGTTTTTCAGATACCAATCATTCCAAGTTCTTCTATTTTTCATTCTTCTGTTTCCTTGAAGGGTCTACCTTCTCTTCTTGCTAAATACAAGGCTTAGTCTATAGCCTATATTCATCTTGGATGTAATTTTCTCACAGAACTTCTCTAGTACCTTGCTTTCATCTCTCAATCCTACAAAGCTGACTCCTTGATCTCAACCTCCAGCTTTGACCTCTCTAAGACAGGTGACTATCCTCCATGTTGAAGTACATCATGGGTATCTTTAGTGTGTGTTCCAGGTTCACCTTAAATTCAAATACATCTGTAGGGAATAACCTTCATTTCTCTCTTTCACCTGTAGACTCAGCCCACTGATTAAGAGGCTTCCTTCTTCCCAACCCAGATATGAACTGAGAAATATATCTCCAACAGGATACCAGGAATGTAACAACTGATTCCACTTCTTCAGATCACTGTGAGGCGTGCAGACTTATGTCCCACAACCAGTGAAGGCAGGAGATAGGGAGACAGTAAGTGAGAAAAGTATGCTCTCTCATACCCCAGAGGGTAAAGAGCAAGGAGAGAAAAAATAAAAAGCCCAGCATACTGCATCATAGAAGTGTCAAAGAAAGATCAGGTATGAGGTTTTGGTCTGACATACAGGGTGGGGCAAAAGTAGGTCTACAGTAGTGAGAACATGAAACACAGCATGTGTTTCCACCTTGTATAGTAACCCTTGAAAGACAAGTGTGGTATCAGATTATTTGGATAGAGCTGTATATTACAGACAAATGCTCAAAATTTCCTGATGATTGAACACAAGGTTAAGAAAACAAAGTATTTATTTGATTTACTTGTGGGCTTCTCCTTTGAAAATTTTCTTACCTTCACATTCTCTCTATTTCAACCAAAGAAAATCAAGAAGTTTTACATTTGCTTTTCACTTCAGAGCACATGATAATAAGCATTTTTAACAGGAAGACACTGTGGCTTTTACAAGATTATAAAAACAGATAAACATCACGTCTTGTTAACTAGGTTGGTGTTTCTCTAAGAAATAATGTTCATCTAATAGAAGCAAAACAACAATGTCCAGTTTGACCAGTTTTTCAGCTGCAATTTATTTTTTTAACTTGAAAAGAAAACAAACTGTGTCTAGCCACTAATAGAGACCTATAGCTATTCAGAAACTTGTCAAATATCCAAGCTGCAATGCAGAGGAATAAAATATAGTCTCTACCACACATATAGTCACAGAGGAAAAATTTACATAGGCCACTGAGTATTTTTGAATTTTTAATTATTATTGTTTACCTGTTGCTGCCTTTGTCGCCTTGCCTGTGTAAACTGAGACAGCATCAGCTGCCGATCAAGCACTTCCATTCTCTGCTGTCTCTGGATATCCACTGTGGCCCCCATCCCAATTCTGGCTTCGGTGGTGGGTTCTGAAGATGAGAAGATAGGTTCAAGCGTCCACGAAAAGAACCTTGCCATCCAGCTAGGGATGTACAGCACCTGGTGAACTTGTAATATTTTGCTGTTGTAGCAGATACCGGAAATCTAAAAGAAAAAAGTTCAACTGGATTGTTTAAATGCAGTAAAATTTTAAAGAATGTATTTAATATAGCTATCAATAACCACAAAATACTTCAGATGGTATTTTTCTTCCTTTTAGCAGTATTAGGTAATAACCAAAATTCCTACCAAGCTGCAGAATACTAAGCTGCACAAATCAACAAAAATTTAATTACTAAGCCGCACAAATCAACAAAAATTTAATTTATTTAGTAAACAAATTTGCTTTTATTAAATTAGGAGAGATAGCAAAATCCTAACCATCTAACAGTCAAAGTACTGGTAAAATATTTTTAACACAATGTTTTCATTTTATAAAAACCACAGAAGATCTGATTATCAAAATACTTTCACACACACTGTGGTTACTTTTATTGGCATGAGGCCATCAGAGAGAGATAATTGGTAGAAAACAACTTCAATGTTCAATGATGTGACCCTGCCATCAGAATAAATTTATCAGAAAATAAAGGCAATCTAAAATTTCCATACTTTAAAATTTTTTTCTATTAATATTTCTAGATTTTAAAAATCCTCATCAATAGTTAGCAGTTAACAATTCTGTTTACAAACAAGCCTATGTTTTATCTTTAAGGTTATTAATGTGGCAAGAGAAGTCCAAAGATGGTCTATGGTTTTCCAGGTAAAAATGAGTATGGCTATTCCTTTGTAGAAAAAAAAACAAAACCTTTAATTTTGTGAATTTGATTCTTAGATAAGAAGCTATTCATACCAAATTAGAACATATTTGACAATGTGCTGTCTAATAGGAGAAAAGTTCCCTTTAATATTTTTAAATATATTTTATTGATTATGCTGTTAAAGCTGTCCCATTTTTTCTCCCCATTATTTCCCTCTGCCCTGCACCCCATCTCCCACCATCATTCCCCCACTTTAGTTCATGTCCATGGGTCCTACATATAAGTTCTTTGGCTTCCACATTTCCTATACTATTCCGAAGCTTCCCCTGTCTATTTTCTATCTACCATTTATGCTACTTATTCCCTGTTGCTTTTCCCCTTTTTTCCCCCACCCCAATAACCCTCCATGTGATCTCCATTTCTGTGATTCTGTTTCTGTTCTAGTTGTTTGCTTATTCTGTTCTTATTTTTTTTTTTTTGGTTCAGTTGTTGATAGTTGTGAGTTTGTTGTCATTTAATGTTTGTATTTTTTATCTTTTTTCTTTTTCTTAGATAGGTCCCTTTAATATTTCATATAATAAGGGCGTAGTAATGATTAACTCCTTTAACTTGACCTTATCTGGGAATCACTTTAGCTGCCCTTCCATTCTAAATGATAGCTTGCTGGATGGAGTCATCTTGGATTAGGTCCTTGCCTTTCATGACTTGGAATACTGTTCTCCAGCCCCTTCTTGCCTATAAGGTTTCTTTTGAGAAATCAGGTGGTAGTCTTATGGGAACTCCTTTGTAGGTAACTGTCTCCTTTTTTTTTTTTTTTTTGCTGCTTTTAAGATTCTCTCTTTATCTTTAATCTTGGGTAACATCATTATGATGTGCCTTCCTGATGTGCCTTGGATCGAGGGCCAAGGTTTTTGCTCCCCTTGAGAGAAAAGCCATGTTGTCCCTTTTCCTCCACCAGATTTGGTAATCCATGTGAATGTCTCATTTCATCCATAATGATGAAATGAGACCCCAGCTTGTGGGGTCCACATCAGGGTCCAGCTTCTTTGGGACTTTCTGGACTTCTTGGACTTCCTGGAAGTCTATTTCCTTCCCCAGAGTGGGGAAGTTCTCCTTCATTATGTTTTCAAATAGGTTTTCCATTTCTTGCTCTTCCTCTTCTTCTGGTACCCCTATGATTTGGATGTTGGAATGCTTAAAGTTGTCCTGGAGGTAACTGAGCCTCTCCTCATTTTTTTGAATTCTTGTTTCTTCATTCTGTTCTGGTTGAATATTTCTTTCTTCCTTCTGCTCCAAATTGTTGATTTGAGTCCTGGTTTTCTTCCCTTCACTGTTGGTTCCCTGTACATTTTCCTTTATTTCACTTTGCATAGCCTTCACTTTTTCCTCTATTCTGTGACCACACTCAACCATTTCTGTAAGCATTCTGATTACCAGTATTGAACTGTGCATCTGATAGGTTGGCTATCTCCTCATTGCTCAGTTGTACTTTTTTCTGGAACTTTGGTCTGTTTGTTCTTTTGGGCCATATGTTTTTGTCTTGTCACACCAAGCTGCAGTTATTCACCAGGGTGGGTCAACCCATATGGCTGGGTTGTGGCACTGTATGTGGGGGAGGGGTCCAAGAAGGAACAATGTCACTTGCTGAGCTCTTGGCCGTCTTTCAGTAACTTCCTCTGCTACCCACGAAGTGGGACTTTCTAGTGCTTATTCCCAGGTAGGTGGGTTTGTGTCTGTTCTAGGATTCTGTGGGTCTCTCCAACGAACTCTCCTCTGAGGCTGGGAGTTTTTCTCTCTGATGCAACCCCCATTGGTTATTTCAGTCAGAAGGGTTGAAGCTTTCTTTCCTCCACTGGAATCCTGGGTTGCATGGTCTGTCTCACTCCCCAGTTGTTCCTCCTGGTTTATCCGCGTGTAAATATGGGACCACCTGCTTTGTCAGCCGCCCCCTTGCTGCCCATCTCCTCAGCTTCCTACTGGTCTGGATGAATGTTTCTTCTTTAACTCCTTGGTTGTCGGACTTCCACACAGTTGATTTTCTGGGAGTTCTGTTTTTTTTTTTTTTTTTTAATTTGTTGTTGTCCTTCTTTTGGTTCTGTGAGGAGGCAAAGTGTATCTACCTATGCCTCCATCTTGTCCAGAAGTCCCCATTTTTTATTAATAAAGTTAACCAATTAAGTGAGAATTTATTAGCTTCTGCCATACACCAGGTACTGTTCTAGGTACTTAGAATCAGCAGAAGATATGATCAACAAAGTCCAACTTTTATAGAGGTAGTAGAGGTCCATATGGAGAGCAGATAGTAAACAAGCAAGCACACAAAAGAATTCCAGACAAGCTCTATGAAGGAAATAAAGCAAATAAAGCAAATAAAACTTAGAGCAGGCACTTCTTTAGGTAGGGTGATCAGGGAAGCTTCAGAGGACGTGACACTTGAGTAGATATATTAGGGATAAGGGGGTACCAGTGATTTGAAAAATAGGAAGAACATTTCAGACAGAGAAAGCAGCAAATGCAACGTAGGAATGAGTTTCATAGTGTCTGTTAGAAAACTTGGTGGAGATATCAAGTGAGTAGTTGGATATACAAATCTGGAACTAGGGGAAAAGTTAGTAGAAATAAAGATTTGGAAGTTACTGATACTCGATGGCATGTAAAGCAGTGGGACTAAATAAAGGTAATATGAGGGTGGGGACCTGTAACAGAAGAGAGAAGAGGACTTCGTATTGAACCCAGGGGACATCAATATTTTGGGGAATAGAAAGGAAAGTAGGACAGTTTAGTATCAATGAAGCTAACAAAACAATGTTTTAAGATGGGGATACTAGTCATCTATTTTAATACAGCTCAGAGTTCAAGTGAGACAGAGAAAGGAAAATGAACATTGCATTTGGCAAAATGGAGGCCTCTTGAGACCTTATAAGAAGAGTTTTGGTGTAGTGGTGGGAGCAGAGGACAGACTGAAGCAAGCTAAAGAATGAATGGTAGAGGACTTTTGGTTTCAAATCATTTCAATGCCACTTATCTCAAAAATGGCACAAAACAACAAAGACAGCAAAAACAGAAACAAATTCCACATTTGAGGAAACCAAAAAGCATCTTCTATAATCCTGAACCACACTAACAAGATGGAGAAAACAGTGTATAATTAGAATCCACTAGTATATGGGAAAAAGAGTAAATCCAAATGCCAGCAAAAGGACAGCTTCAGGGATTAGAGACACCAGGTAATATGTAAGGCAGGAGTGAAGTGGAGGATTCTTAACTCTGTAAAAAACAATCCCAATTACTTCCCATACTCAGCATAGTCCATATTTACCCTCTCTTTCTTCTACAGCAAAAAGATAAAAACTCCGAAGGACATGGGTCGAGGAGGCTCTGAGGAGGATACAGCAGGCCTCGAGAGGAGGTCCCAGGTTCTACACAGGAGGATTCCATACAGAGAGGCCCTCAGTATATGTCTCAGAGCTGCCAGTAGACCACAGAGGGAATATAGGCAGAGGGGGACAATATTTTAAGAGATAATAGCTGAGAGTTTTCCAGAATTCATAAAAATATAAATCCTCAGATGGAAAATTCTGGAGTCCAAAGAAGGATAATAAAATAAAATTTATTTCTAGTTCCACTGTAGTGCAACAAAAAAAGAAATCCTTAAAAGTTACCAAAGATAAAATTCATTCCACTTAGAAACAATATAAAACACATGTTTTCATTCCACATGTAAAACAATTAGCTATCAGCAGATAACAGCAACAACTATAAAATATTTAGGAATAAATATAATAAATTATATAAGGCCTTTATAGAGAAAACTAAAAAACCATATAAGAGAAAATCCCAACCCTAGTAATAAATATAGGTATCACATCCATGAGTGAGAAGGTACAAAATTAACATTTCAATTGTCACCAAATTAATATATAAATTCAATATAATTAAAAAATAAAATCTTAACAGGGTTTGTTGTTGTTGGAACCTAAATAACAATCCTAAAATTCATATGGAATATTTAAGGTTTAAATTTTTAAAATAATATGCTAGGAAAAATAAACTAGACATAAAGATTACATATATTATGATACCACTTTTGTAAATGGATTAATCTGAACTATATATTGTGTGGTAAAACTGCAAAGCAAAAGCATGAAGGCAACAACCAGATGTCCTAGGACAGCAGTCACAGGAGGGATGGGCTTTGGGGGCTGGCAGTGAGCTGACCTGTGTGGGGTTATCTAGTGTGTTCACTTTATCGTGATTTGTTTGGCTTTGTGACACCTGTAGTTTATGGACATTTTTGTATATGTTACATACTACAATAAAAAGATTTAAAAGTAAAGAATAAAAGATCCAGAACAGCCAAGGTAATTTTCAAGAAGCATAATAAGTCTATCAGATTTCAAGATATGCTATAAAATCTGAGTGCTTAAAATTGCATTGGTTTTCTGTAGTGCTACTCAAATACACTTAAAAGAACAAGAACCCAGAAGCAGACTCTTGAGTACAAGAGCACTTGGTATACATCAGAAATGGGTAAATTAAAGGGAAAAGGATACACAAGCTCTACCTAAAGATAAAGAAAAAACAAGGCCCTTCTTCCTGACATCACACACATAAACTCTCAATGGATTAAGACACAAATATAATTCAAACAAAACCGTAAGTGTTTCTGCACAAAATACAGAAGGAACATCTTTTGGCAATGGTATGGGGAAGCATTTTTAAATAAAACACAGGAAGCACAAACTATAAAAGAATAAGTACATTTATTTACATTACAATATAAAAGCTACAGTGTGCCAAAACTTATCATAAATGAAGTAAAAAGTTAGAGTCTAGGAGAAGGTACTTAGAATTGTAGTCAACAAAGGTAGTATTCAGAACACATAAAGAAACTATAAATTTATAAGGCAATCAACCCAATTTAAAAAGCAGATGACATGGCAATTCCAGTAGAGGAAATTCAAATGGCTAACAAATACATTACAAGATGTTTACACTCACCAGTTTTTATGGAAATACAATATAAAATGAACTATGTTAAATATAACAACAATTGGCAAAAATGGAAAAATCTGGTATCAAGTTTTGGTGAGGATGAGAACTGAGAACTCTTACATAGTCCTGAGGGAGATACAGAGGCACAACCACTTTGGAGAGCAATTTGAAAATACAGTTGACCCTCTGTATCTGAAGTGGAATTGGTTCCAGGACCCCTGTGGATACCAAAATCTGAGAATGCTCGAATCCCTCATAAAAAATGGTAGGATTTACACATAACCTATATTTGTATTTAGGTCACAGCAGGGTATGCCCACACGTCATTTCATTCTTGTAGATGCAGTGTAGTGCTTGACATGTGGCAAATTGAAGATTTGATTTTTGAAACATTTTAGGATTTCTTTTCCTTCTTTTTTTAAAACAATTTTTGATCTGTGGTTAGTTAAATATGTGGAGGTGAGACCCATTGATAGAAAGGGCTGACTGTACTAGCAGAGCTGGAAGTAGGCTTTAGGCCAGGGGTGTCAAAGTGATTTTCACTGGGAGCCACATCAGTCTTCTGGTTGCCTTCAAATGGGCTGAAATAATTTTAGGACTGTATAAATATAACTACTTCTTAACTGTTAAGGAGTTGGACTTACATTTGGCCCTTTGAAGGCAACCATGAAGCTGATGTGCCCCCCAGTGAAAATGAGTTTGACACCCTTGCTTTAGAGAATACTCAACTGCAATGTTAGAGCTAAGAAATGGAAACATGTCCCCAGTAGAGAAATGGTTAAAGAGTGGTTTATTCATCTAATGGAAGACTAAACAGCAGTTCATATAAACTCAGTATACAGGTATTAATAAGTTTTTTAAAATGTATCATATATTGTTTTCATCTTCCTGTAAAATTTGAAAACACAAAATTTAGTATTTACTGTTTATTGACACACACTTCAGTAGTAAGCACAGCACCATGGAGAGAGGTTTCTTTTACAGCATGATAATGGAGAGGGAAGAGGAGGTGTATGGGGGATAGGACTATCTTAACAAAAATACCTTTTTTAAAGAAGAGAAAGGACTGATCTTGTCCTGCACCACCCGGGAAACCCCAGGGCCAGTGCATGTAGTGGACAGCTATAGACCACGTCAGAGCACTACAACTCTGACCCTTTATGGCTGATCCTCCATGGAGGGGAGAGGTTGGCGTTCCATGGTCACAGCCATTCCATGCAGCTGACTGGTCTGGGTAAATCCCTCCCATTGACCTGCCAACATTAACCAAGGCTCAACTACAAGATGAGGGTGTACCCAGTTCACACAAAGGACACACCTCAAGTACCCTGCTTGGGTGATACAAAACCACTGTATCTTACAGGACCACTGTATCTTATAGTAGGTGTCCTGTAAGGTGCCACTGGACCTTACAGGAAACCTACTACATTAGGCCACACTACCAAGACATGGAGTCAAAGCAGGTCTATCTAATACACAGAAACAAACACAGGCACACTGTCAAAATGAGGGAACAAAGAAACATGCTCAGATGAAAGAACAGATAAAAACTCCAAAAAAAGAGCTAAACAAAATGGAGAAGAGCAATCTATCTGATGCAGAGTTTAAAACACTGGTTCTAAGGATGTTCAAGGAACTTAGTGAGGACCTAAGCAGCATAAAAAAGATCCATTCAGAAATGAGAGATAACACCAATTGAAATAAAGAACAATTTACAGGGTAGCAAAAGTACAGTGGATGAAGCTGAGAAGCAAATCAATGTTTTGAAGATAAGGAAGCAAACAACAACCAATCAGAGCAAGAAGAAGAAAAGAGAATACAAAAAACTGAGGATAGTGTAAGCAGCCTGTGGGACAACTTTAAGCAAACCAACATTCGCTTCATAGGGGTGTCAGAAGGAGAAGAGAAAGAGCAAGAAATTAGAAATCTATTTTAAAAAAATAATGAAAGAAACTTCCCGAATTTGATGAAGGAAATATACATGCAAGTCCAGGAAGGACGAAGTCCCAAACAAGATGGACACAAAATCAGGACAACTGTAATAGCATAATCAATAAAGTACAATTTAAGAAAATGCAAAAAATAAATAAAAAAGAAAGAGGAAGTAAAGATGGCAAAAATTATAAAATGAACTGGAGGTGAGGAAGTAGAAATTCCTTTTCTGAAGATCTGGGTAGGAAGGAAAACAGAAAATGGGGCTATAAGACAGCAAAATTACACAATTTAGCTCTAGGTAGCAAAATGTTGTTATAAACATAATGAAATATCAGAAAAGTTGACCAAATTAGAACTGTGAGATTTGAATTAAGTAAAAAATTAAACATTTTCATTTTAGTCTCAAAGTATGTATCTAACCATGATTGTGAGTTTGTCCATTTCTCCTTTTAGTTCTTATGGTTTTAACTTCATGTATTTGGAAACTCTTCATGTACTTGGAAGCTATTGGCACACATGCCTTTATACTGACCTTTTCATCATAACAAAATATGTTTGTTTTTAGTAATATTGATATAGAAATGTATTCTAATACTAATATTGTCTTTTAAACTGTTTCCATGACACATATTTCTTCATCCTTTCTTTTTAAAAAATTACTTATTGTTAGAGTTAGGGGGAAGAAGAGAGAAAGATTGACGTGAGAGAAAAACATGGATTGGTTGCTTCCATGCCCCCACTGGGGACCGAATCTGTAACCCAGGTATGTGCCCCGATCAGGAATTGAACTATTGATCTTTCACTTTGCAGGACGATGCCCAACCACCACCTGAGCCACATGGGCCAGGGCTTTCTTCATCTTTTTACCTTCAACACTTTTTCTGTGTTTAAGTGTGTCTGGTAGATAGCACATAACAGCATTGTGTTTTTAAATCCAGTCTGACAATCTCTGCCTTTTGACTGAAGTGATTAACTATTTACACTTAAAGTACTTACCATGAAAAACTGGTTTTGTTATTTGGTTTCTATTTGTTTCATCTGTTTGTTTTGTTTCATCTGTTTGTTTTGTTTCATCTGTTGCTCTTTGTTTCTCCTCTTCTACTTTAGTCTTAATTCATTTAACATCACCCTCATCCACTGTGCTAATTTTTTTCTTATATACTATACTTATATATCTAATAAATCCATCAATACAGTGTTACTTTTGCTTTCTGTAATCATGTCTTTAACTTAATTTTTATTGTTGCCACTATTACAGATGTCCCCTTTTCCTCCCCCATTGCCCACCTCCACTCAGTCTTGTCCTCTCTTCCCTCTGATCATCATTACACTGTTATCTGTGTCTATGGGTTATATGCAATCATATCTCTTAAAGAAATTAGGAACAAACTAATGAAAAGGCATAGTTGTTGCTTGTATTTACAGAGTTCACAATTCAGTAGAGATTCTTAACTTCTGTGTGTGTGGGGTGGAGAGATAGGTTATAGATTTCCTTAAGAAACTGATGAAGGTTAAAGATCATCACTTTCCTATCATCATGTATATACTTATAAAATGTATATTCAGTTTTAGCCAGACGATCCAATGAAGAATTGGAATATTCTACCCAGTAAAAAACAAATAACACTACTGCAAAATCTGGCAGGGATAAAATAGTGCTTTCATGTTCATTTGCTTAAATCTCAATCCTAAATGCTTCTTCCTATTTGAATGCACACTCTAGAAGGGAATAAATTTGGTTGGTTTTGATCAATATTTAGCTTCAGCGCCTACAGCAGCATGCAGCACATATTAACTACCCTACAAGTATTTGCTGGGAGAATGAAGAATGAATAAATGCTCCACAAAGAAAAATATGTTATTTTAGATATTTTTAAAGGAAATTGGGAAGTTGCCAGTAGATAAGCTGTATTTCAAAGATATTATTTATTTATTTTTAGAGAGGGGAAGGGAGGGACAAAGAGAGGGAAACATCAATGTGTGGTTCCTCTCACACACCCTCTATTGGGGACCTGGCCCTCAGCCCAGGCATGTGTCCTGACTAGGAATCAAACCAGCAACCCTTTGGTTCACAGACTGTCACTCAATCCACTGAACCACACCAGCTAGGGCTAGAATGCTTTTTTGATTCTAAGTTTACACTTTCCCATATGACAAAAAGGTAGAGTTCACCTATCCATGCCTCTGGTACTCCAGCATGAACTCGAGTTTTCAAATAAACAAACTATTATTGTAAAATGTTTTAGGTATCCACAAAAAATTAAAATATGAAGAGCTTAAAGAGTTTAGCTTCCTATAAATATTTGATAATCACACCAACCTATTCTATGAGAAGATGGGATAAGAATATTAAATTTTACCTCAATACTAGCAAAATCTTTGAGAGATTACCACTTACTATTATATTACCTTATATTTACACATTACTTTTAACTTTAACTTCCATTATCTCATAAATCCTTCTCATAGTGGGTGTTCTGAGTGAGAGTTTTCTTGAAACCCAATGAGTTTGTGAAAAAAGGCTTTATAATATAGACCATCTGCTCATATTTGCATGTCACGCCAGGAGAAATTCTAACAAAGGGGGTTCTAGCAGGCCTTCAGTGCCAGGAAGCCCCCAGATCAAGCTGTGAGATCCAATGAGAAGGAAAGCAGCCGCGGTGGACTTGCATAGGCCAGGAATCTGGTTCAGGATGATGAGATACAGTGAAAAGGAACAAGCAGCATTTGTCTGGGAAGGCCAGCTAGGCCTGGAATCAGGCAACCAGAACTAGAACTAGCAAGTGTTCCAGGCCATATGCAGTTGAAAGCATAGGCCAAAGAGCCAGGCCACAGCTCTGGGCTAGAGCTACGAGCTCCTCATAAGCCAACAGTAGAAGCTATTATTTCATAAATCTCACTGAGAATGTAAAACGAAAGGAAATTTTTTTCTTATTGGCCACTAATCAACATGGATATCAATTACATGCTTACTCCAATTTTTCAGATTTAGTCCTTTCAGAAAGGGAATCATGAGATAATGCTCATCGGACAAATAAGGAATTTAATTTGCTGGGTAGAAAACACGTGAACCATTTTTTATTATAGACAGTAAACTTCACTGTCCTCTTGTCTTGTTTAGTATTAGCATGAAACCACAGCAAGCAAAGATGAGAAACCATGACCTGGCAATGACACCAGGTGTTTGTTGATCTCTTGCTCCAGCCAACTGTGGCTGAACAAAAGCCCACAGAGCAAACTGCACTGCCAGGGTCCTTGTGGACCATGGTTCCAACATTCAAGAAACCTATCATCTAATGGCATTAGGACAAAAACAATGGGCTGCTTTCCTGGGGGCAAAGTACTGCCTTTGCAAGACAGAGACCAAAAGAATAAACGTCCTCTTATACCTGGAACCTTTTTCTTTTTAATCTTCACCCAAGGACATGTTTATTGACGAGAGAGAGAAAGGGAGAACATATTGATGTAAGAGAGGAATATATACCTCCTGTGTGTACCCTGACTAGTGGTCAGACCTGCAACCTAGGTATGTGCCCTGAATGGGAGTCATGCCCGTAACCTTTTTGTGTATGAGACAATGTTCCAATCAACTGACCACCCAGCCAGGGCACACCTGGACCCTTTTATACAGACTTCATTTGCACTCAAGTCCTGAGGGAACAAGACCCACTGAGGCCTCATTTGTTTATTCAACACATATGTACTGAACATCTGTCATGTGCCAAACTGTATTCTAAACACTGGGATGCAGCACAAACAAAACAAAGAAAATCTTTACTCTTATGGACCTTACATTTTCCTAGTTACTCTTCTTCACTGGAAATCTTAAAGAAAGAATATTCCAAAGTTAAGGAACTTTGGAAATTACTTATTTTATTACCCAAAGAATATGTATGAAAATTAGTAATGCCTGAAGTTATTTCTGCCATTTGCAATTAATCATGAAATGACTCCTATAATGGCAGACAGACTCATGACTTCAGCATTTATTGAAAGAGTCTTGCTTCTCTTGTTCTTTGTCAAGTTCAAAAATGACTCAGATGAACTCCCTATAGCTCTGTTATCTCTTTTAATATCATTTTGAAGTATCCAGTTAAAACATTGGATATCCTTCTGATTCTTGGGAAGCTGAGTTGAATAGGGAGAGAATTAATTAGACTGATCGCAGACTATTTGTATTTAACAAATTGTCTTAGAAAGCTGCTCTAAGCATTCCTTTTTTGGAAAATCATTCATCAGGAGACTTAGGTTCACCACATAAAGCAGAAAACTACAAATAACAGTGGCTTAAATACAAAAGAAGTTTATTTCTCTCTCATGTTAAAAGAGCTCCAACCATCTTAAGTGCATTCCAAGCAGTAGGGAAAAGAAAATAAGGAAGGACTTAAGTCCCACCAATGCATAAGTTTACAACTTACTGGCCAAGATGCCAGGATTTAGTGCGATGGCTATAACTAGATGCAAAGAAAACTGGGAAATAAGATGAAGGATCTGTTCCTCAGAAAAAACACAATGAGAAATAATTAGAGTCTCTAACACATAGATAAAGCCTTAATTGGTGCTTAAATGTAAATACTTTTAAATACGCCTTTAACAAGGAGACCATTCCCCTTTAAAATTATATCCACTTTCATAAGCTGATTCAGTAAACTAAAACTTAAGGGGCAAACAGGTTTATGTTAAAACTTGTTTCTTATATTAGACTAAAAGTAAAAATAATAGACTAAAAAGAAAAATAATAATAAAAATAATAAAATTAGACTAAAAATAATGAATATGAAGATCTAAAACAACTTATGCATTTATAGATATAGATTCAGTGGTGAAAAACCCAGTGCTTTCTAAGACAAAGAACAAGACAAGGAAAGAGTAAACATAAACGATTTCCTGATGACATGATCATGTATGTAGAAAACCCTAAGGAGTTCATAAAAAAGCTATATGAAATAATAAAATTTAGCAAGTTGCAGGATATAATAGTAATATACAGATATCAACTGCATTGCCATATGCTAGCAACAAACAATTAGAACAAAAATTATAAAAACCACTCCGCTTAAAATAGCATCAACAGACCCACACACACTCTGGAATATATTTAATGAAAAATTGCAAAAGGGAATTAAGCTGCATCTCTCAAATTTAAAACAATTTGTGGGCGTATTTTAAAATCATCACAGTGGTAATCTTTCCCAGCTGATCTATAATTTCAATGCAACAGCAAACAAAATCTTTATTTTTTAATCCTCACTTGAGGATTTATTCATTGATTTTTTTAGAAAGAAAGAAGGGAGGGAAAGGGTAGGTGGAAAGGAGGGGAGAAAGGGAGGTTTTGGGAGGGGAGAGAGAGAAAGCGAGTATGGATATGAGTGAAACATTGATAGGCTGCCTCCCATATGCACACTGACCAGGCATCAAACCTGCCTTCTTTTGGTGTATAGGATGATGCTCCAAGCATCGAGTCATACCAGCCAGGGCAGCAAGTACAATCTCAACAGTTTTTTTTTCCTTTCTTGAAGAAATTACAAGCTGACTTAAAAATGCATGTGAAAAGTCAATCTTCCAGTTTTGAAAAAGAGGGATACCTGATTTCAAGAATTACCATAAAGCAAAAGTACTCAGGACAGTATGATATTGGTATAAGGATTGACATATAAGTCACTGGATAGAAAAGAGAGTCAAGAAATAGATCCGCAATGGTCAACTGATTTTCAACAAAGGTGCCAAGGTAATACAAAGGAGAAAAGGGTCTTTTCAACAAATGGTGATAAAACAATTGGTTATCAGTATGGAAAAAGAATAAATCTCAACCCTTACCTCAAAAGAAGTACACTCAACTTGAATCTTAGACCTCAGTGTAATAGCAAAAATTATTAAATTCTAGAAGAAAATACAGGATAAAATCTCTACGACGTTGGATTTGTAAAGATTTCTTAAATAAGATATCCAACAAAGGGCTTATGTCCAGAATATAGAGTACTTTTAACTCAATTAGAAGACAAATGAAATTCAATGAACAAGTGGGCAGAAGATTTGAACCAGTATCTCATAAAAGGAGATGTACAAATGGTCTGTAGGCACATGAAAACACACTCAAGGTACTTCCAGCCAAGATGGAGGTGTAGGTAGACATACTGTGCCTCCTCACACAACCAAAATAAGGACAACAAAAATTTAGAAACAAAATAACAACCAGAAGTGACAGAAAATTGAACTGTATGGAAGTCCAACAACCAAGGAGTTAAAA
Source organism: Phyllostomus discolor (assembly GCF_004126475.2). Taxonomy (NCBI): domain Eukaryota; kingdom Metazoa; phylum Chordata; class Mammalia; order Chiroptera; family Phyllostomidae; genus Phyllostomus; species Phyllostomus discolor. Next base: position 53,578,076 of record NC_040913.2, on the reverse strand, counting down.
TAGACATATTCATCCAGACAGGTAGGAGGGGTGGAGTTGGGCCGCCAAGCAGAGAGATGTCGCAGTAAAAAAAAAGCGGTGGCACTGGGCACGCAAGGCAGTAGCTGACAAACCCAGGCACAGAGTAGCAATGGGCAGACCCAGCGAGGTGGCAGGCATGGTGTGAAAGGCAGCTGGCTGACCGGAGGGCACAACATTCGCACATGCAAATAAAACAGGTGAAACTGGGGAGCGAGACAGACCACGCAACCCAGGGTCCCAGAGCAGGGAAATAAAGCCTTAAAACACCAATTGAAAACACCTGTGGGGGTTGAGGTGCCATGAGAGACTCCCAGCCTCACAGGACAGTTCATAAGAGAGACCCACAGGGTCCTAGAATGTACACAAACCCACCCACATGGGAATCAGCACCAGAAAGGCCTGGTTTGCTTGGAGGAAGCAGTGGAAGGGACTGAAATCTGACAGAGAGCAGAGCAAGCACCACTGTTCCCTCTCAGACCCCACCTCCACATACAGCATCACAACGCAGCAACTGGGTTGCCCCTACCTGGGGCTCTGCCCCTCATACACAATAGGTGCAACAAGACAAAAAAAAAAATGGCCCAAATGGAAGAACAGATCAAAGCTCCAGAGCAGATACAACTAAGTGATAAAGAGATAGCCAACCTATCAAATGCACAGTTCAAAACACTGGTGATCAGGATGCTCACAGAATTGGTTGAATTTGGTTGCAAATTAGTAGGAAAAATGAAGGCTACACTAAGTGAAATACAGGGAAATGCACAGGGAACCAACAATGATGGGAAGAAAATTGGGACTCAATTCAATGGAGTGGATCAGAAGGAAGAAAGAAACAACCAAACAGAAAAGAATGAAGAAATAAAAATTTAAAAAAATGAGGAGAGGCTTAGGAACCTTCAGGACATCTTTAAATGTTCCAACATCCAAATTATAGGGCTATCAGAAGGGGAAGAAGAAGAGCAACAAGTGGAAAACTTATTTGAACAAATAAATAAAAGAGAACTTCCTCCATCTGGGGAAGGAAATAGACTTCCAGGAAGTCCAGGAAGCTCAGAGTGCCCCAACGAAGTTGGACCTGAGGAGGAACACACCAAGGCACATTATAATTACATTAGCCAAAATTAAGATGAAGGAGAGAATCCTAGAAGCAGCAAGAGATAAGGAGACAGTAACCTACAAAGGAGTTCCCATCAGACTGTCAGCTGATTTCTCAAAAGAGAACTTGCAGGCAAGAAGGGGCTGGAAAGAAGTATTCCAACTCATGAAAGGCAAGGACCTTTATCCCAGATTGTGCTATCCAGCAAAGCTTTCATTTAGAATGGAAGGGCAGATAAAGTGCTTTTCAGATAAGGTCAAGTAAACGGAGTTTATCATTACCAAGCCCTGATTATATGAAATATTAAAGGAACTTATCTAAAAAAAAGAAGATAAAAAACATGTATAGTAAAATGACAGCAAGCTCAAAATTATTAACAACCACACCTAAAACAAAAACAAACTAAGCAATCAACTAGAACAGGAACAGAACCACAGAAATGGAAATCACATGGAGGGCTAGCAACAGGGGAGTGGGAGGACGAGAGAGGGGGAAAAGGTACAGAGACTAAGTAGCATAGATGGTAGGTAGAAAATAGATGGGGGGAGGCAAGAATAGTATGGCAAACATAGAAGCTAAAGAACTTATGACCCATGGACATGAACTAAAGGGGGAGAATGTGGGTGGGACAGGGTGTGCAGGGTAGAGGGGAATGAAGGGGGGGAAATGGGATAATTGTAATAGCACAATCAATAAAATATATTAAAAAACACTCAATATCACTAGTCACTAAAGAAATGCGAATTAGTATCACAAGATACCATTACATACCAACTTAAGTTAAAACAACTGACCAATGCCAAATATTGGCAAGAATGCAGAGCAATTGGAACTCTCATGCATTGATGGTGGAAATGAAAAATGGTACAACTACTTTGTAAAATAATATGGTAGTTATCTTATAATGCTAAACATATCTTTAACATAAAATCCACGAATTCTACTCCTTAGAATTTACCCAAGAGAAGTTAAAGCACATATCCACATAAACATGTGTGCATAGATGTCATAGCAGACTTACTCATAATAATTTAAACCTAGAAGTAACCCAAATGTTCATTAACTGGTGAATGGATAAACAAATTGTGGTACAACCCTACTATAGATTAATACTTATAATAGCAAGGAATGAAGTATTATTAAAATGTATATTGATCTCAAAAACATCATGTTAAATGAAAGAAGTAAAACACAAAAGACTTCATACTATATGATTACAATTATATGAAATTCTAGAAAAGGCAAAATTATAATGACATGAAGATTGGGGTTATATAAAAATAGTTGAGTGAGAGGACAAAGAGCAAAAGTAATGAACAAAATGGGGAGAGGGGACAGTTTTCTATTTTGATTGTGGTGGTACCACTGTATATACAATATACATATATATATATACAATTGTATATAGCAAAATTCATCAAACTGTACACTTAAAATTGGTGAACCTTATTGTATGTAATAAGACTTTCATAAACAGAAAAAATATTTTTTCATAAAAAGTAAATGTGAAGATCTAGAAAGATCTGGACCTTTCCAAATACATAAATCTTTAAAATGTTATAAAAGAGGTAAGATTTTAGTACTAAAAACAATCTTTGTGATAGCTTGAAGACATTCCCAGCCAACATGAACTAACATGAAAGGACTTAAAAATTTCTTTTAAAAATTTATTTGAGAGAGAGAGAGACAGACAGACAGACAGACAGACAATGATTTGTTGTTCCACTTAGTTATGCATTCATTGTTTGATTCTTGTATGTGCCTTGACCGGAGATTGAATCTGCAACCTTAGCACATAGGGACTACACGCTAGCCACTTAGCTACCCAGCCATGGCTATGACAAGATGTTCTGATAAGCTGTGCTGTTGTTTATAAATAATGAATATATTTAAAATAAACATGCACTGATTTCACCACAGTCCTTTCCTAGAAATTATTATCAAGATAGAAGAGAAATAACACAATCAGTCCCAAAGAGGAAAAAAATATTGGACACTTTCACTTTTAAAATATCAGTTTAAAGAGATAATCAAAATTGTTTCAAGACTTTCCATCTCATGATAGGAAAAGAATGTGAAGACCCTGTGGGAGAATGCTCTGTGCTGCAGTTGATAAGATAATCTACCAGTAATTGTCTAAAACTAAAAAGTATGGCTGTTTTCTTGACAACCTCTTCCTTATCTTTATTTCTTTTTCCTGTGACTAGCAGTACTATTGAACCAGATAAATATATTTTAAATTATCCTTTAAACTTTCTAAAAGCCATTCTGTACTTTTTCTTATACATGACAATGCCAGAAACACAGATAACATGTGTATTGAGGGTGAAGTTTGAGCTGCATCTTTAACCTATCAGATGGAGGACCAGTTAAATATCTTGATGTTCTTAGAAGAGAAAGTATAGCTATGGGTTGGATTTTGCATATCAGGAAGAAAGTAGAGGCTGCCAATGGGACAAAGTTTTCTTGGATACTGGTTGGCCCACAAAATTCATAGTGAAAGCTACAGAAAGTTGTTGTTCATATGTGTCTTTTCAGCACCTCTGCATGCTTTCAAAACTTCTTCATATACAGGATCTCCCTCCAGAATTGTGTCTCCATTGATGACAACCAGGCCTCATGTTACTGGTAGTCAAGGGAAGATCTAAGAATAGCTTTGTACATAAGTGTCTTGTGGTTGAAAAAGACATGGATGAGAGCATTGAAAAGTGCAGTGCACCACCCTGACCATGACGAGAACACCTGGCCTTTGGTCCCACCTCTATCACTAATCAGTTGTGGCACCTGAACTTCAGTGTCCTCATCTTTTTTTTTTAATATATGTATATATTTTAGTCTCACCCCAGGACATGCTTATTGCTTTTAGAAGGCAGGGAAGGGAGGAAGAGAGTGAGGAGAGAAACACTGATGTGAGAGACTGATTGTTTGTCTCTTGCATGTGCTCTGACTGGGGACCAAACCAACAACCCAGGCATGCCTCCTGACCAGGAATTGACCCTGTGACCCTTCAGATTCACAAGACGAAATCCAACCAGTTGAGCCACACCAGCCAGGGCCTCAGCCTCCTCATCTTTAAAATGGGAAGTCTAGGTTCTCCACCACTGTAGAGATCATGTGAAGAACCTAGTAAGGCAGTACATGTTGAAAGCATCCTGACAATCACAAAGTATCACAGTGTTTTATAGCACAAAAATTATTTTGATAATACTAAATTTTGAAATGCAACAATTATTTATAGGATGTAGGTAAAATGCCAGACATTGTGCCAAGAACTAGGATCATAAAGAATAATGTATAATCCCTAAACTGGAAAATAGAACTGACTCAGAAAATACTTCAGTCAGGACTTGAATGAATGTAATTTTTCTAGAAAAAGAAGGGATCTAATAGTGAAAAAAGGAATACAGTTGACAGAAACTGTGATTATACAAAGCTGACTCTAAGAGCATAGACACTAAAGCTAGAGAATCTGCATTTGAATCCTGTCTCATCTAATTTTAATTTTATATCCTTGGCAAATTACTTAGGTTCTCTGTACCACAGTTCCTTCATCTATCTAGAAAATGGAGATAACAGTCCTTACATCATCAGGCTTTTATGAGGACTAATTAAGATAGTATTTGTAAAGTGTTTAGAAAATAGCTATATTAGTCCCTTTTTTCCAGGTTATACTGTTTGTTATATTGCTAACAAATTATCCCAAATTTCAGTAGCTTATAACAAAGATTCATTTCTTGTTTATCTTACACGTTGACCACAGCCCTGTTCCATGTGCCCTCTTCACTCAGAGATCTGGGCTTCTGTCTGGCACAGGCTTTTTTCATGGCAAAAGTGAAAAAACAATGGTGGAACCAAGCAATTGCTCTTAAAACTTCTGCTTGTAAAACATTCATTTCTATTCATATTTTAATGGCTAATTGAAGTCATAAAGTAAAGTCTGATGTTAATGGCATGTACAATATAAGACCTGTAGGGAGGGACCCAGTAGAGAGGGCCATCAAATATTTTGAACAAACAAAAAATATTTGAACAAATAATATAATCTACCACAAGTTTCTGGTATGTAGTTAAGTGCCATGTGTTTGTTAAAGAAAGTGATTGCACAATGGCACAGAATCCTGATATAGGATGCTATGTTCAAAAACAGTAAAAAGTTCAGTGTCACTAAATGATATGGTACATGGGGGTGAGAGAAGTACATGAGGAAGCCAAATTTTGAAGAACTTTGAAAGGAAGCTAGGTTTTTGCCTATAGATAAAAGATAAGTTGCAGTAATAAAAGTGTTTATAATTCTATTTTATAAGCACTTTTGTGTCAGTTTTTTTATTTGTTTGCTTCTAAAAGACAGAAAGGAAGAGAAAGAGTGAAAGAAACATTGACTGGGGGGGATTGAACACACAACCCAGATATGTTCCCTGACTGGTAATAGAATCTGCTACATTTTGGTGTACAGGATGATGCTCCAACCGAGTCACCTGGCTAGAGCTTCTGTGCCAATTACAGCAAGACAGTGGCATAACTTCATTTATTGCACGTTTAACATTTAAAAACCAATGTCTAGCCCTGGCCAGTATGGCTCAGTTGGTTGGAGCATTGTCCCATAACCGAAAAATCCTGGGTTCAATTCCTGGTCAGGGTACATACCTAAGTTGTGGGTTCCATCCCTAATCAGGGCACAAACAAACCCTGGTCTAGGCACATATGAGAGACACCAATCAATGTTTTTCTCTTACATTGATGTTTCTCTCCCTTTCTCTCTCCCTTCCTCTCTCTCAAAAAGCAATGAAAAAATGTCCTCCGATGAGGATTAAATCAGTCAATCCATCAAAGTCCATGAGTCACTCCCTTCTTGTGTAATCCCTGTCTAATACAACATTCCATGTCAGCCCTGGACTGAGTTGGCAATTAGCTCAATAAGGCATAGGACAGAAAGTTTCTCTTGGCAGGTCCAGGCTACCTGAGGTCAGAATAGGGGGAAAAAGGTATAGAAAAGAAGGGAAGGAAAAGGGGGATAGACAGAAGGTATAAATAAATCAATATGAGGGAGGGGCAATAATGGACTAATAAGCATTCAAATTCAGTGTTGGCATTATAAATACTATTTTAATTATAAGAAGGTGAAAGCAATCTCTAAATATGAATGTCTTCTAATGTTGTCTTGAACTTGATACTTGATCCTTTCAAAAGCCCAATCAACTTCACAACTCTAAAAAGCCTTCACTTCCTTCTGTAGCTTCTGTCCTCATTTTTAATGACTTCTAGAAAGTAATCTCAATCTCTAAAATTCAATTGAAAATCTTGGGCATCAGATGCATTATGTGAATTGCTATACTGTACCCTTCTCTGGTCAATCTGGAGAAGAAACTTAAGAGAAGAAAGAATAAGTAATAGAGGAAAAGAATGTGAGGAGAAGAGAAAGACATGAAAAGCAGAGGAAGGCACAGAGGGCCTAATATCCCATCATCATTCACTCAGAGCTCCAAAAGTTATTCCAAAGTAGTTTAGGTTTCCACAGTACCTTATGCTAGTCTATAAACTTTTCCCTTAATGTTGTACCATAACTTGTAAACTCAATTAACACAAGGTTCTGTTTGATGCTTTTTCTTTAACAGATACCACAGGACAATGTTTTAATTTTTGTCTCTAAAACTATTGTGGAGGGAGGAAGAGAGAGACATATCACAGCTGACAAATGAGCCATCCTGACTGCCTCAAGATTGCTCTTTTTTCTCTTCCCCTTTTCTATGACTTACAAACCCTAGTAAGATTTCTATAATCTTGCACCATCAGGAGGTTTTTTCTTTGTAAAGCTTTAAAGATCTCCATTTCCTACTAAAACAAACAAACAAACCCCCCAAAAACAAACTCTGACCACGTTCAAAATCCTAAATAATCTGATATTTCTAATCTTATTTGGTAGGACAGAATTTTTTTTCACAATAAGGTTGCTTGATCACAAGAAAGTAAGTCTGAAATACTGTTTAAAACACGTAGCAAACACAGGAAATGGGCAGAATGTAAAGGGATATGTTGAAGGGGAGAAACCTGGAGTCTGAGAAATAAAGGCCTGTCTGTTAATTTGCTCCCAAATAGTGTGAAAGAAGACCAAATGATGAGAAATATGTGAACTGTAAAAACAGAAAAGCTGGCAAAAGCAGGGTCTGTTTTAATCATGCTAGAATCAGCTCAGGCTTCAGCTTTTGAGAATTAGGGTACATCCCAGTGGTAATGACTCACTACTATGATTCATAAAACGGTAGAAAATGAAGAAGTACAGAGATATGGATGTTCCAAAGTCTCACTGAAGAACCACAAAAAGAACTCACATAAAGTTCAATAAGTAAGAAATATTTTCTGAAAGGAAAAAAAGTACTAATGTTTAACAAGATTAGTGACATTGAAATACATAAGGAGTATCTCAATTTTTAAAGTTCTCTCACCAAAGAAATTAAGAGGAACAGTTAAACATCACGGTGTGAACATGACGGAAGTAGATGTATACACTAACATTTTTTTAATTTGTTAGTTAAACTGAGATATTTCACTTGGCTATTATAGCCAAGCTTTCCAATGACAATTTTGCAACCTTTCATGAAAACAGTAGTTTTTATTTTTACTTTATTATTTTATTTTTGATTTGAGAGGTCGGGGGGAGGAAGACAGAGAGAGAAAGAGAAACATTGATTTGTTGTTCCACTTATTTACATGCTCATTGGTTGATTCTTGTATGTGCCTGGACCAGGAATTGAACCCCTAAGCTTGGTGTATGGAGATGATGCTCTAACCAAATGAGCTACATCCAGCCAGGGCAAAACAGTAGTATTCTAAATGCTACATGTTGGTTTTTAAAACCAGAATTGCCAAGGGAGAAATGCAACATAAAAACATGTTATCAGTGATATATATGAATAATCTCAAAGTAATCTTTAAGCAAAACTGAATGCCCCTTACCCTTTCCAGAAAAGAAAGGCCACAGGTGGAATCTCTGATGGATCACAAAACAGAATTGACAAGTGACAGCTGTTCTAGGCAAACTAACTTATATTGCTCCTACTAAGCCAAACACTATTTTCCTTTTAATCCAGGAAAAACAGTTTAGTCCTCATTCCTTTCTATGATACCACTGAAAACAGAGTGTGGGATCCAACCTAATAAAATACTTCACTGATGTGATTTATCAACCTCTTCCTCTTCTAATTAGTGTGATATTTTAAAGTTATATATTCAAAAACATTTATAATCATGCAAGAATGAGTGACACAAAGAGAGAGAAAAACTAGTCTAACCCAAATAATTGGGTTAGCTTAACTGGCTAAAATAAGCTAAATTCAAAATAAGCTAAATTCAAAGTTGGCAGCTTTCCAGAAAACATGAGTAAAGTTTTTGGTTTCTATGACAACAGATAACATGACTTAAGTTTTACACAAATGACCCCCCTTTTTTAACAAAAAGCTCTTTCTCTTAAAAAATACATAATACCAGATTAAAATAAAATTACTTCCTTAACACATACAGTATGTTAGGAGAACTAATGGTTTTAATATTAAAAAGTGAAATTTCATCAACATGTTTTCTAACATTCCTCTAAAATACACTGAATACCATCTGTGCATTTCTTTTTGGTAGTAAGAATTTTATTTTCTTTTTAGCATTTTATTTAGCATAAAAACCAAAAAAAGGGAAGTCATTTGATATATGTGAGGGGAGAAGAAGTCACATTGAGCAAGAGACATCTGGGACTAGCTGTGGCTTTTTGAATCTCAGACTTTCATCCTATAATCAGTAATGTATAAACCAAATATTCACAATTAACTTTAATATCCTCTTTTATAATTATCCTTATCTAAATTATAGCATATATTAAATATTTCATTATAAAAATGTGGTTTTCCAGAAAAATCAAAAATAAAATATTAAGTTCAAAACAAGCACCAATATTTATGGTATATCATGAAGGAAAATTAGGTATGATTTTCACTGATATAAACCATTTTAGGTAAACACAGTATCATCTAATTATGGTGGAACAATAACAAAAAAGGCTGATAGAAGATTTATCCTTGGCTAAATTAATTACTGTAAAAGTGAAAATTCAATTGGCTCAGAAGTATTTACTAATAGTGGAATTATTTAAGTGTTAAACTTACGTGGGAATTAGATTTCAAATACTGTATAATTCTATTTACTCATTAAAAAATATTTTATTTATTTATTTTTAGAGAGAGGGGAAGGGAAGGAGAAAGAGAGGGAGAAAAAGAAACATCAATGTGTGGTTGCCCTTCGGGTACCCACTACTGGGGACCAAGTCTGCAAACCAGCAACCCTTTGGTTCAAATGCCTGTGCTCAATCTGTTGAGCCACACCAGCCAGAACCCTATTTATTCTTCTGAAAGAAGAGAATTTTATGTTAAACATTTGTTAAACTTCTGATTCTTTAAAAAAATTTAAAACAAACCCCTTACTATCTGTTAAGCATGTGTACTGAAAAAGGCTGTAACCACAACATGCATATTTTAGATTTTAAAAAGATTACAAAGAGATAAAAAATGCAACTGCCAATTCTAGAGTACTGAATGTCACAAAATGATACTATTTGAGGTAATCGCAAGCTCTTAATTCAAAACCAGGAGTCTGAGAACAGAATAAAGGAAGAAAATGAGTTGTCCTAAAACAATGAGTCACATAATGAGTTATTAAGAAGCATTTGCATAATGAGAAAAAAATCAATCAATAGTAAATTAACACAATGAAATAGCTTACTGTAAGGTACTTTGCAAATTCTTCAATGTTTTAGGAAAATATCCAAAAAAGGATGAGCTCTTCACTAAGAAAAACAAAATGGATTATTAATGAAAAATTCTCAAGCTGCTGTAAAGATGAAAGCAATGAACTATTTTTCGCAGGCTCGTTACATAGCTGTCAATCAAGCTGGAAGTTTAGAGACCTTAGTTCCCATAGGCAAAGGAAGTGAGGCAGGGATGGTGGAGGGGCGTGAGGTTTTAAGAGGACAATTGCTGGATAGCTGACTGGGAGCAGAGGTGAAGGCCTCTGCGAAGTAAAAGAGACAGAGAATCGTCCCCTCCCGACTTCTCACAGTCCCAGAGTCCAGTGGAAGTGTTTGGACATTCTTATGTTGATACTGTTCTTTTTTAAATCAACAAGTGAACCATACAGATTGTCAACATGGGATGAAGATGTACAACATCCACCACGAGTGGAAACCTGACGAACCCCACCAACCAGGCCCAAAAATAAGCCTGGAGGAGAGAATTTTAAAAAAGCACGTAAAACAGTGTGTGATGGTATGAGCTGGAGTTCTGAAGATGAAGGATCCCAAGCAGATTATCTGGGACATGGAAAAACTGGGTGAGGTAGGTTTAACCCACTGCAACAGCTACAGTTAAATGAGAAGGTGCTGAAAGACAAATGTGAAAAGCTGAGTGAAACCTTTGAATGTGTTCTCTCACTCTATGAAAAAGAGAATCCAGATATTTACAAAGAACTGAGAAAGCTAGAAGTAGCATATGAATAGAAGAGGGCTCAACTTGGCCAATATTTTGGTGCTGTCAAGAATGTTTGGCATGTGGAAGTGGATAGTACTCCTTTGCCAGATATGCCACATGCTCCTTCCAACATCTTGATCCAGGACATTCCAATTTCTTCTTGGACGAGCTGTTTCACGATTGTCTCCTGGCAGAAAACCTCCAGGTCTACTCCAGGTCCACCCCTAGTCTACTTTCTCCTCAAGTCTTGCAAATGTACGGCCATAAAGTGGGTTTTGCCTTAGATCTGCCCTCTCATCAGCAAGATGAAAACATGTTACATAGTCCTGAACTGGCTCAATGAGGGCATGATAATGATGTTTCCAGCACCAGTGAAGATGATGGCTATTTGAGGCATGGATCAAGATAAGCATGGTAACAGTACTGATGACAGTGACACTGACAGCTCAGATGGAGAAAGAAAAAGGGATGAATTTGTGCACCATGATGATACTGAAATAAACAACAATGAAGAAAAAAAAACCAAAAACCCAGGTCTGAGAGTACGATTTGCAGATATGCCTGGGAAATCAAGGAAGAAAAAGAACATTAAGGAGGTGACTCCTCTTTGAGCAGTGATACTCTGATTGGCAGGTCAGGAAATCCCTGAGGAGGGTGGGGAAGTAGAGGAATTTTTAGAGGATGACAACAAAGGTGATTCTGATGATTCTGAAGCAGAAAAGCAATCATAAAAATAGCATCAAGAGGAATGAATCTCTTTCTGATGGCACATCTGCTTTTTCACAGCAACAAGCTCCCCTGCCATCTGTTTCCCCTTCTCAGATACAAACTTCCTATGCCAAGACCACCTCCTCTTGGGCTACCTCCTGTTCCACCTTTACAGCCACCTGGGCCACCTCCAGGAGTTCCTCTGTCCCTGAGGCTACCTGGAATGCCAGGAGTCTGAGGGCCTTTACCTCAACTTTTACCTCCAGGATCACCACCAGGCCGACTCCTTGGCCTTCCACCAGGTCCACCTCCAGGTTTGCCTCCTGGCCCTCCTCCTTGGGGGCCCCCACCAGGGGTACCTCCCCCTGCACCTCCAGGTATCCTTCCACCTCATCCTGGCAAGATGAGTCCACCTTTGGTGACTCCACTCTGACCTGCCCAACCTGGAAACCTCGGGTGCCTTGCTAAACCCAGGAGTTTTAGGTGCTCCACCCAACTTGATTCAGTCACCCAAGGCAGATGATATGAGTGCAGCCACCACTGAGAAGGATGCCACAGCAACCATCAGTGCCAAGTCACAAATCACTAATCCCAAGGCAGAGATTACTTGATTTGTGCCCAGTGCCGTGAGGGTCCAGGGGAAAAAAAGGGCTACTGCTGCTCCCCAAAGAAAGTCAGAGGATGATTCTGCTATGCCTCTTGCCAGAGCAGACTCCAAGTATGGTTCATTTGTTCCCATGTCGGCACAAACTAAGGATGAGTGTATGAAGACTTTACGAAGGAGATGGAAGGGGTCCTGTGACAACTTTGATGCCCAAACATGCTTCTGTTCACATCATTGGTTCATGCACAAAGAAGATCTTAGGAAGCTTAGGCAAAAGAGCTACTTTCACTGTCAGAGTATTTTTTAACTTCAGCTGAAGGAATATCTTAAAGTTTAGCCTTGTTCAGAATTTGCTGCATATAAGAGAATTATTGGTTACTGAAACAGTTCTACTGACATCCATTCCCTTTCATGCCACCATTTTCATACTGTTTCTTTTCCTCTCCAATTCTTTGGATACTTGTGATCAGGAAAATCGTTACTTATATGTTCTGGTTCTCTTGTGTGCTGTGGGCACTGAAGTAGATATTTTGGGGTAAGGGGAACAGTTTATTTTATCCCATCTTGCCTTCTGTTTATTTTAATATTTTTTGTAAATATTTTGTAATATTGTAGTAAAATGGATCACAATGTGATTTCCTAACAGAAAGCAAGATATGTGGGAAGAAAATGTACAATCTTTGATTAAAATTATTTCTCACTAACTAAACTTTGAGTGTTCATGAAATAAATAAATAAATGGTCTACTGCAAGAAAAAATAAGTTGGTAGGTCATATGGGGATGACATTAGACTAGAGAGAGCCTGGCAGTTGTGTCCCATAGATTCAGTCCGACCCTAGGCTGTCTCTAAGTCACCACAAGTCTTAGGAATACCAGGTGGCTCAGATGGTTTAAAGACCTCACAGTGGAGTTTAGCATCATTGTCCTGAAGTAAATCAGGTGTCTGGGTATCTGAGAAAGTACTTAGGGAGGGGGAAACCAAGTGACTTCAATCCCCAGAATTTTGGCTGTAAGCTGTGGGGAATGAAAGATTAAGTTGTATATGAAAAAAATACACAGAAGAAATAATATAGAGAGCATAAAGGAAGGAGAAGAAAAGTGAGAAGGCTTAAAGTAATAACACAGTAGCTCAGAATATCATTTACCAGGAAACAAGTTATAGTGATAGCTTACTTAAAATTAAATTGTCTACAGTAGAATGCACAGTTATTTCCAAAGGTGTCTTTGATGTTTACATATTACTATAAATCTATTCTGTAATTTTCTTAGTCTTTCCTACAAAAGAAATTAAAACGACTCCATTTTTCGGACTACAAGATGCACTGGACCATAAAACGCATCTAGGTTTTAGAGGAGGAAAATAGGGGAAAAAAATTTGAAGCAAAAAATGTGGTAAAATATTTAATAACCTATGACCCTGCTACACCGCTGCCCCCACCCCACAGCAAGCCAGGTAAGCTACATTCAGACTATAAGATGCACCCCCGTTTCCCCCCAATTTGGGGGGAGTACATCTTAGAGTCCAAAAAATAAGGTATATTCCATATATATGTTATAAACTTATGTTTATATAAATTTGAGAGTTCAAATTTAAGTCATGAATGAAAAACAAAGTTCAATTTCATGTTCTAGATGTCTTTTTAAATACCTCATAATTAGAGTTTAAGACAAATACTAAAATTTTAAGAAATGATATAGAACAGCATGGGGATGGGTGAGATAAAGACATTCCAGTACAAAGGATGAGTACACCATCCAAATCCTCAGCTCATTCATGTGTACCTTCTCTGACCACACACCCTGATGAGTCCTTTGTCAGTTCCAATCCATCTGACTTTCCACTTGGCCTTATTATTTTCCCTTGCATGACAATGTCTCCTTACATAACAAGCAGAATATCTCTCATTATTGTTAGTAAACCCAACTTCTTCATTTTCTTTTTCTGTCATTTTTTCCTATTATGAGTTAAACTACTAATGCAATTTAAAAATAATACCGACAAGAAACTCAGTTAAAATGTTCATCAACATTTCCTTAAAAACTAAGACAAATGGGCCTCTAAATTATTCATGTAACTAGCCCTTTTTTATCACTAAGGAATTAGCATTGAGACAGGACCTAACATGGGTTTAAAAAATGCTGGAGACAACTGAATATGACCCATAATCTAAATATGACATTTTTCCTAAAGTTTCTTCAGAAAAGAAATAGAGAGAAGAGAGAATCACACTTACAAATCCACTTATGGCTACAATCCAGATGTAGGAACCAGAGGTGAAAAGCTATAAAAGAAAAGAAAGGCAACTAAAAATGAAATTCAACTGCCAGTCACAGCTTATTAATTTTTATATAACTATAATCATAACAGTTTATGGTAAGGATTACTAATATATCATAATATAAATAAATAGATATTAATAAATATCAATTCTATTATTTAAAAGACAATAATGTATTAATTTCACTTTTTTTTAAACCAAGAGTTCCACCTTTCATAGCCTAAAATGGATTGGTTGAACCTGGCTCACTACCATGCAAAAAAAATAAGTAAAATTCACATATACTTTTATTTACAAATGTACATTAAACAAAGTAAAATACCACAAATAAAGGAATTATTAGAATTAACAACATAAAAAATAAGTAGTCACCATCCAAACCTAGTTGTTAGGTAATAACATGTAATATTAGTTTACACAATTCTCTCATTTTTATTCCTCATCACTGGTACTCTAAATTTAGATGGGAAGACCTCTCTGCAAGCATATTAGGTCCATGTTCAATGCCACTCTGTTTAACTGTTGATATTCTCATTCCAGTTCCTCTATGGAAAAGTAAACTAAGTAATGATATCAAAGTTAAATGGCAAAAGTAATTAGAACTAAGTCTTATGAAATCTCTCCATTTGCTTTCCAAATCATTTACATCTAAGTATTGTACTCAAGGGTTTTTAAAAAGTTGTAAGACATCTATCTCAAAGTGTTCCTGCACGAAAGTAAAGATATGTAGCCTAGCGTTTGTTCACATTTAGATCTTTAGATCAGAAATTTAAGTACTTCTGTTCATACAGAGAGAAGCAAGATACCCAGGTTCATTGCTGACATTGTGCTAAACCTTGAAGTTCTATACATTTATCAAGGATACACAGAAAAAAACATATACACAGCAAGAAGACATACACAAAGGTAAGAGATGACAAAGCACAGGTAAAACGTGGCCGACCAGCTTTGCTCTAGTGCTAGCTTAAGTAAAAATGAATGTTTGTTGCAACTTTAAATTTAATCCCTTGATCTAAAATTCAATTATTTGATCTAGTATGCATGGATCCCTCTTCAGTGTAAATGACTGACAATAACAAGGATAAGAATGAACTTATTTAAAAGAAAATATTTCCCTGTAGTTTTCTTCTAAAAATATAAAGAACAATAAAATAGCTAATCCTTTCATAGCGCATATCGCGTGCCAAGCTGTGATCTTAACGCTTTTCATATATTAAACTTACTGGATCTTCCTAATCACCCAATGTGGTAAGTTCTAGTATTACCTCTATTTTACCTATGAGAAAATGGGGATGTTAAGTAATTTCCTCAAGGTCAAAGAGCTGGTGGGTAGTGGAGCTATGAGTGTATACCCAAGTGGTCTGGCTTCACAGCCTTGTGTCATAACTGCTCCATGCAACTATGTCTCATACATAAGAAAGATAAGCATATCAGTTGTATTGGTAAAAAATTATTTCCTTTGAACTCTTAAGTCCCTCATCTTATTGTATGTTTGGTCCCAATTGTGTCTGCTTATGTTTTGACAGTGTGTATGCTTTTTCTCATTGCTGGGCTTCTTGACAACAGGTATCATAATTCCATTTTATCCTCCACAGTTCCTAGCATATGGCATTTCATGACTGGCTCTCAAGCATTTTTGTTTTTCTGATAATGATTAAAGTCATTCATTCATTCATTCATTCATCAAATGTCTGTGGCTTCAAGAAGCTGCTGTGTGGAAGACAGTAAGGAACAGAAACATGTGCAAAGATTTAAAGGGGAGGGAAGAGGGGAGGGAGGGAGAGAGAGGAAATAAAAACTTTGAGAATAAGGGGTTGATACTCACTTCAAGATGGGGAGGGTTGGGAGTTGATACTGGAAAGGCAAAAAGAACCCTGGATACCATTCATGCCAAGGACTTTAGAGTTTACCAAAAAGCCAATTAAGGCATCTCCACCTGTACTTTCTGATACCAACTTCTACCTCACCAAAAAACAAAACAAAAATATTCACATAATCTCAGAACATCTATGGTGATAGCTATAGAGACATAGATTGTTGATTAATAAGAATCAATGGGCTTAGTTTTTATTATCTGTCCACATTACTCTAATATTATCTCTAATGTTTCAAATGACCTGGGGAGATGAGGGCTCAGAAAAGGTAAATAATTATCAGAGCAAGTAATTAAACCAAGTCCACTTGATTCCAAAGACTTTACACAATGCTCCACTGAATTCCTAGTCCATAATTAATAAAACAATGTTTTTCACTCTCAAAGATAGTATATAACATTAGAGTTGGATAGAACTATAGAGTCAACATGAGCCTCAGAAGACTTCTATAATGTAACCCAAGTCACAAGGTAGTGAATGAGTGCCACATTAGAACTAGAACTTTGGTTTCCCACCCCAGGTCCATGATTCTCTTCTACTACTCTCTGTCTTCTTTTGTAACATCTTAAAAAGAAAAAAAAACATGTCCACAGCAAATCCTAGTAATAACAGTAATCTATAGAAATGTGCCATTAGGTTATAAGAATATTAGGAAGGATAGGGACACTGTAATGCTATGCTATGTAGGTTGAGAGATGAAGAATAAATATAGTTCATGAGAAATGGTTGTAAAAGTAAAAAAAAAAATCCACCCCAGATGAGCCATTGATAACACATGACAGCAGACTAGAGAAGTTAGAGGAAATGCTAAAGGTTAAAAGGGGAGGGAGGAGGGCATTTTACAGAGACACTAGTATCTGGTTTGATATGTGTGGGATAAGGAATGTTATGAGCATTAACAGTGGATCAAAAGGCCAAGCTACACATGGTACTACAAAAAATAGCAGAATAAAAGTTTTACATCAAAAGCTATGAGAATGAAAGGCAAGTGACAAGTATTATAGATAAAAAACTAAAAATCATATGTATCATCTACCAGTGGGCCTGGAACCCAAAAGAGTGATCAATATTTACTGAATACTAGTGAAAATAACCTTTTTCAATTTAAGTCAAATAATAAGCACCCCAATGGTCTTCACATGAAACCATTTAGCAGATGGTAATATTGTTATCATGTCTATGCAAGACAAAAATTATAAAGTTGATAACACTTCTAGCAAAATCCAAAGCTCGGGTTGGTAAAGTAGATCTAATTTAGTCTTCAGAGCTTTATTTGTGACACCATATTCAACAAATTAATTTTGACAGTGATTTTCCACTTTCTACCTTTGACTCTTCTCATATGTTTCCACTTCATACTATGATTTTTTTAAAAAAAGTACTTATACGCAATTGTACAATGAAATTAAAATATTTTCCACTGATACATATTACAGTGAAAACTCTTATCAGATTCTAAAGTCTATGAAAGTATTCTAGTACCTTTTATACTTTGATGTTCTCATTCTATAACACTTCCTTTGAACATTTGATATAGATCATGAAGCCAAACTTATGGGGAAAAAACATTGTTTTCAAGGAGATCAAATGAGAAAAAGACCAAAAAAAAAAAAAAAAAGATCTAGTTAAAGAAATGTGAACATAAAAATGCATACTATACCTGTAGTCCCAATATATAAATCAATGTCTTGTTTGAGATGGACAACGGGCCCAGAATATGTGCCACTTGGACTCTCGGTATGGAGCAGTAAAATGGTACAAACAGAGCAAACACAGGTGCCAGGCTATGCAAACAAATAAAGAAAAATCACTATAATATAATACTTGATTTAAAAATACCAATGGCAAAGGTGTATTTGATATAACACTGCTTATAATTTTACTTCAGTCTGAAAAGTAGGGTCTTAGATACACAATTTGCTTTCTGTATTCGCGTCGCATCTCAGATAATCTGTACTTATTTAATTCTTGTCTACTATTCCAAAACTATTGCAAAGAAATGGTTTAGCATCTACTAATTAATTTTCAGGCATTGTGAGAAAATTTAAATTTGTTGCTATGATTCTTCCAATGAATAACTTAAAATGTAATAAAAGAGACTAGACAAACCAAAAGCAACAAACATATACATCGTGGTCAAGTCCAAAAGCCTCATCTCAGACTTTGTCCATGTATCACCACAGCACATGAAACCACATACCATTCTTGCCCTCCATTCCACAAATTTCTCCCTCATTTTGCCTTAATCCCTGCTTCTTGCTGGTCTCCCTGTGATTTCTCCTACCACTCTTCTACTCTCTCCAGGGTTCCATTATAGTCTTTTCTTCTTGCTCCAGTCTCTCCTTGTATAATCACAAGCCTTCTTTGGCTTCAATTAAGACAATGAAGTCAGTCCCAAACTGTCTGCCTGTCCCCTTACCTGGGTTATGAAACTCAATTTGATAGCCTCAACTGGACATATTCAAAAGTCATAAGCCATAAGACAAAGTCTTCTCTCTAATCCATCTCAACATTGTTAGCAGTATTCTCTCCTCAAAACACAAATCTAATCATGTCACAACACTGTTTAAAACTTTTCCTTCCACAGCTCCCAGTATCCAAAGAAGAAATTTAAATATTAGCAAAGCCCTAAAATTTTTCTTATTAGTGAAGTTTCCCACAAATGTAGTCCTCCACATTCCCTGCCCTCTCACCCCACTGCCCCCAAAGATTCTCCATAGGCACATTAGGCCCTTTTAACTATTCACTGATACAAGTTATTCTTCAACCTAAATGTTCTTTCCACTATCCTGTTAAGGAAACTTATGGTATATGACAGAACTCAACTCTTTTCAGTAATTTCTCCAATCCTCCTGGTGGCTGGTAGCTCTCTCCTTTGTCCTGAAAAGCTACCTGAGTTTCACTGTTTCAATGAATCACTCAGGGACTCTGTGAGAGGCAGTAGGCCAGGTACAGGAGCTCCATCTATACCTATGAGTAAAAAATAGTTGCTAACCCCAAGGAATTAGCTCCAGGATCAAAAACTCACATTCTTACAAGGGCCAGCCAGACAACATGAGTGAGTAGAATGGTTTGGACTTAAAATTGCACCCATTCTCCATTAAACCCTTGGAGTAATAACTCAGTCTATTTTTATTTTTCCATTTTGGGGGGGGTGTGGGGGAGTGGCATCAATACAAAGAACTATTTCTTTACCATAAGAAAATATAAGAAATATTCTTCACTTCCACAAAGAAATGTTCTCACTACCCTTTTTGTGGAAACACAGGACCCCCTCGGTCTCTTGTGTGTTTTCCCATAGTTGACAGAGATTGTGTTATTTAAAAAAAATATCCACTGTGCTTTCAATTCTAATATTAAAAATAAAACAAAAGCAAATGTACACTGTAAATGTGATCAACAGCAGGAGGATCACCAGGACATCTACAACAAGTAGTAAATGCTAGAATAAAGAAAACCCCAACTAGTAAACACCCAAGTGCCAGACACTGAGTCAGGTCTGAAGATACAAAGATGCATAAGATACAGCCTCTTACAGTCTTATAAGAAAGATGACAGGGACAGGACAGCAGAGGTCTGTAGACAGCACAGTGAATCAGTCATGGATGCCTCACTCCTATGGTCCTTCTTTTAGACTGAACACATCCCATGGCAGGGAAGGAAATGTATCTCCTTGGTCCTCCCAGCATCTGGCACAGTGCTTGACATGGCATATGAACTCATTAAATTAGGGGCAATAAAATAAACCTTATTCTTGAACACTTTAACTGTATAGGATTTTTAAAAACCTACCATTAGATTATTAATTCTGTGAGAACAAGCCATGTTCTACTTAGTGTTGAATCCCCCAGTGCTTAATATAGATCCGAACACATAATAGACTCTCATTATTGTTAGATTAAAAAAAATTAGCAAAGCAATTTTAATGAGCAGAGACTTATTTAGTCATTCTTTACACTACACAAGAGACTAGTTGTTTCTCCCCCCCAATTCAAATCATCTAACCCCCAACACGGGTGACTAAGCAGTTATGTATTCTTTTCATTAAAAAGTACAAGTTAGCCCTGGCTGGTGTAGCTCAGTGGATTGAGCGCAGGCTGTGAACCAAAGGGTCACTGGTTCTATTCCCAGTCAGGGCACATGCCTTGGTTGTGGGTCAGGTCCCCAGTGGGGGCTACATGAGAGTCAACCACACATTTATGTTTCTTTCTCTGTCTTTCTCCCTCCCTTACCATCTCTATAAAAATAAGTAAATAAAATCTTTTTAAAAAGAAAGAATTTAAAAAAAGTACAAGTTAGCCACTCTTGGGCCTAAAATCCTCCAATGATTTCCCACCCTCCAGTAAAAGCCAAAATCATTACAACGATATACAAGGCCGGTGTCCCCACCTCATACTTGTTCTTCTACTACTCAGTCTCCTCGCCCCTGACTCTGGCTGATCCAGTCACACTGGACCAATGTGTGTCTCTCTCAAGCAGTGCTAGGTACGAGAGGGGACCCCAAAAATCCCAGAATTTATTTATAAAATATTGTGTATATATTCTTACATGTTTAAACTTCAGTCACCTTCAAAGTACAATACACCTATAGATGTTTTTTACACTGCTCAAAACAGTTTTTGAACTGGTTGATTCTGATGCCTTTTAGTGCTTCTGCTATTTTTGTTTCATCTCTTCCACATCAGCAAAACATTTCCCTTTAAGGATTTTTTTTTCCATCAAGAGAAACAAACAAACAAAAAAGTCTCTCAGGGCGAGATTGGGTGAATAGAGATGGTGGGGCATGGGGGTCATGCCATTTTTAATCAAAAACTGCTGAACACTCAGTGCAGTATGGGCAGGTGTACTCATAATGTACCCATCATTAAATAGGCACATATGTTGAAAGAGTTTTCAAAAACTCACTGAAGCCAAATGCAGCCTCTCACAACAATGCCAACCGGTAAACTGATACCAATGGGTTCCGAGAACACTCACCTAGCAGGGGAAGCATATATACTACAAGGACCCACCCTCCGGAAGATCACCCTAGTTTTTTGTGTCTCCCCCCATATATGGTGCCCAGGGTGTGTGTATCTGCTCGTCCCCCACTCCTGACCATCTTCACACAGACATTGCATCACTTACTCCCTTCCACTATTTAGGTCTTTTCTGAAACAGCATCTTCTCAGAAAAACCCTTCCAGACTGCAGTGCCTACCACACCTCACAGCCCCATCTCCACTCAGCATGCTCTATTTCCCTTCCTCCATAGCACCTATAACTGGCTACTATGCTACATGACTTGTTTATTGTCTGTCTCGCTGACTAGAATGGGTGGGATTTTTGTCAGTTTTGTTTGCTACTTTATCCTCACTATCTAGAACTGTGGCTGGCACAGAGTACTTGCTCAATAAACATTTGCTGAATAAATTTCTCTTTAAAATCATTACACCATACACAATTTGCCTTTTACTTTAAAAAGCTTTCCTTGTTTTATTATTTTTAATAGGATTAAAATACATGGTTTCATATATATATATATATATATATATATATATATATATATACACTCAGAACATGGCCTGTAGGTCTCTTGGTAATAGCAACTTCATTTTGGTTGCACTTGAGGTCTCTTACCACAGAACATGTTCTTTAAGGTAGTTAAACTATTGAAATTCTTCTGTTTACATTTAGCAATAAAGTGTAAATAGTGATATTACAATAAAAAATCTGAAGCAGAGTTTTGTTTGAAGTTATATTTCAATGTAAACTAAACAAATATTGATAGGAACTTTAATGACCACAGTTCATATCTTATATACCAATCAAAGTTTTGAAATTTCTTAGAAGTTATTAATTACTGGGTAGTTTTAAATGATGACTAAATACTAGACCACATATACCCATAACACAAAAGCACACATTTCAGACCATGGTTATATAGGTTGTTTTGTAGAAATTTTCCATTGCTATTTCTATCCACACAGACTTCACAAAATATCATGTAATTAGTCACTGACCAATTCTCTTTTCTTTATTTTATAATAACATCTGTTCTTTATACTGTCAACAATGAATTCAATTTGATATTTTTCATATTGTGAGTAGCTAACTTCTGGAAGCCCTGTCTGGCACAAGTATATGAGACTGAAGTATAGAAAAGAGGAAAACAGGTTATAAAGAATCCATTAATTCTTCCACTAATATTTATTATTTACTATATACTCACAATTATACTCAATAGGACAATAAAATGATAGAAACACTCAGCTCAGGTCACAAATGTCTATCTTACCTCTTATACAGAAAATGACATTGACTTCACTCTTATAATACAACTGGTAACTTTCAGCAACAATAAAAATAAGGTTTATGAACTCATGAAATTATCTTAGTCTAAAACCTCAACAGCACCTTGCAGAAAAATTGCTCAATCACCTCTTCTTTATACACTTGGACGACTATAATACCAAAAAAGAGGTAATCTAGTTTGCTAGTATATTTACCTAGTTGAGTTCTTCATTGTATAACAATGTTTTACTTAATAAAAACTATTTGAAATATTAAAGACTAAAACATCCCACTAAGATGGCCCTCCAGCAAAATGAAAATCTTCAACAGTGTCTTCTTTAAATATTCTTCAATCCAAATTTTACAGGAACTAGTTCTAGAATATATTATCATATTTATCCATCAAATCATAAAATCTCTATTTTCCCCTCATAAAATTTTTTTGCACTGGGAATTATTTAGTTCAATGACTTTATTTTATAGACTGTGGGGTGGAAGGCCAAAGTATTACTCTTCTGTTTGACAAGGTTTCTCCACATTATTCAGCATTTTAGAGTTAGGAAGAACCTAATAAGCTTCTAGATGGAATAAAACCACTGAGAGGCTAAAATCACTTGACCGTTTTTTTTCTTTGTTGTTGTTCGTTTTTAATCATCACCAGAGGACATTTTTTTCATTGCTTTTGGAGAGAGAGGAAGGGAGAGAAAAATATCAGTGTGAAAGAGAAATATTGACTAGTTGTCTCCCATACATGTCCAGACCAGAGCCAGACCAGAGACTGAACCCATGACCCAGGCATGTGCCCCAATCAGGAATGGAACCTGCAATCTTTTGGTTATGTGACTAGGCTCCAACCAACTGTGCCACACCTACCAGGGCTCGCTTAGCTCTTTTTGACAGACTCTTAAAATAAAAGGGCCTCTGAGGTCACGGAACTACAGATTCCTACCAAATGATTCAATACTCTCTATACCACCTTTCAAAAGAGTTATTCAGTTTATGCAAACATATAAATAAGAGGCAGCATACTGCATGTTTTTATGGTCCTAAGTTTTTGGAACTAAACTCATATTTTGATTTGAAAGCTGACTTCAGTAGCTTACTTTTATTGACTTTCCTTCTATTCTCTGGAGTTAGGGAGAATGACATATCCAACCTAAATCCCTTCTACGGGGGCGTTCTACATCTCCTAAATGCATGAAAACAATGATAATATCCCTGCCAACCCTAAACATTCTCAGATTATTCAATCATTTCACCTAAGACCTAGAAACCAGACCCCTCACCTTTCCAGGCATGCTCTAAGTCATGCATGCCCTTTTAAAATGCAGTACCCAAAGCTGACTGGGAATGCCTAGATTGGTCCTGGATGAGTATAAATATCACCTCGTTTGTTTTGAGTACTACATTTCTATTAATTTAGCCTACAAGTAAATTGCATTTTGATAGCCATGTTACATTGTTGATTTAAAAGGTCAACTAAAACTAAGGTGAATAGCATATATCTCTTTCATCCTATGTAAAGAGGCTCAATTTAAGCTGCAAAATGTCCCCTTCAACTTTTCCCATCATTCATGTGTCTGTGTAGTCACTGATGCAGTCAAGTTAGCCTCCTGCCTAAAAACATCAACGAATCCCTGTATATGTGCAAAACAGCATCTTTCACCCACTCACCACAGAAACTTTTGTTTCTTTCTCATAAGCTGTTGAGCAAATTACCCACTGTATCAAGTTTCCAGGTAGATAAAACTGTCAAGGTTGACATTTCCCCCCCTTGAAACACTTAAAAATTCATACTTTAGACACAAAATTGTCAGTAACTATGATTCATCTTTTTTCTAGTTAAGGTCTACTGCTTCAGTCTCTTTCATATACTTTTTTTAATAATTAAATTTTTATAGAAAAATTTATAAAGTTTCATAGATATCAGCAATTCATAAATTCCAAGGGGTTTTCAGATAACTACTCAAAAAAATCACTAACAAAAATTTCACTTCCTTTTTTTTTTTTAAAGTTTACATGCGTACAGGAGACTAACTGAACATTATTATGCCCAGTCAGTCACACGGTGACAGAAAAAAAGTCACCACCATAAAAGGATGTCTGCCTAATCTCTCTTAGAACAACATGCCAAGGTTAACCTACTTCAATTTGGTCAAATCCTGACTGCCACTACATAGAGGCCTGAACAAGTCACTAAGAGGTAAGTACTAGATATTTTGCTTTTTCAACAGTCTTTTGAGTTAAGAAAAACTTTGAAAGTCTACTTAAGATATAAGGTTAAGGGAAAGAATCCATTCAAAAACAAGCTAAACATTTCTAACAAAAATTGTATTATTAATATCATTTAGACTCTCTAGCAATGGAAAGTTCTAATCAGCTAGTATTAAGCTAGGTGAAAACAATGGATCATGCCAGAAACATCTTTGCCAAAAAATAGGCTTACTCTGCATTTCTGTGAACTCACAATTACAAAAAACAGTATGAAGTATATATTGGCAAATAATTCCAATACTTCAGGATACTTTAATATGAAGAGAAAGGAACAAAATTACTTTAAGATGAGGTATTCCTATACTTAAATATATTATATGTAATAAGTTATTCAGCACAATTTAAAAGAGTTGTAACATTATACTATTTGACCACACATCTATGTACAAAAAGTCTCTTCTATACCTCTATTATGTTTATACTTTTTTTTTTTTTTAAACTGAAGCTGTTCTACTTTGGGCACATCATGGGATGGCAGTTCTTTTTTATTTATTTATTTACTTATTTTTAGAGAGGGAAGGGAAGGGGAGAGAGAGAGAGACAGACAGACAGACAGACAGACAGACAGACATCAATGTGTGGTTGCTAGGGGCCATGGCCTGCAACCTAGGCATGTGCCCTGACTGGGAATCGAACGTGTGATGCCTGGTTCACAGCCTGTGCTCAATCCACTGAGCTACGCCAGCCAGGGCTATTACGTCTATACTTTTAAAATAAAGCTTTTGATATAAATTGATGTTTTTTAGTTTGTAAAAACATTTTACCAACTTACTCTCTGTTCAGTGACAATTTGGGCTTCACTATTTCTTAGCCAACCTGAGTATTTCAACTCTAAATATAAACTATTAATTGGATAAGTAAAAAAAAAAGTATCTCTGTTGTTTTATATTCATTTGATGATCAGTAAGACTAAAGATGTCTCTATTTTTTTAACTTCTATGTGCCTAAAAATAATTTACAAAACAATACATTATTTGCAGTATTTTGCCAATATTTATGTCCATGCTTGGAATGAAGGTAACAGAAACTTTAGGCAAAATGTAAGCTGTGAGGAAACTTCCTCTAAAGGAGGGTGTGGTTTTTCAGTTTTCTGAGGGGTGTCACTCTAAGTACAATATAGTGTAGTGGTTAAGAGCCTGGACTCTGGAGTCAGGCTCAAACCTGGGCTATGTGGCCTTGGGGCAAGTTACTTAACATTTCTTCTATCAGTTGCTTCATTTGTAAAATGGGGAGTAATGATACTGCCAAGTTCCTATAACAATGGCTCTCATACTAACTGCCAGGAAATTGTCTGCAATCGCTGTTCTCCCCTCCCTCTGCCCATTAAACTGCCAAAGGATCAATCCAACAGGAAAAGTTTCCTCACCCTATCATTTCTGTGAGAATTATTTTTTTGAATTTATCTTCAGATCTTTACGGAATATTTCACATATACACTGGGTCTACATATGGTTATAAACTTGACTGTGTTTACTGTCTGGATTGCATTCGCTAGCACTGTTTAAGTGCATGTTTTCTCTCTGTGGTTTAATTGTACTTTTTGGGCACAACAATTCAGAGAGCACACCACTCTACAAAGCATCCTCACTCACTTATCAAGTGGTAATAGTTCCTCTTATAAATTAGTTTCAACTGGCTTCTGAGAATTTATCAGTGATATTGTAACATGACCAGTCACTTAATGGAATAAATATTAACTCAGATCACTATATGACTTTTATTCATTTATGTATTCTATAAGCATTTACTAGATACCTATTTTAAGACAGTTCTGAAACACTCTATGGGATAAAAATGTATAAAATAAAGCCATCATCCTTAAAAAGTTTGCATTTAAAAAAAGAGTTCACCACCCAGTAAGGGAGTTAACAAATGATACCTTTTTCCCTGCTATGGTTAAAAGCCTGCTGGAGCTGTTAAAACTTTAGAGCTAACCAAGATCCTTGTGGTGTCTTAAAAGCACAAAAAGAAGAATAAAAATATTTTGTTAAATATCAGCAAATACTAAAAAATAGTAATATAAAAATATATTAATAGCATAAAAGCCACCTTGGGTATACACCATTGTCTTCCAATGGAAATTTCAGTCCAAATGGCTTTAAGAAATATTGTTAAAAATAGTAAGATCTAAAATCTTACTTTAGATAAGATCTAAAATCGATTACAAAACCTTTACTTACTTTTGCTCTGGCTGGTGTGGCTCAGTGGATTAAGTGCAGGCCTTCGAACCAAAGGGTTGCCAGTTCAATTCCCAGTCAGGGAACTTGCCTGGGTTGCAAGCAAAGTCTCCAGTTGGGGGCATGTGAGAGGCAACCAATTGATGTATCTCTCACACACCGATGTTTCTCTCTCTCACTTTCTCCCTCCCTCCCCCTCTCTCTGAAAGTAAATAAAACCTTAAGAAAACTTTACTTTAAAATATGCTACAAATTAATGAATTCCTTTATTTAATCAACATATTTCCCTCTCCTCTCCCTTCTAGTCTCCCGAGCCCTCCTTTTCTGTCATGCAGAGAGGTATAAGTTGGTATGTGTTAAAGTTTTGAGACGTTTTCCTCTTTTAATTGTTTTCTATTAACAATATCAGATCATGTTAGAAATGGGAGCTAGGAAGAAAAAGTATTTCACTGAATGTGCTTACTGGAGCCAAACTGCCTGGAATGAATTCTGAGACTTAACAACTATATCTTTGGGCAAGTCACAAACATTTCATTCTTTAAATTGATTTGTGAAAGTTTTGTGAGGATTCATGTGAATATATGTAGAGTACCCAGGGGAGTGCCTGGGACAGCTTGTGCTTAATAATACTGTTTACTACTATTAATCAAGAGCTTACTATAGTCTAATAAAGAACCTTTGCTACAGGATCAAGAAAGCCAGGATGTTGCTATGCTAGTCTTTAATGTGCATTTACTGAGCATCATTCACTGGTCAGCTGGAGATATACAAAATTAACAATACAGTCCCCACTCATAGGACTTCACCAAATAGTGGAAGACAGAAAAAAGAAAAAAATCCAACAACAAATATCAACAATATTGATGGTATTACAAAGCACAGTGCCCTAACAAGGACACCCCACACTGCCTTTGTCTGGGTGCTGGCAAGTGAGCAATAGAGAATAAAATCAGAGAAGCTTCCAGGAGCACCTGATTTTGAACTAAGTCTTGAAGGAAAGTAGGAGCTAAGAATATATGACAGGAGAGGAGGCAGGCATCAAGACAGAAAGAAGAGCATGAGAAACTCAGAGCTGTGAGAGAATAGGGGGCATCAATAGATTGCAAGTAATTTAGTATGGCTGGAGCCAGGACATTTTAAGAGGTAATATGGCAAAGATCCCACTGAAGAGAGAAGCTGAGACCAATAATAAAGGAAAGTGTGTGTTACAATAGAGAGCTTTCAGTTTGTCTGGAGATCAAGGGGCACCGTTTGAAGCATGTGCAAGAACTGCTACAGTGTCTCCAGAGAGAAATGAGGGTGGCCTGAAGGCAGGCGGAGGGGATGGGAGTAGTAAACAAAGAGGCAGACAAAAAACAGAATAGACATAAATACATGGTGCAGAGGGTGCTGAGTGCAAGGGAGGGTCAGGAGACTGAAGGCACAGGAAATGCTGACTGACTGGAGGTAGTAGGTGAGGGAGGATGCAGCATCCTAGCACTTGTACTGAGGGAGGACTGTGAACAAATGACCTAATTGTGTTTATCTATATAATAAGGATATTTAATGTTTTTAATTTCTATCAGATAACAGACAAAACCCAAAACTTGAAACTCCCTAGAACTTTAAGGAGAAAAGGTGCACATTATTTCTAGAAACATTTTGGTCTCAGAGGATAAAGATACAGACTCAGGCTTTCATTACAAAGGGCCTTTATATCATGCAGTTAGTTTTCCTGCATATCAGTCAAATCATGCCACAGGGAAACACAGTATTTGTCTTCCTTACACTGAAAGTAATATTATAGTGGGATTCCTTTTTCTTACAGTTCCTAAACATTATGTTATAGGCTTTAAGTCCTTAGTGTTATGACCTCCTTTGTCTTCATCTTTGACCACTTCCATAGCATCCTAGTCAGTACTAAAGTTACCAACAGCCACACAAGGCATAAATAACTGGAGAAAGGTGAAAGAAAAATAGCTGGACTATGTAGAACCCTCAATGTACGGGGGGGTGTTTTGCCAAATAATTTAAATGTCAGGCACCTTTCACTTTCCCACCAATTTCAATGTACATCTTTACAGAAATTGGAGTTGATCTTCACTGATTGTCCAATGAGTTCAGGACACTATAGAGGCACAAAGAAACTGCAGACTGGCAAACACCAGTTTTCTGTCTTGAAAAAGTTTCCCATGCACTCCCCTATAAAAGGACTGTTTGCAGACATACTGAGAGGTAGTCAGAACCAGACTATGTCATGGAGTGGCAGCAGGATCACATTTCCACAGGCCACAGAAAGTGAGCTCCCCAGGGAAGCAAGGTCCCCTCAGACAGACTGACCTGGGACAACTGTATTCTGAATACGAACACCCTAGCATGTGTGAGGTTCCGTTCTGAGAAACTACAGGCAGCTGCCAATGTGTCACCTTTCTGGACAATATTCTCTATATCCTTTCAAAAAATAAATCTTGGACACAGTCTTAGCTATTAATTTAGGACTCAAAGCTGGTCAGAAAAAACTGATTTAACAGTGTAGGAGGATTTATTTTACTAAGTTAACTGTGGTGTTTACTATTAAAGCAAGTTGAAATTGGCAATCTGACACTGCTAATGAAGACAGTAATAAAGAGGTGGTGCTTGTGCTGGTCCCAGTCTGTCTGTGCCTTGGGTTTCTTTCCCACAATCAGTAATTAATGTTTCCCACATGCCTATTTTACAAGAAAATGGTACAAACAACTATTCAGGTGATAGTCAATCAACTAAATTTTGACCCAGCAATTTCACTTGTGGGACTATACCCTGAGAACCCCGAAACACCAATTCAAAAGAACCTATGCACCCCATGTTCACAGCAACACAATTTATAATAGCCAAGTGCTGGAAGCAACCTAGGTGCTCATTAGTAAATGAATGGATTAAAAAACTATGGTACATTTACACAATGGAATTCTATGCAGCAGAAAGAAAAAAGGAGCTCCTACTCTTTGCAACAGCATGGATGGCGCTAGAGAGCATTATGCTAAATGAAATAAGGCAGGTGGTGAAAGACAAACACCATATAATTTCACCTAGAAGTGAAACCTAATCAACAAAACAAAACAAGAAAAATATAACCAGAGGGGAGATGGAAGGGGATAATGGTGGGGAAAAGAGTTGTCAGGAACAACTATAAAGAACACATGGACAAAACCAAAGGGAGGTAGGACCAAGGGTGGGAGGTGGGGAAGGGTGGGGTACAGGGGGATGGGGGGGGGGGGTGGAAACGGAGACAACTGTACTTGAACAATAAAAAAATGTGGAAAAATAGTGAAAAAAGAATATTATAATAATCTTGCATCCCTGTGATAAACACTATTTGGTAATATTTTTTTTTCTTTTTATATATTGCTGAATTCAGTTTGCCAGAGGTGGCAAACACGAGGCCCGAGGGCCAAATCCAGCCCTCCACCTTGTTTTATCCAGCCAGCACCTTGTTTTTACATGGTGGCAGTGCCAAGCTCTTGCTTAACTGTTAAGGAATAGTTACCTTTATACAGTCTTAGAATTATATTTGGCCATTTGAAGGCAACCACAAGGCTGATGTGGCCACCCTTGTGAAAATGAGTTTGACACCTCTGCAGTTTGCTAAGATTTTATTATGGATTTTTTCTTCCATGTTCACAAGGGATTTCAGTCTGTAGTGGTTTTTTTCCTTTTAATTTGTCAAGTTTGATAATGCTGATCTAATAGAATGTGTTAAGAAGTTTTAAAAAATTACTTAAAAAATCATTGGTTGAATGTTAAACCCCAGCATGTGTGACACTGGACCAAACTCCAATGTCCCTGTTTGCTCAGCTTCAAGAACAAGGAGGGCCTTTCAAGTAATTGACAGATACTTATAAAACTAGGTATCTGGAAAAAAAAAGAAATGTTTTTTTCTTCTGTGAAGTATGTTTGTCCTCAAGGGCACTAAATAGCCTCAGCCTGCTGTCCTGATACATCTCTGCTGGTCTATTTCCTCACTAAACAGAATCCTTGTTATTCCAATTAACCCCCAGCCTTTGTTAGCACCCCCAATCCTCCCACTTTCCCAGTGATCTGATCATTCCTAATTCCAGAAAATTTCCCTCAATCTTATTTCTAAAATAGCCAAAGGATAGTTTATCAACAGAAATTAGAAAAAGAATTGCATCATTCATCATTTAACAATATTCAAATATAATTCATATACATGTCCACATTTCTGTGGCTCTTATGGTTGTTTTTCAAAGTGTGCTCCTGAACTTCCTCTTTGGTACACGCCACTGTGGACACTGAGTCAGATCATCTTGATGGGTAAACATGGTCGTCAGCAGACTTCATCTTATAGAGAAGTCACTTCCTATTAATTATCATTTCAGTATGACTTGACACATTCAGTTCATTGTTAAGGACTGAATTTAAACAAAATCATTAGAAGTTTAACAGTTTTTCATTTAAGGTTGGTTAAGGGAATGATTAAGGGAATAAATATTGGAGGTAAACATGACTTTTCAGGAATCTTAAAGCAAACACTAAAAGCTGGTATTCTAGCACATATTAAATCTTTGAATATATTTAAGGTTTATTTTGTGTCTGCCACAAGTAAAAGCTAAGAAAATAATTTCTAAGAAAGTAAATTGGGATTGCAGAAGGTTTATATGTGAACCCTGTGAAAAATTACAAAAAGGCTTCACGGTGGTGTCCAGGATAAACATTTCCAGAGTACCAATTACATGAGAACTTAGACAATTTTCTTAACAGCTAATAAATGAGTTTGGGAGTGCCTTTCACTTTTTCCTTTCTGTGGGTAGAGAACAACTTGTCAGTTCATGTCAACATGTCCGGTTATGCAAAAATGAGATGATAATGTCTTAGGAAATGTTAACTACTCTGTTAGCAATAAACTCAATTTTAGAGAAAAACATACACAGACCCACCTACAAAAACATAAGTAAAAATACTCCAGAGGATATTTAACTGTGGAATAACTTGCTGTTTTATGCATGTTAAGATAATAGTAAATTTGAAGGGCTAATATTGTATTAGAGAGACAACACTGAGATAGTCTCCTTTGCTTATTAACAAAAATGGTAAGATAACTGCCACAGATGGTTGCCAGAGTAGCTACCAGGTATTTCAATTTCAGGAGGAAAAAAAAGGTGGTCCTCTGGTGGACCCTGAACAAGGACCCACATTTCATGCAGCCCAATTACTATCTGTGCCTTCAGGGCAAAGTTCGCAGTGCTTATTGTATCCTTCAGGGTGTGGGGAATTAAGGATAGCTTAGGGATCATGCATATTTTTTTATTCGAAAGCACTATGAGGAAATTGTAATTTTCATACACACAAGTATTCTAAGGAATACATACTTAGAATACACTGTGATTTTCTTTATGCAATAAAATGACAAGCCATAGTACTTTCCAGTACAACTCAGTATATCAATCCTAAGTAACATGTCAGAAGCCACTGTCTAATAATTATGAAAATATGAAATACTTCAAATAGGCTTATATTCAGCCCTGACTGGTAGGCTCAGTTGGTTGAGCATAGTCTGGCAAAGCAAAAGGTAGCTGGTTTGATTCCAGGTTTGGGTTCAGTCCAAGGTCTGGGCATGTGTGAGAGGCAACCCATCAATTTTTCTCTTTCACATCCATGTTTCTCTTTCTCTCTTGCTCTCCCCTCCCCCCTCCCCCTCTCTCAAATAAATAAATATTTAAATATACATTCAAAAGTAAATAAATTACAGAAACAAAAGAAAATTTGTTATGATTAGGAGAAGAATAATTAAAAGAGAGATTTACAATCCAAAGGTTGATAAAGGAGCACTGTAATGAAAAGAGCAAGCAGAACCCTGGTATGTGTGAGAAGAAACCACAGCAGAGAATATTGAGATAACACAGATAACAGCACATTCTGAATATCATACGTTCAGCCTTCTGTTTTAGGCCCCCGGATATTAAGATACCATTTCTGTGTTTCCAGGACCTAGCAAATGGAGGGCACTGAAAACAATTATTGGCGAATAAAAGAATGGAATAAATCAAGGTTCAAGAAAGTAATCCTGAATTCTGAGATGATTAAAGGAAGATATAAAATAATCTCTGAGAAATGATGATAATAAATTAGAATTGACTGATATAAGAATGGAATAACAATAGTCAAATACATGAAAGGATTTTTCTGTCAATTTGGAAAATATGAAATTGACTAAAACTGTAGCATTAATGATAGACATAGATATTATCAAGAACTAAAGGAATATGCTAAAGTTGTTAACAAATGGAATCTTTGACGGTTTGCTAAATATCCAAATGAACATATTTCAAAAATTTCTTCTTTACTTAAGGTCATTTCCAAGCCATGACATTTACATGACCAATTTGTACAAGTGCCTTTCTTTGACTGACAAAGGACTAGGGTGGGCAAGTAGTAAGAGGCCTCTCTCTCAACAGTCTTTTCTTCAGGGTTTTATAACGTGGTGTCCGCAGGTCTGCTTTCCCATTTGAGAAGGCAACTCAGGTATAAGTGGGAACCCTGTTGTCCTTAGGAAGAATTGTTCCCCTGCTCTGGAGAAGGAGGGCCACATTGTGCCCAGGCTGTTTATTTACAGGTAAAGATGGCATGAAAGCCTAAGCCACTTTGAAAGCACAAACTCTCAGCATTTCACGGGCAGTATGAACTAGCTGCATCTTTCAAGGATTGGAAAGAGTAGGAGATTTGAAGCTAGGTCATCAGAAAAAGATTCAGAATTACCTTAAACCTCTCTGACACTCAGTTTCCTCATATGGCAAATAGGTAGGTAACAGCAATACTTAGCTTTCAGGGTTGTTATGAGGGTTCTTTGAGACATGACTTAAAAGTAGGCACCTAGCAAAAACTAATGCATAAAAAGTTGAATTATAATTTTTTCCTCAGATTAAAAAGTATATTTACCTATTTACTTATTTAACAGTCAATTCATATTCAATGTTAAAAATTTAGACTACATAAATAAAACAAAAATCACTGTACAAAATTATGTTTTGGCATGTATATCAATGCATGTGTGTGTATGTATATGTACAGTTACTTTTCCTATCCCAAAAGTGGTATTTTGTGTAATGTTTCCTTACTTAAAAACATTATTCCACGTCAAGGAATAGGCATTGCAATACACTGCCATTTTCAATGGCTCCATAATGATGGACATTTAATTTGATTGCATATTTTCACCTCAATAATTAACATGGTGTTAAACATGCTTTACCTTAAAAAGTCCTGAAACTACTGCCATTTCTGGCTCTACTGGATGCTATGTTTCATTCAGGGAAGAGGTTGGACACATTTACAACCTGGCAAGCAATGGCACATTCTTCTCTGATTCTTACATTAGTAGCAACTTTCTTAATCTCTACAATAATAATTATCCACATGGAGTATTATCAGATTCCATGGTGTATTTTTCCACATTATGTATTTTAAAGGCATTTTCTATGAAACTGCCTGGAAATACTTCTCAAAATAAAATATATCCATTGAAATTTTCAGGAAAAAAAATTTATCATAGAAAGAAGAAAAATAAAAGCAGCTCTTGATGCTGTTTCTAAGATGTAGCCTTTGCCTGGATTTTCATCTTCCCCTCACGTCTAGTCTTAGTTCTTGAAAAGTTACTTCTCATATGAACTGGATAAAGTTTTTTTCCGACATCTATTCCACAATTGCAATTCCCATGATCTCCTTTTCAAAATCACTTCATTTCTTTTCTGTACAAAATATAAAAGTCCATATTTATTGTTTTTTTTTGTTTTATTTTCTATTTCAGTAATTTCTGCAATTATTTTTATTTGTGTCTACCTTCTTTGGCCAAAATGTTTTTTTCTAGCTTCTTAGGCTATACATTTAACTTACCTATTTCAATCTTTTAAAAAATAAATGCACTCAAGTCTTTGTATCCATCTTCAATGAACTCTTTAGCCACATTCTTTAGTTTTGGCAGGTACCATTTTTGTCATTTAGTTCTAAGCACTTCAAAATTTACATTGTGATTTCTTGTCTAGGAAGCTCTTTTATTTTGCCTTTAATTTTAAATAACCTTGCTGGGTAGAGTAGTCTTGCTTGCATGTCCTTGCTTTTCATTACTTTGGATCCGTCATGCTACTCCCTTCTGGCCTGAAATGTTTCTGTTAAGAAATCAGATGACATTCTCATGACAACTACCTTGTACGTAACTGTCTCTCTTGCTGCCTTTATAAGTCTCTTTGTCTTTAAACACTGACATTTTAATTATGATGTATCTTGGTGTCGGCCTCTTTGGGTTCATCTTGATGGGACTCGGCCCTTCCTAAACATTTGTGACTTTTTCCTTCACCAGATTAGGGAAGTTTCTGCCATTATTTCTTCAAACATTTCTCTAACCCTTGCTCACTTTCCTCTCCTTTTGGTACCGCTATTATGCAGATGTTGTTACATTTCATGTTGTTCCAAATTTTCCTTACACTATGTTCATTCTTTTTCTGCTCTGATTGGGTGTTTTTTTTCCCTACCTGCCTTCCAAATTGTTGATACAATCTTTTGCTTCATCCAGCCTATGGTTTATTCCTTCCAGTGTATTCTTATCAGATACATTATTTTTCATTTCCAACTGGTCTTTTTTCATTATTTCTATGCCTCTTTCATGCTGTTGTAGCTCTTACTAAGTTCCTTGAACATCCTGGTAACATTACTTTGAATTCTGTATCTGATAAATTGCCAGGCTCCATTTCATTTAGCGCTTTTTCTGGAGATTCCTCCTGTTCTTTCATTTGGGGCCTATTTCTTCATATCCCCATTTTTGTTGTCTCTGTGCTTGTTTCTATGTATTAAGTAGATCTTCTATGATTCCCAGTCTTCATGGGAATGGCTTTATGTAGTAGGTGTCCTGTGGGACCCAGTGGTGCTGTCTCTTTGACCTCCTGAGCTGGGTGCTCTAAGAACATCCCTTGTTTGGGTTTTGTGGGCCCTGCTATTGTAATTGAGTCTTCACTGCTGTTGGCCCACCTGATGAACCCTCAGGCTGGCTGACTGTGAGACTATCATACCAGCTGCTGTTTGTATCCTGGTACAAAAAAGGAAAAGAAGAAAAAAAGGAAAAAGAGGGAAAAAAGAAAAATGGAAAAAAAATATATAATAAATAATAGTGTATGTAAAAAACATATATAAATAAAAAATAAAATAAAAAAATCTAAAAAGGAAATAAATTAAAATGAAAAAATAAACAGAAATAAGAAAAAGCAAATAAAAAATAAGAAAAGAAAGAACAGAAAATGGAAAGGAAAATAAAAAATATATAGAAGAGAGAAGCAAAAGTATTTAAAAAAGAGAAAAATGAAATTCTTTGCACAGTTTGGTGCCTTTGGCTATACTATTTTTGAAGTTTATTGGATCCTGCTCCATTATTGTCTGGTGCTGGCCTCTTGGTACGTTTGTTCTGGGCTCCTAGGGAGGGACTCTGATTTAGGCCAATGTCAGATGCACTGTCCTATCCATGTCTTGCTCTGAGCAACCTGCTTGAAGCTACCAGTGATCCACAGTTTGTGGATCACTGCCTCTGCTGGACCCAGATGCACCTGGGAAAGACCAGGCTGCTCTCCAAGGCTGGATTTCAAGAACACTGGGCCCAGGGCTGGGTTTCAAGAACACTGGGCCGTATACCTCCCAAGGCACCCTGAGTTCTGCCCCATCTGCCAGGTTTTAGGTTTAGTCACCAAGAGAGGCTCTGGCAGAGTGGAGAGGATGGAACTAATGGGTTTCTCATGAGTGAGAGGTGCTATTCAGGCATCAGCAAAGGTGGTGGGTGTCACCCTCACCCCAGAGCCACTGAGTCTGTCCTGGATTTTGCACTGACTTTGGCAGGGTAGAGCCCCAGTATTCAGATAGGTGGGGACTCTGGAGCCCATGGGTTAGGTCTGCCAGAAGCCAGAAGTGTATGTCTGTGGGATCTCCCATGACAGGTATAGCACCAGTCAGGTTCATATAAAAGTGGGGAGAATAACCCCTCCCTACAGCCACTCACTAATCCCCACCCCCTACCCCCATCTTCCCAGACTCCAATGCCTGTCCCAGCCTACGCCTATGCTGCTAGTTTCTCAGGTGAGGCAAGAACAATTCCTAAGGGTGAGGTAATTGCCTTCCTCCAGTTTGTCCCAATGGAAAAGGGGCTGCTCCACTCAGAAAAGATGAATGACTCATCACCAGAATATTGGTGACTATACTCCCAAGTCTGTCCCCAGTATCAAACACCCCAGACTCCCTTCTGGAAACTCCAGTCCAGGCCATACTCCCTCTGCTAACCACCAGGGTGAGTGGCTGCAAACGCAGTTTTGTACGTTGTCCCTTTAAGAGGGTGCCTGTGCTTCTAGCAGACTCTGCCATTCTTTGGTGGACAAAACACCTTCCCCCCTTGTTTTTACTGCAATGCTGTGTGGGCATCTCTTACTGGTTCTGGTGCTCTGTGCTGGGGAACCCATGCTGTGGTTTGGGCTTTGTTCCCCTCAGGGGGAACCTCCCACAGCTGCCAAGGGAGTAAGCCCATCCCTTTCTCTACACTGCCTTTCCTATCAGTTTCAGAATGGCTTCTTTGACAGCTCCTTGGTTCTAAATCTACTCTTCAGCCAGTCTTCAGCTGGTCATTCAGGGTCATTTTCCTTAATTTAGTTGAATTTCCAGTTTGGTTCTGAGAGGAGGTGAATGCAAGATCCACCTACTCTACCACCATCTTGAAAAACCCACACTGATTTCTTAACCCATGCATTCCTTAGAAATAAATTTTTTATATTCCAAATTTATCCTTTATCTTTTTATTGCTGATTTATAATTTAGTTGCACTGTAGTCACAGGAAATGTGAACTATGAGATGATGATTTTCTGAAAGTTCTGAGGTATCTCTGATGACCTCGTAACATAGTCAAATTTGCAAATAATGGTCACGTGCCTTTAATACAAATTCTGTTAGCTTGTAAGTCATGTGGGTAAATCTAAGTCTTGAATCTCTATTTTAATTGTCATATTCTAATAAAAATGTGTTAAAGTCTACCATTATGGTTATAGAGTTGCCAATTTCTCCTTCAAATTCTGTTATATTTTGTTGCTACATGCACAATTGTGGTTTTTATGCTCCTTGTAAACTATCCTTTTAACTTATATAATAACATTCTTTATCCCTATTAATATTGAATGTGCCTTAAATTCTACTTTTTTCTGATGTTAATATTGCTACTCTAGCTTTCCAGTTTGGGATTTGTCTGGTATCTGGAGCTTTTATTTTCAACCTTTCTGAATCACTTCATTATATTTCTTCTAAAAAGCATAGAGCTGGATTTTTAAAAAATCCAAACTGACAGTCTCTTTCAACAGGTAAGTTCAATCCATTTAAATTTGCTGTGACATATTTCTACCCTCTTATTTTGTGTTTTCTATTTACCATCTTCATTCTATCCTTCTCCCCCCATAATCTCCCTTCCTGTATTCTCTTGATTAATAATAGTTCTACTTTCACTTTTGTTCCCTTTTAGTTTAGGTTGTATTTCCATATTTTAATAATTAACCTATCGACACTGTACATAATGGATACCTGTAACATTACTGCAATCCTCTGATAACCCTTGTCTGTTAGCATCACTGTTTTAAGATTGTTAACACTAAGGTAGCAGAGATTCAATTCATTTAATACAGCAGTCAGAAAAACAGATTTGCACTTGGTGCCTTGACATGGCTAGAGATAGTCCTTTTCTTCTAACATGCAGTACCATCCTCACTAGGTATATAGAGTATTTCCCTGACTTAGGTGACTTACAGATGAGATATGTGCACATCTATAGTCCTATCAGAAAATTACTTTTCATCTAAAAATAACTTCATAGGACTTATCGCTCTGTTCTTCTGTAGTTTTATCAAAGTTCAGCTATATTTATATATGAAGTTTTATTGTAGGAGTTTTTGGCTTTTCAAGTTAGGGCTTGAAATTTCATCCTAACATTATTTATAACAAAAAAAGAGTTGGAAATAATCCAAATGCTCATCAAGGGAATAGCTAGGCAAATGTACTATAGAATACCTATCAAATATCTTCATAAGATCTACATATATGACAGATTATGTATGTATGCATGTATGTATATTATACTGTTCCATGAACATGTTAACTGAGTACAGCAGAACACAAAATACCACATTGTAATGATTGCTACTATGTGTGAATGGAAGAATGTATATACTGCATGCATCAATGGAGTACCTGAGGAATGACAGTTTAAAATTAATTTGAAAATTTTCCCTTAGAGTAAGTTTTCCCTTTCTTTTTTTCCTTTTTTGTCATTTTTCTCATGGTTGTAGTGGTCATCATTGTCATCTTTTTTTTTCTTTTAAGTAAACCTACCTTTCAGTTCCTAACAAGGCCTTGGCTTATTTCCCATACTTTTTAGGTTAACACAAATCAGATCACTGTGGTAAGTTCATATTTCACTACATACATGTGTGACTGATTTCATTTCCTGGCAGTGAGTGATACGCGTCTGGGAAAAGTTAAGTCTAACTGAAATTCAATTTAAAATCAAGGTTTTATGCTCTGAAATGTGGGATGCTTTATTTGATTTTATTTTTCACCAGACAATGATTCAAAAAGGAAAGCCAAAGTTCTGCCTAAAATGTTAGTGCATTCCCTCTTGTAACAACAACAACAAAAAATTTGTTCTAGCTCCTCTGGTTCTAGCTCCTTTATCAGGGCTTTGCCAAAATTGTCAAATTGTGGGAATAAAAACATGATTTTCTTCTGTTCTTCCTGTTATTATATATGTATTACATATTACATATCATAGATTTTTTAAAAAGTATATAAATCTTAAAAATTTTTCAATTAGATCCATACAAGGTAGTTTATATTGATTTAAATCTGCTTTTAACTAGATTTACCCTTCTTCCTTTTTTTAGAGACACGTGAACACCACTGACAGATATAAAATGGACAACAATTTTACCACACCATCTACAGCCCCTCAGGAAAGTGACTGTGATCTCTATGCACACCATGACACAGCCAGGATATTAATGCCTCTGCATTACAGCATTGTCTTCATAATTGGGCTTGTGGGAAACTTGTTAGCCTTGGTTGTCATTATTCAAAACAGGAAGAAAATCAACTCTACCACACTATATTCAACAAATCTGGTAATTTCTGA
The DNA here is from genome assembly GCF_004126475.2 of Phyllostomus discolor. Lineage (NCBI taxonomy): Eukaryota > Metazoa > Chordata > Mammalia > Chiroptera > Phyllostomidae > Phyllostomus > Phyllostomus discolor. The sequence continues at coordinate 53,538,095 of NC_040913.2, read as the reverse complement.
TATACTCTTTACCACCGCTTTGCCTACGAGGATAGCCTACTATGCATTGGGCTTTGACTGGAGAATCGGTGAGGCCTTGTGCAGGGTAACTGCTCTTGTATTTTACATCAATACATATGCAGGGGTGAACTTCATGACCTGCCTGAGCATAGACCGGTTCTTTGCTGTGGTGCACCCTCTACGATACAACAAGATGAAAAGAATTGAACATGCAAAGTGCATTTGCATATTTGTCTGGATTCTAGTATTTGCTCAAACACTCCCATTACTCATAAAATCTATGTCAAAGCAGGAAAATGAAAGGACTACATGCATGGAATACCCAAACTTTGAAGAAACAAAATCTCTTCCCTGGATTCTGCTTGGTGCATGTTTCATAGGATATGTGCTTCCACTCATGATTATTCTCATCTGCTATTCTCAAATCTGTTGCAAACTCTTTAAAACTGCCAAACAAAACCCACTAGCTGAGAAATCCGGTGTAAACAAAAAGGCTCTCAATACAATTATTCTTATAATTGTTGTGTTTATTCTCTGTTTCACACCTTATCATGTAGCAATTATTCAGCACATGATTAAGAAGCTTCGTTTTCCTAATTTCCTGGAATGTAGCCAAAGACATTCATTCCAGATTTCTCTGCACTTCACAGTATGCCTGATGAACTTTAACTGCTGCATGGACCCTTTTATATATTTCTTTGCATGTAAAGGTTATAAGAGAAAGGTTATGAAGATGCTGAAACGTCAAGTCAGTGTATCAATTTCCAGTGCTGTGAAGTCAGCCCCTGAAGAAAACTCACGTGAAATGACAGAAACTCAAATAATGTTACATTCCAAGTCTTTAAGTGAAAAATAAAAAGAAATTAAATCTTGGATGTATAGCAAAGTAAACTGTATGACAAACTTTGCAGGACTTTTCTTATAAAGCAAAACTATTCTTCAACTTTCAATTAGAACTCCTAAATTCTTTTCAATGGGCACTATATTTCCCTTCCCATCTCCAACTTGGAAGTAACCTGATAAATACGTATTTTTTATACTCAGGATAATAATATAAAGCAAAATTCTAATTTTTAAACAAAAGATTATACCAAAAGGGAGACTATATTAATAACTTAGTACAGAAAGAATAGTTTTGTGTTAATGAAAAATTTCATCATTCACATTTGCTGCCAGCAATCTGTCAAAATAAAAAAGACAGTTAAGATTGTATATAGTCAGTGTAAAAATGTTAATATCATAACATATTTCTTTTTTTGATAATGTATTTCTTCAACCCATTTTTTTTCACTCTTAGACTTTATTTCCTCAATAACACAACCTTTTTGTTTTGTTTTGGGTCACAAAATTTTGTTTCAAGGAATTCTTTTGGAATAAACAACAGGATTCTACAAAATTGAGTATGTCCTTCAATGCTCATTGTCAACTATCAGCAAAAGTTACAAGGAGACTATAATTCAGTGGTGGGTTTGGAAAGCAACATTATAGTATATGATGACAGTGACAGAGGCAATGAAAGCACTGAGCTCTTCCTCCAAACTGCCAGCATAGTAAGGGCCACTGCTTAGGAATATAACCAGGGCTCTACATGTAGGTACCCATATGGAAGAGGGGCCACTTGCTAAATGCTTCTCAGGAATAAAAAATATATACAAATAGCCCTGGGTGGTGTAACTCAGTGGATTGAGTGCGGGCCTATGAACAAAAGGGTCGCCGACTGGATTCCCAGTCAGGGCATATACCTGGGTTAAGAGCCAGGTCTCCAGCAGGGGGTGCAAAAGAGGCAACCACACACTGATGGTTCTCTGTCTTTCACCATCCCTTTCCCTCTCTAGAAGTAAATAAATAAAATCTTTAAAAACATATACTTGGTTTGTCTTGGGTCTCTATGGAATCATTTCTTTTATTTTTTTCTTTTTTTTTAATTCACAGGTTGGTAGTATCCTGTATCTTTCAATGGTTTGGGTTACCAGAAAGGATAGGAAGGATAAACAGCAGGTGGTATAGTTGCTGCTTGCCTAAAAAAGATAGGGAGTAAAATGCAAAATTATAAACTTAACAGTTCCCAGGATTCTTACAACATTATATATCTGCACAAATGAGTATGTTAGTATGAGTAATATGACTATTATGAGTATCTACCAGCTAAATTTGTTTTACTCAACCCTGACATACCCTAATACAGTATCTGTTAGCAATGATACCAATTTTGATAATAGAACATAAAGAAATGAAATGTTGTATCATAAGTCATCCTTGAAATTTTTATTAGGCTTTATAGCCTGGAAATATTTCGTTTTAAATTCCTACTCATTTTCAACTTTTATCCTGTAAGAAAATTCTCTTAATGGTTGATTCAATGACATTTACTGAGTACTTTCAGACTTGGATTGTGTTAACTTCACAAAAAGCTCCCTGACATTAAAGCCACTGACGAAAATAGGTACTGATTTTTTAAATACCTGCAGGGGTGCCCAACCTTTAGGAGTCTCTGAGCCACAGTGGAAGAAGAGTTGTCTTAGACCACACAGTACATACACTGCAAAACGTAATCACAAAAAAAATCTCTTATTGTTTTGAGCAAATTTACGATTTTGTGTTGGGCCACATACACAGGGGGGCCACATGCAGCCTATGGGCCACAGGTTGGACACCCTTGCTTTATGGAGACCGGTGAGACCACATGGATGCAGATCAGAATCTTAGGGCCTTTCCTTCATCTATAAACCTTTCCCAAGGGAAGAAGAAGAGAGGACAAAACATTAAATTTCATGCATGCAGTGAATTTTTTTAAAAAAAATATATTTTATTATGTTATTACAATTGTCCCATTACCCCCCCTTATTCCCTTCCACCCTGCACAGCCTCTCCCACCCACATTCCCCCCTCCCCTTAGTTCATGTCCATGTGTCATAAATTCTTTAGCTTCTACATTTCCCATACTATTCTTGCCCTCCCCCTGTCTATTTTCCACCTACCATCTATGCTACTAATTATCTGTACCTTTTCCCCCTCTCTCCTCCTCCCACTCCCCTGCTGCTAACCCTCCATGTGATCTCCATTTCTGTGGTTCTGTTCCTGTTCTAGTTGATTGCTTAGTTTGTTTTTTGTTTTTGTTTTTTTTTTAGGTGTGATTGTTAATAATTGTGAAGTTTTCTGTCATTTTACTATACATGTTTTTTATCTTCATTTCCTTATATAGTCCCTTTAACATTTCATAAACTAAGGGCCTGGTGATAATGAACTCCGTTAACTTGACCTTATCTGAGAAACATTTTATCTGCCCTTCCATTCTAAATGAAAGCTTTGCTGGATAGAGCAATCTTGGATGTAGGTCCTTGCTCTTCATGACTTGGAATACTTCTTTCCAGCCCCTTCTTGTCTGCAAGGTCTCTTGTGAGAAAGCAGCTGACAATCTGATGGGAACTCCTTTGTAGGTTACTGTCTCCTTATCTATTGCTGGTTCTAGGATTCTCTCATCCATTTTAATCTTGAGTAATGTCATTATGATGTGCCTTGGTATGTTCCTCCTTGGGTCCAACTTCTTTGGGATTCTCTGAGCTTCCCGGAATTCCTGGAAGTCTATTTCCTTTGCCAGACTGGGGAAGTACTCCTTCATTATTTGTTCAAATAAGTTTTCCACTTGTTGCTCTTCCTCTTCCCCTTTTGGTACCTCTATGATTTGGATGTTGGAACATTTAAAGATGGCCTGGAGGTTCCTAAGCCTGTCCTCATTTTTTTGAATTCTTGTGTCTTTATTATTTTCTTTTTGGTTGTTTCTTCTTTCTGGTTCACTCCATGTATTTGAGTCCCAGTTTCCTTCCCATCATTGTTGGTTCCCTGTGCATTTCCCTTTATTTCACTTAGTGTAGCCTTCATTTTTCCATTTAATATATGACCAAAATCAACCAATTCTGTGAGCATTCTGATCACCAGTGCTTTGAACTGTGCATCAGATAGGCTGGCTATCTCTTTGTTGCTTAGTTGTATTTGTTTTGAAGCTTTGATATGCTCTTCCATTTGGGCCTTTTTTTTTTTAGTCTTGACATACCTGTTATGTAGTGAGGGGTGAGCCTTAGGTATTTACCAGGGCAGGGCAACCCATGTTGCTATGTTGTGACATGATTTGTGGGGGAGGGATTCGAGAGGAAACAATGGCGCTTGCTCCACTCTCTGCTGGATTTCAGTCCCTTCTACCACTTCCACCAAGCAAACTGGGCCCTTCTGGTGCTGATTCCTGGGGGCGGGGAGGTTTGTGTACATTCTAAGACCTTGTGGATCTCTCCAATGAATTCTCCTGTGAGGCTGGGAGTCTCTCCTGGCACCTCGCAGCATGTAGTGAATTTTTTAAGTGAAGGGGGAAGGAGAAGGACAGGGAGAGAAACATAGATTGATTACCTTTTGCCCTAACTAGAGATGGAACCCACAACCTAGGTATGGGCCCTGACTGGGAATCGAACCTGAAATCTTTCACTTTGCAGGATGATGCCCAACCAACTGAGCCACACCAACCAGGGCTTCATGTCATCTGAGTTGGGACCCATATTAGAAATCACTGTGAAAGCTATTAAAGGAAAGCCAGAAACAAAGTTTTCTTAATTTCAGAGTATCTTTATGGTATACTAGCTCTATGACTACATTTGATCATAAGCTATTCTATGTATGAATCAACATCCTGCTTTACAGCACAGAGAGGACTCTTTTATCTGCTGTGAAATTATCCATATTTACTTCTTCCAAAATTTTGTTTATTTTTAAAAGAATCATTTGGTTAATTAAAAAAAAACCTCAATGGTATTTAGTTCAAATCAGTATAAATGCATTAATTCTTTAATGACATCACAGAATATTACATGTAGTATAGAATAGTAACTGTTAGATGTTAGAAAGGCCATCAGGTAAATATGAAGAGCTCAGTAACTTACAAAATAGTCCACACAGTATGCAATCTTTTCCTTTACACAATCCTGTGAAATAGGATGAGCAGATAGTATTGGCCACACTTTACAAATAAACCTAAATTAAGAAAAAACTCCTGGTAAATCAGAGGCAGCATGAGGAATGTAACGCTAACTCCAGAAAAAATACAGAACTGAATCAGACCAAAAATGTAACAGAAGGCTTAACTGTTTCATTATATGCCAGCAGATGGTCCATCCTTTATAGGACAAATAACCAACAGTTGGTAGATTATAAATCAGCTAGGCTGTCAGTTTATGTGGATGAGGATGTTGTCCATTATATAGAAAGCACACAGTACAGAGCCTGGTCCACAGAAGGAGATTCTCAAATCTCCATCGAATCAAATAGCACTTGTTTTGTATTATTACTAACAACATTTTAAAGTCCTACTGAAATATGAAGTTCTTAATTTCTCAGTGAAGTGAAAAGGAACCCCTGAATGATTAATTATATGTTAGACCATAGGTGTAACTGAAGATCATTACCCTCTAGCACCCTGTAATTTAAACCAGAGCTATTAAAAGATAGAGCTAGGGGTACATATGCTGATCAATGTTTCTCTCTCTCTCTTTTCCTTCATCCCTTCCTCTCTCCAGTCCTTCCTCTTCCTCCACCTCTCCCTTTCTCTCTGAACATACACTTAGGTGAGGATTAAAAAAAAAGAGCTAACTGCTCAACAAGCCAATTTAAATGTAGATACAGAAATATGTTCTGCTTGGAAATAATTTCATATTTCAAGAGGCAAAGGGCAGTGAAAAAAAAGTAAATCAGTAAAAAAAAGTACCAGCCAATTTTAAAAGGGGAAGCACTGATCTTAAATTAGCCCTTAAAATTATCTATTTTGGTCACTTTTTAGCCCATTGTAATTTATTATTCCTGGCAGAGCTAAAAATATTTGCTCATTGACTCTTCAGGTAAGAATGAAAAGCTGGTCTGTTGACAATATGTCCCATTCTTTTGAATCCTGGCAGGACTAAATGTACCCATGAAAACTGCTGTCAACAGAAGTCTATTTTATATTCAAGTCAGAAAAAATGATCACTTTTAAGATAATCCCCAAATTTTATTTCAACTAAAAGCTCTATTCCCTAAGGAGGAACAATTATTTACCATTTACTACATGCCACTTTTCAGAGCACTTGATAAGCATTATCTATTTAATCCTCACTACTTTAAGAGAGGGGTACAAATATTATCTCCATTTTGCTGATGAGGAAACTAGAATGCCAGACCACATGGAGATGTGGAGCCAGCAATTAAATCCAAACCATCTGATATCAGTGCCAGTAGCCTGACTTGGAGTCTGAGGATGTCACAACTTCTAGAAACATGTCCATTATGAGACGGCTCTATTTCTCTACTTCCTGTGGCCTTCTGTGGCTTGGATATCTCCTATCACCACATTGGGACTTTAGACCATCTTCTTTCCCTGCAGGGATCCCTAATTTCTCTGCAAACTCAAGCTTCTTTCTCTCAAGTCACCCATACCTCATCATCCTTCTCTCATCCATGGTATTTAGCCAGTGAAACTTGCTTGGGTTTTCCCCTCTTGCACTCTCTCACTCATCTTTTCTCTGCCCAATATCATCATCCTAGTCCAGATGCTAGCATCATAGACATATTACTACAACTTCTTTCTTACTGACCCCCTCAATTGCTATACCAGAAGCCAGCAGATTAATAATAACAATAATAAATACTTGCCAAAAAATTACATTACAGTGCTCTACCACACGTATGTGTGTGTTTTCTCATTCAAGCCTCACAACTCACAATAATTCTGTGAAGCTCTTCTCATTACTATCCCTGTTCTACAGACAAAGAAATTATGCCCCAGCAAAGCTGAGTGACTTGCCCAAGGTCACACAGCTAGTAAGTAGGAAAGCCAGGCTCTAGACGGGCAATCCATTTCCAGGGTATGCACTCTTGATCATTATATATCTCCCTTAAACAAGTAGAATTACCTGCCCTAGATTCTCAGAGAGCCGTGGGAGAGTCACTTACTGCTAACTGAACACTCTTAAGTTCACTAGAGGGTCACGTGTGACTACTTCTGGCCAATCAGTGGGAACAAAAGTGATATATGTCACTTTTAGGCTGAAGCATTAGAGAGCAGTGAGGAATATTCTATCCCACTCTTCTTTCCTACCACAGCAACCAGTGATATTCTAGATGGTGGGACCTCTGTAAGCATGGGTCCTTGAATGAGTAAACGGAGAATTCCCCACCCCCATATCCCATCCACCTGTGTTAGCCAAGATGTGCAAACAAGAAATATACTTATGCAGCAATTTTCAATCAGTGTGACTGATCAATCAGGGGCACTGACCTCTTTTCCCCTAGAATTGTCAAATAAAAAAAAAGACAACAGCCAAAACAACAACACATGTCTGACATGAATGAATCAAAATTATACCTATTTTGGGGGGTCAGACTGGTAAAAAATGTATTTCTTGTTGTGCTGCAGAATTTTAGTAATTACTTTGTGCATGCCGTAAGATAAAAAAGATTGAAAATCACCATACTTATGTATTCAGCCACTGAGATTTCAGGGTTAATTTGTGGCTACAACATAAGCTAGCCTTCTGGTTAATAAAATGTTTCACCTACTTAGAATGAAACAGACCAATAAACACAGTGTAAGAAAAGAAAGAAAAATGTGTTGGGAACCACCCTGACTGGTATCAGAAGCTGAAACCCCCTCCTGGGCTAGGGCTGAGGGAACGCCCTTGGAACCGTAAGCCAGCAAGGAGACAAAAGCTTATCTCCCTGGCAGGAATGCTGCTTCTGCTGCTTTATTCATAACTGAACCCCAAAAAGCTTGGTCGGTTAGCCAAAGACGGGTAAGATTCTCCATGGGGGGAATGACCTAAGACAGGCACGATCACTTTGGGAGGCCCCCCAAAAGAAGGACTTGGGGGGCTGCAGCAAAAGGGGGTGATGGACCCTCACTCCTCGGCTTTGACATAGCCTGAGTTCTCATGTCTGGGAGAAAATCTCCTTATTGCCTTAGTTCCCGTGCTAAGCCTGAAACAATGACAGGGTGGTGCAGCTCTGTGCTGAAAAGGGCGGATTCCCTGGGTGATCAGGCCTAAGAAAGGATATGTAAATTACTGTGAAACCTTCTTTGTTTAGAATGCTCTCAGTTGAATGAGAGGGGTCCAAGGAGGAAGTTGATTCCTCAAAGTTGTACAGCTCTTTGACCCCCACTCAATAGACCGGCAGGCAGAGTTCCTTGTTTTCTATGGTTCTTTACTTCCCCCTAATGAGTACTGTACTTTGCCTGTATTATTATGCAAAATGAGCCCAATAAAAGCATGTATGGATGGTAAATCAGGGTGCTCCCCACTAGGGGTGGTGGCCATTTTGTCCCTACTTCCCCACAGAAACTGGTTTGTCTCTGTGCATGTGTTTTTTTTCTCGCGTGTTATCGTCGAGCCATCCACAGCGTTCTGTGGTCACTGCTGGCCGGTGACCCACGCGCAACAAAAATGCAGACACTCACCAGTTCTCCTGGCAAACACATATCTTCCTTAATCCCACTTTCACTGTATCACTTCATGATCAAGGACTGAGAATAATTCCCCATGACCTACCACATGAAGTGCAAATTCCTTTCATATTTTCAAGCCCATGCCACCCAATTTCCCTCCATTGCTCAACATGTGCCATTTAAGTTAGCCTAGTTGGTTTTGTCTCTGTCCCATGAATATAACAAATATTTCATTCTCACTAGTTGGATTATTCTACTTCCTCCATGTATTCTTTATACTCACATCCCAATTGTACCTACTTCTTTAATTCTTCTTTCACTATTCAAAGCCACTCATATTTCTTTCCTCAACTTATTTAGCTTTTATATAGTTTTAATTTTATGAGTATATTATTTTACAACAAAGGAGAAGAAAAAGACACACTGCCCTAGAAGCCTATGGACTGGTTTTGGTTTGAGGGCTAGTCAGCTACAATGTACTAGTACTAGGCCACACAGCAGGAGGTGCACAGTGGGCAAGTGAGAGCAAAGCTACACTTGCATTATGGCATGAGCTCCACCTCTTAACTACCCTCCTTCTTCCCCACCCTGGGGTCCAAGGAAAAGTTATCTCCCACAAAACCAGCCCCTGATGCCAAAAAGGTTGGGGACTGTTGAGCTACACCATCTCTGTCCATTCTTTTAGCCTTTCTAGATTTGTTTTTTATCAAAGAAATAACACTGTTTTATAATATGCAAGCTCTCTGCCAACCACCATACAGCCTATGGCCTATTATTTCATGTGTATTACTCTTATCCCTCAACTGAAACATAAGCTCCACTGAGGCTTACATATAGATAATGCTCAAAAAATATTTGTTGACTGTTACCTGAAGATATTATGATTTGTTATTAAAGTATGACAGATGAGAGGTTTTATTATTGCATGTCATAATTTGTTAGGCAGCAGAAAATAATTAATACATGCTTGATATTAAAATATTAATCATGAAAAATATATTAAATTGGAAACTGGAATGGCATTTAAGTCAGTAAAGATTTCTTTTCCAGAGAGAATGTTTTCTGTCAAGAGTATAAGAGGAGTGCTGCTAGCTTTTCCTATTCCTCCCACATACAAAGAAGCAATATATAAGTACAATACATTTATTTAACTTATCCCTGATAGTGCATATCCATACTGTTCAAATTTAGAGAAATCTCTGCATTACTATATTGTTGTTAGAAGAAACTGTATAAAAAGTAAATACAATTCACAATTTTACTTTTTCAACAGCTTACCTTCCTCAAAAATTTAAAGACTTCTTTTGCTTTACTTGCACACTTACTATATAGCTTGTTGTATAAAAAAACATGCTTTTCATTTTTAACTTAATCTTTATTGTATTTTTTTCCATTATCATTTAGTCCCCTTTCACCCCCCCTCACTGCAGCAATCACCACAACCCACCCCCTCCACTAGCTGTCATCTGCTGTCCACCAATGAGTCTGGCTCTGTTTTGCTTGTTCGTTCAGTCAACACCAAAAAAACAAACAAGCCAATTAAAAAATGGGGAAGGGACCTGAATAGACACTTCTCTAAAGAGGACATACAAGGCGGGAAGATGGTGGTGTTGTTGGAGGGAGCGTAATCCCCTTCCCCTATGCACGGCAGAGAAACTTGCGGATCTGCGGAGGAACAGAGCAAGGGGCCTACAATATCGCAACATTTATGAAAACAGGACATCAAAAATTACAGCGGACATTGAAAAACCAGACGATAAGGAGACTGCTGCATCAGGATAATAAGGGCCCAGGGATTAGCGCAGGGACCAGGGAGGTTGTAGCTCCCAGGCCCGGTGCTCACGGGTCTGCCTCAGAGCACCCAGGAGAGAAGTCACCGCTTCCCTCTGGACAACAAGGATTGAGCAGCACCTGGGGAGGCTTTGTTGCTTGAAGGCACAGAGAAGGGAGTGAGACTGGGAGACAGTCACACAGGGGCTGTGAGCACCCATGCATAGCCCTGGGAAGAGTGAGTGCCCCAGCCTGTGCCTCCAAGGGCAGCCTGGCCATGTGTGAGAGTGTTGTTCTGTGGAAGACCCAGATCCCACAGCCCTGAACAAGGAAAGGGCACGGCGTTCACGGGTTTCTGAAGCCTGCGGTGGTGAACTCGTGAACTCGGGGAAGCGCGCCCCTTCAGGATTCCCGACTCACACTGTGAACCTGGAAAAGGCAAGGGCGCTCTGCGGGGCCCCGGAGCCCGGGAGACCACGGCAGTGAGCTCCAGAGAGCATGCTTGGGAGCGCCCATACCCACACCCAGGGTCCTGCGGTAAGGCATCAGATCTGCTCTGGGGAGAGCTCGCTGCTGGCCCTGGGGCCAGTACACTAGAGAGTGACTGAGTTCTGACTGGGAAGAGTAAAAAGCATTCCAGTCACCCCTCAGCCTGCTGAAGCCAACAAGACCAGAAAAACTGGTTTGGCCAGTTAGATACCAACAAGAGGGTGTTTTTTGTTTTTTGGCTGTTGTTGTTTGATTGTTTGATTTTATCTTCTTTTTTAAGTAACTTTTTATTTTTTAATTATTATTTTTATATCTCTCAATTTCTTATGTTTCTCTTCCTTTCATTCTAGTGTTATTCCTTCCACTCCAAATTTATCTCTCTTGCATCCAATCTTCTGCTTTTTTTTTTTGAGCCTGCAAGTTACTGCAAATTTGTATTATCTTTTTCTCACTTTTCTGACATTTTTTATTTTAATAGTAGTTTGGTACTCTTTTTCTTTCAGTATAATCTTCTTTCCTTGGCTTGTTACACTGTTGTTTGATAGGTTCCCCCTGTTATCTCATTCACAGTATGTTGATAATTTACTGTCCTTCATTTGTGTTCTATTAGTGCACCTCTCAAGGTTCTATACTCCTTATTCTTGTTATCTAGATCCCATAGATTCTGCCACATGATTGTTGCTTTAATATTACTGTAAATAAGACCTATTTCATACAGTTGTAAATACTACACAAAACCCGTCCCAGATCTCAGCCCACTTTGTAATTTCCTGAACTCTATTATTGTGGGGGTTGTCTCTATTCTTTTACACACTACTCCTATTTACTTTGTTCCCACACTACCTCAGAACCTGACCTCCCACAGCCTCAAAGCTTTCTAGATCCAAGTAACAATCCTTTCCTCCCCAATAAGAGTCTTATGTTCTTTCCATCTTTTCTAAAACGTGGCTAGTGGGGTGGAAGATCATGATTAACACCGTACGTAGCCAAAGGATATCCCATCTCTTCTCTACTGGCTGCTATTGTAAATATCACAGAATACTGTCTTGCTGTCTTAAACCATTTTGCCGTACTCCTCCAACTGATCACAAAAAAGAGTAGGGGGAAGCTGTGAACACCAGGATACATGAAGGTGACTGCATCACTGAATGCCCTAAATATTCTACCACAGAAGTTCATACCATAACCAAAGGGAACCAGAACAGATCAACTTAAGAAACAGAGGCTAACAAGAAGAGTCCCACAAACAATGGGAAGACAAGGAAACAATCCCCAAATGAAGCTAAAGGAGGAAGCCTCAGAAAGAATGCTAAATGAAATAGAGGCAACTCAACTATCAGATATTGAGTTCAAAGCAATCATTATCAGGAAGCTCAATGAACTCACAATGAGCTACCAGAAACTACAGGGAAGCTATGACGATCTCACTGCAAACTATATAAACATGAAAAAGGAAATAGAAACTATCAACAAGGGCCAAGAGGAAATGAAGAACACAATTTCTGAACTGAGGGACACAGTAGAAAGAATGAAAAGCAGGATCGAGGAAGCAGAAGACTGAATCAGCGAACTGGAGAACAAAGTAGAAAAAAAAACAACCAGAAAGAGCAAGAAAAGGAAAAGAGGCTCAGAAAGAATGAAGACGGATTAAGAGAAATGCAAGACAATATGAAACATAATAATATCCGTATAATAGGGATATCAGAAGAAGAGCAAGGGACAGAAAACCTATTTGAAAAAGTAATGATGGAAAAGTTCCCTAATTTGATGAGAGAAAAAGTCACACAAATCCAGGAAACACAGAGTCCCAATCAAGAGGAACCCAAAGAGGTCCACCTCAAGACACATCATATTTAAAATGGCAAAATTTCAAGACAAAGAGAAAATATTAAAGGTGGCAAGGGAGAAACAGGAAGTAACATACAAGGGAGCCCCAATAAGGCAAACAGCTGACTTCTCAATGGAAACACTCCAAGCCAGAAGAGAATGGCAAGAAATATTCCAAGTAATGAGAACCAGAGGGCTGCAACCAAGGCTACTTTACACAGCAAGGCTCTCAATCAAAATACAAGGTCAAATAAGAAGCTTCCCAGACAAAAGAAGTCGAAAAGAATACACCTCCACCAAACCAGCTCTGCAAGAGATGCTAAAGGGACTATTTTAAGGAAAGGAAAAAAAAGAGAGAGAGAGAGAGAGAGAGAGAGAGAGAGGAACACAGGTACATAGATGCAATGAATAAGTACCTATCAATAATAACCTTAAATGTAAATGGATTAAATGCTCCAACAAAAGACATGGAATAGCTGAATGGATAAGAACACATGACCCGCACATATGCTGCCTACAAGAGACCCGCCTCAGGATAAAAGACCTGCACAGGCTGAAAGTGAAGGGCTGGAAACAAATTTTCCAAGCAAATGGATAGGAAAAAAAAGCCGGGGTAGCAATACTCATATCAGACAAATAGACTTCCAAAAAAGGGCCATAAAGAGAGACCCAGAAGGGCACTTCATAATACTCAGGGGAAGAATCCACCAAGAAGACATAAATATTGTAAATATATATGCACTCAACATAGGAGCACCCAAATACATAAAAGAAATCCTGGAGGACTTCAAGAAAGATATTGACAGCAACACAATTATAGTGAGGGAAGTTTTAGCCATGGCAATCAGACAAGAAAAAAAAAGGCATCCAAATCGGAAAGGAGGAAACAAAACTGTCACTGTTTGCAGATGACATGATAATATACATAGAAAATCCTACAGACTTGGGGAAAAAGCTGAATGACCTAATAAATGAATTTGGCAAAACAGCACGATACAAAGTCAACATCCAGAAATCAAAGGCATTTCTCTACACCATCAATGAAACAGCAGAAGCAGAAATCAAGAAAAAATTCCCATTTGAACTAGCAAAAAGAAAAATAAAATACCTAGGAATAAATCTAATGAAAGAGGTAAAAGACCTATATTCAGAAAACTACATAACACTGAGGAAAGAAATGAAGGAAGACACAAGCAAATGAAAACATATACTGTGTTCATGGATTGGAAGAATTAATATCATCAAAATGTCCATACTACCAAAAGCAATTTACACGTTCAATGCAATACCTATTAAAGTACCAATGGCTTATTTCACAGACATAGAACAAACACTTCAAAAATTTATATGGAACCATAAATGACCCCAAATAGCTGCTACAATTTTGAGAAAGAAGAGTAAAGTAGGAGGGAGAACAATACCTGATACCAAACTGTATTATAAGGCCACAGTAATCAAAACAGCCTGGTACTGGCATAAAAACAGTCATGTGGACCAATGGAACAGAACAGAGAGCCCAGAAATAAACCCAAGTGTCTACAGTCAATTAATATTTGACAATGGGGGCAGCAACATAAAATGGAGTAAAAATAGCCTCTTCAACAAATGGTGTTGGGAGAACTGGACAGCCACATGCAAAAAAATGAAACTCAAGCACCAACTTACACCTTATAGAAAAATAAATTCAAGGTGGATAAAAAACTTAAATATAAACCGTGACACCATTAAAGTCCTAGAGGAGAACATAGGTAAGAAAATCTCAGATATTTCAAGCAGAAACATTTTTATTGACATGTCCCCTAGAGCAAGGGACATAAAGGAAAGAATAAACAAATGGGACCTCATCAAAATAAAAAGCTTCTGCCCAGCTAAAGAAAACAGTATCAAAATAAAAAGAGAACCAACTGTATGGGAAAACATATTTGCCAATGATGCCTCAGACAAAGGTTTAATCTCCAAAATATATAAAGAAGTTACACAACTCCACTCTAAGAAGACAAGCACCCCAATTAAAAAATGGGAAAGGACTTGAACAGACACTTCTCCAAGGAGGACATACAGAGGATCCAGAGACACATGAAATGAAGTTCAATATCGCTAGCTATCAGAGATGCAAATTAAAACCAAAATGAGATACCACTTCACACCAGTCAGAATGGCCATCAGAAACAAAGCAACAAACAACAAGTGTTGGAGAGGTTGTAGAGTAAAGGGGACTCTAGTGCACTGTTGGTGGGACTGCAGACTGGTACAACCACTATGGAAAACAGTATGGAACTTCCTCAGAAAACTAAAAATGAATCTGCCTTTTGACCCAGCAATTCCACTGCTGGGACTATATCCTAAGAATCCTAAAACACCAATACAAAAGAACCTTTGCACCCCAATGTTCATAGCAGCACAATTTACAATAGCCAAGTGCTGGAAGCAACCTAGGTGCCCATCAGTAAGTGAATGGATCAAAAAACTATGGTACATTTACACAATGGAATTCTGTGCAGCACAAAGAAAGAAGGAGCTCCTACCCTTTGCAGCAGCATGGATGGAGCTGGAAAGCATTATGCTAATCAAAATAAGCCAGGCAGTGAAAGACAAATACCATATGATCTCACCTTTAAAAGGAATCTAAACAACAAAACAAAGAAACAAGCAAAATATAGTCAAAGACACTGAAATAAAGGACAGGCTGACAGTGACCAGAGGGGAGAGAAGAGGGAATTTCAGGGGGAGAATGGGAAGAATTTACAGGAACAAATTTAAAGGACACATGGACAAAAACTAGGGGGAGGGTGGTAATGGGAGGGAGGTGGGGAGGGATGAGTGGGTGGGCTGGAAAGGGAGTAAAAGGGAGAAAACTGTACCTGAACAATGATTAAAATAAAATTTAAAAAAAGGCGGGGAAAAAGAGGACATACAGATGGCCAACAGACATAAGAAAAGATGCTCAACATCACCAATTATCAGAGAAAGGCACATTAAAATCACAATGAGATGCCAACTCACAACTGTCAGAATGGCTATCATCAATAAATCAACAAACAACAAGTGCTGGTGAGGATGTGGAGAAAGGGGAACCCTTTAGCTCTGTTGGTGGGAATGCAAACTGGTGCAACCACTGTGGAAAAGAGTATGGAGATACCTGAAAAAATTAAAAATGGTTCTGCTTTTTGACCCAACAATGCTTTTTAGATGCCTTGTCTACTCAACTGAAGTGCTTGTCTATACAAGCACTCATAGACAGGAATGACATTACTCTTATGTTCCATGTGGTACCTACCCAAACTGACCCAAACCAAGAACTCGGGTAAATTTTGATTGGCTTTTATCAGTTTTCTCAGAGTGTGAGAACATTTATTTTCAGTTTCCATATCTTGTAAGAATTACTTTTCCCATGCAGGTTTGAGGAGAAAAAAGTGTATCAGAGTGAAACTACAAAGAGGCCACAAAAATTTTTAATCCTACTTTAAAAAAAAATAACATTTTGATGTGTTACTATTCACTATTACCATTTACTATTGCTTGAGGGCAGTAGTTCCATTAATTTTCTCTTAAGCCCTATAGTTAAACATCTCCTTTTAAAAAATATACATAGTGAAAATATATAGGGCTAATGCCTGTATTATGGTTTAAAAAATAAATACAAAGCATATTATCAAATATTGGTCTATGATATACTATAATTTGAGAGAGTAATGTAAGTATTCCAAGTGCTATTTCATGCTTTCTCATGTATTATTGTCTATTTTTTCCCCATTAAGGGAATAAGAGCAAAAAAAGGTCATGAATTTGAGTGCAATGGGTTTTACTTAAAGAACAGCTGTAAAGAGGAAGACGTCATCAAAAACAGACCCAGAGCCACAACATCCGCATGACAAGAAATCAAAGCAGTTCCTGTTTTTTGCTCCAACAATCTGGTATAGGCTCTGAGACATGACCTATGACAGTACTTATACCCACACATGTGGTCTCTAAAGAGACCCACGGACAGACTGGTCAGTCAGAGGCAGGAGTAGGGCTGAGGGATACTGTAGGTCTTGATCATATAGAATTTAGGAAGAAAGAAGTAAATGGAAAGGAAAAAAGTACCCCATTAGGGATCCAGCTGTCAAATTATTTGAAGTTTGTGTTGGACAAAGTGCTAAAAAGGCGATAGGTACATGTAGTCATTATACTATTCTTTCTGCATTTGTGAATGTCTCAAAATTTCTGCAATACATTTTAAAAACAGGTGAGTGAGTCTCCAACACATTCCCATACTCTTGTTACATCAGGGATGGAAGCAAAAATTCAGGAATGTATTCGCAAAGGACTGAGAAAAAGATGGCAGAGGATATCACATAGCTGCAAGTCTCTGTCACTATCCAGTTAGCTGAAGCCACCCAAACCATATGAGAAGACAGGAATGAAATGCACATGGCCACATTCATATTCTATGGTCACATGGAAGGGTAGTCTCAACAGAACTCCAGAAAGTCCTAGTAAGAAATGGTTTTGGTAACAAAGTTACCAGCAAAGAACATATACCAGAAATCCACATAAAAAGATTCTCAGGGTTTTTTCATAACCATATCCACACATGCATGCATAATGTTCCTTGATTAACTTGATCTCCTAACACAAAGGGCTACTTCCTTTTTCTTAAATTATGTCTCAGTTCAAATCTAAGAATCTCAGATTTAGGCATACTGCTTTATATATATATACACATTTGAAGTTAAATATAAATGTTACCAGTTCTGTTAGCTAAGATTCATTTATAGATAATAGAACCCTCTCAAGTCATTTTAGGCAGAAAAAGATTTTACACAGAAAAGATTGCTTATAAAATTGCTGGAAGGGCTAGAAGGGAAGATCCAGGCTGTGCCTCCAGGAAGACTCCTGAAAAAACACATAAGGACTGATCTACACAGAAGACTGCTTCCTCTACTACATTCAAGACCCTAAGAAATTAGGAAGTCATTAGATTATTTCAGCAGAGTCTAGGGATCAGGAAGTTGTCTGAAGATTAACCTCCAGAACCCTGTTGGGTCTGCAGATGGACCAGCAAAATGGTATTTCATATGCCACTGCTTTGGCTCACAATGAACTCAAGCACCATACAAGTACTTCTGATTGGTGGAGCCTAAATCATAGCCAGGATTCTGGATGCAAGAGAGTTAAGAAACAGAGCTTTCAGTTTTCCAACCTCTGATTTATGTGGAGGCACACAAGGAAAACCATGGAACAGATAATCAGCAAGCCAATCTAAATGTATCCATCATACCACAGAAAACACTGAAATACTCTAGCAGAAGGGAAGAAGAAATATCTGATTTTAAAAAGATGAAGAAGAAACTTAACAGACATCACAATCAAATGCAAAACAAAATGTAAATGGGCTTTTAAAGTAATAGGACACAACTCTGAATATAGTCTTGGTAGTACATAATAATAAGGAATTAAAAATAATTTTGTTCCTGGCTGGTGTAGCTCAGTGGATTGAGCATGGGCCTGCGAACCAAAGGGTTACCTGTTCGATTCTTAGTCAGGGTACATGCCTGCGTTGCAGGTCAGCTCCCCAGTAGGGGGTGAGTGAGAGGCAACCACAGATTAATGTTTCTCTCTCTCTTTTTCTCCTTCCCTTCCCCTCTCTCCAAAAATAAATAAATAAAATCTTTTTAAAAAATCATTTTGTTAGGTAAAATAATATTATGGTCATATAAGAAATGTCATATTTTTACAGCTTACTTAAATATGAAATAAAACAGTATGATGGTGAAATGCTTCAAAATACTTAAAGTGAAAGTAGTTTTGGGGGAACAGAAGAAGAAAGGATGGCAATAATGTTAATTATTAAATCTGGGTAATAGGGCTCTCTGCTTTCGTGATCAACATATTTCATAATGGAAAGCTTTAACACATCACACCAACAGAAACATGAGAAGTACAAATTATTTTCATCTAATGCTTCATTTTCAAAAACTTTAATTCTACCATATTACTAAAATAAGGTTCATCTTCTATACCCTTTAAAGGACTTATACCCTTTAAAATATCAAGATCATGAAAGAGGAAGAATGAGGATTGTTCCAGATTGATGAATAAAGGGACATAACAACTAAATGTAGGACATAATTATGGAATGGACCATATATTTTTTCTTTTTGCTATAAAATAGGACATTATTTGGACAATTGCCAAATACGAATAAAGTAATACACGAGGTCTGTCCGGAAAAAGTCCAACCATTGTTAACATAATGAGAACATTCTGCATGACATCAATGTAACCTAGCAGCCAAGGAGAGGGGACTGAAATGCACATGCATGAACAATGATAACCTTACTGTACTAGTCAGTGAGGGCAGTAGACACACCATTGAGTAAGCATGGGTACTGTGTGGCTGTCGCATCCAAAATTACTGAGCAAGTAGAGCAACAAATCTACGTCAGATTTTGCATTGAGCTTGAACATTCCTCTGCAGAAACTACTGCAATGATTCAGAAGGCCAGGGCTATGGGCAACTGGTGACCAGCAGCTTCATCACAACAACACACTTACTTCTGCATTATGTCTTGTGCGAAGTTTTTGGCAAAGCATCAAATCACCCTGGTGACTCAGACCTATCTACACTCCAGATTTGGTGCCCTGCAACTCCTGGCTTTTCCCAAAACGAAGACCATCTTTGAAAGGGAGATTTCAGACAGTTGATGGGATTCAGGAAAATACAACTGGGCAGCTGACGGCAATTGGGAGAACTGTGTGAGGTCCAAAGGTGCCTACTTTGAAGGGATTGAGGCATCACTGTCCTATGTACAGTGTTTCTTGTATCTTCTTCAATAAATGTCTCTATTTTCATAGTACATGGATGGATACTTTCTTGACAGACCTGGGTATACTGACATATCTATGGGTAAAGAAACATTACATCTACAACTTGCTCTCAAATGATTCTGAAAAAATACATATACCCAGAAAATATATGTGTATATAGAATGATAAAACAAATGTAAAAAAATGTTAATAATTAGGGCATCTGGGTTTAGAGTAAAAGAGTTCTTTGTCCTACACTTGTAATTTTTCTATATCCTGAATTACTTCAAAGTTTTTTAAAAGTATAAAACATAGTAACAGCATTTCAGACCTTTGAAGAGAAACAGCACAGTTTCTTCTGTCTATTAAATTAATAACTAAAACAACTGCAGTGTCACAGATAGTGCTTCTTCAAACAACATTATACAGGATATTATACCCTAATCTGAAAAAGTTTTTTCAGTGTGTGCTTATTTTGTACTTCTCATTTCTGCAGCAAGATTTGAATAGTCATAAATGTTATCTTTATACACTAACATTTACAACACTGCAGTTGAAAAATGTACATAGGACGCCTTGGTTTGTTTGATAAGTTTATAGCCTCAGATTATTTCCTAGTATACTGAACAGAAAAGCTATGTTTTTCTCCTAAGAAAAAGAAGTAGCATTACACTGTGTTGCACATAGGAAAATGCCTGAGCTAAACATCAGACAGGCATGACTAGGTTCTGCCACTTAAATAGACATGACTCTAGTGACTCAATTCTCAGAACCTCTGCTTTCACACGAGACACAGCAATATCGTGATCTACTTTTGCAAGTCTGTCGTGGATGTTCATTTAAAACATATGAAAGACAAGGTTTTATGGTACAAAATAGTTACTCAAAATGTGTTTATTAAGATTCCTTAAGAGAAAGTACAAATCTGCTACCAAAAACTCCCTCCAAAGAGTATGTACAATATTAACATCTCATAATTCTACTTTGCACTGTTTTTCCATTTTGTTGCTAATATTAACAAACATATCCTGGATTGAATAATTTATTTATGTACAAATATTTATTAAGGGACTATTACAAGTCAGGCACTGCTCTAGGCACCAGGGTGAGAACTGAAAATAATACAGACCAAATTATCCTCATTATTCTTAGGTTCTACAAGCCAACATTCGACATTAAGTAAAATAATGTCAGTTTAGGGGAGGGGATAATTTTGAGTGTTATTCTGGCTTTGTGGTATCCCAGATAGGTTCTGTGCCTTTCCAAATATTCTCTAAACTATAGTTCAAACTCTCTTTTTGCTAAACAAGCCAGAGTTGGTTTTATTACTCCAACTAACAAGCATGCCTGTGCTCTTACAACTGAGAAAGCCCTTTTTCCTTTGACCTCAGATAACGAAGGCACATTAGATACTTAAGAACTCAACATCTATCATGTATCAAAAAATCAACCCTAAGATAGATAGGGACGAGATTATTTTTATGTGTTGTATATTTTGCTATGGTTACCAAGACGTGGTTAGCATTTTGAAATTTTTTTCTTAGAATAATACAATGATCTGAATCTAAAATCTTTCATAAGGTGCAACTTTCCATGACAAACAAGAACAGGAAGTGAATCTCAAATACAACCAGACATCTAGTTCCCTTCACTATTATGTATTCTGCTATTATCTGGGCCTGACTTCACAACATCAAACTTCCTGACATTCTACCCTAATTTAAAATTATTATTTTAATTTCTGTTTGAATAAAACATATTTTCTATTTAACTGGAAATTTTGACATATACTCAAATATTTTAAGTTCTATGAGGAAGACAGCTTAAAATAAAGGAATTGAGTAGCAAAGCAACTTACAAAAGCAGAAATGAAAACAGATGTTAAACTTCTTTGAAACAAATTTTTGCTAACAGCCTCAACCAAAGCTATTTCAGTCAGCTACTAGAAATTTTCTACTCTGTGAAAAGATATCAACAAACTTCATGGGTCATCAGCTCCACAAGGGTGTGGGCTCTTTTCAGGGTTCTATTTCAAGGTCACCCAACATCATGTCCATTATCTATTATGGGATTTCAAAACATAGGTGATAAGCTCTGCCAAAGCTTTGTTGACATCACTGGCCCTCCATCAGGGGCAATTCTGTCTCCCAGCTGTCATATGGCAACATTTTTAGTTGTCATAACTGGGTGGAGCAGGGGAGGGAATGCTGCCAGCATTTAGTGGGTAAAAGCCAGGGATATTGCTACACATCCTACAATGCACAGGATAGTCTCCCATGGCAAAGAACTAGAGAGCCAAAAGTGCCCACCAAGGTTGAGAAAACTCTGAGTTAGGTCAAATATGCTACTGCCCTTCACAATCATATATAAAGTTACTAATGGTGTGGCTTTTCATATCCTCTGATGATAGCTCACAGACCCTTTCAAACAGGATACATTAAATCTCCACCCCACCCCCGTGGAAAAACACTCTGGCCACTGAAACTCTCATTGAAATCCCTGCAGTGTGAAAAGCCTGATTCTCCTTTCACAATTAATCAACAATCTATAAAGGTAAGAAAATCTGTTGCTACTTTATTTGATTCTCAAGACACTGGCCTTTATCATTACTAGTATCTTGATTATACTGAGCAGCAATCTTTTTTTCAAATCATTCCTCAATGTCAGGTGCATAAGTGGGGCAAGAGAAGGTTCTTCCTTTCCTTACATGTCTTTTCATACCATAATCTTTCATTTACCACTTTACAGAAAATGTTGCTCAAGCTTTCTGGGCCTGTTTCCTCAAAGGAGATGACAATTTGCACTGCACAGGGTTGTTCTGAAGATTAAGTGACATCAAATGTGTACCCAGAGTGCCTGGGATGTGCATAGTAAGTGTGCTCACTAATTCACAACAGATAATGTTAGACACATAGCATTTATACACCCATATACTGAACTGATGGGAAGTTTAAGAACTATCTAGTTGGGAAAAGAGGTACTCTGAGAATATAAAAATGAATGGATTATATATTTCTGTCTAGGTATGATCCTGGAAATGATTTTTAAAATCCACAACATGTCAATCCTTTAAAAATATCATTGAACTCAAATTTGAAATTTAATTTTTATATTTTTCTCATGAGTAACAGATTTTAGGTGACTTACCAAAAGAGAAAAAAAAAAGGAAAGAAAAAGGGCATTAGTACAAAAGAATAATTAAAGTATGGCAGACAAAATTTCAATCATAACTAGATCTCTTTGGTATTAAAAAATAGTCTTTTCACTGCTCTATGCTGTCTCCCAGATGTGTCATGCTGTGGGAGCTAAAAAAGAGATACTCCCTTTAAAAAGCATCAAGTTGAGAGAAAGGTCAATTAGGTAAATAATTACCAAACCAAGTAATAAATGTTATATGAACTTTTAAACATAAAGTTATCTCTGAGCATGAAGGAAGGAGTGATTAATTCTAGCTGGGGTAGCATTTCATATAACAGATATTCATGGTGAGTCTTGAAGAATAAGCAGACGTTAGCCAAGCAAAGGGAGAAAGGATGTTGTAATCAGAATTATCTGCATGAATAAAATGAGAAAGTAAAACGACACAAGAGTGATAGGTAGTGATGAATAATGCAGTTTAGCTGATGTGTAGAGTACAAGGGGAGAATGAGAGAAAACGAGACCAAAATATTTGGTTGGGACTCAAGCCAAAGATGCCTCACTAACAAGTTAAACTTCATAGATTATCAGTAAGAAGTCACAGATTTCTGAAGGTATAAAAAAGAAATCAGACCTCCTTGGGAGACAGAATAAGGGTTTGGGATAATGTAGACTGGTGGCTTTGAGGTGATGATAGGGAGAACAGTTAGAAGGTTACTGCAATAGTCCAAACAAAAGGAAATGAAATGGAATCAAAAGACTAGTAACTTTTCATTCATTAATTTACTCTATCCATCCATCTACCATCTGTTCACGAATCCATCCAACATGTGCCCACTCTATGTGAGCCACTATGCTAACCAAGGCATGATCAGTCAGTAAGACTGACATGGTCTCCTGCTTGCATAAGGCTTATGTTCTAATAGAAGAGAAAGATATGAAACCATTCTTTGCACAACTGATTATTTAATTTTTGTGGTAATAAGTACTATGAGAAAGTTCTAAGAAAGTATATCACTGTGACCTAGTCAGGGGGTGGGGATGGTCAGAGAAAACTTCTGCAAGGAGTGACATTTTCCTGCAGCTCTTGAGCTGGGGCTATTTATTATCTCATACCTCTCATTCTAAATAAACACTTTGAGAAACTCCTTTCATTAGTCAACTTTACTTTGTGCGATCACATTTAAACACCTATTTATTAAAATCTCTGATAGGTCTAACTAAACTAGTAGGTATTGCTGGGAGGAAAAAATTGAATTGAAATATGCAGAGAAGGGTGGAAAGAAGTTAAAAGGTAAGGAGTGGGAAAGAAGAGATAAAGGGGAGTGGGAAAGAAGGCATGAAAGAAAAGAGCTCAATAAAGTCCTTAGCTACACAATAGAAGCCTTTATAAAGAGTAACTATTAAGGAAAGAAAGTTTAAACATTTGTTGTGTTTACCCTGAGAAACATACTCCTCTGCAAATTGATAAATACAGTAACCTGTCAATTTCTGCTTTTTCTTAACTGGGAGGCACTTTGTGTTTACAGTGAAGTTATCTAGGTCAAAATTCCAACTCTGTCAACTGAGTTTTATATGCTCCTGGGCAGATTTCTTAGTCTCTCTGAAAATCAGTTTTCATACCCATAAACTAGATAAAACCATAGCAAATTCATGGAGTATATTTTTAAAATAGGAACCAAAGAAGAAAATATAGTTAAAATACTTAGTAGTTCAACTTATCCAATTTATTTTTCTAAACACATTATTAATGTAATCACTTCAAATTTGGAGGCTCTGGTGGCTGTATCTTTATTAAGAGAAATATTACTTTACTTCTAAAGGCATCAATCATTGTTCTGGCTGTGATGATAATATATATGTTGAATATTTAGACCAAGTTCAAACCAGAGGGACAAATAATATAGAAAGCTAACTGACACATATTGTTAACTTTGCCCACAATACCCACTTCCCTTAAAATATCCCAACGGTTGATATTCGAGATGACCACAGATGATTATAGGTGCACTGCTAGTCTCTAACTGACAGTTAGTTCTACAGAACCAAATCCCTTATAACTTTTAAGATTAAAAGTTATACTACCTCTTGGTACCAACTCTGCTACCACTATAGTAACACTGTAGCCCAAATGAAAGTCTAACATAGGGCTACAAAATTAAGAAAAAATTACATTAAATATCCATGACTGATTCTTTTAAACAGGTCTACATAACCAAGTCAGTTCACAAAATAATTATGGTGGCACCATAATATCAAGAACAATAGGAAAGATCCCTATATGCTGAGTCTAGAAGGAAATTCACTCTGCTGGAAATTGGGTGTTTGAAAAAAGTAGAACATTAGCTCCGGCTGGGGTGGCTCAGTGGATTGAGCATGGGCTTGCAAAGCAAAGGGTTGTGGGTTCGATTCTCAGCTGGGGCACATGCCTGGGTTGCGGGCCAGGTTCCTCAGTGAGGGGTGTGCAAGAGGAAACCATACATTGATGTTTCTCTCCCTCTTTCTCTCCCTCCCTTCCTGTCTGTCTAAAAATAAATAAATAAAATCTTAAAAAAAAAGAAAAAAGTAGAACATTAAATTCCTGTAGACAGATCCTGAGATGAAGCACATTGTTTCTTGCTCCCTTCAGCACCACCACTCAGGCAGATTACAGAGAACAGTATATAGATCCCTAAAACACAATTTACACAGAAACGAAGAATGAGCCTTAAGAAATGCTCATGGTTGCTGGAATTAGTTGAGAACTGGGATGAGATACAACTAACTGATATACTAAGACCCAGGAAATAGGCTCATAGAGGACAATGTAGCACAGTTAATACAAAGTCTGTTTTATTTTGACTAAAAGAATACTGTTTGAGAATGACACAATGCCCTTAATAAAAATTTTGAATGCTTATAGAGGTAATCTGATATAATCAATGAAAAGAAAATAATTTGATTCACAATTGTCACTGTTCTTCAAATACATATACTTTTTAAAAAAATTCTGACAGTCAAAGGTGATGGATTAAGTACACATGCTTACCTCCTCTGCTGTTGCCTAAAACCTTATAAGAATGGCATTAAAACATTTTTTAAAGGCATAAACCCAGAAAGATAAAGATGAGTTGACAATTATAAATTTGTTTATAAGCTAGAATATAGAAGTAGAGTGGTAACTAACCTGGCAAACCTAAGAAAACTAAATAGTAAACCAGCAATGGTGAACTCTGAGAAGCAAACTAACCCTGAAACTCCCCAAGAGCTACAGGGTTAGCAGTACCACGTTTTCCTGGAACTACTAAGGGGCAGTAAGAGCACTGATCCCTTCCCTCTACTCTCCCACTCACTGACTGCTGGTCTCCATCTCCTCACAGAAGACTGGGGATTCATTATCGAAAATGGTAATAAGAAGTGTCTTGGGACTGAGAGACTCCCATGCACAGTTCAGAGTGCACAATACTAAAAATCAAAGTTATATACTAAATGAAAGTTCATACATAAAATGTTGAGACTCCCAGACTTATACTCTACAGGTAGGAGACTAGAGATTATGCTCTGGGGAATCTGACAATTCATGTGGGGGAAAAAGAAGACATAAATTTACAGATCCTGATACTGGTAATTCCTAGTAAAACGTTCCAATCTAGGGACACTACAATGAAGTCCACAGTCATACAGTCGTTTGCACACAATCTAACTCTTCAGTCAGCATTTTATTTATTTTTACTTTACTTAATGAATTTATTGGGGTGACACTGGTTAATAAAATTATATAGGCTTCAGGTGTACAATTCCATAATAATACATCATCTGTATATTGTATTGTATATTTACCATCCCAAGTCAAGACTCCTTCCATCACCCTTTATCCCCTCTATACCCTCTTCTACCTTCCCACACCTTCAGTCAGCTTTTTAAAAAGCTGGGTCTTAAATACAGATAGAAAGCCAAAGGCTCAGAGATGTTTAAGGAAAGACCCTAACATCAAAAGCAGAGAAAAAGAAGAAAAAAGAAACTCAGAAGAAACAGAAACTGTGCAGAAAAATAAAAATCATTAGAGGCCTGGCTAGCGTAGCTCAGTGGATTGAGCGCGAGCTGGGAACCAAAGTGTCCCAGGTTCGATTCCCAGCCAGGGTACATTCCTGGGTTGCAGGCCAGAACCCCCAGCAACCGCACATTGATGTCTGTCTGTCTGTCCCCCCCCCCCCCCCCAAAAAAATAAATAAATAAATAAAAATTTAAAAAAATCATTAGAGGGAAAGAGGGGGCATTGTCCTTAATGTCATGTAAGATAAAAGAAAAAATACTGCATCCATAAAACAAAGACATGATGCCAGAAATGTGAATATTCAAAAAATAGAAAGGAAACACTAGAATAGCAAAATATTTAAATGGTACTCAATAGAGAGAAAGGTATTTAATCTCATTAGTCATCAAGGAAATGAAAACTAGAAGCTCAATACATCAATACACACCTATTGGAAAGACTAAAATTAAAAGGACTGCTAACTCTCTTGGATCAATTCCCTCTAGGGCAAGTTAGCCGTCATAGATATTCAAGCAGCTTCATGGTAAGGAGCTGGGGCCTCCTGCCAACAGTAATGATGTGAATGAGCCATTTTGGAACAGGGTCTTTCAGTAAAGTCAAGCCTTCAAATGACTGTGGCCCCTGCTGGCATTCTGATGTTGACCACATAAGAGACTCTGAGCCAGCATCACCCAGCTAATCTACTCCCAAATTCCTGATCCATTGGAAAGCTGGCAATATCTTCTAAAGCTAAACATATGCATACCATGTGATTTGGCTCTCAATTCCTAGGGATATATCCAACAGAAATATGTACATGTATACAACAAAGATGTTTTCAAGGATGTTCATAGCAACGGTATTTGTAATGATCCCAAATAAGAAACAATCCCAATGTCCATTAACAGTAGAATGGACAAATGATAGTATTTCATACAACAAACTACTACATTACAATAATGATAAAGCATGAACTACTGCAACATGCAGCAACATAAATAAAACAACATGATATAAGAGAAAAGAAACTAGACACAAAAGTCTACATTTCCACTTATATAAAGTTGAAAGTCAAACAAAACCAACTCAGGGTATTAAAAGTCAGGATAGACTTTGGGGAGGAAGTAGTGACTAGGAGGAAGCAAAAGTGGGTCTTCCAGGGTATAGGTGATATGGTTTTTTCATCAGGATGGTGTTTAAAAGGGCGTCACTTTGTAAAAATTCAATGAGCTCTAAACTTAGAAATGCACACTTCTCCATGTACATGTTGTACTTCAAAACAGTTAATTTAAAATACTAAATAGAAGAATTAAAAGACAGAGCTAGAAAATCTACAGATGGCAGCAAGGTAGGTGGGAGCAGAGCCCACTTCTCCCTACACTCAGCTGGAACATCTAGAAGATCTTCTAAGGAACAGAGTGAACAGCCAACAGAATCCCAGCTTATATGAAGTTTGGAGGCCAAAACTGTAGACACTGAAAAACAGATGGTAGGGAGATTGTGTTGGAATGGTAAGGTCTCTGAGACCTGCACAGGGACCAAGGCTGCTGCTGTGGCCCTGGCCTGGTTGGCAGTGGCCGCAGGATCTTTGGAGGATGGCCAGATCAGCAGCTCCCTCCCCTACCAAAGTGGGGAAGATAGTGTGACAACAGGAGAGACCTGGATGCTTGAAGTCGCTGGCAGGGGGACTAGAGACAAAGTGGGAGACAGAGGCGGTGCTGACCTGCTGAGACAGTGGACACTGGCCAGATCATTACCAGAGAAATTAGGGAGCTGGGTGACACTTGGAGAAGGGAGAAGAGTTGGGCCATGTCAGACTCTAACCTAGATAGTCTCCTGTCTGGTTAGAAAGTTAGGCTGTGTGAAAAGCCAGGCACTTGTTAAGGATGGCAGGCTTAAACAAGAGCATTTCGCAAAAAAAAAAAAAAAAAAAAAAAGGCTCTCAGCCACTGTTTAAGGAAGCCTCACACAGTGGATGGCTAGCGAAGAGGAAAGAGGAGGCAAGCCTCACGGACAGGTGCTTTGAGGGCAGCAGGGCTCAGGAGGTTAGCAGTCCCCATACAGACTTAATTTAGTAGGGGAGCTAAACTGCCCAGGGGAGACTTTGAGAGTGTGCAGCATGCAGGCCAGCAGAGAGGGAGGAGATGGGATGTGAGTTGCCCCTAATCAGTGACCTCATGGGTGGCACAACTGGTGGATTAAAGGCACTGGCCTGGTGCAAATGGACAGTGGGGGCCCAGCAATTCAGGTAGGACCTGGGCTGGAGGCTAAGCAAATGTGAATATTGCAGCCCCGACCTGGCCCCTATCCTAGCAAAACAACAGAAAGGGAGAAAGGCAAAGCTTGAGCCTGCTCAGCCAGCCACTGAGCCACTTCCAAGAAGACCAGCAGAACTTCCTTGGTGGGTTTAAGTCAGTAGGAGGCTTTTATTTTTTTTCTTTCCCCTCCTTTTTTTTCTTTTCCCAACTGTGAGACAATAAGATCTGGAGCTGTGAAAGGACCAGAGACAGATTCAGAGAGGGAGCACAAGGCTAACCCCAACCACTGAGAAACTGAGACAAATTTTACTTTGCTACCCATACAACTTGCATTGTTTATTTGTATTATTATTATTTTTCATTATTTTTGTTTTATTAGTATTTTTATTTCTCTTCTTTATGTTTAGTTTAGCTTGTTTAATTGCATTGTTTGACTAATTTTCCTTGTTCTCTCTTTCATATTGTATTTTAATTTTCCTTCTTTCATTTCACTCATATTCCAATAACACACTACTCTTGGTCATGTACTTTCTATTCTGGTTATTCAGATCATATATTTCTTGTCGAATTATTATTTTTCCAATATTATTATAAATAGTTGTGGTTCCATATAAATGTAAATACTGCACAGCACCCTGCCATGCTCTTGACCCATTTCACTGTTGTCTTCAATTTTATTACCACCATGGTTAACTGTATTCTATCACACACTACACCTAGTTCCTATCCTTTACCCTCACTATATCTCCTCATCAAACCACGCACAAATGCTGTTTTCTGCATTTAGCTCACAATCCTTCTCCCCTCTAACAAGAGTCTTATCAGTTTTTCACCTTTTATAAAAAGTGGCTAGTTGGGTGAAATATCACACTTAACACTTTACATATCTAAAGGATCTCCTATCTCTTCTCTATGGGTTGGTACTTTAAATCCCATGAAATACACTCTCACTGTCTTAATCAATTTTGCTTTCCCCCTCCAACTGATCATATAAAAGAGTACATGGGAGAATGAATCCCAATATACCTGCTGGCAGAGAGAACCCACCAGCAAAGGAACCACCAACAGAAAATAAAGGAAGAGAGAGAAGGAGTGAGCGAAAGCCACACTAACCTCCACCCAGGACCAATGTTAATTAAAATAAATGGTAGAGAAATTATCCAGAATAAACAACTGAACAATAGCAAGAGAGAAGTCTCATAACCTCCCACAGATAGAAGAACCAGCTCCAACACAACCTGTCTGCACCTGGACAACAACACACAAGATGTGGTGGGTGGAGTGACCCTCAGTTAACCAGAGGGAGGGAGGGACCCACCAAAGAAAGACCCAACAACAATCAAAATCCAACTATACCTGGAGAGTCAACATAAACGACACCCCAAGAGAAGAAGCAAGTTCAGGAAATCAAGAAGAAGCACCAGATCTGTGGTGCTTCTATGTGCTTCTGAACCATAGAGTTCAGAGCACAAACCCAGGGAGTCAGAACAGATCAATTTAAGAAGCAGAGGCTAACAACAAGAGTTACACAAACAATGGGAAGACAAAGAAATAATGCCCAAATGAAAGGAAAGAAAGAAGCATCATAAAGAATGTTAAATGAAGTAGAGGTAAGTCAACTATCAAATATTGAGTTCAAAGAAATGGCTATAAGAAAGCTCAATAATCTAACAGAGAATTACCAAAAATTACAGGGAAACTGCAATGAATTCACTGTAAACTATATCAACATGAAAAAGGAAAAGAAACTATAAAAAAGGGCCAAGAAGAATTGAAGAACACAGTAGAAGGAATCAAAAGCAGGCTAAAGGAAGCAGAGGATTGAATCAGCAAGCTGGATGACAAGGTAGAAAAAAACTCCCAGAAAAAAACAATAAAAGGAAAAAAGGTTCAGACAAAATGAAGAGCTGTTAAGGGAACTGCAGGACAACATGAAACATAATAATATCCATATAATAGGGATACCAGAAGGAGAAGAAGAGGAGCAAGGGATAGAAAACCTGTTTGAAAAAGTAATGATGGAAAACTTCCCTAATCTGATGACAGAAAAAGTCACATGAATCCAGGAAACACAGAGGGTCTCAATCAAGAGGAACCCAAAGAGGTCCACTTCAAGATCCATCATAATTAAAATGGCAAAATTCCAAGACAAAGAGGGAATCTTAAAGGCAGCAAGGGTGAAATGGGAAGTAAAATAAAAGGGAGCCCCAATAAGACTAGCAGCTGACTTTTCAGTAGAAATGCTACAAGCTAGAAGGGATTGGTGAGAAATATTCCATGTAATGAAAAAACGAAGGCCTGAAACTAAGACTACTCTATCCACTAAGTCTCTCAATTAAAATGGAAGGCAAAATAAGGAGCTTCCAAGACAAAAGAAGGCTCAAAGAATACACCTCCTCCAAATCATCACTGCAAGAGATGCTAATGGGTCTGCTTTAAGGAAAGGAAGAAAAAGAGTGAGAGAGACAGGAAGATGGGTAGGAAAAACTAGCAATGAATAAGTACCTATCAACAATAACCTTAAATGAAAATGCATTAAATGCTCCAATCTAAAGACACAGAATAGCTGAATAAATAAGAACTCATGACCCACACATATGCTGCCTACAAGGGGCCTACCACAGAACAAAAGACATACACAGACTGAAAGTGAAGGGTTGGATAATATATTCCAAGCAAATGGACAGGAAAATAAGGCTGGGGTAGCAATACTCATATCAGACAAAACAGATTTCAAAACAAAGGCCATAAAAAGAAACACAGAAGGACACTTCACAATACTCAAGGGAAGAATCCATCAAGAAGACATAAACATTGTAAAGATATGTACAGCCAGCACAGGAGCAGCCAAACATATAAGGAAAATCTTGGAGGACTTCAAGAAAGATACAGACAGCAACATACTTATACTAGGGGATTTAATGTCTTGCTGTAAACAATGGATAGCTCTTCCCAACAAAATATCAATAAGGATATTGAGGCACTGAACAATGTCCTAGATCAAATGGACTTAACAGATATATATATGGAACCTTTCATTCCAAAGAAGCAAAGTACACAATCTTTTCAAATGCACATGGAACATTTTCAAAGACAGACCACAGGACAGGGCACAAAACAAGCCTCAACAATTTCAAGAAAGTTGAAATCATATCAACCATTTTCTCCAACCACAAGGGACTGAAACTAGAACCCAACTTCAAGGAAAGATGTAAAAAACACTCAAGCTCATGGAGATTGAATAGCATGCTATTAAACAATGAATGGGTCAATGATAAGATCAAGGAAGAAATTAAAAAGTTTCTGGAAACAAATGAAAATGAACTCACAACAGTCGAAAACTAATGGTACACAGCAAAGGCAGTCCTGAGAGGGAAGTTCATAGCAATACAGGCCTACCTAAAACTAGGCAGAAACATTTCAAATAAACAACCTAACCTTACAACGACAAGAACTGCAGGAACAAAAAACAAATAAAGCCCAGAGCGAGTATAAGGAAAGAAGTATCCAACATCAGAGCAGAATTAAATGACATAGAGAATAAAGAAACAATCCAAAGATGCAATAAATCCAGGAGCTGGTTCTTTGAAAAGATAAACAAAATAGACAAGCCTTTAAGCAGACTCATCAAGAAAAAAAGAGAGAAGATCCAAATAAACAAAATGAGAAATGAGGAGAGATTACAATGGATAACAGAGAAATACAGAAGATTGTTAAGAAATTAGTATGAACAACTATATGCCAACAAATTTGAAAACCTGGGTGAAACGGACAAATTTCTAGAAAAATATAATATCGCAAAACTGAATAGAGAAGAAGGAGAAATCCAGAACAGACCATTAACAGCTGATGAAATCAAAGCAGTAATAAAAAAAAAAAACCCTCCCAACACACAAAAGCCATGGACCAGATGGTTTCACAGGAGAATTTTACAAAACATTTAAGGAAGAGCCAACGCCTACCCTTCTCAGGCTATTCCAAAAAATCCAAGAGGGAAGACTCCCCAACTCTTTTAACAAAGCCAGCATCACCTTAATTCTAAAACCAGATAAAGATACAACAAGAAAAGGAAACTATTGGCCAATATCGCTGATGAACATAGACACTAAGATCCTCAACAAATATTGGTAAACCGCATCCATTAATACATTAAAAAGATCATACACTATGATAAAGTGGGATTCATCCCAGGGATGCAAAGATGGTACAATATTTGCAAATCAATAAATGTAATACATCACATAAATATACAAGGAAGGACAAAAGCCACGTAACCCTACCAACAGATGTGGAAAAAGCATTTGATAAGGTACAGCACCCATTTATAATAAAAACACTCAGCAAGGTGGGAGTAGAGGGAGCATTCCTCAACATGATAAAGGTCATATATAAGAAACCTACAGACAGCATCATACTCAACAGGCAAAAACTGAAAGCTTTCCCACTAAGATCAGGAACAAGACAAGGATGTCTGCTTTCATCACTTCTATTCAATACAGTATTAGAAGTCCTAGCCACAGCAATCAAACAAGAGAAAGAAATAAAAGGCATCCAAATTGGGAAGGAGGAAGCAAAGCTGTCACTGTTTGAAGATGATACGATAGTGTACACTGAAAACCTTATAGATGCCACCCAAAATCTACTCAAACTAATAAAGGAATTTGGCAAAACAGCAGGGTTCAAAGTCAATATTCAGAAATAAAGGGAATTTTTATACACAAACAGTGAAAGACCAGAAATAGAAATCAAGAAACAATTCCATTTGCTATAGCAACAAGAAAAGTAATGTACGTAGAAATAAACATTACCAAGGAGGTGAAAGACCTGTACTCAGAAAACTACACAACACTAAAGAAAGAAATTAAGAAAGACACAAACAAATGGAAGTATATACCATATTAATGGACTGGAAGAATCAACATCATGAAAATGACTATGTTACCCAAAGCAATTTATAAATTAAATTCAATCCCTATTAAAATACCAACGACATATTTCACAGATATAAAACAAGCATTTCAAAAACATATATGGAACCATAAATGACCCCAAATAGCTTTAGCAATTTTGAGAAAGAAGAACAAAGTAGGAGGGATCACAATATTTGATATCAAACTTTATTACAAGGCCACTGTAATCAAAATGGTCTGGTACTGGCATAGGAACAGAGATATTCACCAATGGAACACAATATGGAGCCCACAAATAAACCCAAATCTTTATGGTAAATTATGGGGTAAAAACAGCCTCTTCAACAAATGGCGTTAGGAGAGCTGGACAGTTACATGCAAAAAAATGAAACTGAACCACCAGCTTACACCATACACAAAAATAAATTCAAGGTGGATAAAAGACTTAAATATAAGTTGTGACACTGTAAAAGTCCTACAAGAGAGCATGGGCAGGAAAATCTCAGCTATTCCATGCAGCAATATTTTCACCGATATGTGCCCTAAAGCAAGAGACAAGGGAAAGAATAAACAAATGGGATCTCATGAAAGTAAAAACGTTCTGCACAGCTAAAGAAAGTAGCATTAAAGTGAGGAGGAAACCAACCATATGGGAAAACATATTTGCAGATAATACCTTGGACAACAGTTTGATCTCCAAAATATATAAAGAACTCACACAACTGCACTCCAGAAGACAAATAATCCAATTAAAAAATGGGCAAAGGACTTGAACAGACACTTCTCCAAGGAGGACATACAGAGGGTCCAGAGATAAATGAAAAGATGTTCAACATCATTAGCTATCAGAGAGATGCAAATTGAAACCACAATGAGATACTACTTCACACCAGTCAGAATGGCCATCATGAACAAATCAACAAACAACAAGTGCTGATGAGGTTGTGGAGAAAAGGGAACCTTACTGCACTGTTGGTGGGAATGCAGACTGGTGAAACCAGTGTGAAAAACATTATGTAGTTTCTTCAGAAAATGAAACATGGAACTGACTTTTGACCCAGCAATACCACTGTTGGGATTATATCCTAAGGATCCTGAAAACCCAATTCAAAAGAACCTATGCACCCCAATGTTCATAGCAGCACAATTCATAATATCCAAGTGCTGGAAGCAACTTAAGTGCTCATCAGTAAATGAGTGGATCAAAAAACTATGGTATATTTACACAATGGAATACTATGCAGCAGAAAGAAAGAAGGAGCTCCTACCCTTCGCTATAGCATGGATGGATCTGGAGAGCATTATGCTATGTGAAGCAAATAAGTGGTAAAAGAGAAATAGCATATGACGATCTCACCTATAAGTGGAACCTAATCAACAAAACAAAGAAACAAGAGAAATACAACCAGAGACATTGAAATAAAGAACAATCTGGCCAGATTGTAACCAGGGAGGAGCAAGGAGAAATATAATAGGGGATAATGGAGTGGGGTCATCAAGGAACGTGTATGAAGGACACGTGGACAAAGCCAAAGGGGGTGGGTTCAAGGGTGGGAGGCAGGGATGGATGGGGCAGGGGGCGTGGTGGGGTGAAAATGGAGACAATAGTATTTGAACAATAGGGAAAAAAAGACAGAGCTTAAGAAATCTCTCAGCAAGGAAAACAAATATACAAAAAAAAAGAAAAGAGGAAGAAAAAAGATTAAAACTATACTCGTCAAAGAGGCTGAATATTCAGATAACAGCATAACTCAAAAAGAGAGAACCAAGGAAATGAAAACATAGATGATCAAAATAATTCAGGCAAAATTCAATTAAAGAAATATATGAATTTCCTGATTGACAGGGTCCACCAAGTGTACAACCAAAAGACATAAAAGCAAAATCGCTCCAATGCACCACATCATAAAGTGTCACAAAAATATTAATAATCCTATCTCCATTAAATTTGTCAATAGCAACACACAAAAGTTGGTACTGATGACAAGAGAGCATTCCTCCACTATTTCTTCCTCTATACCCTTCCTCTCTCCACCCCAGGGAAATTACCACATGAAGAACTACTTTCTGAAGGTGAATCCCCAACAATCCTACAAGCCTGATGGAACATGATCAATCAGGAGTGGTATCTGGGTTTTCTATCCTAGGGGACTCATTCTCCCTCTTTATCTGATCAAACATTGCCTAAATAGCTTTATATGCCTCAGGGAAACATGACTTGAGAGGCCAAAATAACTAGACATCCTTAGATTTCAATCACAAAAAAAAAAGAAACAACAAACTGCACAATATTACTAATGAAAACAATTTTTAGAAGATATGAACCCCATGTTATAATATATAGGGTGCAGCACAACCAACACCCCCTTTTTATGACAAAACCTTTATTACAAAATCATAATCATGTAATTCTGTAACACAACAACATCACACTTAAGCACATTATAATATTTTAGGTGAAATGTTCAAATTAAAATAATAAATTATGACTTCTGGCCAAGATGGAGGCATAGGTAGACACACCTTGTCTCCTCACACAACTAAAACAAGGATAACAACAAATTTAAAAACAAAAATCACCCAGAACTGACAGAAAATCAAACTGTATGGAAGCCCAACAACCAAGGAGTTAAAGAAGAAACATTCATCCAGACAGGTAGGAGGGGTGGAGACAGGTAGCCAGGTGGAGAGAACTCGCAGTAAAGCGGTGGCTGGCAGACTGGGACAGGTAAGGCAGCAGCTGGCGGATCAGGTAGTCCCACATTTGTGTGCAGATAAACCTGGAGGAACAACTGGGGAGTGAGGCAGACCACAGAACCCAGAGTTCCAGCTTGGGGAAATAAAGACTCTAACTTGTCAGTGAAAATACCTGTGGGAGTTGAGGCATTGGAAGAAACTTCCAGCCTCACAGGAGAGTTTGCTGGAAAGACCCACAGGATCCCAGAATGAACACAAACCCATCTACCCAGGAACTGGCACCAGAAGGGCCCAATTTGCTTGTGGGTAGCAGGGGAAGTGACTGAAAACCGGCAGACAATAGAGCAAACATCACCATTCCCTCTCAGACCACCAACCCCCCACATATATGCCCTGGTGAGCAACTAAGGCTGCGCCCCTTACTAGGTCAGAGGTGCCCTGACACACACACACACACACACACACACACACACACAGAGGCCCAAATGAAAGAACAGTTCAAAGCTCCAGAAAAAATACATTTAAGCGATGAAGAGATAGCGACCTATCAGATGCAGAGTTCAAAACATTGGTTATCAAGATGCTCCAGAAACTCACTGGGTACTTCAACAGGATAAAAAAGACCCAGGTAGTAATTCATTGCATCACATTATGTGCAATAAAGAAAAAACACAGGGAAACCAGGAACCTTGAGTCCTAAAGGAAACCAGGACTCAAATCAACAGTTTGGAGCAGAATGAAGAAAGAAACATTCGACCAGAACAAAATAAAGAAACAAGAATTCAAAAAAATGAGGAGAGGTCTAGGAACCTCCAGGACATCTTTAGATGTTCCAACATCCAAATCATAGGGGTGCAAGAAGAAGAATAGGAAGACTAAGAAATTGAAAACTTATTTGAACAAATAATGAAGGAAAACTTCCCCAATCTCTCAAAGAATATAAACTTTCAGGAAGTCTAGGAAGCTCAGAGAGTCCCAAAGAAGTTGGTGGACCCAAGGAGGAACACACTAAGGCACATCATACTTACATTACCCAAGATTAAAGAGAAGGAGAGAATCTTAAAAGCAGCCAGAGGAAAGGAGACAGTAACCTACAAAGGAGTTCCCATAAGACCTCAGCTGATTTCTCAAAAGAAATCTTGAAGGGGCTGGAAAAAATATTCAAAGTCATGAAAGGCAAGGACCTACATCCAAGATTATTCCATCCAGCAAAGCTATCATTTAGAATTGAAGGGCAGATAAAGTGCTTCCCAGACAAGGTCAAATTAAAGGAGTTCATCATCACCCAGCCCTTATTATATGAAATGTTAAAGGGACTTATCTAAGAAAAAGAAAATAAAAAATATGAACACTAAAATGACAACAAATTCACAGCTATTAACAACCAAACCTAAAAAACAAAAACAAAAACAAAAACAAATTAAGCATACAATTAAAACATGAACAGAATCACAGAAATGCAGATCACTTGCAGGGTTATCGGTGGGGGAGGGGGAGAAGGAGGGGAGGGAAAGGTACAGAGAATAAGTAGCATAAATGGTAGGTAGAAAATAGACAGGAAAATAGACAGTTAAGAATAGTATGGGAAATGGAGAAGCCAAAGAACTTACATGTATGATCCATGGACATGAACTAAAAGGGGGGGGAATGCAGGTGGGTGGGGGTGTGCAGGGTGGAGGGGAATAAAGAGGGCAAACTGGGACAACTGTAATAGCATAATACAATATATTTTAAAAAATAATGAACAAAATTATAAATTATTATGTCCATATTATTACACTTCCAATCACACTCAAGCAGGCCTTACTTCTGCCAGACCCTGTATATTGATATCTATACCAATATGAGACAAGATAAATTATTAAAACCATATAGTCTGACTATCTGGAAACATTACGTATGAAAAACATGACAGATGGGGGAAAAACACTGTTGAAAAACAAATTACCAAGCTAGAAAAATAAACTAAGAAACTCTCCCAGAAGTCAGCATAAAAGGCTGAATGTGGGGAAGAGGTGGAGAGATTATATTAAAAGAAATAAGTCATTTAATGAACATGAAAAAACACTTCTGGCAAAGATGGAGGCATAGGTAGTACATACACTTTGCCTTCACACACAACCAAGAAAAGAACAACAAATTTAAAAACAAAAAACCATAACTGCCAAGAAACTGAACTGTATGGAAGTCTGACAACCAAGGAGTTAAAGAATAAACATTCATCCAGACTGGTAGGAGGAGTGTTGACTAGCCACCTGCACAGAGACGATGTGCGACAAGGCAGCAGCTGCAGTACGGGGCAAGCAAGGCCTTAGTACCTGGCAGTTCACATTTGCAGGTGGATACACCAGGAGGAATAACTGGGGAGCAAGACAGATCTCACAACTCAGCGTTCCAGCATGAGGATATAAAGCCTCAAAAACTCTGACTGAAAAAACCTGTGGGGGTTGGGGTGGTGCGAGAAACTCTTAGCCCCACAGGAGAGTTCATTGGAGAGACCCAAAAGGCCTCAGAAGGTACACAAAACCACCCACCTGGGAATCAGCACCAGAAGGGTTCAATTTGCATGTGGGTAGCAAAGGAAGTGACTGAAAGCCAGCTGAGAGCTAAGCAAGTGGCATTGTTCCCTCATAGACCCTTCCCCCACATACAGCCCCACAACACAGTCAGGTGGTTGCCCTGCCCTGTGGAATACCGAAAGCTCCAACCCTTACTACATAACAGGTGCACTGAGACAAGGAAATACGGCCCAAATGAAAGAACAGATCAAAGCTCCAGAAAAAATACAACAAAGTGATGAACAGATAGCCACCCAATCAGATGCAGAGTTCAAAACACTGGTAATCAGAATGCTCACAGATTTGGTTGAGCAAACCAAAATGGTTGCAAAGTAAGAGGAAAAAGTGAAGGCTATGAAAAGTGA
Source organism: Phyllostomus discolor (assembly GCF_004126475.2). NCBI lineage: Eukaryota > Metazoa > Chordata > Mammalia > Chiroptera > Phyllostomidae > Phyllostomus > Phyllostomus discolor. The sequence continues at coordinate 53,498,824 of NC_040913.2, read as the reverse complement.
AATAAAGGAAAATATACAGGGATCAAACAGTGAAGGGGAGGAAACTGGGACTGAAATCAACCGTTTGGAGCAGAAGAAAAAAATAAACATTCAACTGGAACAGAATGAAGAAACAAGAATTCAGAAAAATGAGGAGAGGTTTAGGAACCTCCAGGACATCTTTAAATGTTCCAACATCCGAATCATATGGGTGCCAGAAAGAGAAGAGGAAGAGCAAAGAGTGGAAAGCTTGTTTGAACAAATAATGGAGGAGAACTTCCCCCAACTGGCAAAGGAAATAGGCTTCCAGGAAGTCCAGGAAGCTTAAAGTGTCCCAAAGAAGTAGGACACAATGAGGAACACACCAAGGCACATCATCATTAAGTTACCCAAGATTAAAGAGAAGGAGAGGATCTTAAAAGCAGCAAGAGAAAAGGAGACAGTAATCTACAAAGGAGTTCCCATAAGACTGTGAGCTGGTTTCCCAAAAGAAACATTGCAGGCCAAGAAGGGGCTGGAAAGTATTCCAAGTCATGAAAGGACCTACATCCAAAACTACTCTATCCAGGAAAGCTTTCATTTAGAATGGAAGGGCAGATAAGTGCTTCCCAGATAAGGGAAAGTTAAAAGATTTCATCATCACCAAGTCCTTACTGCATATTCTGTGAAATGTTAAAGGGACTTATCTAAGAGAAAGAAGAATATAAAAAATATAAACAGTAAAAGGACAACAAACACAACTATCAACAACTGAACCTAAAAAAAAAAAAAACCCAAAACAAAAACAAACTAAGCAAACAACTAAAACAGGAACAGAATCACAGAAATGGAAATAACATGGAGGTTTATCAGTGGGAAGGGGACGGGGGGAGAATAGCAGAAAAGGTACATGGAATAAGAAGCATAAATGGTAGGTACAAATTAGACAGGGGAAGGATAAGAACAGTTTATGAAATGGAGAAGCCAAGGAACTTATATGTAGGACCCATGGATACAAACTAAGGGGGTGAATGCAGATGTGGGTGGGGCAAGGCAGAGGGCAATAAAGAAAAAAATGGGACAACTGTAATAGCATAATCAATAAAATATACTTAAAAAAGAACACAAAAAATATTTCAATTAAAGGTCTCTTAGCCATACAGTCTAAAAAACAACAACCTACATGTAGACACATTGTGATGATATTTTACAAAGAGAAGGGGAAATTCTTGAAACTTCAAAGGCTAAGAAAAAACAAGTGGGAAAGGAACAAGATCAACCTCAGATTCTCAAAAATTACAGGGGATTCAATAAGATAATAAAGAAATACCATTAATACTGAAGAAAAAGAACTTCAACCCAGAATTTTTATCTCTCCAAATTATTACTTAAAAGTGATAACAAATGAAAAAAATATGTTCATGTATACAAAGAATAAGAGATTTGCCACAGACTAACCTTGTAAATAGTTATGGAGAAAAATACTCCACTAAACATTAAAGAGAAAATGACAGCTGAGATTAAGGAAGATTACAAAGGAAAAATAGACAAATCCACAATTAGAGTTCAAGTATCCAACATTCTTCATTCTGTAATTAACAGAACATGTAGACAGAAAACCAGTAGGGACATAGAAGACAAAAAACACATCAACCAACTTGACCTAATTGATATTCATAGAACACATTGTCCAACAAAATGGGAATACATACTGCTTTTAAGGGCATGCAAAATAGTAAGATTGGCTAAACTTTAATAAACTTAAAAGAATTAGAATCATACAAAATAAGTTCTTTGACTACAAGTAATTAAAGTAGCAATTAGTAACAGAACCATGTTTGGTAAATACTGGAAATTAAACAACAGTTTTGAAAAATTCATGAATCTAAGAGGAATTCAAAGAAATGTCTGAAAATATTTTTAACTGAAAGAAAACAAAATACAACGTAAAATTTGTGGGATACAGCTAAAAGCACTGCTTAATGAGAAATGTATAGCATTGATATTTAGATTAGACAAAGAAGGTCTCAAGTGAATGGTCTAGGCTTCTACTTTAAGAAAGTCAATAAAGATAATAAAATTAACTCCTAAGCAAGTAGAAGGAAGGACATAAAAATAATAGGAGCAAAAAATCAATGACACTGAAAACAGAAAATAGAGAAAAATCACTGAAAGTAACTGATTTTTCTTTTAAAGATGTCCTTCGTTCTAGAGCAGTTTTAGGTTCACAACAAGACTGAAAGAAAGTACAAAAATATCCCCCTCACATGTATAGCCTCGCCCACCATCAACATCCCCCATAGGAACATTTATTACAATTTGATGGATCTACATGGAGATATATCATTGTCATTCAGTCCACAGTTTACACTACTGGTCCCTTTTGATGTTGTATATTCTATGGGGTTGGACAAATGTATAGTGACATATAGCCAGCATTATGGTATCATACATACATAGAGTATTTTCATTGATCCAAAAATCCTCTGTGCTCTGCCTGTTCATCTCTCCTTTCCCTTTAACTCCTCCCAACCACTGATAATACTACTGTTTCCACTGTTTTGATTTTTCCACAATGTTATATTGTTGGAATCATGCAGTATATAGCCTTTTCAGATCGCCTTCTTTCATTTAGTGATAGGCATTTAATGTTCCTCTGTCTTTTCATAGTTTGAAAGTTACTTTCTTTTTAGCATGGAATAATATTCTATTATCTGTATGTACCACAGTTTTGTTTATCCTTTCACCAAAGAGGCAATTAGAAGTAAAGCTGCTATAAATATTCATGTGTATATAAACATCCACATGTATATAAACACACACATAGTTCTTTATAGTTATTAATATGTTAAAGAAGCTAAATTCATAGAGAGAAAAAAAAACCTACTAAAAAAGAGAACTCCAAGCCCAAGTGGATTCACTGGCAAAGTCTACGAAATATTCAAGGAAGAAATCATACTAATTCTGCACAAACATGCCAAGAAAAATATTTAAAAAGGCAACATGTCCCCATTAATTCTATCGGGCCAGATTGCCTTCATCCCAAAACCAAAGTTATAGACAAGAAAAGAAAGTTATAGACAAGTTACAAGAAAAGAAAGTTATAGACAAGTACCACACACAGATACAGACAAACATACTCAAAAAAATTTTAGCAAATCAAAAGGACTACTCATCTAAATAATCACTGGTATACCATTTTCCTTTTATAATACTAATATTTCATTTCCTAAAAACATTAACAAATCAAATCTAGAAATATATAAAAGGAATAATACATTATGTGGGGTTTATAACAGGGATATAAGGTTGAATTACCTTTAAAGAAATCAATGTAATTTGTTATCTAAGGAATCAAAATAAAAAAAACTCCAGACCATATAATTAGAGGCAAAAAAATTTGACAAAATTCATAGACTATTCATGATAAAAACTCTAGGCAAACTATAAACTATAACTTAAAAGAGACCTCCTCAGCCTGATAAAGAGTGTCCAAGAAACATCTCTGCTAACATGGTTAATGATGGAAGATTTAATGTTTTCCCTCTAAGATCTGGAAAAAGACAAGAATGTCAACCCTCTCAATTAATTCGACATCCTACTGATGTCCCTGCCAGTTCAATAAGTGAAGGAAATGACTAAAAGGCAAACTGATTGTAAAGGAAGAAACAAAAATGTCTCTGTTATTACACATGTATATTTATGTAGATAATCCAAAGGGATATGGGGGGTGGGGAGTGAAGCTATTATAATACCTCTGTGAGAAAGCAAAATGGCAGATACAAAGGGCTTGGAAAAGTAGGAAATAGGGAGTTATTTTTTAATGGGTATAGTTTCAGTTTTGCAAGAATGAAAAAGTTCTGGAGATCTGTTGCACAATACTGTAACCATGTTTAACAATACTTATCTGCACACTTAAAATGGTTAAGATGATAAATTAAAATGACAGACACCACTGAACATTAATTAGAATGCCTAAATTTCCTTTTAAAGTTGATACTAAAAAATAACCTGAGGCTGATCACAGTGCAAATGTAAAAAAAAAAACAACTTGTGAAGATTGGCAGTTTCTTAAAAAGTAAAACATATACTTACCATGCCTAGAAAAGTGAACAAGACAGTTCAATATGGTTGCCAAACAGAAGATCAACTTACAAAAACCAGTAACGTTATTATTTCAGCAATAAAATAAAAACACTTAGGAAACATAGTAAATAAATATAATAGCATTCACTACAACAAAAATTATATGGTACCTAGGAATACAAAAGATCTGAACAAGAAAAAATTTTAAATCTAATAAATATAGATACTATAAATAAATGGAGATAGCCTATGCTCTTAGATGGAAAACTTAGTAAAAGAACTGGTTCTTCCTCAAATCTATAAATTCAGATGCCATCTCAAATCCCAGCTGAATTTTTTAAGATAACAGATGACCTTACATTAAAATTTATATGGAAGAGTAAAAGTATGTGAACAACTAGGTTAATTTTCAAATATATGAACAAAAAGTGACTTTTTCTACTAGATATTAATTATACTAAAAAGCAAATAACTTAAAGATTAGAGTATGGGGATAAATGGGCCAATGACATAGAACAGAGAGCAAAGAAACAGACACACACAAAAACACACACACCTCGCCCCGCATCGATGACCCTACTACAGTCCTGCTTCTAGCTTTATATGCAAAAGAGATTTTATCACAGGTCTATTAGAATTGCGTAAGTGTGAGTGGAGAAATAGATGAAACAATATGGAAATGAGCTGATCATTGTTGAAGCTGGGTGATATTGAAACATGAATTCAAGAATAGAGAGCTAAGGACTTCTAGCCAAAATGGAGGCATAGGTAGACAGAGCCTGCCTCCTCACACAACCAAAAGAAGGACAACAACAAATTAAAAAACAAAAAACAACCAGAACTGCCAGAAAACTGAACTGTATGGAAGTCTGACAACCAAGGAGTTAAAGAAGAAACATTCTTCTAGACTGGTGGGATGGGTGGAGATGGGCAGCTGGGTAAAGAGAGGTAGCAACAACACAGCGGCTGGAGAACTGGAGTGGGCAAGGTGGCGGCTGGCAGACCAGGCAAGGTGTCTGTGGGAAGAATGGGCAAGGTGTCAGTGGGTGGATTGGGTGAGGTGTTGGCTGGCGGAGCAGGCAGTACAATATTGGCAGACAAATAAACTGTGGAAACAACTGGGGAGCAAGACAGACTACGTAATCCAGGGATCCAGATTCTCTCATCTTTAATCTTGGGTTATGTAATTACAATGTGCCTTGGTGTATTCCTCCTTGGGTCCAATTTCTATGGGACGCTCTGGGCTTCCTGGACTTCCTGGAAGTATATCTCCTTTGCCAGATTGAGGAAGTTCTCTTTCATTACTTTTTCAGTTCCACTGCAGGGAAATAAAGCCTCAAAACATCAGACTGAAAAAACCTGGGAGAACTGAGGCAATAAGAGAAGCCCCCAGCCTCACAGGAGAGTTTGTTGGAGAGACCCATAGAGTTTTAGAACATACACAAAACAACCCACCTGGGAATCGGGACCAAAAGAGTCCAATTTGCCTGTGGGTAGTGGCAGAAGTAACTGAAAGCCAACAGAGAGCTGACCAAGTAGCATTGTTCCCTCTCTGATCCCTCCCTCACATACAGCACAGCACCACAGCGCAGCCAGGTGGTTGCCCTGCCCTGGCAAATACCTAAGGCTCCACTGCTTACTACATAACAGGCACACCGAGACAAAAAATATGGCCTAAATGAAAGAACAGATTAAAGTTCCAGAAATAATATAACTAAATGACAAAGAGATGGCCAACCTATCAAATGCACAGTTCAAAACACTGGTAATCAGAATCCTCACAGAACTGGTTGAGTATGGTCACAAAATAGAGGAAAAAGTAAAAACTATGAGAAGTGAAATAACTGAAAATGTACAAAAACCAATAGTGATGGGAAGGAAACCAGGACTGAAACCAAAGATTTGAAGCAGAAGGAAGAAAGAAACATTCAACTGGAAAAGAATGAAGAAACATGAATTCAGAAAAATGAGGAGAGGCTTAGGAACCTCCAGGAAAACTTTAAATGTTCCAACATCTGAGTCATAAGCATGCCAGAAGGAGAAGAGGAAGAACAAGAAATTGAAAACTTATTTGAACAAATAATGAAGGAGTACTTCCCCAGTCTGGCAAAGGAAATAGACTTCCAGGAAGTCCTGGAAGCTCAGAGAGTCCCAAAAAAGTTGGATCCAAGGAGGAGCACACCAAGGCACATCATAATTACATTACCCACGATTAAAAAGAAGGAGAGAATCTTAAAAGCAGCAAGAGAAAAGGAGATGGTTATCTACAAAGGAGTTCCCATTAGACTAACAGCTGATTTCTCAAAGAAACCTTACAGGCAAGAAGGGGCTGGAAAGAAGTATTCAAATTCATGAAAGGAGAGGATCTACATCCAAGACGATTCCATCCAGCAAAGTTATCATTTAGAATGGAAGGGCAGGTAAAGTGCTTCCCAGATAAGGTCAAGTTAAAGGAGTTCATCATCACTAAGCCCTGATTATATGAAATGTTAAAGAGACTAATCTAAGAAAAAGAATCAAAACTATGAACAGTAAAATGACAACAAGCTCACAACTATCAACAACTGAACCTAAAAAAAAAAGAAAACACAAGAACAAACTAAGCAAACAACTAGAACAGGAATAGACTCACAGAAATGGAAATCACATTGAGGGTTACTGGAGTGGGGGAGAATGGGGGAAAAGCAACAGGGAATAAGTAACATAAATGGTATGTAGAAAATAGACAGGGGGAGGTTAAGAATAGTATAGGAAATGTAGAAGCCAAAGAACTTATATGTCTAGCCCTAGACATGAACTAAAGGGAGGGAAGGAGTGTGGGTAAAAGGGGGTGTGCAGGATGGAGGGAATAGTGGGGGGGGGGGGGCGGGTAAATGTGACAACTCTAATAGCATAATCAATGAAATATATTTTTAAAAAGACTGAAATTTAAAACAAAAAAGGATAGACAGCCCAGAAATAAACCCATGTCAATATGATCAATAGGAACAGGAACATAAAATGGAGTAAAAATAGCCTCTTCAATAAATGGTGCAGGGAGATCTGGACAAGTACATGCAAAAAAAATGAAACCATATGACCAACTTACACCATATACCAAAACAAACTCAAGATAGGTAAAAGACTTAAATATAAGTTGCAACACCATGAAAGTCCTAAAGGAGACCATAGGCAGAAAAATTTCAGATATCCCACACAGCAATAGTTTCAACGATATGTCCCCTAGAGGAAGGAAAGAATAAAGGAAAAGAATAAACAAATGGGACTACATTAAAATAAAAAGCTTCTGATTGGCTGAAGAAAACATCAACAAAATGGAAAGGGAACTAATTGTAGGGGAAAACGTATTTGTCAATGATACTACAGACAAGGATTTGATCTCTAAAGTATATAAAGAACGTACATGACTCCACACCACAAAGACAAACAATCCAATTAAAAAATGGGCAAAGGACCTGAACAGACACTTCTTTAAGGTAGATATACAGACGCTCATAGAAACATGAAAAATGCTCAGCATCACTAGCCGTCAAAGAAATGCAAATTAAAACCACAATGAGATACCACTTCACACTAATCAGAATGGCCATCATAAACAAATCAACAAACAACAAGTGCTGGTGAGGTTGTAGAGAAAAAAGAACCCTAATACACCATTGGTGGGAATGCAGACTGGTTCAGCTGCTGTGGAAAACAGTATGGAATTTCCTCAGAAAACTAAAAATGGATCTGCCTTTTGACCCAGCAATTCCACTGCTAGGATTATATCCTAAGAACCCTGAAATACCAATGCAAGAGAACCTATGTACCCCAATATTCATAGCAGCATTATTTACAATAGCCAAGCACTGAAAGCAACCTAGGTGCCCATCAGTAAATGAGTGTCTCAAAAAACTATGGTACATTTACATGATGGAATACTATGCAGCAGAAAGAAAGGAGCTCCAACCCTTCACGACGGCATGGATGGAACTGGAGAGTATTATGCTAAGTGAAATAAGCCAGGTGGTAAAAGACAAATACCTGTAAGTGGAACCTAATAAAAAAAACAAACAAATGAACAAAATATAGCTAGAGACATGGAAATGAAGAACAAACAAACAGTGACCATGGGGGGGCGGGGTGAGGTAGGTAATGGGGAAAGAAGGGGAAAGAGCAATCCAAGGGACATGAATGAAGGACTAATGGGCATGGACAATGGGGCAGAGATTGACTGTGGAAGTGAGGGTGGTGGGGCAGGGGAGAGCAATGCAGAAAAAGGCAGGACAACTGTAACTGAACAACAATTAAAAAAAAACAAAAAGAAACATGAGTCTACATAGTGCTGTCCCTACTTTTATATGTGCTTAAAATTTTCCATAATAAACCTAAATTTCAGAACAAAGACAGAATGTGTTGTAGAACTGTGTACATGAGACCTGTATAATTTTGTTAACTAGTGTCACCTCAATAAATTCAATTAAAAATAAAATAATAAAAGAATTCTTATAGGACAAAGACAAATCAAAGCATGTGTCACTTCAGTGATCCCACCCCATCTCCCCCAGGATTGGACCTAACTATAATCTCTTGGGGTTCATAGATGATTTTTAGGTGTACTCAGTGATAGAAGACATGGCCTCCAGCTGTTCAAGCAGAAAGACCTGGGACTGAGCCCGGGTGCTCAAAGACCTGTGCCTTTTACAGAGAAAGCTAAAAATATTCCATTAGTCTGCTGAAGTAGTCAAGACATTTAGCTTACATGAAGGGCTTTGTGAAAGAAAAGAACACACAGTCCCATCAGATAACTAAAATCCAAATACTATATCATGCCTAAATCTGTGGTCAAGATTTACCCCACTTGAATGGTATAGGAACTCTGAGGTAAGAAAATGACATAAAAACTAGTCCAAGACAACATAAATCCTTCAGGATCCAGCAGTAATAAACACAAAGTACCCCTGCAGGGATACTTTCATGAGCTAGGACACATGGGGGCTTCACAAGTGCAAACAAAATCCACTTCATATTAGTTCACAATAAAAAAAAAATCACAAACCACAAAAGGCAACAGACTGCCCTGAAGGAGAATTTGATAATCTGAGAACTAGAAGTAATATAACAATGTAAATGTGTAAAATGATTATATAATTTTTTAAAGGGACAGGAACCATAATGAAAAAATAGTGCAGACCAATGTACCTCTATCTCCCAAAGAATCATCAATGGCTCTCCATTGCCCTTTAGTCCCTGTGACTTCCCTTACCTTCCTGGCTTCATCTGCTATTTCTCCCTGGTTCACTCTGTTTCAGTTATACAATTGCACTAGGGTCTTTGCACTAGCAGATCCTTATGCCTGGAATATACTTCACCCAGATAACCACATGGCTCATTCCTTGACTCCTCCAGGTCTCTGTTCAAATGCCACCTGCTTATTGAGGCCATTTCCTGACCATACTTCTTAAAATTGCAACCCCACTCAAACCTTGGTATTCCCTTCCCTGGCTGGCTGATTGGTTGACTTATTTTCACACAGCATATATTATCATGATATACTATATATTATGTTATCTGTTTACCACCTTCTACCCCCAATTATAATGTAAACTCAATTAGGAAAGATTGTGTCTATTTTAATCGGTGAAGGACTCTAAGAGCACAGAAAACTGCCTACCATAAAGCAGGTGCTCAATAAATATTTGTTGAATGATGAGAGAGAAATTCAGAGGTACCTGATCATTCTTGAAAATAGGAGATAGAATTCTCTATTCATTCATGCATATATACACGCTGAAACATTTACTAAGTGGTTACCTCATACGAAGAAATGTCAAGATATTCCCTTCCTCAGTGTGGAAATTCTTCCTTCTTTTCCTAAAAACTAACTAAAGCTGACTATTCAAAAAATAATTCACTGTAAAGCATTAGCGCATTTTATAAGTTATTAAAACTATACAGTATAATAAAAATCACCTTTCATAGTTCAGTTTCCTGTTCCTTATTTTTATCTTTCCTTAGAACTCATATGTATGTCCTCACCATCAATCATCAATTTCTATGTAACTGTGTGTCTGAGTACAAGCTTTTTGATCGCTATCCTACTTACTCAGCTTATGAGTTTTGCAAATATTCCACTTACTGTTGATACCTATTCTTTATATTATTGATAGAGAAATGCTAAAAGTATATATTAAAATCTTCCACTCAATCTGTACCCTAGAAGTAGCTAAGGTATGTTACTTGGGAACAAAAAGCTGATGGTTGTAATATGGCATTATAATAGCTACCTCTGCTAAATTCTGATTTTCTTATTAACATACATGTGCATTCTGGGAAAAATACAGCTTGTGCCTCACACAAGACTTCAGAGAGACAAGACATAACACAATGTTACTATATCCCTTTGACAAAAATCTCTGCTTATAATTTCTTTGGTGATGCTAAAATTTTCAGATAATGGTATTTTTTTCCCCTAGGCTACTATTGGGACAAAGTAGGGTGTGGCCTCATGTCACATAATTATAAATTTGGAATTATGTTGTATTGAGCCTACTCATAATCAAAACCTGAAATTATTCTTAGGTTTACATCCGAAGAATTTCACAATTGTTACATCAATGGTAACAAATATTTTGTCATGTGGTATAATAAAAAATGAAGACGTACACAATACAAGATTTGAATTCTGACTATAGTATACAAACTATAAGAATAGTCACAAGGTATCCAAATTGATCAGGTTGTTTGTATAATCTATAATACTTCTCTTTTATTCATTTAATTATGAAACTATTCTACTGTTTGAGACCCATTAAATAACTCTGAGTCTTACTGGGTTGGCTGAAAAGATTGTTTAGCTTTTTTCCGTAAAATAAAAGACACATTTTTCATTTTCACCAATAACTGATTTGGATATTTTGAGTATGTCGGCTATCTCCCGCATGGTATAGTGTTGATTGTTCTCAACTAATGTCTCAATTTGATCACTATCAACTTCAACTGGTCTACCCAACCAAGGAGCATCATCCAGCGAGAAATCTCCAGCATGAAATTTGCAAACCACTTTTGACACATTCAATCGGTCACATAGACTGTACCTTGTCCATAGACCATACAAATCTCTTTTTTGCATTTCAGTTGCATTTTTACCTTTCTAGAAATAATAAAGCATAATATGCCAAAACTGTTGCTTATTTTCTTCCATCTTTAATGACAAAATGGTTACACAAAATTCACCAATTTTGACAATTTTTTAATGCACTGCTGATATAACAGTTGTCAAAATACACTCTACAAAAATTGTTTTGAATGAAGTTAGACAACTAAGCGCTACAAGAGCCATCTTACAGAAAAACTTTTGGCCAACCCAGTTACCTCTTTCATCAAGTTCTGCTTAATGCTGCCATCTCATGGGTCACAGTGTGACTGTAGGTGAGTCCTACTGAATGACTCCTGTGCCCATTTAGAGAGGGGAAAATGGTTTTAACATGGAAGCTAAAATAGTCCTTTAAGAATTGTTAGTAATATATTAAAATATAAATTATTTTGGATATTTTCCTTTACAAATATATTATTACTTAGGTCTTATCATCTTACCCTTAAATTGTCAAGATATTTTAAAAATTCTGTTCCACTTTATTAGGTCTTTTATGGAGGTATACTGTACATCAAATATTTTACAATATTCTTTGCTCATAAGAAAGCAAAAATCAATAATTTATATTATGTAGAAAAAATTAAATCTCTTCATCTTACAGACAATTTGCTAGTATAATAACTACATCGCAGTGAATTATGTCCTAGTCATTTTACTTTTATTGATGTTATAACTGGCATAAAACATTGCATTAGTTCCAGGTGTGCAAAATGATTCAATTTTGTATATACTGCAAAATGATCATCACAATAAGTCTTGATAACAACCATTACCAGACATATTTAGAAAAAAAATTTTTGAGAACTTTTAAGATCTATTCTGTCAGCATCTTTCAAATATGCAATACAGTATTACTAACTACAGTCATTATGCTGTCCATTACATCCCCAGGAGTTATTTATTTTTATAATTGGGAATTTGTAACTTTTGACCCCCTTCACCTTATTTTGCCCACCTGCCCACCTCTGACCACCACCAATCTGTCCTCTACATCTACCAACTCGATTTTGTAGTTGTTTTTTAAAATTTCATATACAAGTGAGATCACACAGCATTTGTCTTTCTCTGTATGATTCATTTTACTTAGCATAATGCTTTTAAGGTCCATACATCCATGTTACAAATGGAAAGATTTACTTTTTATGGCTAAATAAATATTCCATTGAATATGAATATGAATACATATAATTTGTCCATTCATCCATCAATGGACACTTACGTCCTTGTTATTATAAAAAACGGGGGAGTAAGTTCTGCTGTATTAGAACTGAACCATACAGAAGTTCCTGAGAAAATCTGCTGGACTCACTAATTTCTCTAGTTCTCTAATCTAAGCCTGAAAGTGAATCCCAGAGTAAAAAATAGTACAGAATCAGAGATACTCAGGGATTTAAGGGCCACTACCCAATGTGTGGAATTCCTAGACAACATCCCAGCCCGGTGCTTTCCCAGCCAGTCAGCACTTCCCCAGGAAATCATTTTGCCTAAGGACAGTGAGTGTCACAGTTATTCCTCACCAAGCCCAGTCACTTCCTGCAGCATTTCTCCGTGGTCTAATCCATTCTTGATCATACCCTTCCCTCCCATTTTTAACTCCTCTTTCATGGAGCAACCACATCAACAGTTCAAGACTGTTTTCCTGTCCCATCTTTTCCTGTCCAGGATAAGCACTGCCTGTTCTCTCAACTGTTTCTCACACATAAGTCAGCATCCTTGCCCCTTCATGAGACCAATGAGGTCCACCAGACCCATGCTCATTGCCCTGTTACACTACCTATGGCATCTACAATCACCAGTGTTAATGGGCAGTCACATCAATAGAAGGCTAGCTGGAGAGAAGCTTTATAACCAAGGATTTATGGAAGTGTCACATCAAGACTGGTAGAAAGTATGAAGGTGTGAGAAGGCTAGCTCCGCTTCCACGGGCCGCTGAAGTTCTGGAAGGATATTTCAGCAGCTGAGGTGGGGATTCCCCTTGAGAAGTGTGTGGTCTAAATCCCAAACCATGCTCCCCAGCCTAGAGCAACAGAACCAGGAAAGGTGCCTATCTAACATCTGGCTCTGAAAAGCAGTAGGGTTTCTGTCCACCAGATAGTGAAAGACTCAGATAAACTCTTAAACAGTCAATGCACAAAATTTCAATTGCAGCCACTTATCCTGGAGGAGAGCCACATGAGGACAGTCTGGGGTTTGTGGCTCAGGGGAGACTGCTGAAGGGTCAGCCACTGGGATGCTCGTGCTGTCATTCCCCATGCTGCAGAAGCCATCTTTCTCAGGCAGAGCACTCTGCTCCAAGCAGCAGGATCCTGGGAGAAGCAATAGCCCCACCATGTGGAGCTTAAACCAGATTGCAGAGTGATACAGCAGGAAGCTCTTTCAGTTGATTAAGCTTGATAGCCTGCAGGTGGAAGCAAATCTCTGGGGACTTTGAGACTTTAGCTGGCCCTCCCTCAGGCCTGGTACTGATAAAAGCCAGCCTCAGCCCTGGTTGGCGTAGCTCAGTGGATTGAGCGCGGGCTGGGAACCAAAGTGTCCCAGGTTCGATTCCCAGCCAGGGTACATTCCTGGGTTGCAGGCCATAACCCCCAGCAACTGCACATTGATATCTCTCTCTCTCTTTCTCTCTCTCTCCCTAACCCTCCCTCCTTCCCCTCTCTAAAAATAAATAAATAAAATCTTAAAAAAAAAAAAAAGCCAGCCTCAGTGCACAGCCTGGCTCTTTCTGCACACACCCAGAGACAGCACACAGAGCCACAAGCTGTGGATCACTGAGAGCTCCAAACAGGTTTCCCAGGGTCAATCACAGGCAGCGTCTGACATAAGTCTACACCAGAGTTTGCAGATGTACCTAATACATAGAAATAAACAAAAAAGGCAGCCAACATGGGAAAACAAAAACATAGGCCCCAAATGAAAGACCAAAACAATTTTCCAGAAGAAACAATTTTCCAGAAGAGGAGCTAAGTAAAATGGAAGCAAGCAATTTATCAGACATAAAGTTAAAAGTAATGATTGTAAGGATATTCAATAGCATGAAAAAAGACATAAACAACTGAAAAGATGGTGGGGAGGTAGGCAGGAGCAGAACCCAGTTCTCCCTGTGCCCAGCTGAAACACCTAGCCAATCTTCTGAGGAACAGAGTGAACAGCCAACAGAATCCCACCTTACATGAAGTTTAGGGGCCAAAAACTGCAGAGGACATTGAAAAACAGATGGTGAGGAGACTGCATTGGGACAGTAAGGTCCCTGGGATCTATGCAGGAACCTAGGCTGCTATGACCCCTGGCCAGGTGCCTGCCACAAGATACGGGGAGAAGAGTTAGATCACCAGCTCCTTCCCCTACCAGAGCAGGGAGGGCAGCCTGACACCAGGAGGGACCTGGATGCTGGAAGTTGCTGGAGGGAACAGAGATGAAGTGGGAGACACACAGAGGCAGTGTACAACTGCTGGGACTGTGGACACAGGCTAGGTCATTACCAGAGAAATTGAAAAGCCAGGCGATACCTGGAGAAGGGAGAAGAGTTGGACTGTGTTGGACCCTGACCCAGATAGTCTCCAGACTGGTTAGAAAGTTGGGCTATGTGAAAAGATGTGCTCTTGTTAAGAACAGTGCACAGCTGCTTTGTAAGGGACTCTTGAGCTATGGCTGGCTCATCCCGAGGGTAATTTGAGCTGCGTGCCCATGCTTGGCTCGGGCAGTTTGCTGGGCAGCTGATTCGCCCCACTGGCCCTGAGGCTGATTCTGGCTGCTCACAGCACCACTCACCTCAAGGCTGATTTGAACTGCATGCCCAAACTTGACTTGTGCTGCCTGCCCAGAGACTGAGTGACTGATTTCAGCTGCATGCCCATGCTTGACTCATGCTGCTTGGCCAGAGACTGAGTAGCACCACGTGCCTGGAGATTGACTGATGCTGCTTGCTGCGCAGTCGGCTCTGGCCACAGTGGGCTCCAAAAGAGCAATAAGGAGGTACACCCCACAGAACTCGGTACAACTGGTGAATGAAAGGTGCAGGCCTGGCGTAGATGGACAGTGGGGGCCTGGCAGCTCACAGAGGACCTACACTGGAGGCTGGGCAACTGTGAATATCGAGGCCCAGACCTGGTCCCAATCCTTGCAAAACCACAGGAAAGGAGAAAATCAAAGCCCAGCACTCCCCTTCCTGTGGCATCCAGGAAGACCAGCAGAACTCGCTCAACAGGCTTAAAGTCAGGAGGAGGCTTATTTTTTCTCTCTCTCTTTTTTTTTCTTCCCCCAAGTAAGACAATGAGATGTGGAGTTATGAAAAGTCCAGAGACAGATCTAAAGGGGGAGCACAAGGCTAACCACAAAAATTGAGAAATTGAGACAAATATCACTTAGCTATCCCAAAGAACTGGCATTTTATTGTTTATTAGTATTATTATTTTTTAATTATTTTTACTACTTTTATTTTATTAGTATTTTTTAATTATACTTTTTTATGTTTAGTTTTCTCCATTTTACTTCTCTGTTTAATTGCATTGTTTGACTGCTTTTCCTTATTCTCACTTTACTGTATTTTAATTTTTCTTTCTTCATTTCACTCATGTTCCAATAACACAATAGTCTTGATCAGGTACTTTCTATTATGGTTGTCCAAATCATATATTTGTCATATTATTGTTGTTACAGTACTATTGTTAATAACTGCTGTTCCATACAACTGTACATACTACACAGCACTCCTCCCTGATCTTAGCCCACTTCACTTTATTCCTGAGCATTATTATTGTTCTAGTTAACTCTATTCTCCTGCACACTATGCCTATTTTCTATCCTTTACTCTCACTATACATCGTCATCTAAACCTGTACACGTGCTCTGTTTTCTGGATTCAGCTCACAATCATTCTCTCCTCTAACAAGAGTCTTATCTATTTTCACCGTTCATAAAAAGTGGCTAGTTGGGTGAAATAACACAATTAATGCTATACTTATCCAAAGGATCTCCTATTTCTTCTATACTTCTTGGTACTTTAAATTCCATAAAATACTCTCCGTCTGTCTTAATCCATTTTGCCTACACCCTGCCACATATCACATACAAGACTGGGTGGGAATTGTGAACACCAATATACCTTCTGGAGGAGAGAACCCACCAACAAAGGAACCACCAACAGGTAAAAACCCAAGTACATTAAGAGAGCCCACACAAACAGAAGAAAGGGCAAACCTAGACCATCCAGACGAGGAGATCAAAGAGGCCACACCACTGAATCCCACAGAATTCCTACCATAGAAATTCACCCTACAAAGACAGCTAGCAACATGAAACATCAAGAGGTGCAGAAACACACAGAAAGACTCACCTGAAAATGGGAAGACAAAAAAAGAACATACAGTAAAAAGGAATGCAAGACTCCCCTCTAAAAGAGCTAAATGAAATGGAGGTAAGCAAACTATCAGATACAGAATTCAAAATAATGATTATAAAGATGTTCAAGGAACTCACAGACAACTGCAAGGAACTGAGTGAGAACTACAACAGTATGGAAAAGGAAATAGAAACTATAAACAAAAACCAGGAAGAAATGAAGAACACAATTTCTGAATTGAAGAACACAGTAGAAGGAATTATAATAAAGCTAGATGAAGCAGAGGATCGAATTGGTGAGTTGGAGGACAAGGTAGAAAAAAACTCACACAAAGAGCAAGAAAAGGAAAAGAGACTCAGAAAGAATGAAGATGTGTTAAGGGAACTGTAGGACAACATGATACATAACACTATTTGTATAATAGGGAAACCAGAAGGAGGAGAAGAAGAGCAAGGGATTGAAAACCTGTTTGGAAAAGTAATGATGGAAAATTTCCCTAATTTGATGACAGAAAAAGTCACACAAATCCAGGAAACACAGAGGGTACCCAATCAAGAGGAACCCAAAGAGGCCCACTTCAAGACACATCATAATTAAAATGGCAAAATTTCAAGACAAAGAGAATCTTAAAGGTGGCAACGGAGAAACAGGAAGTAACAAAGGAGCTCTGATAAGACTAGCAGCTGACTTCTCAATGGAAACACCCCAAGCCAGAAGGGAATGGCAAGAAATATTCCAAGTAATGAAAACCAGACGCCTGCAACCAAGACCACTCTATCCAGCAAGGCTCTCAACTAAAATGGAAGGACAAATAAGTAGTTACCCAGACAAAAGAAACGTCAAAGACTATACCTCCACCAAACCAGCACTGCAAGAGATGCTAAAGAGACTTCTTTAAGAAAAGGGAGAAAAACAGTGAGAGAGAAAGGAACACAGGTATAAAGGAAGTAAAATGGCAATGAATAAGTATGTTGGCGTCCGCCCTGACTGGTCTCAGGAAACTGTAACCCCCATGGCTAAGGATGAGTGAGAGACCTCCGGACCAGAAGCCACTAAGGAGACAAGCTTATCTCCCTGGCAGGAGCGCTGCTTCTGCTCCTTGCCTGACCCCCAATGTTTAATCAGTTAGCCAATGATGGGTAAGATTCCCCAAGGGGGGAATCAACTGAGACAGGCATGATCACGTGGAGGCCACAGGGAAGAGACTCAGGGGGCTGTGGAAATGAGGGGGTGATCAACATCGACCCCTGCCCCCTCGGCTTTTACAAAGTCTGAGTCCTTGTTCTGGCTGTGAGAAATCCAAGTCTCCCAGCTGCCTTTGTCTCCTCTGCCCAACTCAGGCCTGCAGAAATAACAGGGGCAGTACAGTCCAGACAATAGTCGGCGGACCCCCAGGGTATCTGGACCTGAGGCATAGGATATACAAGATCCTGTGAGACCTGCTTGCTGAAGATGCTCTTGAATATGAAGGCACGGGCAGGAAACGAAACTAGCCTTTTAGGTCCTGTAGCCTTTTAAGTGATAAAACCCCAAACTCAGCATGAGCTCTGTCAACTCTTTGAAAGATACCTTCTCGTTTGATCTTCCCTGCCAGACTATAATCCACAAACTGTATCCATACCCCTACCCAATACTGCCTAATAAAAAGCTTACTCAGGCAGCAACTCAGGGCGTTCTCCACTAAAGAGAGTGGATATGCCACTCTCTTATTCCTCCACAGGACTCGGTAGTCTGTGTGTATATTTTATCGTATCATGAGCAGCTGCAGCATTCGAGGTCACTGCTGGCCAGCGGCAGCCTCATAAGTACCTATCAATAATAACCTTAAATGTAAATGAATTAAGTGCTCAAATCAAAAGACATAGAATAGCTGACTGGATAAGAAATCATGACCCACACATACGCTGCCTACAAGAGACGCACCTCAGAACAAAAGACACACACAGACTGAAAGTGAAGGGTTGGATGATATATCCCAAGCAAATGGACAGAAAAAAAAAAGCCAGTGTAGCAATATTTGTATCTGACAAAATAGACTTCAAAACAAAGGCTATAAAAAGAAACCCAGAAGCACACTTCATACTACTCAAGGGAAGAATCTATCAAGAAGACATAAACATTATGAACACAGAGGCATCCAACATAGGAGCACCCAAATATATAAGGAAAATCTTGGAGGACTTCAAGAAAGATATTGACAGCCACACAATTATGGTAGGGGATTTGAACACCCCACTGTCAAAAATGGATGGATCTTCCAAACAAACTATCAACAAGGATATTGTGGCATTGAACAACGTACTAGATCAAATGCACTTAACTGATATATATAGAGCCTTTCATCCCAAAGAAGCAAAATACACATTTTATTCAAATGTGCATGGAACATTTTCAAAGACGGACCACAGGGTAGGGCACAAAACAAGCCTCAATAAATTCAAGAAAACTGAAATCATGCCAAACATTTTCTCCAATCACAAGGGACTGAAACTAGAACCCAATCTCAAGGAAAAATTAAAAAACACTCAAATTCATGGAGATTGAATAGCATGGTATTAAACAATGAATGGGTCAAGTCTGAGATCAAGGAAGAACTCAAAAAATTTCTGGAAACAAATGAAAATGAACTCACAAAAACCCAAAATGTATGGGACACAGCAAAGGCAGTCCTGAGAGGGAAGTTCATAGCGATACAGGGCTACCAAAAAAAGATAGAAACATTTCAAACAAACAACCTAACCCTATAATGACAAGAACTAGAGGAACAACAACAAACAAAGCCCAGAGCAAATAGAAGGAAAGAAGTAACCAACATCAGAGCAGAATTAAATGACATACTGAATAAAGGAACAATCCAAAGATTCAATAAATCCAGGAGCTGGTTCTTTGAAGACAAACAAAATAAACAAACCTTTAAGCAGACTCATCAAGAAAAAAAGAGAGGACTGAAACAAAATCAGAAATGAGGGAAGATTACAATGGATAACACAGAGATACAAAGGATTGTAAGAAATTACTATGAACAACTATAAGCCAACAAATTTGAAACTGGGTGAAATGGACAAACTTCTAGAAAAATATAATCTTCCAAAATTGAATGAAGAAGCAGCAGAAAGCTTGAACAGATCAGTAACAGCTGATGAAACTGAAGCAGTAATCAAAAAACTCCCAACACAGAAAAGCACTGGACCAAATAGTTTCACAGAATTCTACAAAACATTTAAGGAAGAGCCAATGCCTACCCTTCTCAGGCTATTCCAAAAAATCCAAGAAGACAGAAGACTCCCAAGTTCTTTTTTATGAAGCCAGCATCATCCTAATCCCAAAACCATGTAAAGACACAACAAAGAAAAAAAACTTCAGGCCAATACTGCTGATGAACATAGGCGCTAAAATCCTCAACAAAATGTTGACAAACTGCATTCAGTAATACATTAAAAAGATCATACACCATGATAAAGTGGGATTCATCCCAGGGATGCAAGGATGATACAATACTTGCAAATCAATTAACATAATACATCACTTATACAAAATGAAAGACGAAAATCACATGATCATATCAATAGGTATGGAAAAAGAATTTGATAAGGTACAGCACCCATTTCTGATTCAAACACTCAGCAAAGTGGAAATAGAGGGAGCATTCCTCAACATGATAAAGGTCATATACTAGAGACCTACAGCCAACATCATACTCAATGGAAAAAACTTACAGCTTTTCTACTAAGATCAGGAACAAGACACACATGTCTGCTTTCACCACTTCTACTGAACATAGTATTGGAAGTCCTGGCCACAGCAATCAGACAAGAAAAGGAAATAAAAGGCACCCAAATTGGAAAGGAGGAAACAAAACTGTCATAGTTTGCAGATGACATGATAGTGTACATAGAAAATCCTATAGACTTCACCAAAAACTGCTCGACCTAATAAATGAATTCAGCAAAACAGATGGATACAAACTCAATACTCAGAAATCAAAGGCATGTTTTTACACCAACAATGAAACATCAGAAACAGAAATCAGGAAAAAAATCCTATTTGATATAGGAACAACAAAAGTAAAGTATGTAGAAATAAACCTTACCAAGGAGTTGAAAGACCTGTACTCAGAAAACTACATAATACTACACAAAACTACACAAAGAAATTAAGGAATACACAAACAAATGGAAGCATGTACCATGCTCATGGATTGGAAGAATTACCATCATCAAAATGTCCATACTACCCAAAGCAATTTATAGTTTCAATGTAAAACCTATTAAAGTACCAATGGCATATTTCACAGATATAGAACAAACAGATTTTCAGAAATTTATATGAAACCATAAACGACCCCAAATAGCTGCTGCAAGTTTGAGAAAGAAGAGCAAAGTAAGAGGGATCACAATACCTGATATCAAACTGTATTACAAGGCCTCTGCAATAAAAACAGCCTGTTATTAGCATAAGAACAGAAAATGGACCAATGGAACAGAATAGAGAGCCCAGAAATAAACTCAAGGCCAATTAATATTTCACAAAGGGGGCAGAAGCATAAAATGGAGTAGAAATAACCTCTTCAACAAATGGTGTTGGGAGAGCTAGACAGCTACATGCAAAAAAATGAGATTTGACCACCAACTTACATCATACACAAATGTAAATTTAAGGCGGATAAAAGACTTAAATACATGTCGTGATACCATAAAAGTCCTTCAGGAGCACAAAGCAGGAAAATCTCAGGTATTCCACACAGCAATATTTTCACTGATATGTCCCCTAAAGCAAGGGACATAAAGGAAATAATAAACAAATGGTATCTCAACAAAATCAAAAGCTTCTGCACATATAAAGAAAACAGCATTGAAATGAAAAGACAACCAACCATATGGGAAAACATATTTGCCAATGATACCTCAGACAAGGGATTGATCTCCAAAATATATAAAGAACTCACAGTACTCCACTCTAGGAAGACAAACAACCCAATTAAAAAAATGGAGAAAGGACTTGAACAGACACTTCTCCAAGGAGGATATACAGAGGGCCCAGAGACATATGAAAAGACTCTCAGCATTGCTAGTCATCAGGGAGATGCAAATTAAAACCACAATGAGATACCACTTCACACCAGTTAGAATGGCCATCATAAATAAAACAACAAACAAGTGTTGGAGAGGTTGTGGAGAAAATGGAACCCTAGTGCACTGTTGGTGGGACTGTAGACTGGTGCAGCCACTGTGGAAAACAGTATGGAATTTCTTCAGAAAACCAAAAAGTGGAACTGCCTTTTGACCTGGCAATTCTACTGCTAGGATTATATCCTAAGAACACTGAAACACCAATGCAAAAGAACCTATGTACCCCAATGTTCATAGCAGCACAATTTACAATAGCCAAGTGCCAGAAGCAACCTAAGTGCCCATCAGTAAATGAATGAATCAAAAAACTATGATACATTTACACAATGGAATACTACACAGCAAAAACAAAGAAGGAGCTCTTACCCCTTGCAACAGCATGGATGGAACTGGAGAGCACTGTGCTAAGTGAAATAAACCAGGCGATGAGGGACAGATACCATATGATCTCACTTTTAAGTGGAACCTATTCAACAAAACAAACAAGCAAGGAAAATATAACCAGAGACACTGAAATTGAGAACAAATGGACAGTAACCAGAGGGCAGGTGGGAGGGGAGAATGGGGAGAAAAGAGTGAAGGGTTTTCAGGAACAACTATAAAGGACACATGGATAAAACCAAGGGGGGGGGGTGATATCAGGGGAGGGAGGTGGGGATGGCTGGGGTGGGGGGAGTGGTGGGGAGAAAAGGCAGAAAACTGTATTTGAACAATAAAATTTTAAAAGATATATTATCACAACTAATAAATAGCTTAATAAGCATTAAAAAAAGACACAGAAACCATAAAAAATGAACCAGTCAGAAATAAAAAATACAACATCTAAAAAAAAATACACTCGAAGGAATAAACAGTAGGTTAGATGAAGAAGATGATCAAATCAGAGATTTGGAAGACAAGGTGGAAAAAACATCCAAACAAAGTAAAAAAAAAGAAAAAAGTAATATAATGAGCCCTGGCTGGTGTGGCTCAGTGGATTGAGTGCCAACCTGTGAATCAAAGGGTTACCGGTTTGATTCCCATTCAGGGTTTGCAGGCCAAGCCCCATAAGTGGGTGCACAAGAGGCAACAACACACTGATGTTTCTCTCCATCACTTTCTCCCTCTTTTCACATCTTTTTAAAAATAAATAAATAAAATCTTAAAAAAAAACAAATAAAATGAGGATCGTTTAGGGGAATTCTGTGACAATATGAAGCATAACAACAACCATGTCATAGGGATACCAGAATGAGAAGATAGTGAGCAAGAGATCAAGAATCTATTGAAACAAGACAGGGATATGTGCTTTCACCTCATATGAAGAAGGAGGTTTCATCTCTCTTCTTCAACACAGTACTCCAAGTCCTAGCCACAGCAATCACATAAGAAGAAGAAATAAAAGGCATCCAAATTGGAAAGGAAGAAGTAAAACTGTGAAGGTGACATGATATTGTACAGAGAGAACCCTAAAGATTCCATGAAAAAACTACTAGAATTGATCAATATATTCAGTAAAAGTAACAGGATACAAAATTAATGTATAGAATCAGTTGTATTTTTATATGTCAATAATGAACTATCAGAAAGGGGAATTTATAAAATCCCATTCACAACTGCTTCAAAAAGAATTAAATACCTAGGAAAACACTTCCAGCCAAGATGGAGGCGTAGATACATATGCTTTGTCTTGTTGCACAACGAAATAAAGGACAACAACCAATTTAAAAACAAAAAACAACCATAACAGCCAGAAAATCAAACTGTATGGAAGTCCAACAACCAAGGAGTTAAATAAGAAACATTCGTAAAGACTGGTAGGAGGGGTGGAGATGCGCAGCTGGGGCAGAGTGGATGTGTGGCAAGGCAGCAGCTGGTGGAGCAGGTAGGAGAGGCGGCAACTGTCAGACCAACTGGTCCCACATTCACATGAGGATAAACAAGGAGGAACAACTGGGGAGCAAGACAGATGGTGCAAATCACGGTTCCAGCACAGGGA
Organism: Phyllostomus discolor; assembly: GCF_004126475.2. Taxonomy (NCBI): domain Eukaryota; kingdom Metazoa; phylum Chordata; class Mammalia; order Chiroptera; family Phyllostomidae; genus Phyllostomus; species Phyllostomus discolor. The sequence continues at coordinate 53,475,200 of NC_040913.2, read as the reverse complement.
AATAAAGCCTCAAAACCTCTGGCCATAAAATCTGTGGGGGTTGTGGTGACAGGAAAAAGTCTCAGTCTCACAGGTGAGTCCATTGGAGGGGTGTATGGGGTCCTAGAATGTACACAAACCCACCGACCCAGGAATCAGCACCAGAAGGGGAGGAGGAGGGGAATAATGCAGGAAAAGGTACAGGGAATAAGAAGCATAACTGCTAGGTACAAAATAGACAGGGGGAGGTTAAGAACAATATAGGAAATGGAGAAGCCAAAGAACTTGTATGTGTCACCCATGGACATGAACTAAGGGGGAGGCAGTGCTGGAGGGAGGAAGGGTGCAGGGTATAGGGGGATAAAGGGGAGAAAAAACAGAACAACTGCAATAGCATAATCAATCAAACATACTTAAAAAAATTAAATACCTAGGAATAAACTTAACCAAAAATTTAAAAGATCTATACATGGATAATTATAAGACACTGAAGAAAGAATATGAAGAAGATACAAATAAGTGGAAGCATATACTGTGCTCATGGATAGGAAAAATTAACATCATTAAAATGTCCATACTACACAAAGCAATCTGTAGACTCAACACAATTCCTATCAAGATACCAATGACGTATTTTATACAACTAGAACTAATATTCCAAAATTTATATGGAATCACAAAAGATCCTGAATAGCAATGACAATCTTAAGAAAGAATTAGAAATTTGGAGGAATCACGCTACCTAATATCAAACTATACTATCAAATCAGAGTAATCAAAACATCATGGTACTGGCAGAAAAACAAACACATATAAATGGAATAGAATAGAGAGCCCAAAAATAAACATACACCTTTAATAGGCAATTAATATTTGAGAGAGGAAGCAAGTATATACAATGGGCTAAAGATAGTTTATTCAATAAATGGTGTTAGGAAGATTGGACTGGTATGTGCAGAAAAATGAAACTAGGCCACCTTCTTATGCCACACACAAGCATAAATTCAAAATGGATTAAAGATTTAGGTGTTAGACTGAAACCATAAAAATCTAAGAAGAAAACCTAGGTGGTAAACTCAACACCAAAATAAAAACAAAAACAATTCAATTTAAAAATGGGCAAAGGACCTGAATAGACACTTCTCCAAAGAGGACATACAGATGGTCAGACATAAAAAGATGCACAATGTCACTAATAATTGGAGAAATGCACATTAAAACCACAATGAAATATCACTTCACATCTGTCAGAATGGCTATCATCAATAAATCAACAGACAACAAGTGCTGGCCAGGATGTGAACAAAGGGAAATCCTTTTCCACTGTTGGTGGGAATGCAAATTGGTATTACTGCTGTGGAAAGCAGTATTGAGAAATCTCAAAAAGTTAAAAATGGATCTGCCTTTTGACCCACCAATTCTGCTTCTGGGAATACATCCAAAGAGATCCAAAACACTAATTTGAAAGAACATAAGCATCCGTATGTTCACTGCAGCATTATTTACAATTGTCAAAATATGGAAGTAGCTCAAGTGTCCATCAGTAGATGAGTGGATAAAACAACTATGGGACATTTCCACAATGGAATACTACCTGACCATAAAAAATTTTTTTTTAACCTTTGCGACAGAATGGATGAACCTGGAGAACATTATGCTAAGTGAAATAAGCCAGTCAGAGAACAACAAATGCCACATGATGTCATTCATTTTGGAATCTAATGGACAAACTGAACTAAGAAGCAAAACAGAGACAGACTCATGGATAGAGAGCAGGCTGACAGCTCTTGTGGGGGTGTGTTGGGGTGAAGAGATTGAGCAAAGAGAAAAAGAACTCATGGACATGGCCAACAGGGTGGTGATTGCAGGGGGGAGGGGTGGTTGTAGGTAGAAGAGGGTGTAAAAGGGACAAAAATTAATGGAAAAATACAATAAAAATAAACTGTTAAAAATAAAAATAAAAATTTAAAGCTTTTCAATTCACCTTATCGCGAGAATATGATAAATGTATGAAGCTAAAACCATGCCAAAAAAGTTTCTGTACATCAGAGTCTGACATAATTAAGAGTCAAAAAGCAACCCGTGGAATATCAGAAAATGTCTGCAAATAATTTTATAAGAGTTATTTCCCAGAAAATATAAAGAATTGAAACATTTGTGCATTGCTAGTGGAAATTTAGCCAATATGGAAAACCATACGGTTGTGCTTCAATAAATTAAACAGAATTATCACATAATCCAGTAATTCCACTCCTGGGTATATACCCAAAAGAACTGAAAGAAGGGTCTCAAATAGATATTTATATACAGATGTTCATAGCAGCATTACTCACACTAGCCAAAAGGTAGAAATAACCCAAATGTCCATCAGTCTTAAAAAGGAAATAAACCTTGAGGACATTATGCTAACTGAAAGAAGCCAATGACAAAGGACAAATATTTATAATTCCACTTACATGAGGTATCTAGAGTAGTGATATCTATAGAAACAGAAAGTAGAATCGGTGGTTGCCACAGGCTGGAAGGAGGAGGAGTGATGAAGAGTTGTTGTTTAATGAGTGTGAAGTTTCAGTTGGGTAAGAGGAAAGTTCTATAGATTGGATTCACAACAATGTGAATGTACTTTACACTGCTGAACTGTACACTTAAAAATGGTTAAAAGATGATAAATTTTATGTTGTGTATTTTATCATATTTTTAAAAAATTTAAACCATATCAAATTTGTTCCAAAGTCACCTTTATGTTCAACTCTTAGTAGAATATTAGGTACAAATAATGTTTAAAGTAGAATCTTCCCAAGACTCTAGTCCAGGAATATATAGTCCTACAGAGAAAAATGGTTTAAAAAAGGGGGGGGGGGTGGTATTATTTCCAAAGAAGGCAAAAATAGTCTATAGCCAAAATGTTTTAGAGGAATTAGGACGTATCTACTACCTAATACTAAAAAATATAGAAATATTTAGAAAATAACATTAAAATTTTATCTTTACAATTTAATAGTTTTTTTTTTAAGTTTATTTCAAACTCAAGACTTCAAACAAGGTAGAGTTCCAAGATGGGCTAATCACCTGTAGGTGGCAGTAAAAGCACAGTGTCAAGTCAAAGCTGCCTTGCATGTCAATGTGTGAGGGAAAACTAGGTAACATACATGAGCAATCTAAAACTTTTTCATGCTCAATTAATTGTAGTTCTCATACATTAATTAATTGTAGAAACTTCTCTGATACCAGAAAATGTTTATTTGGCCCAAACACTTTCACCCTGGGAGCTATTTGACCAACCCTAACCTATCTCCTTTCTGTCTTTCCTCTGCTTGATATGTCTTTGTGATCATATCTACCTAGAAATATTAGGCATTCATTTTTGGAGGACATGGTATAGCTAGTTTTCTTTTTTATAGAAAAAGAAACACATGAACACCAGTCAAATCAAATCCTATTTATTTGTATGTGAGGCACTATACTGGGTCCTCTGAAATATGCAAAGACCTATGTGCTGGGTCTTTGTTAACAAGACAGACAAAATGCAAAAAATAAGAGAGATGAAAGTATAATCAAGGGACATATAACAATATAATTGTAAAAGAGAGATGTTACAGATACTTCTAACTCCCAGTTTTAAAAACCTATGATTGTGCCCTGGCTGGCATAGCTCAGTGGATTGAGTGCAGGCTGCGAACTCAAGTGTCGCAGGTTCGATTCCCAGTCAGGGTACATGCCTGGGTTGCAGGCCATGACCCCCAGCAACCGCACATTGATGTTTCTCTCTCTCTGTCTCCCTCCCTTCCCTCTCTAAAAATAAATAAATAAATAAATAAAATCTTTAAAAAAACCCTATGATTATTAATCCTAAGTAAAAAATTACATTTATGTTAGAAGAATAAATCCTACACTAGAGGAAGGATTAAGCAGCCCAAGCACGTGTCTCTCTGTCTAAACATGCACACCAGCAGATTGCCCTGCAGGTCTCTGAGGGTGGTACCACCTACTTCCTTCCCTTTTCTGTTAAGATTCTATTTAGGCTGTGTGTGTGACTTGCTTGCTGTATGAAATGAAAGTTATGAACTTCTCATAAAGAATATCCACATGAAAAGTTTTAGCAATAAGATCACTGCAAAAATTCAAGTGATTTCTCACTGGTGCAAAATTAATTTTTAAGCATAAAAGAGAGAGTTCTCATAAAGAGCTCTTCTAAGTAACTCCAATCAGTGCAGTTTTATTACTAATGAACCAACAAAGCCTGCACAATTTTTATCCTATGCAGGCTGATTGATTATAAAGTCTCCAAGATGGGCTCTGCCACCAAGCATGACAACTCTTCTGGGAGAGATATGGGAAATCAAGTGTCTAAGAGTGGGCAATCTTGAACCCTGCCCATTCTCACAGCTGCACTTTCTGCTTGCCATATATCAAAGCAGTGTTTAAAGGAAAAAGGGTTAAAAGTAGATAGGCAAATGAGCTGTAACAACCTAACACTACTAGAAATGGATAAAAGTCTTAAAAATATGTTAAGATAGTAGCCCTGGCTGGCGTAGCTCAGTGGATTGAGCACGGGCTGTGAACCAAAGTGTCGCAGGTTCGATTCCCAGCCAGGGCACATGCCTGGGTTGCAGGCCATGGCCCCCAGCAACTGCACATTGATGTTTCTCTCTCTCTCTCTTTCTCCCTCCCTTCCCTCTCTAAAAACAAATAAATCAATCTTTAAAAAATAAAAATAAATAAATAAATATGTTAAGATAAATGTATTAAGGATAGATTAAAATAAGGTAAAAACATACTAAAGAAGAACCACACAATAAAAGGCATGAAAAGATGGCAAAGACCAGGAAGTAATGGGAGCCCCTTAGGTCTCTGGATACTTAGAGTTTAGCATAAGCCCCAAATACCAAGACCTATATTCTAGGCTTTCTGGGATGAGGTTTCATTCACTAAATGATTCCTGAATATGTTAAGGTTCCTGAATATGTTTCCATGCAGAAGATGTGAGGGCATGGAGTCCCGAGTCCTATCCTCTATCTCTAATCTCCAGTCATACAAAAATCCCAAGAGAGACAAAAATAAAATATGCACTACAATGGGAACAGTTATTTAGAACTCTGTAATACTGAAGGTGGGAAGTGCTTCAAGAAAGCCCCATCCAACTTCCCATTTCTTCCAGTTGGGGGTAGTGACAATCAAAGAAATGAACTAACTTTTTAAAAAAGATATCTCAGATAATTAACCAGTGGCATAGACAAAGCTTCCATTCCCAGTCTGAAATTCCCAAGAAAAATTTAAACATGGTGCAAAAGAAAAAGGGAGGGAATCAGGCAGGAGAGAAACAAAAAGAAATAATACATGGTGTCTAAAACATGTATTTTATACAAGCTATAAGGAATGTGAATGAGACAGGCCAATAAGCCAGGACAAGTGGAACAGGGAAACTGAAACTAATAGCTGAACAAACTGGCTGAGTGATTTACAGCCAGAAAAAAGGTCATCTCAGTTGTATTTCATCTCCAGGCTCAGAAAAGCAACAAAACCAGGTGGCCAATGCCAGGACCAACTGCAATGACTAAGGACCCCCAGCCCTGACAGTAATCAATCAGTGGAGACCACAACCCTGAAAGGACAAACCTGGAGAACTGATGAATATTCTGCTGAAATCCTCCCCTGAGTCCTCCCCTAAGATTCCCACCTGCAAGAAAGATAAAAACCTCAAGATAAAGGACCCAGAGCTCACTCTCCCTCTGGGGAGCAGTCCACGCCACTCCCTTCCCTCTCTGCTTCCTTCTCTTCTCCCCCAACAGGCACACATCTCCTACACTCAAAGGTACCCCACCTGATTTGCAACCAGGCGAGCAATAGTCAGTGGCAGCTCATCCCAGGCTAACCCCCTGAACTTGTCTCCAAGGCCCCTTTTTGCCCAGCTTGGACTCTCCTGTTGCTTCTTCTATTCTAGGCCCTTCCTGGTTTTACTGTCCCCAGCTTTAATACACATATCCTCCTAGACTCGTGTTGTGAAATCTTTCCTACACAAATCAAGAACCTACACACTACCAGCTGGCCCTAGGCATACCCATTCAGGGCCAGGCCCCTGTCCAGTAACACAATGATTCACAGATAAGAACTGAGACTTGGTGTTTTTATAAGGTACTCATGCAAACAGCTTAAAAGAAGCAGAGAAATACTGAAACCCAGTTTTTGCCAACTCAAAGCCCAAGGTTTTTGTTTGTTTGTAAACCTTTTGGAATATGAAATATAACATACATACAGAAAAGGGCAGTTTGCTGGACAATCTTCTCCTTTCCCTGCCTTGCTCTGTCTCAGAGGCTGAGGGTACAGACTCCATCCAGAGGCTCAGGGACCCCCTGGCTTCCAATGAGTTCTGCTAATGGGAGCCTCATGGGAGGTTTAAGGGAGGAGGGGCCCTAGGCCCCTCCTGATACTTATCCCACAGGTCCCCTTCTGCAAGGTAACCTCAGGTTTACTGCCCCTCAACACAAAGTCACTACTGTATTCAAGGCAGCTGACTCTACAGGGGTCCTCCTTTTAAGTTCTAGGAACCTCTCCCTTCCTTTTCTTTGGCCTTAATGGTGATGGGTGCAAGAAAATTAACTGTCCTGCCAAAGATTTCTTTTTTGTCAGTAGGTTCCCTTTTGTCATTGCACCCTTATAGATAAGCCCTCCTTGAGTTATTCTAATATAAGTATGCCATCTGCTTTCTATTGAGACCCTTACAAATACAAAGACAAAACAAAAATACACAGCTCAATCAGTCCTCAGAATAAACACTAGAGTAATTAGTACTTAAGTGAATAATAGAACTTGCCATCATCCTGGAAACTCCCCCTGGGTGTCCCCTCCTTACATGTTCCTAAATCACCAAAAGGTTTTATCACCTAAGCATAAACCCCTAAACATTTTATTTGTTTGGTCTGCTTTTGAAATTCATATAAATGGAATTATACAATATGAGTTCCTTCATGTCTGGCTTTTTCACCTAACACTATATACACAAAATTCACTCATGTTGCATGTGCTGTCTATATAATTTTTATTGGGAAAAGCATTTAATTGTGTATCTGAGCCACAACTAATTTATCCATTCTACAGTTGCTGAACATTTGGGTTGTTCCTAATTTGGAGTTATGGAAATAATGCTACTATGTACATTCCTATCTATGTCTCTTGCTGCAAAGGAATATGCATTTACTTCTAGGAGTGAAATCTGAATCACAGGACATGTATGTCTTCACTGAAGTATTTAATATCCAACTGTTCCCCAAATTTAAACATTCCACCAGCAATGCACAAGAGTGCCTTCACTGATCTATATCTAACACTTTTTTTTCTGAGGGGGGGATTTTTTTTATTATTTTGTTTTATTGGTTTTGAGCAACTTTTTCTAAAGATTTTTTATTTATTTATTTATTTTTGGGGGTGGGGGTGGGGGAGAGAAACATCAAAGTGCGGTTGCTGGGAGTCATGGCCTACAACCCAGGCATGTACCCTGACTGGGAATCGAACCTGCGACACTTTGGTTCACAGCCCACGCTCAATCCACTGAGCTACGCCAGCCAGGGCTATATCCAACACTTTGTGCTGTCAGTCTTTTTCATTGTAGCCATTCTGGTGTATGGGTAGTAATGTCTTATCATGGTTTTAATTTTTGTTAACTTAATTACTTATGAGCATACTTACATGCTTACCAACCATTTGGATATACTCATTTTTAAGTGCTTAAAAGCCTTTGGCCCACTGAATGGCAGAGATCTTCCTAAGCACCAAAATTAGATTTACAGGCTGACAGAATACAGCTACCAAACCTTTACTTGGGAATAACTCATTAGTGAGGAACAGGGGAAGGAAAGGATGATCTAGTCCCTCAGGAAACTTTTTGCTGAAGATCAAATTACTATTCTGATGATTCTCTATTAAGTACTACCAACTTCAATAAATACTACTAAAACAAACTATAATACCATAATACAGAAAGAGTAAAACACAATAACAGGATCTGAGAATCATGAGTAAATATCTCTGCATTACACCATCAATACACTATTGTGTCCTCAACATACTTTGTTGTTGGCATGAAGATTAAATTTAATGACACATTTAAAGCATTTAGACCTCTGCCTGATGATTATTCACCTCTAATTACCTCTAATAAATACAGATAAGAGTAACAGCAGAGATAATATTGTAAAAAAATCCTAAGTAATTCTTTTTAAACCAACAACCTTCAACTACATAAATATGTAGTTACTTTTTAGTTTACAGATGCCTGTATTCTAAAATACTCAAACACACTAGTATACAGGTTTGGATTTAAGTAAGTCAATAACATATCTCTTGTTTCTTTACCAATCTTGACTCTCCACAATACTTTTCTTCTAAACTACTTCTTCACATTACTTCCTCATAATATATAATATATATATTATTTATAATATATATGTTATATATAATACATTATGAGGAATTTTACACACACACATATATATATATATATATATATATATATATATATCCTTTTGAGACAAGATAGCGACACTTTAGCTGTGAGATCAGAATCTTCAGGAGGTGACCATGTACATCCCAACACCCAGAGAGTTCTACTTAGCCCTCCCGGAGACTCTGGATCTCTAGTCAGTTAATGAAATGTCACAGTGCAAACTCTTGGCCTAGGGTCCTATAGGAGGATTTCAGTGACTCCACTGACAGATAGCAGTGACTGATTTCACTGCTATTATAAAAGATTTCTCCTAAGATCCTGTGAGAGAATCTTTAATATCTTTAGGAAACTCTACTCTCATTGTTGATTTAGATCTAGATTAACTAAAATTATCTATTACTTTGGTTATCTGGGTTCAACTTGTTTGCTGTAAGGTTAACAACAGCCTAAATGTCTATATGTCTGTAAATATTTAAAACTGTACAAAATTGCCAAGGTAAAAGAATTGGGGAATTGCTAAATTTATAATACAGTTTAGGAAGTCTAGTGTACAGAAGGTTCATACTAACTGGGCTATAAGATTATAGTTATAAGCTGCTGAGATTTCTTTTGAAGAAACACATTTAAAAAAAAGCGTATCTCAGTTTCCTTATCTAGACACCACCATTCAACACATCTCTTCCCTTGAAAGAAAAAAAAAGCCTTCAGTTTAGAGACAGGTTTGAGTAAGAGAGAGTTCCAGGGCAAGATTCTAATAACATCAAGGTAGAAGACCTTAAGGCAAAAAGATAAGAATCTCATCCTAGTTTGGAGCGCTCCTCATTTCCCTCATCCCCTCTTCTTTCTGGGGACTGGCTGTGTACCAACCACTCTGAATTTGTTCTCTGCTGGCTAACCACCCATGCTGGGAAACAAAAATAGTAACTACAGGAATCCCCTCATTACAACACTCTTGCCAGGAACTGGCATATGCCCCCACTTCCACTTGCTGTGGTAAAGAAAAATATGTCAAGAATGGAAAATATAATTTTATATATAATTTTATCTGTGGCACAAATAAATATCTAACATAGGAGCATCGTTTTATAACGAGGATTTACTGTGTATATCTATTAACTACATCCTTTCTAAAAATTACCAAATTGCCTTAACTAAAATTTATTTTTATGTTCACTCCAACAGGGCTGAAGTACTAAAATGAAAAGTCCCTTAGGGCCTTTAACATCTAAACCAAAATTCAAAATAAAGCTAAAACAGATTATTTCATAAAGTGAAGGGAACTCTGTAGCCCCTGGAAATATTTATGGGTTTCTTATACAAGGTGAAAAATTTCTTTCCCTCACATTCCAAAATAAGTTAAGAAATTAAAGCTGCATGAATATCTCAAAACAAGTTAAGTTCTTCGATTTGAATAAAAATTCATTAGGTTCAAGTATTAAAGAAGTAAACTAGACACTACAAACATTTAATTCTTGATCCACTGTTACACTTGCTGCCAAACAGCTTGGGGAAGACTTTTTTCACTGAAATTCTTTTTCAACAAAAAATTACTGTGAAGAGCCAGGAACACAGAGAGTAATGTTATGGAGAGGAGAGAAAGGTCCCTGCCCCTGATCCCCTTGCCTAAGTTTCCACATATGATTTATGACTGGCAGTTGCCTCATATAAGCTGGTCAAAGTGTCCCTGATGCTAACACCTGGCTCACTAATTCATCCATGGCTCCCTCAACCCTCCATTTCTTTACCTACTTTTCCAATCACACAGTCAAGCAATATTTATTAAAAATCTGTTATACACATACATATACAATGCATGCCAACCCTCAAGGACCTCAATTTACTACAGGATAAAAGGCAAGTAAATGTAAATATGCAATAATAATGCAAACACATGCCACTATGAGGATAACTATCAACTACTAAGGAAACTTACAGAAGTAAATAACCAATCCAGCTTCAGAAGTCAGAGAAAACTTCCTGGAAAAGGCATCCTTTAAACTAAAACCTTAAGGATAAGTAGCACCTGGCCAAGCCAAGACATGGCAGTGCAGTGGTAAGGAATATTACGGGTTGGAACAGCATGTGAAAGGCAAAGAAGAGCAAATGCAGAAGGTAGGAAAGGAGTAACAGCTGATCCACCCTCAAGCTGTGCCTATGGGGATTTCCTGACTTGCCCCTTGTTGCCTTTCTCTGATAGAATGGGAGGTCAGAAAAAAGAATCTGGCTGTGTGTGATAAAAGATTCTATCTCTTGATATTAGCACCCCAGGGGACACTAATCAATACTTAATTTCAGAAACGTCACAGGATAGATGAAATTAAGGCAATGAAAAGATTAAAGAGGTAAGAGGTTCCTATCAGCAGCTGAAATATCAAACTCTCCTATACTGCATATGAAATATAACTCCATGTATAAAAAATTGATTCATGTAATTTGGCAATGAATAAACCCTATCTAGTGAATAAATCAATGTAATCACCTCCTAATGAGAAGTTATTACAGCAGCTAGGGCAGAAATGGAAGGAATTCAGCACCTGAAGAAGCTGGGCTTGGTGGTCTGAGTTTTTCTGCTAGTCATGGCCTTACATTGGCCTCAAATCCTCATCTATACAAGAAACAGTTGCTTGACTGTTGCCAACACTTCTAAAAACCCATTATTCCAGAAGGCTAGCACAATCAAAAGTACTTAATTACCAAAGGCAAGGATCTTAAATAACTTTTAAATCAAAGACTAACCATGGTTTTGTCTGAGGGAAAAAAAAAAACCAAAACCACGGACTTTCAAACTGTTTTAGATTCAAAAAACAATTCGCTTCAGTTCACGTATCTTTTAAAACTTGTAAGTCATGCATAACCAAATATAAAGTTAAGTAAAATTTTAGAACACATAAGATGATTTTTTAAAAAAAGAAAGTAAAAAGTGTAACATAACTAGGTAGACAATGATTGGCATTGCTCACTTCCCTTTCCATTGGTTTCATTTCCCTTCTTAAGTTAAAACACTCCTAATATGTAAATTATTCCACTGAAGACTTCCAGAGTCCATGCTTAGCAATTTGCAGGGATGTTTATGCAAAAGAAATTATTTCTAGGCTTTTACGTGATGGAAAAGGGATATAAAGCACTGGGAACTTAAAAAATAAAGCAAACTAAAGTATATAAGTACATGCAAAGCAGAGGCAAATAACTGAGGATTATAATTTTAACCATTTAAAAATGTCTTAATAGTAAAAAGTAGATATTCTGTGATTTTAGGAACTTTGTAGTAAAGGGTTAACTCTGTTTAGGAGTACCTAAATGCCAGGTATTATGTTAAACTCGGGATTTTTCTAGTTTCAAGTTCTCACAATGCTACCATATGGGTATTATCTCTGTTTTAACTATAGAAACAAAGTAGGAACAGAGGCTCAGAGTGGGCAGGTAACTAGAAAGTCACATAGCTTAAAAAATAAAGAAGCTATACTATGAATCTCATTCTAGTCAACATCAAATCTCATATCCCTTCAATAGATAATGCAGACTTAAAGCATCAAAGTTAAACACTGAAGACATTTTCCTTTTTGTATGATTCTCTTAAGTACATGGCATCATTTCAAGGGAAGCTTATGTTGAGCATAACTTCATAAACAAATCATTTGTGAAAGAGAAAAACCACATCCAGTCAGAAGTTGAAAAAGCCTTCAGAGAGTACTTCCTGAAAGAGACAAAGCTGCAACTAGAACCAACTCTTATACCGAGAATATTTGAAACAATGTTTTAAAGCACCAGAAGAGCCTAAAAGAAACAAATACACCGTTTCTTAAATATACTATTTCCAGAAAGAGAAGAAACTCAAAGATATCTTTTTTACAGAACTGGATATACTGAAAAATGTTCCCGTCTAGTAAAGCCTTTTGATGGACAGGAGGTAAGTCGCATTTAATTAACTTCAAAGATTATCAGAAGTAATGTTGTAGTTACTAAATTGCAAAAGCACTATTTTATTTTAGTAACACATTACTGAAACCATGTGGTGAAGAACCTTGAAATGAGATGCTGTTACCTTCCTGCATTATGAATATGATTTTTTAATTTATTTTCAATATTGTTTTACATTAATGGTAAATGTAATTTTTTTCAACTTCAGGAAAATATTGATATGATAAATTATAAGCACATTAAAGAGTTATCACTTGGTTTAAATTACATTACTTCACAAATGTACTTAAAGGCTTTTAAGAAAAGAAAGACTATAGGTAATCATGGAATCCAAAGCTTTTAAAATGATGGCTTAAAAGCCAATCGCTTTTCAATATTTATTCAAAAATTTCTCTCTGTGCACAGCACAACCTATACTGACAATGCCTTTAAAACACATGCATCATGCATACTTTTTTTCAAACTTAATCAAATGAATACAAGGTGTTGGTGACATACAAGCAGTTTGAGCCCGATGAGGGGGGAAAGAGATTTATCCAAAAATGGTTTGTAAGTACAGAATTTATGTGACATAATTTGGGAATGAGGACGGGTGAAGGGAGTCCTGATGCAGTACAAAAAGAGGAAAAAGGTTACAAATCTTCAATTACATTACAACTGCTACTATTTAAAAATTCACTTAAAGTTAAAAATAGTCAAGCCTCCAAAATTATTCTCCTTTGTATGATACTGAAGATTTTTCTCTGTAGCACTTTTCTCATTTGATAGAAATATTCCAGTCAAGTCAATATTTGGAACTTTTAATTAATATAGGCTTTCAAATATATAGAAATATATTGCAAAATCATATTTAACCTAAATATTTGGCAAATTAGCTGCAATCAGGAAGGAAGGAAAGAAGGTGGAAAGAAGAGAAGAAGGAAGGGAAAAACAAACTCCTATCATGTGTTTGTCCACAGCAATTGCTCAAATTATTTTTAATTTATCAACAGCCCATGATGCCACAGACCACACTGCTAACCTCACCCACAGGGCTGAATTAGAGACAGCCCACTCTGCAAAGTGACATTTTTGAAGGAAACTCTTCTTACACCTCCATATTTCAAGGGGATGCCACAAGGTTCCATCTCTTTGTAGTGACTCTATTTTTAAAATCACTGGGGTTAGTACTGCATCATGGGTGATGAAAGTTTCACACTGAGAGGGATCGATGATATATACAATCATTAAACTCCTCTAAATTAGAAATGAACTTTTTTGGTAATGGGAATTAATTTTCGCATACACATAAAGTTATTGAGTGACATCTTACTAACAACTACTTCTGTTTGATACTCCTTTTTAAAATTTAATTTGAGAAACAATACTTACAATTCTTATCTAGGTAGAATAAGGACATGAAAATTACTATGATAACAGTATCTCATTCTCAAGGTGTTACTTTCTACACACTATTGCAACAGTGAAATCTGTTTCTAAGACACAGGTAAACACCACCTGGAAGACTCAGCATTAGACACCTCGATTATGCATTAGAATCCAGCTCATCTATTGTTCTAAGAGTAAAGTTCTTAATCTATAGACCATGGCACAAGACTCTGATGTTTTTAGACCTATGATAGTTTCGAGAACGTAATACTATGAAAAAGTATTTACTACTTAAAAAAAAAGGTTTCATGGCTAACTAAGCAAGTCTTCATTGACAAACTAGAGAGTAGTTTCTTTAGGTCAGTCACTTCACCTTCCTTCCAGCAAATGGTAGACTCATCTACCATTCAGTAAATGTTTACCTTTTGAATATCTACAACTTACTCAATAGGCAATGAGATATACTAGTGATAAGGGAAAGTTCCTGATCTCAAATGAGAATTACTGTGACTATTCAGTAATTAACCAGTTATATGGTTCTTTTGTTAGCTTTATAATAGGCATTTTATACATTAGAATTATATTTAATAAGTAAAAATTCATTATTTCATATTACTAAACTGGATTATGAAATATTTAAACAGAATGAAGATGATAAGAAGTGGTAAACTATACAGCAAGATTCAAAATTCAGAATGGACTTTCCCTAATTAGTCCTAATCAAAGAATGCTTATTGTAGGAATAACAGCTACCCAATTTCACACTATAGGAAAGATATCATAAAAGTCATTCTTTGGGGGAGAAAAGAAGTAAGAAGAAAAGAGAAATTGAGTAAATCTGCCAATGCATTATGACATACCATACCACTTTAATAGATTAGCACAGATTAGTAATAATACCTAGGAAAAGTATTTACTAATAAATACTAAGACATACATATTGACTCTATAATATAAAAGTATATATACTCTCAAAATTAAAATCCACTGCACGCCAAGTATGAGGATACTAAACATTTATTTTTCAGCAAAGAGTTTTATTCCTCCTAATCTTCACTATTTTACAGTTCCCAAGTGTTATGCCCACCAACAAACTGTAAGATGACTACATTTCACAATCAAGCTCAACCTGGTTCTTCTAACAGCTCATATCCAGACGAATACAAAATTGCAGCCCTTGTCTTCTACAGCTGTATCTTCATAATTGGATTATTTGTTAATGTCACTGCCTTATGGGTTTTCAGTTGTACCACCAAGAAGAGAACCACTGTAACCATCTATATGATGAATGTGGCATTACTGGACCTAATATTTATAATGAGCTTACCCTTTAAAATGTTTTACTATGCAAAAGGTGAATGGCCATTTGGAGAGTACTTCTGCCAGATTCTTGGGGCACTCACGATGTTTTATCCAAGTATTGCCCTATGGCTTCTTGCTTTTATTAGTGCTGACAGATACATGGCTATTGTGCAGCCAAAATATGCCAAAGAACTTAAAAAAACATGCAAAGCCGTGCTAGCATGTGTGGGAGTCTGGATAATGACACTGGTAACCACCATCCCACTGCTACTGCTTTACGAAGACCCAGATAAAGCCTCTATCCCTGCCACCTGCCTGAAGATTTCTGACATCATCCACTTAAAAGCTATTAACATACTGAACTTCACTCGACTGACATTTTTTTTCTTGATTCCTCTGTTTATTATGATTGGGTGCTACCTGGTCATTATTCATAGTCTTCTTCATGGTAGGACATCTAAGCTGAAACCAAAAGTCAAGGAGAAGTCTATAAGGATCATCATCACACTCATGGTGCAGGTGATCATTTGCTTTGTGCCTTTCCACATCTGTTTCGCTGTCCTGATGTTGGATGGGGACGAGAACAGTTACAATCCCTGGGGAGCTTTTACCACCTTCCTCATGAACCTCAGTACCTGTCTGGATGTGATTCTGTACTACATTGTTTCGAAACAATTTCAGGCTCGCGTCATTAGTGTCATGCTATACCGCAATTACCTTCGAAGTGTGCGCAGAAAAAGTTTCCGATCAGGTAGTTTACGGTCACTAAGCAACATAAACAGTGAAATGTTATGAATAAATTTTTCGTCTTCAATATCCTTAAATTCACTTTCTAATCACCCTAGAATCACAGGATATTTTGTATATTAAGAAGTCCCTTTTCTTCTTAAAAAAAAAAGCTTTAAAAACTATTTTGTGGGATTTTATTTTGGCAACATAATTAAACATTCTGAAGTATTCTAATAAATTCATTACTTTTATTTTAAAAATTTGATTAGAACATTTTTGAGGTATTAGGAGAAAACATGCAATTTGTGTTTCATATTCAAGTCTTATGTAAATACACAGTTGACTTAGCTTTTTGGATTTAATTCTATGTGCAAGTGAATCATGATATTAATCAAGTCAGTAGGCAAAAAAATTCTGCTACTGTTCAAAATAATTTGATGAAAGTATTTTCCATGTATAAAGGTCCCTTTAGTTTAATGTATACTCAGGACTGGTGAGCAACCCAACATTCTGTGTTCTAAGCCAAACTTCCAAGATCCTTACAAAAACAGCTATGTTCAACTCATCATTGTTATTTACTGCAGAGCAAAATTAGTGGAAACAAGCATTTGGAGGAGCCTGTAGAGACCATGGCCATTAGCCTTCCCCTACTCTGAATTCATTTTCTTTTGGAAACAGGCTGTAGTCATTCAATAAACAATTACTGAGAGCGTACAAGCACCAGACCCTACTTAAAATCAACGGGGAAAACCTAACCAGAGATCTTATTTCTGTCCCCAAATCCAAGTTTCTTCCTATGACATGAGGTTTCTACTATGCGGTGAAATATCTTTATCCAAAATAAAGAGTTTATTCTTCTTATGTGATTAAATATCACATTATAAAAACAATTTATTTTTTTTCCAGGTCATATGTCATAGTATAAATAGCACTAATCAGGGATCTTGCCATTTAATTTCCCATAACTAAGTAACTTCATTTAAAAAGAAAAAGTGAACTATAATCTATAAAGCCTGTACTCTAAATATTACAAAAATACACAAATGAGTCACCTATAAATTCCTCTCTGTTAAGTCACTTTTATTACTCTTAACATGATCACCTCCCAATGAGACTTAGAATCAAACCAATGCATTGGCCATAAATTGATTTCTATAATTAAGTTGGGTAAATTCATAATCTTTACAAAAATAAACACAAAGAACCCTAATGATAAAACAGTATTTTAGTGCTAGAAGGTCCCTCAGATGACCTGTTTTAAATATAAAGAAACTAAGGTCCAAAGAGGTTAGGTGACCTGCTCAGCTAAAGAACCAGGATTAAAAACCAAATTCAGTTCTCTTCTCATGTCAATTGCCAACTTTGTAATGATAAAAAGTAGTCAAACTTACAGAATGTAAACATTCCCAGAGCTACATAAGATAAAGGAGTCAAGATGGTACTGAGATATAGTTTCTCAACAAAGAGAAAACCACCTAAAGTTTTTACTGTGAATACTCAAGGAAGCAAGATACTTGAATAAATATCTTTAAACAAGTAATTTGTAAAACAATCAAACTATATATGTGTGTGCATATGTGTGTTTGTGTGTCTTTTAATAATGGAGCTATCTTTAATGTCAAAACCTAATGGTTACTTTTTCTGAATTTCAAGTGACAGTCATGAGAATCTATCAGAGGCCAGGTATAATTTCTATGTAAAGCACACAGTCATTATGGGGCTATATGGTAATCAAGGCCATCCCTTCCATATGACTAAAAGAAAGGCAATGAGTTCATGAAATCAAACTAGTTCTCAAAGAGACAGTAGGGTGGCATAGAAGGCCCAGATAATGATAATGAAAATGCAATGTAATAAATGCTAACAGGGGTCTTAAATTTGTTGGAATATACATAAAAGGGCAATTGATATTACCAAAGGATGACAGGGTACAGAAAGAAAACCAAGTAAGCATGAGAATACAAATACATAGAATGTACTAAAAGCTCAATTACTGATGGGGAAGTGGCAGAACACTGGATTGGGGTCAAACTATGAGGGCTTTGAAGGGAAGAAAGAAAACCAAAATATAGGGGGTATGCTTCTAGTAGGATGTTTGCATAAGTGAGCTTATTTAATTCTCTCCACTGCCCTGTGAAGTATAGACTATGATCCTCAATTAACACCTGAGGGTCATCTACAAATTGAGCTCAGGAAATGGAGCTTGAGAGAAGTGACTTGCTCAAGATCAAATATAAGTAATACATAGCAGAACTATAATCTCAAATCTGCTCTGATGGCAAAGCCTATGCCATTCCCACTATTCTATATTGCCTAGGTACCATCTTGGAGGAGTTTACTTTTTATTCTGAAGAAAATGAGGATTTAAAGGTTTTTGAAAGGAAGATTAGCATAGTCAAACTTGTACTTTAGAATTAATTTCTGATAACACTGGCATGGAATGCTTTGGAATTGATAGACTGGTTAGAGAATTACTGCAAAAATCTAGGCAAAAAAAGATTAGAGTTTAGACAGAGATAATGACAGAAGTGGAGAAGATGGGATAAATAATTTATATAAGACTTTGAATTATAAGATTTGGTGCACTACTATAATGATGAGAATAGGGAGATTTCAAGTGAAATTGGCATTTCAAGATGGAAATGCCATTAACTAAAATGAATACAGGAGGAAAGGATGAGAATACAGCAAGAGCAGAGATCAGAAGGGATGAGACCTTCTGAACATTGTGAATTTTCTTTGAGTCTTACAAGTCATTAGGAAACATGGCTGCAGAAAGATCAGTGATTAATAGGGACTGGAAATAGAGCTGGGAAACAACAGATGTTAATTGTAGTTGAAGTCATGGAAGTGAACAAGAAAGCTCAGAGGAAGTACTTGAAATAAGCTTCAGAAAAGAACTGTGGATAGTAAATAGGGTCAAAAAGGACCAAGAGAGAGTAGTGTGCTAGGACTAAAGAGAACAGGTTTTTTCATGAAATAACATAAGGTCAAAAGTATTTAATGTACTATTGAAAGGTCAACTAAGACAACAGAAAATAAGCCACCGGCTTTAGAAATTAGTTGGATATTGATGAGATTATAAGAGAAGTTTTAAAAGTGGCGAGGTTTTAAAAAAAAGGAAGAGAGAATTAAATAGGAAGTAAAGAATTACAGATAGAGCAGATAAACTTGGTACTGATAGGACAGAAAAAGTAACAGATGTTTATGTGAAAAAATTGCAAATTTTAAAGCACGTTGGCCAAAAAAAGAAAGTAGTTTCCTCTACTGAGTTTTTGAAGCTTTGCTATCATCAAATAGAAGTTATATTTACAAAATGCAAAGCTTCTTTATTGAAGTAAAGATTTATGTGCTAAGAAGTCTGTTTGAGAAAGCTTCAAGATTCTAAAAAGCATATTCTCATGTTTCATGATTTGAAAAGGAAAGAAATACATTCTTATTCAGGGAACGGCTGAATTAATATTGATATTGTCTTTCAAAGGGGAGCCTATAAGTTTTGAATTTACTCTAGTTTGCAACTTGCTATGAACTAAGGCAAATATGTAAATACCTTCCTGTTTTAAGAATAAAAATATTCCCAGCTTCAAAGCTAAATCAATCCTTCTCATATGTACCAGCAGTTAACAGGATTCTCTAAAAAAGTAACAGCCATTCAACTCTATGTACAATAGAAAAAAAAAAAAAAAGGACAACGCAAATAAGAATTAAAAGCTATGTTACTACCCATGTCCAAAATTTCAAACTCACATGTAACATATATACTGTATAACTCAGTAGGTCTTATAGAACACTAAAAAGAATTGGGCTGGATGAGAAATGTTTGGGAAAAATCCATGATTTAGTAAAGCTGCTGCCTTCCTGAATCAACATGAAATCACTCCTGATGACTACAGTATTTTTCACAGTAGCAGAATAGTCAACTTCTTGGTCTCATTACAATTACAACCTATGGAACTCAGCAAAAACTTCATGATAATTGTAACAGGTCTTTGTCTCTATTCCATTATTATTCACAATCATACATTATTAAAACAGCTAAAGGTCAACACTCTTGCCAACTATAATGAAGTAAATCTCATAAAGGACAGCTATGATGTAAATATCAACAATGTAATGTGAACACTATTAGATTACTAACTATATTTTTACTAGAGATCCAAAGTGAGTTTGACTCAAGATACATGCAATTGCCTAACAGTTCTCAAAAACACAAGTTCAAAATTAAAAAAGATGAAATTAGTACACACAGAATTTTATATATCTGGAATCTTAATTTCAAAGTATCTCTCAAACACAGTCTCCAATACTTAATCAGAGATACTTTAAGGTCATTTACACATGCTAACAACTCTGCTCCTAGATACCAGATATTTCATAAACTGATACATGGTGTGTTGTTTTGTTTGTTTGTTTGTTTCAAAGAAGATCAACACAATATGAAAGCACATACAGTCTGAGTTAGGTTGGCTATTATAGATTGGCTAAAATATTGTAACCTATATACTGACCTCATTTTATCTTTGGTGCAAGTACAGAAACAATATTAATTTTTAAAAACATCATTCTTCAGAAACTTAATATCAAATACATTTTTCCCTAATACAATCTAATTAAACTTTGTATGTTTGCATTTGGTTCACAAAATTACAAAACAAAATTTCACTATAAAATAAACATATAAAATTAATTTCATCTTCAGAAAGAAAAGTGAAAATTCATTAAAAATTCTCTAAAATATAGGAATTCAAAGATGAAAAAAGAATGAGTGTAAAATACATTCTGTTTCAAGAACACAATGAAAATGTAAGTGTACAATAAAATTTTACACATAAAATCAATTTTACTGTATCTAAAAGTTTAAAATATTCTTTTACTGACTTACAATAACACCTTAGATCAGATTTAATTAGTTATAAAGTAAACTAATCTTTGAGAGCTACTTACAATCCAGAAGGCAAATTCCGGGATGCAGAGATACCAAAGCAATACCATGCAGTTTCAACAAGGATGAAGTCGAGCAAGGCTGACAAAACCCAGGAACCCAGCAAAAAGGACTAAAAATAAAACAAAACATTATACAGAGAAGTCTCTAAAAATAAACCATCATTTATTTAGAGCCAATGTGTGTGTTTATGTATGTATGTACATGTGTATGTATACACATACATACAAAGGCCTGTCCAAAAAAAGGCCAGCCATTTTTAATTTAATGAGAACAGTTTGTGCAACATCAATGTAATTTGGCAGCCAAAGACAGTGGACTGGACTGTGCATGTGTGAACAATGATGACTTCTCTGTTCTAGTCAGTGGTAGTGATGGATGCCACTGAGTGAGCATGTATACTGTGTGGCCATCACATTCAAAATGACTGAACAAGTGGAGAAACAAATCTGCATCAAATTTTGCATTAAGCTTGAACATTCCTCAACAGAAACTGCCTAGATGATTCAGAAGGCTGCAAATGGTGATTGGCAGGTTCAATTGGTGATTGGCAGGTTCATCACAACAATGCTTCCGCTCTTGTATCACATCTCCTACTGAGTTTTTTTGAGAAAAATCAAATCACCCAGGTGACTTAGGCTCCCTACAACCCAGATTTGGTGCCCTGAAACTTCCAGCTTTTCCCAAAATTGAAATCACCCTTGAAAGGGAAGAATTTCAGACCATTAAGGAGATTCAGGAGAATATGCTGGGGCAGCAGATGGCTACTGGGAAAACTGTAAGAAGTCCCAAGGTGCCTACTTTGAAGGGGACTGAAGAGTCATTATCCTATGTACAATGTTTCTTGTATCCTGTTCAATAAATGTCACTATTTCCCATATTGCATGGCCAGATACTTTTTGGACAGACCTGTGTGTGTGTGTAAATATATATACATATTTGTTTTTATTAGAATAGACTTTTCAAAATGAGAGAATAAAACTACATTGGTCAAATTAACTTCCGCAATTTCTAGGTACATTGAAAAAAGATATTTATAGCAAAATTTATTTTTAACAAGTAATGCACAAACCATTAAGCAAAATAAGTGATTTGAATTTTATTAAAGTCAAAATCCTAATTAAAATTGTCATTACCTACTCATACCTGCCATTGTCTATCATCATCATCATGATTATTTTATTATGCCTGTGGCTTAAATTTAAAATTTTTCTTTGGTTATTGTCTATGTTTCAATTCAGACAGAGGATCATGTAATTAAAAGACAATTGCTAATAATAACAAACTAAAACTATTTGAATACAATAAAAAACAAAAATGTTTTTCTATAACCTGATAGCTAAGGGGAAAATATATAAAAACTTACTGCGAATTTTCTGCTTCCATATCTTCTTTCAAATATCCTAAAATTATAAATAAGCAGACTACTGCAGAAAGTATCTTTCAAATCAAGGCAAATTATTCTTCCACATACCAGCCTCCAAATCTAGATCAGGGTTTTAGAAAGAACAATAAATAAAAGGAAGATTTGTTCAGGTTGCTTCCTTAGCAAAGTTATTACATTTACTTTATATTGCTTATTTTTATATTGTAATTTAAGCAAAACAATGATGCATACTGAAAAAGAAAACTACATATGTGTTTTCCCTAAGAAATGAGCTCAACTCTCTCATACTAAAAATTTTTTCCATATAATGTAGTCGCATTTAGACAACCAAAAATTTACTGTAAAAATTTTTAACACTATGTCTAATATCAGTAAAATATTATATACATGGAAGAGTAACAGGTGTTTGATTTTTTTAAAATATACTATATTGATTATGCTATTATAGTTGTCCCACTTTTTCCCCTTTTGCTTCCCACCCTGACTGGTATGCCCATTCCCTCCAGCAATCCCCCACTCAGTTCATGTCCATGTGTCATGCATACATGTTCTTTGGCTACTCCATGCCCTATACTGTTCTTAACATCCCCCTTTCTCCTTTGTACCTACCAATTTGTACTTTTTAAAAATAATATATTTTATTGATTATGCTATTACAGTTGTCCCATTTTCCCCCCTTTATTGGTCCCCAGCCACCCACTTTAGTTCATGTCCATGGGTCATACACATAAGTTCTTTGGCTTCTATATTTCCTACACTACTCTTAACCTCCCCCTGTCTATTTTCTACCTACCATCTATGCTACTTATTCTCTGTACCTTTTCCCCCTCTCTCCTCCTCGCACTCCCCTGATAACTCTCCATGTGATCTCCATTTCTGTGGTTCTGTTTCTGTTCCAGTTGTTTGCTTAGTTCGTTTTTGTTTTAGGTGTGTGTTAATAACTGTGAGTTTGTTTGTCATTTTACTGTTCATATTTTTAATCTTTTTTCTTAAATCCATTTAACATTTCACATAATATGCAATAAGGACTGGTGATAATGAATTCTTGAACTTATCGAGAAGCACTTTATCTGCCCATGCCATTCTAAATGAAAGTTTTGCTGGATAAGTATCTTGGATTAGGTTCTTGCCTTTCATGACTGATACTTCTTTCCACCCCTTCTTGCCTGTAGGTCTTTTTGAGAAATCAGCTGACAGTCTTATGGGAACTCCTTTGTAGGTACTATCTCCTTCTCTCTTGCTGCTTTAAGATTCCTTATCTTTCATCTTGGCTAATGTACTTATGATGTGGCCTTCCTGTGTTCCTCCTTGAAGTCCAACTTCTTTAGGACTCTCTGAGCTTCCTGAACTTCCTGGAAGTCTCTTCCTTTGTCAGGTTGGAAAGTTCTCCTTCATTATTTGTTCAAATATTCAAGAATTTTTGATTTCTTGCTCTTCCTCTTCTCCTCTGGTACCACCCCTATGATTCGGATGTTGGAACATTTAAAGATGTCCTGGAGGTTCCTAAGCCTCTCCTCAATTTTTTGAATTCTTGTTTCTTCATTCTTTTCTGGTTGGATGTTCCTTTCTTCCTTCTGGTCTACACCGTTGAACTGAGTTCCAGTTTTCTTCCCATAACTGTTGGACCCCTGTGCATTTTCCTTCATTTCACTTAGCATAGCCTTCATTTTTTCATCTAATTTGAGACCATATTCAACCAATTCTGTGAGCATCCTGATTACCACTGTTTCGAACTGTGCATCTGATAGTTGGCTATCTCTTTGTTGCTTAGTTGTATTTGTTCTGGAGCTTTGATCCGTTCTTCCATTTGAGCCATTTTTTTTTTTGTCTTGGCACACTTTTGTAGTGGAAGGGATGGATCACAGCTCTTTTCTTTCCAAGTTTTCTACCTGCTGCATTCCTTCCCTGCAGTGTGTTGGCCCCAAGTAAGGGATTACTTCTTAATCCCTGACCCTTTACTCCCATTCTCCCTCTTCTCTCTCCCAGCTAATAACCCTCCAAATGACAGGCATATGTATGATTCTCTTCCTGTTCTGCTTCCTTGCTTAGTTTGTCTTTTAGATTCAATTGTTAATTGTGAATTAATTGCCATTTTAATGTTCATAGTTTTGATCTTCTTCTTTCTAGTATAATTCCCTTTAATATTTCATATTATAAGGGCTTAGTGATGACTAACTCCTTTAATTTTATCTTGTCTGGGAAGCACTTTGTCTGTCCTTCAATTCTAAATGATAGCTTTGCTGGACAGAGTTATCTAGGTTGCAGGTCCTTGCTTTTCATCCCTTTGACTACTTCTTGTCAGTACCGTTAGCCTCTCTCAAGTTTCTTTTGAGAAATTATCTGACAGTCTTAATGGGAACTCCTCTGTAGGTAACTATCTGCCTTTCTCTTGCTGCTTTTAAGATTTTCTTTGTATCTTTAACATTTGGCATTTTAATTATGATGTGTCTTCATGTGGTGCTCTTTGGGTCTAATTTGTTTGGGACTCTTTATGCTTCCTGGACTTGTATGTCTATTTCCTTCAACGAATTAGGGAAGTTTTTGTTCATTATTTTTTCAAATTAGTTTTCAATTTCTTGCTCTTCCTTTTCTCCTTCTGGCACCTGTATGATTCAGATATTGGCAGGTTTGGAGATGTCCCAGAGGCTCCTTAGCCTATCCTTGTTTTTCAGAATTGTTTTTTCTTCTTGCTGGTCTAGTTGAATGTTTATTTCTTCCTTATGTTCCAAATCAATGATTTGAATCCTGGCTTCATCCCCTCCACTGTTGGTTCCCAGTAGATTTTTTCTTTATTTCACCTCATTTCTGCCTGGGTCTTTTTTTATGCTGCTGCAGTATCCAATGATTTCTTTGAGCATCCTGATAACCAGTGTTTTGAACTCTACATGTAATAAGCTCCATTTTCTTTAGTTCTTTTTTCTGGAGTTTTATTCTTTCATTTGAGCCATATTTATTTGTCTCTTCTATTGGCATCCTCCCTGTGTTTCTATGTATTAGGTAGAGCTACTTTGACTCCCTGTCTTAGTAGTGTGGCCTATTGTAGAAAAGCATACCTAAAAGTTGTATGTGGCAGAGCCTTTGGTAATCACCAACGCAGGGCAATCTGTGTCACTGCTCTGGGCTCTGTGTCAGGGAGGGCTTGGAGAGAGGACAGTGCTGTTGCTTGGCCTCTGGAGTTCTGCCTAGGAGGAAGCTGTCTCCCAGCATTTGCCCTGTTGCCAGTCACTTCAGTTTTCCCCCATATGCCACTGTTGCACTGTTGACATGCCTTAAGTGTCAACATTTGGGAGATTCCACGCTTACAAAATAATGACCTTTACCGGCTATCTCTCCTGTCCTCATCTAGTCTAACCTTGCACTAGTTTCCAACCACGTCTTCTATACAGTACACCTAAGGGCCAAACTTTATATTGCTTCAGGAAGTAAAATGCCCTTCTTCCTCTACTGCTAATAAATTTTCATCCTTTCTTTCACATCAAATGGAAAATTCATATCGCTATGGCTCTCCAGGGCTATCCCATCCTATACTTGTCCCTATTTCACTTATCATTAATGTATACTTGTGGGTTATGATGGATTATTGTATTTAATATGGATAATTAAGTATTTAGCAAAGAGGTAGCAGGTTTGCACTAACCCTCCAACTCACAGAAGCAAAAACCCAACAGAAATTTCCTCCTTGGATTAACCACTACTGTAAAAGTAATTAATAGCTTCACAATCTGTTAGAGTTGAAAGAGCTTAGATCATCCAATCAATATTCAAATTGATACAGGTTTTTGAAAATGTTAAGTATGATACTAATCATTAATAAACAGATTTAACATTATTTTAAATCTCTTAAATTATAAATTGCATTTCCAAGCGTAAAATGTGAAACTGAAAAGAGACAGTGCTGAGTACTGCAATAGCTTCATTATAATCTGCTTTGCTGAAGATATCAGTAAATAAAACTAGGGAACTTACTTGTTAATAGAATATTAATAAGTAGTATTAGTATTTCTTACAAATTTAGAGGCTTTGAGGGACTAAGAAGAGCAGAAAGAAAAGGCAAGTCAAGGGGAAAAAATCTGCCTTCTCTCCTCCCAAAGACCAATGAAACAGAGCTCACCTGGAAGTCATCCTTGACTGCTTGGAGGTCATACAGAAAGAACCTCTGACAGTGCGGCAGAAGGGCCAGCAAGAGAGACAGGGAACTGGGGACCAGTAAAAGGCTCTTAGACAGAGGTGCCTTGTCTGGAGGGAAAAAGAAAATTACTTTGAGAATGATTGTTCCTAAGATTTAAAAACCCACAAGTGAAAAACAAGAGAATTCATTTTTAAAGAAATTAAAATGAAGACAAACTTTACATAAAAAAAAAAGACAAACTTTACAGACTCTAGAATTTAGTTCTCATAACATATATTTCAAAACATCTACACTTGCAAAACAAGTGGAATTTACTGGCAAGGGCTTCGCTGTCAGTTGATTCTCCTATTAGACTAAACCAAGTTTATAGACAGTAACTTCCATAAAATACCTTTCAGAAAATGGTCATCAAAATGTAAAAGAAATAGAAGTTCTATTTTCAGTCCTATCAAACTGACCAGTTAGCTCTTTAGCATGTGCAGAATTCACATATATATACACACAAAAAATTTTTTTAAGTGGTTAAAAGTGCTAACATTACTGACTACAGTAGCCTACTGAGATTTTCCACCATAAATATGACTGGAGCCCAGGTTGGCTTTCCATTTAGAGCGTATTCTAAATATTATGCACCCTTCAAATTAGTGCTACATTTCTACTTCCTTTCATCTGTCTCAATAAAGCACTTTAGCCCAAGGGGCTTTCCCGCCCCCACTCTGTACTCGTTTCCAGGCACTACTTTAATACTCAGGGTTTTGTACCTGTTTTGACCTCCTACTACATTAAAGATTCCTGAACTGGCAATGAAGTCTAGCATACCCCCTTGCACTTATGAAATGTTCAGATCATCAACAGGCAAGACCATAGAACAGTATCATTGATGGACACATTCTCAGCTCATGTTAGGGACCCTTTTACAGATTTCACAAGAAATTCCCTGAGAGTCAATTTACTAATTACAGGTAGCAATGTGGTTACTGAACTAGCCCAAGTGTTTCCTCTCTGGTAAGGACTTGCAACATCTAAATTATCACCATAAGTGGATATAAACTGTCTTCATAACTGAGACACAATCAAGGCCCCACAGAATCTAAAAGTTAACAGAGCTCCCCACTGCCTCAATAAGTATAGGAGAAACAATAAATGTACCTTAAAACTATAGCACAGCACCATGGCTATGAACTTAACCAACCTAAATTCTACCTTAAGCAATTTAATCCTCAGTTTTCCTCACGTGTAAAATGAAGATAAGCTACCTCAAAAGTGTTATAAGAAGTAAACAAAATAAAAAATGACTATAGGAAAAACTGCTTCTATCACCACAATCACCCCACCCCAGGAGAATGGGCTTCTTGTAAAGACAAGCTCTTCCTCCATTACTCTGACAGAACCAAAGATGCAGCAGGGGTGAGGTAGGAGCAACTGGGATCATGTTTCCTTCTTCAACTTGGGCTTCCAACTATCCTTGTGAAATGGGTTCCATCATTCACTGCTGCCTCTTCCAGGCCAGCTCCTGAGTAACTCAACATTACTAGGAAAAATCACATAGCTGAACTACCAGATTTTACATTAGGTACACAGTCTCAAATCTCAAACTGACTCTCCGCTGACCAGTAGTTCTACTGCTTTTCTCTAGAAAGTCTGCTCTCCAACTAATCTCATACCATCTCATCCCCTCTCCTCAAACCTCCCTGCTCCACACTCCCAACTTGGCTTAGATGTCACCAAATGAATGGTTTGCTTGAGTATTCTCATTCATTCTTTAAAATTAATAAGCTATTCTTGACCATGCATTATCGTAGACCCTGGAGTATAGCAGTAAATGATGGAAAAAGTCCCCCTCCCCTTTTGTAGTACTTACAGTTTAGACAGGAGAGAAAAGAAAATATACAAAGCAAGGTGAATATGTATTGTGTCAGATGGAAATAAATAATATAGAAAAATTAAGTGGGGTAAAGACTGTGGGTATGTCACTCACCATAGATTTCCCCGTCTCTTTTAGGATACATGATAGGACTGACATATACCCACTCCCCATCCCTAAGTGAACTTAGGTATGGCACATAGATCACTTTTACCAAGTCAATGTGATAGACACTATCTCCAGGCACATACTCAAAGAGCCAGTGAATGGTATTTCCCTCTGCCAATGCTCAAGATGGTGGCCACACTATCAGCCAGATCCTGGAGTTAAAGATAGTATGAAGCAGACCTCCCAAGTGACTTGCAATGGAAGGATACCATCAGTGAGAAACAAACCCTTGCTATATGGAGTTCTTTGCTATTTCAGCATAAGCTGGCGTATCCTGGTTTAATGGAAAACATAGTACTAGAAGAAAAGAGAAGTGCTATTTTACATACGGTTGGTTAGAAGTCCCTTTTAATAATGTGAAATTTGAGTGTAGTCCTAAGGAAGAAGGTCTGGCAGATATCTGCAGGAACAGTATTCCTGGCAGAAGAAATAGCAAATACAAATGCTTTGAGACAAGAAAATGCTCAACATGATTAAAAAAGTAGTAAGGCTACAAGGCAACTTTTAGCACAAGGCAGACAGGTAGGATATAAGGTAAAGAGGTGGGGGAGAAAATACAGTAGAGCCCCGTAGGCCTTCAAAAGGACTTGAACAATGGGATGCTTTTGAGGGGTTTAAGTAGAAGTATCACATGAACAGCCATGTTTTCAAAGGATTACTTTGGTTGCTAAATTGAGAAGAGATCACTGGAAGGTGAATATAGAAGAAGGGAGACAAGTAAGGCAGCTATAGTGATAATCCAGGCAAGACATGATGATGGCCTAGACCAGAGTGGTTTAGGTACACGTGGTCAGAGTTGGGAGATGTTTGGAAGGTACAGCAGGCAGGATCTGCTGGCTGACTAGGTGTAGACTATGAACAAATGGAAAAGTCAAGGATGACTCTATAGTTTTTTGTCAAGCAACTGGAATAACTGTTGCCAGTTACTAAGATGGGCCTGACCTCCAAAAGAAAATTCTGCTTTTTTAAATCCCACCCTTTGTATCTATTCACTTTTAAAAAGGAAGCTAATTCTGACACATGCTATGTGATTACATCTTTTGAACATTATGCTGAGGGAAATAAGCCAGACACACATGGATAAATACTGCAGGAGTACGCTTTATGACGTACTTAAGTAGTCAAATTCATAGAGAAAGGAAGTAGAATGGTGGTTGCCAGGGGCTAGGGGAGAGAAGAATGAGGAATTGTTTAATTGGTAAAAGTTTCAGTATCGCAAGATGAAAAGAATTCTGAAAGTAGATGCATAACAATGTGAATGTACTTAATACCACTAAATGATACACTTACAAATAGTTAAGATGGTAAAATTTGTTATGTATATTTTACAATAATTAAAAACTAAGACTAAAAATAAATAAAATCCTTACTGAATTAATAACTGGCCCAATTTATATATTTTAATTCTGTCCAGGGCTAAACAACTCCCCAAAATATAGATCTGATAACTTAAATTGGATAACTCCACCATTAAATACTTCTTGAGATGAGCAAAAATCAGATCCCAAAAATCTACTGCAAATTGATAGAACTGAAAAAAGAAATACATAAACCCACAATATAGTCAGAGGTTTCAGCACTCCTCTTCCAGTAATCAATAATATAAGTAAATGAAAATCAATGTTGTAGACTGAATTGTGTCACCACCAAAATTCATACACTGAAGCATTAACCTCCAATATGACTATATTTGGAGATAAGTCATTTAAGAGGTAATTAAGGTTAAATGAGATTAATAAAAGCGGGGCCCTAATCCACACATAAAGAGGAAAGACCATGAAAATACACAGGGGGAAAATGGCTATCTACAACAGGAGAGAAGGGATAAAACAAACTTGGCAACACCTTGACCTTGAATTTCCAGGCTCCAGACTTGTGAGAAAATAAATTTCTGTTGTTTAAGCCATCCCATCTGTGATATGTTTTCATGGCAATCAGTAAGAATACAGAACACTTGAAAAAACAATATGAATCAATTTGACCTGATTGCCTTTATAGAGCACTCCATTCAGCAATAGCAAATTAGTTTTTCAGGTGCTTATGAAACATTCGCCATAGTAGACTATATTCTAAGCCATAAAACACACTTCAGTAAATTTAAAAAAGTTAAAATCATACAAAATATGTCCCTGACTACAACAAAATTAAACTAGAAATCAACAACAAAAAGATGGATGAAAAATTCCCCAAATAGTTCTAGCCAAGATGCAGATATAGATAGATACGCTTCGCTTCCTTGCACAACCAAAAGATAAACAAGCAATTTAAAAACAAAAAACAACCAGAACTGCCAGAAAATCAAACTATATGGAAGTCAGACAACCAAGGAGTTAAAAAAACATTCATCCAGACTGATAGGTTGGGCAGAAACAGGAAGCTGGGGCAGCAAGGACCCAAAACAAAGTGGCAGCTCACAGGCAGGGGTGGACCAGAGAGCAGCTTGCAGACCAGGATATCCCACATTCGCATGCACATAAGCTGGGAGGAACAACTTGGGACTGAGAGAGATCGCACAATCCAGGGTTACGGCACAGGGAAATAAAGCCTCAAAAACTCTGGCTATAGAAATCTGTGGGGGTTCCAGCCAAGATGGTAGGAAGAAATCCTTTGCTTCCTCGCACAACCAAAATGAGGATAACAACCAATCTAAAATCAATTAACAACCAGAACTGCCAGAAAAATCAAACTGCATGGACCTTGGACAACCAAGGTATGAAAGAAAACAGTCAGGGAAAGATGGCAACTTTGCTCTAGGCAGAGTGTTTCTAGGCTTCTGTGAAGAGGAGGGAAACTCGTGGTTCGGTGGAGAGGCAGAGCAAGTGGACTAGGTTACCGAATCACTTTTGAAAGCAGGACATCAAAAATTATTGTGATCATTGAAAAAACAGACAGTAAGGAGACTGCTACAGGACAAAAGGGACCTAGGGATCACCGCGGGGACTAGGGGTGTGCAGTCCCCAGGCCCAGTGCTCCCATGTCTGCCTCGGGACTCCTGGGAGAGGGGAGTCGCTGCTCCCTGCCCTGGATACAGGGGTTGAGCAACTCCAGGGAAGAGCTTGTTGCTTGAAGGCACAGATTGGCCCGTTGGACTGGGAGGGAATCGCCCAGGGACTATGAATACCCACCAAGAGACCTGGGAGAAGTGAGGGCCTCCAACTGGCATGACCAGGGGCAGCCTGGAAGAGCGCCCACACCCCTAGCCCGGTGGAAGTGCGGATCAGTGGAGGACACAGAGCCAGGAGGGGCTGGGGTGTTTGCAGGTCTCGG
The DNA here is from genome assembly GCF_004126475.2 of Phyllostomus discolor. NCBI lineage: Eukaryota > Metazoa > Chordata > Mammalia > Chiroptera > Phyllostomidae > Phyllostomus > Phyllostomus discolor. The sequence continues at coordinate 53,443,707 of NC_040913.2, read as the reverse complement.
GAGCCAGCAGTTCTGATCTGGGAAAGTACGCACCCTGTCAGGAATCTTGACTCGCGCGCTGTGATCCTGAAGGGACGGGCACTTCGTGCCTTCCTATAGCCCAAATCTCAAAAGTTTGGTGGAGGGGTGTGACCTTTTACGACTCCCAGGGAGGGCACAGTGAATCCCAAAACGTTGCGGGTGCCTCCTGAAATCATAGAGCTGGAACCCTGCAGAGATCCCGGAGTCCCGAAGAACGTGGCAGTGAGCTCTGGAGAGCGAGTGTGCTCGGGAACGCCCAGGGTTCCTGAGAGGCTTGCTGAGATATGGCTGGGAAGAGAGAGAAGCATTTCAAAGGTCCCTCTGCCAGCTGCAACCAGCAAGATCAGATAAACTGGTCTGGCCAGGTAGAAACCAACAAGAGGTGTGTTTTTTTTATTTTGTTTTGTTTTATTTGGTTTGGTTTTGTTTTTGTGGCTGTTGTTGGATGATTTATTTTACCTTGTGTTTTAAGTGACATTTTCTTTTTCAATTCTTACTATTTTCATATCTCGCAATCCTTTATGTTTCTCTTCCATTCATCCTAATAATATTCTTTCCAATCCAAATTTGTCTCTCCTGCACTCCATCTTCTGCTTTTCTTTCCTTTTTTTTTATCTTGCAAGTTACTGTAAATTTGTATTATCTTTTTCTCACCTTTCTGGCATTTTTTATTTTAACAATATTTTGGTATTCTTTTTCTTTCTGTATAATCTTCTTTGCTTGGCTGGTTATACTGTCATTCGATAGGTTCCCCCTGGTATCTCAGTCACAGTGTGTTGATAATTTACTGTCCTTCATCTGTGTTCCATTAATACACCTCTCAAGGTTCTATACTCTTTATTTTTGTTATCTAGATCTCATCAATTCTGCCGCAAGACTACCACTTTACTATTACTGTTAATAAGACCTAGTCCTTACAATTGTAAATACTACTCAATACCCCTACCTGATCTCAGCCCACTTTGCAATTTTCTGAACTATACTATTCTGGGGGTTGTCTCTATTCTTTTACACACTACTCCTACATACTAACCTTTAATCCAACCCTGCCTTAGAATCTGACCTCCCACAGCCTCACAGCTTTCTAGATCCAACTATCAATCCTCTCGTCCACAATAAGAGTCTTACCCTCTTTCCATCCTTTCTAAAACATGGATAGTGGGGTGGAGGATGATGGTTAACACTATTAGGAGCCAAAGGATAACCCATCCCTTCTCTACTGGCTGCTAAGGTAAATATCATAGTACACTGCCTTGCTGTCTTAAACCATTTTGCCTTACTCCTCCAACTAATCACAAAAAAAAAAGAGTAGGGGGAAGCTGTGAACACCAGGATACACAAAGGAGATTGTACCACTGAATCTCACAAATATTCTACCAAAGAAGTTCACACCATAATTACAGGGAATCAGAACACATCAAATTAACAAACAAGAAGAAAAAAGAAGAAACACACGAACAATGAGAAAACAAAGAAACAACCCCCAACTGAAGGGAAATGAGGAAGCCTCAGGAAAAATGCTAAATGAAATAGAGGCAACTCAACTATCAGACAGTGAGTTCAAAACAATGATTACCAGGAAGTTCAAAGAACTCACATTGAGTTTTCAGAAATTAGAGGGAAACTACATCAATCTCACGGCAAACTATATAAACATGAAAAAGGAAATAGAAACTCTCAACAAAGGTCAAGAGGAAATGAAGAATGCCACGTCTGAACTGAGGAACACAGTAGAAGGAATGAAAAGCAGGTTTGATGAAGCAGAAGATTGGGTTAGCGAGCTAGAGGACAGAGTAGAAAACAACACCAGAAAGAGCAAGAAAAGGAAAAGAGGCTCAGAAAGAATGAAGAGGGATTAAGAGAAATGCAAGACAATATGAAACATAATAATATCTGTATAATAGGGATACCAGAAGGAGAAAAAGAAGAACAAGGGTTCGAAAACCTAGTCGAAAAAGTAATGAAGGAGAACTTCCCTAATTTGATGAGAGAAAAAGTCACACAAATCCAGGAAACACACAGAGTCCCAATCAAGAGGAACCCAAAGAGGTCCACCCCAAGGCACATCATAATTAAAATGGCAAAATTTCAAGACAAAGAGAGAATCTTAAAGGCAGCAAGGGAGAAAAAGGAAGTAACATAAAAGGGAGCCCCAATAAGGCTAACAGCTGACTTCTCAATGGAAACACTTCAAGCCAGAAGAGAATGGCAAGAAATACTCCAGGTAATGAGAACCAGAGGTCTCCAACCAAGGCTACTTTATCCAGCAAGGCTCTCAATCAAGATAGAGGGCCAAATAACAAGTTTCCCAGACAAAAGAAGTCTAAAAGAATACACCTCCACCAAACCAGCTCTGCAAGAGATTCTAAACGGACTGCTTTAAGGAAGGAAGGGAAAAAAGAGAGAGAGAGGAACACATGTACATAAAAGACAAAGAATAAGTACCTATCAATAACAACCTTAAACGTAAATGGATTAAGTGCTCCAATCAAAAGACATAGAATAGCTGAATGGATAAGAAAAAATGACCCACATATATGCTGTCTACAAGAGACCCACCTCAGGATAAAAGACCTACACAGGCTGAAAGTGAAGGGCTGGAAACAAATCTTCCAAGCAAATGGACAGGAAGCAAAAGCCAGGGTAGCAATACTCATATCAGACAAAATAGACTTCCAAAAAAGGTACATAAAGAGAGACCCAGAAGGTCACTTCATAATACTCAAGGAAAGAGTCCACCAAGAAGACATAAATATTGTAAATATATATGCACCCAACATAGGAGCACCAAAATACATAAAGAAAATCTTAGAGGACTTCAAGAAAGATATGGACAGCAACACAATTATAGTGGGAGATTTTAACACCTCACTATCAAAAATGGACAGATCTTCTAAACAAAATATCAACAAAGATATTGTGGCACTGAACAATACCCTTGAGGAAATGGACTTTACTGATATATACAGAGCCCTCCATCCAAAAGGAGCTAAATATACAGTCTTTTCAAATGTACACAGAACATTTTCAAAGATAGACCACATGATAGGACACAAAACAAGCCTCATGAATTCCAAGAAAATTGAAACCATACCAAGCATTTTCTCGGACCACAAGGGACTGAAGCTAGAAACCAACCCCAGAGAAAAAAACCCAAAACACTCAAAATCATGGAGATTGAATAGCATACTATTAAACAATGAATGGGTCAAGAATGATATTAGGGAAGAAATCAAAAGGTTTCTGGAAACAATTGAAAACCAACTCACAACAACCCAAAACTTACAGAACACAGCCAAGGTAGTCCTGAGAGGGAAGTACATAGTGATACAGGCCCACCTAAAAAAGTTAGAAACATTCCAAACAAACAACCTAACCCTATGTCTATAACAACTCGAGGAACAACAACAAAGACAGCCCAGAGCAAGCAGAAGGAAGGAAATAACCAAGATCCGAGCAGAATTAAATGACATAGAGACTAAAAGCACAATTCTAAGGAACAATGAATCCAAGAGCTGATTCTTTGAAAAGATAAACAAAATCGACAAGCCTTTAAGCAGACTCATCAAGAAAAAAAAGAGAGAAGACCCAAATAAACACAATCAGAAATGAAAGAGGAGAGATTACAACAGATACCACAGAAATACAACGGACTGTAAGAAATTACTGTGAAGAACTGTATGCCAAGAAATTGAAAACCTAGGTGAAATGGACAAATTTCTAGAAAATAGAATCTTCCATAAATGAATGAAGAAGAAGCAGAAAGCCTGAACAGACCAATAACAGCTAAAGAAACTAAAGCAATAATCAAAAAACTCCCAACATACAAAAGCCCTGGTCCAGATGGTTTCATAGGAGAATTCAACAAAGCATTTAGGGAAGAGCTAACCTCCCATCCTTCACAGGCTATTCCAAAAAATCCAGAATGACAGAAGACTCCCAAACTTTTTTTCTGAAGCCAGCACCATCCTAATCCCAAAACCAGATAAAGACACAACAAAGAAAGAAAACTTCAGGCCAATATCACTGGTGAACATTGACGCTAAAATCCTCAACAAAATAGTGGCAAACCGCATCCAACAATACATTAAAAAGATCATACACCATGACCAAGTGGGATTCATTCCAGGGATGCAAGATTGTTCAATATTCGCAAATCAGTAAATGTAATACATCACATAAACAAATCAAAGACAAAAATCATATGATCATATCAACAGATGCGGAAAAAGCATTTGATAAGGTACAGCACCCATTCATGGTAAAAACATTCGGCAAAGTGGGAATAGAGGGAGTATTCCTCAACATAATAAAAGCCATATATGAGAGACCTACAGCCAACATCATTCTCAATGGGCAAAAATTAAAATCTTTTCCACTAAGATCAAGAACAAGACAAGGCTGTCCACTTTTGCCACTTCTGTTCAATATAGTACTGGAAGTTTTAGCCACAGCGATCAGACAAGAAAAAGAAATAAAAGGCATCCAAATCGGAAAGGAGGAAACAAAACTGTCACTGTTTGCAGATGACATGATAGTATACATAGAAAATCCTACAGACTCCACCAAAAAACTGCTTGACCTAATAAATGAATTTGGCAAAACAGCGGGATACAAAGTCAATATCCAGAAATCAAAGGCATTTCTCTACACCATCAATGAAACAGCAGAAGCAGAGATCAAAGAAAAAATCCCATTTGAAAAAGCAAAATGAAAAATAAAGCATCTAGGAATAAACCTAACCAAAGAGGTAAAAGACCTGTATTCAGAAAACTACATAACACTCAGGAAAGAAATCAAGGAAGACACAAACAAATGGAAACATATACCGTGTTCATGGATTGGAAGAATTAATATCATCAAATGTCCATACTACCCAAAGCAATTTACACATTCAATGCAATTCCTATTAAAGTACCAATGGCTTATCACAGACATAGAACAAACACTTCAAAAATGTATATGGAATCATAAACAACCCTGAATAGCTGCTGCAATTTTTAGAAAGAAGAGTAAAGTAGGAAGGATCACAATACCCGACACTAAACTATACTACAAGTCCACTGTAATCAACACAGCCTGGTACTGGCATAAAAACAAGCACACATACCAATGGAACACAACAGAGAGCCCAGAAATAAACCCAAGTCTCTATGGTCAATTAATGTTTGACAAAGGAGGAAGCAACATAAAATGGAGTAAAAATAGCCTTTTCAACAAATGGTGTTGGGAGAACTGGATAGCCAGGTGCAAAAAAATGAAACTTGAACACCAACTTACACCTTATCCAAAAATACATTCAAGGTGGATAAAAGACTTAAATATAAAACGAGACAACATTAAAGTCCTAGAGGAGAACGTAGGTAGGAAAATCTCAGATATTTCACGAAGAAACATTTTTACTGACTTGTCCCCTAGAGCAAGGGACATAAAGGAAAGAATAAACAAATGGGACCTCATCAAAATTAAAAGCTTTTGCACAGCCAAAGAAAACAGTATCAAAATTAAAAGAGAACCAACTGTATGGGAAAACATATTTGCCAATGATACCTCAGACGAGGGTTTAATCTCCAAAATATATAAAGAACTTACACGACTGCACTCTAAGAAGCCAAGGAATCCAATTAAAAAGTGGGCAAAGGACTTGAACAGACACTTCTCCAAGGAGGACATACAGAAAATCCAAAGACACATGAAGTGATGCTCAATATCACTAGGTATCAGAGAGATGCAAATTAAAACCACAATGAGATACCACTTCACACCAGACAGAATGGCCATCATAAACAAAGCAACAAACAACAAGTGTTGGAGAGTTGTGGCGAAAAGGGGTCCCTAGTGCACTGTTGGTGGGACTGCAGACTGGTACAACTACTATGGAAAGCAGTATGGAACTTCCTCAGAAAACTAAAAATGGATCTGCCTTTTGACCCAGCAATTCCACTGCTGGGACGCTATCCTAAGAACACTAAAACACCAATCCAAAAGAACCTGTGCATCCCAATGTTCATAGCAGCACAATTTACAATAGCTAGATGCTGGAAGCAACCAAGATGCCCATCAGTAAATGAATGGATCAAAAAACTATGGTACATTTACACAATGGAATTCTATGCAGCAGAAAGAAAGAAGGAGCTCCTACCCTTTGCAACAGCATGGATGGAGCTGGAAAGCATTATGCTAAGCGAAACAAGCCAGGCAGTGAAAGGCAAAGACCATATGATCTCACCTTTAACAGGAACCTAAACAACAAAACAAAGAAGCAAGCAAAATATAACCAAAGACACTGAAATAGAGGACAGGCTGACAGTGACTACAAAGAAGAGTAAAGGGAATTTCAGGGGATATTGGGAAGGGTTCACTGGAACAAACTTAAAGGACAAATGTCAAAAACTGGGGGGAGGGTGGTAGTAGGAGGGAGGTGGGGAGGGGTGGGAGGGGGGGCTGGACTGGGAGTAGAGGGGAGAAAACTGTATTTGAACAGTGATTAAAATAAAATTTTAAAAAAAAGAAAAAAGAAAAAAAGAAAGGAAAGAGGGAGAGAAACATCAATGGGAGAGAGGCTGCCCAACTGGTGATTGAACCCACAACATCACAACATTTTGGTGTACGGATGACGCTCCACCCAACTGAGCCACACCAGCCCAGGCCCACTTGGTAATAGTTTGTGAGTATGCCGTGAGGTAAGGAATAAAATGATCATTTTACAGATAAGGGAGCTGACACACCAAGCAGTTATGTAATTTATCCATGGCTGTAGAGCTAGTCAGTTGTGTAGTGCAGAATTTGGACTCCATTAACCTCGAATTCCAGAGCCCGCTCCCAGCCATTACTTGCTATCAGAATTCTTGGGTCTACCTCCTGGTCAGTCAACAATGCCCTTCTCTCTGAGCCTTGGTTGCCTCATGTTTAAAAATCTGGGTTTGGGGTGCATGACCTTTAAGGTCCTTCCAGCTTTACTTTGCTGTCAGCTTAAGACTGCCCAATGCCGCCCTGGCTGGTGTGGCTGAATGGTTGAGTGCTGGCCTGTGAATCAAAGGGTCACTGGTTTGATTTTCAGTCTAGGGCACATGTCTGAGTTGCAGGCCAGGTCCCAGTGGGGGGCATGTGAGAAGCAACCACACATTGATGTTTCTCTCCTTCTGTTTCCCTTTCCTTTCCCCTCTCAAAAAATAAAAAATAGAGTAAATAAAATCTTAAAAAAAAAAAAAAGAAAGAAAGAAAACAGTCAACCAGAACAACCAGACCAGTAAAGGTGGAGATGGAAAAAACCCACAGCAAGGTGGCGCAGACCATGCAGGCAGGGCTGGCTGAATGGGAAACTGAGACTCAGAGCTGACCGTGGACTATGGCAGTTGCTACAGTGCAAGAAAATCCCAGTCTCATTGGAAAGTGGGACTAAAGATGAGCAAGGGAGTTGCACTGTTCCCTCTCTGGCCCCTGCCCCACAGATAGTGACACACTGCAGGAAGGAGGGTTGCCCTGCCTGGGTGAATACCTAAGGCCCTGCCCCCTTACAACTCAACAGGAACACTGAGACAAAGAAATAGGGCCCAAATGAAAGAACAGAACAAAAATTCAGAAAGAGAGTAAGCAATGAGGAGATAGCCAACCTATCTGACGGAGAATTTAAAACCCTGGGAATCAAAATGCTCACAGAACTGACTGAGCTTGGTCGAAAAATGAGAAAACAAATGAAAAATACCCAAAATGAAATAAAGCAAAACATTCAGGGAATCAACAGTGACAGGAAGGAAACCAGGACTCAAAGCAATGATTTGGAACAAAAGGAAGAAATAAACATCCAACTGGAACAAAATGAAGAAACAAGAATTCAAAAAAATGAAGAGAGACTTAGGAACCTCTGGGACAACTTAAAATGTTCCAATATCCGAATTATAGGGGTGCCAGGAGGAGAAGAATGAGAACAAAAAATTGAAAACTTATTTGAACAAATAATGAAGGAAAACTTCCCCCAATCTGGCAGGAAATAGACTTCCAGGAAGTCCAGGAAGCTCAGAGAGTCCCAAAGAAGTTGGACCCAAGAGGAACACACCAAGGCACATCATCATTAACTTACCCAAGATTAAAGATAAAGAGAGAATCTTAAAAGCAGCAAGAGAAAAGAAGACAGTTACCTACAGAGGAGTGCCCATAAGACTACCAGCTGATTTCTCAAGAGAAATCTTGCAGGCAAGAAGGGGCTGTAAAGAAGTATTCAGAGTCATGAAAGGCAAAAATCTACATCCAAGATTACTCCATACAGCAAAGCTATCATTTAGAATGGAAGGGCAGATAAAGTGCTTCCCAGATAAGTTCAAGTCCAAGAAGTTCACCATCACCAAGCCCTTATTATATGAAATGTTAAAGGGACTTATCTAAGAAAAAGAAAATCAAAACTATGAACAGTAAAATGACAACAGACTCACAATTATCAACAACTGAACCTAAATAAATAAATAAATAAATAAGCAACCTAAGCAAACAACTGGAACAGGAACAGAATTACAAAAATGGAGATCACATGGAAGGTTATTGGAGGGCAGGGAAGAATGGGGGTAAAAGGTACAGGGAATAAGAAGCATAATTGGTAGGCACAAACTAGACAGGGAGGTTCAGAATAGTATAGGAAATGGAGAAGCCAAAGAATTTACATGTACAACCCATGGGCATGAACTAAGGTGGGGCTTGAGGGAGGGGCAGTGAAGGGTGGGGAGGGATAAAGGGGAGAAAAAATGGGACAACTGTAATAGCATAGTCAGTAAAATACAAAGAAAAGAAAAATTCCCCAGATGCCTCAAAACTAAACAACATATTATTTAATATCCAGGGTCAAAGAGGGAATCACAAGGGAAAGTAAAACCAATCAAAATTTGTGGGCTGCAAATAAAGCAGTGCTTAGAGGGAATTTGTGGCATTAAGTACTTACATTGGAAAAAATGGTCTCAAATAATGAGATAGGCTACAAGCTTAAAAAGTAGGAAGAAAGGGGAAATTTAACCCTAAGGAAGCAGATGAAACAAAGTGAGATCAAAGCAGAAATCAATGAAATAGAAAAGCAAAACATAATAGAGAAAAATCAATGAAACTAAAAGCTTGTTCTCTGAGAGGATCAGTAATATGAATACATCTCTAGCAAATGATCAGTAAAAACATACAATCTACTGAAGTTCACTCAAAAAAAATAGATAACTTGAATAACCCTATAGAAATGAAAAAATTGAACTCATAGTTAAAATTCTTTCCAACAAAGAAAACTCCAGGCCTAATGGCTTCCCTTGAAGAATTCTACCAAGCATTTAAGAGAAAAAGAATATCAATTCTACACAAACTCTCCCACCACATAGAAAAGGAGAGAACACTTTTCAACTTATTTTATGATGCCAACATTACACTGATGCCAAAACCAGACAAAGACATTATAAGAAAACAACATCTCTTAGGAACACAGATGCAAATTCCTCAACAAAATATTAGCAAATTGAATTGAGGTATATATAAAACGGATAATACATCACCACCAAGGAAGGTTTATATTGAAAATGCAAAGCAATGTAATTCACCATATAAAGAAAAATGTACTGTGTAACCCTATTCACACCCTGCATAATTATCTGCTTATTCTGTGAAGCCAATTTTTGCCAATTCATGAGACAAAATTGGACACTTAATGGTGTACTCAATGATAGGCTACTCCTTTGATCTAATTTTATTAATAGTAACCATCATTTACTTTCCAAATGCAAAATATTATACACAACACTTTAAATGTACTACCTTGCTCCTGACACACCTTAGGGCCTTTACACCTGCTACTCTACCCAATGTTCTTCCCACATCCAGCTTATCTTGATCATTCAGCCTGCATTTCTTTTTTTTTTATTATTTTTTTTATTTTAATCATTGTTCTAGTACAGTTTTCTCCCCCCTACTCCCATTCCAGCCCACCCACCCAACCCTCCCCCCTTCCCCCCGTTACCCCCCACCCCTAGTTTTTGTCCATGTGTCCTCCAAATTTGTTCCTGTAAACCCTACCCATTCCCCCCTGAAATTCCCTCTTCTCTCCCCTCTGGCCACTGTCAGACTATCCCCTATTTCAGTGTCTTTGGTTATATTTTGCTAGTTTTTTTTGTTTTGTTGTTTAGATTCCTGTTAAAGGTGATATCATGTGGTATTTGTCTTTCACTGCCTGGCTTGTTTCGCTTAGCATAATGCTTTCCAGCTCCATCCATGCTGTTGCAAAGGGTAGGAGCTCCTTCTTTCTTTCTGCTGCATAGAATTCCATTGTGTAAATGTACCATAGTTTTTTGATCCATTCATTTACTGATGGGCATCTTGGTTGCTTCCAGCATCTAGCTATTGTAAACTGTGCTATGAACATTGGGATGCACAGGTTCTTTTGGATTGGTGTTTTAGTGTTCTTAGGATAGCGTCCCAGCAATGGAATTGCCGGGTCAAAAGGCAGATCCATTTTTAGTTTTCTGAGGAAGTTCCAAACTGCTTTCCATAGTGGTTGTACCAGTCTGCAGTCCCACCAACAGTGCACTAGAGTCCCCTTTACTCTACAACCTCTCCAACACTTGTTGTTTGTTGCTTTGTTTCTGATGGCCACTCTGACTGGTGTGAAGTGGTATCTCATTTTGGTTTTAATTTGCATCTCTGATAGCTAGCGATATTGAACTTCATTTCATGTGTCTCTGGATCCTCTGTATGTCCTCCTTGGAGAAGTGTCTGTTCAAGTCCTTTCCCATTTTTTAATTGGGGTGCTTGTCTTCTTAGAGTGGAGTCGTGTAAGTTCTTTATATATTTTGGAGATTAAACCCTTGTCTGAGGTATCATTGGCAAATATGTTTTCCCATACAGTTGGTTCTCTTTTTATTTTGATACTGTTTTCCTTAGCTGTGCAAAAGCTTTTAATTTTGATGAGGTCCCATTTGTTTATTCTTTCCTTTATGTCCCTTGCTCTAGGAGACAAGTCAGTAAAAAAGTTTCTGCGTGAAATATCTGAGATTTTCCTACCTACGTTCTCTTCTAGGACTTTAATGGTGTCACGCTTTATATTTAAGTCTTTTATCCACCTAGAATCTATTTTTGTATAAGGTGTAAGTTAGTCCTCAAGTTTCATTTTTTTGCACGTAGCTGTCCAGTTCTCCCAACACCATTTGTTGAAGAGGCTATTTTTATTCCACTTTATGTTGCTGCTTCCTTTGTCAAATATTAATTGACCGTAGAGGCTTGGGTTTATTTCTGGGCTCTCTGTTCTGTTCCATTGGTCCATGTGCCTGTTTTTATGCCAGTACCAGTCAGCCTGCATTTCTAATAGCATCTGAGAGTGGCTTTCTTCATCACTACTGCTCTGGAGCACTGATGATGCTTTATTTCAAAGCATTTTTCACTACTTGAAATTATTCTGTTAACTTTTTTGTCTATCTCCCTCATCATAATGTAAACTCAGAAAATAGGGTCCTTCGTCTTGCTCACTGCTATATTCCCATACCCAGAACAGAACCTGGCACATAGTAGTGTTTTAATAAGTGTTTGGTGAACAAATAAATGACATGAGGTACACACTACTTCTCCAAATTTATATATATGAAAAAATTGCAAATCAAAGAGTAAGTTACATGTCCATGATCACAAAACGTCTTAGCCTGGGTTGCACTGAAATGAAAAGGTAAAACACAGGCTTGGAGACAAGTAGTTTATTTTTTAATGTGATCCTAGGGAGCAGAAGTGAAGGTAACAGGGAGTGCAACAGAGCAGAAAAGTCAATACAAGGATTCATTATCAGTTGGCCACCGCTAAGAGTGATAGATGTTTCTTGTGACAAGTGCTTGATCCCACAGGATTTTCTGAGAGGCTTGCAAATGTATCCTCAAAACTACTACCCAGGGAAGAAACAGGAAAGCAATTTGATCCATCATCCCTCAGTTATCTAGACTGGCCACACAAAAGAAGTCCAATGGGAGGAACAGAGATACAAGCTTTACCAAACCAGACCAGTTTATACCAAACAAGACTGTAGAAACAGATGGAATAAAAGGTGAGGCTGAGCACACCAAAATGCTATATAAAATAATGGTAAGAAAAAGGCAGAACCAACTTCAAACCCTGAAAATCTGACCATGCATAAAACTGTTTCTTATGCTGCACTGCCATAGATCTCCATGGTGCAAAGGGATTTTCACCTGTATGGTGGATTTTGGGTAAAAGACATATATAATCACAAACAGCATAACAGAAATCAAAGTGGTGCTCTGTGCAACAAAAATAAATGTAACAGTGAGTGGGGATAGAAGAATAAATGTAATTATGTGGTCTTAGGAGGGTGCTACACAGAGTGGTATTTATTAAAGGCTGAACTAATCAAAGGTTTAAAAATATAAATACAAACCCTCTACTCAAAAAATATATACATCTAGGAATTCATACCGAAGTAATTATCATGGATGTGCATAAAATTTTTACCACAAAGATACTCACCATAGCATTATTTATGATAAGAAAAAGATCAGAAAAAACATGACCGTCCAATAGGAAAATAGGTAAATTATGTTTAATCCATAAAATAAAAGATGCAATTTTAAGAAGTAGTTTGTAGAAATATATTTCATGCCTTTGAAAGACATTTCTAAATAGTAAGTGCAAAATATTTCTATATATAAATAAGTATTCTAGTAAACCAGTGATTTTCAACATTTTTCATCTCATGGCACACATAAACTAATTACTAAAATATTTTTAAAAGATTTTATTTATTTATTTTTAGAGAGGGAAGGGAGGGAGATAGAGAGAAACATCAATGTGAGGTTGCTGGGGGTTATGGCCTGCAACCCAGGCATGTACCCTGACTGAGAATCGAACCTGTGCACACTTTGGTTCGCAGCCCGCACTTATTTATTTACTTTTTGAGAGAGGGGGAGGGAGAATGAGAGGGAGAGATAAATCTATCAGTTCCCTCTTGCATGTGCATGTCCCCAAATGAGGACCCAGCCTGCAACTCAGGCATGTGCCCTGACTAGGAATTGAACCAGCGACCTTTTGGTTTGCAGGCTGGGCTCAATCCACTGAGCCATACCAGCCAGGACTAATTACTAAAATTTTGCAGCACATCAAAAAATGTATTTTTTGCCTATCTGACAAAAATAAGTGTAATTTTGATGGCTATTGTTATGCTGGCTGTTGTAATTTTTTCATTTGACAATCTAAAAGAGGTCAATGACCCTGACTATAAACAGTCAAGTGTCACATGTTTTAAAAATTCTTGCAGTACACCAGTTAAAAACTGATATAGTAAATAAGTAGGTATAATGTTACATAATACTTTTTAAAGAACAGTGCATAAATTCTTAGGTTTTTTTACACATTTAACAAAATATTAACTAATAATTTCTTAATGATCTGTTCATGAAAGATTTTAATTTTTGTAAAAACCTTCTATAAAAATTTTAAAAATTTTGGTTAATTAGTTACTAACTTAGTAAAAAGTTTCACTAAATCCTCATGCACTGAAATAAGGCAAGTCACTAGCAATCTTCTGGCCTGTGAGTGGAACCAGGAAGTGGTTCATACAGGTAGAACCCAAGCAGAGATCAAATAAGAGGTTAAGAAAAAGTCATTTGTTTGAAACAGGTCCTTCTACCTTAGAAAATAGGGATATTACATTTTTTACAATAACAGACTGTACATTAAAGTAAAAATGCAAAACACCTATGGCAAAGATAACATAAAACACCAGAATTTAACATGTTTCCTTTTGGGTGATTCTCCTCTTGGGTATGACAGAAGTACACAGCCATCTCTGTGGCAATGAATAACCATCAGGCTTTGGTGATTGTGTATTATCCTAAAATAATTATTATAGTATATGTTGATTACTTTAAGCCATGTCCTGTGCTAAAAAAGCACTTTCTGCATAATACCATCTCAGTGAATACTTACAATAACCCTGAACCAGCAATCTGCATGTTCTAGGTAGGGGGAAAAAAAGGCTAAGAGTGGTTAAATAACTTGCCCAAGCTCACTGCTAGTTGGTATGAGGGCTGAGGTTTGAACCAATTGTACCTTATTCTAAAGCAAAATGTTTTTATAATATAGAAGAAGGAAATATGATATCCTTATATCATGGTCCATTCTAAAGGGGTTTTCACTATTATTTTTAGCACTTCACATATATCTTTTTGCTTCCTCAAAAAAACTAAAGACAGAATTACCACATGACCCAGCAAAGCCTAGTTATATACCCAAGAAAACTATAAAACAGATGTTCAAACAAACACCTGATAATTCACAGCAGCATTATCATAATAGCCAAAAGGTGGAAACAACCCAAATATCCATCAACAGATGAGTAAAAAAATATGATATATCGACACAATAGAATATTATTAAGCCATAAAAGAAATGAAGTACTGATACATGCTACAATATAGATGAGCTTCAAATACACTGCAGGGTACTTCCGGCCAAGATGGAGGCATAGGCAGATATACTTTGCCTCCTCATATAACCAAAAGAAGGACAACAACAAATTTAAAAACAAAAAATAACCATAACTGCCAGAAAATCGAATAATATAGAAGTCCAACAAACAGGGAGTTAAAGAAGAAACATTCATTCAGACTAGTACTAGGGGTGGAGACAGGCAGACGAGATAGAAAGGACATAAGGCAAAGCTGCGGCTGGAGGACCAGGGCAGGAGAGGCAGCAGCTGGTATACTGGGTGGTTCCACATTTCTGTGCAGATAAACCAAGAACAAAGCGAGACAGATCACACAACCCAAAGTTCCAGCTCGGGGAAATAAAGTCTCAAAAATTCTGGCTGAAAAAAACTGTGGGGTTGAGGCAGATGGAGAAACTCACAGCCTCACAGGAGACTTCACTGGAGAGGCCCACAGGGTCCTAGAATGTACACAAACTCACCCACATGGGAATCAGCATCAGAAGGGCCCGATTTGCTTGTGGGTAGCAGGGAAAGTGACTGAAAGCCAGCTGAGAGCTGAGCAAGTGGCACTGTTCCCTCTTGGACCCCTCCCCCACATACAGCACCACAATGCAGCCAGATGGTTGCCCTGCCCTGGTGAATACCTAAGGCTCCACCTCTTGGTATGTAACAGGTGCACCATGAGGCAAAAAAATATGGCCCAAATGAAAGAACAGATCAAAGCTTCAGAAAAACATACAACCCAGCAATGAAGAGATAGCCAACCTATCAGATGCACAGTTCAAAACACTGGTAATCAGGACGCTCACAGAAATGGTAGAGTATGGTTGCAAAATAGAAAAAAAAGTGAAGGCTATGAAAAGTGAAATAAAGGAAAATGTACAGGGAACGAACAGTGAAGGGGAGGAAACTGGGACTGAAATCAACCATTTGGAGCAGAAGGAAGAAACATTCAACCAGAACAGAATGAAGAAGCAAGAATTTAAAAAAAACGAGGAGAGGCTCAGGAACCTCTGGGACACCTTTAAACATTCCAACACCCGAATCACAGGGATGCTAGAAGGAGAAGAGGAAGAGCAAGAAGTGGAAAGCTTATTTGAACAAAATAATGAAGGAGAACTTCCATAATCTGGCAAAGGAAATAGACTTCCAGGAAGTCCAGGAAGCTCAGAGAGTCCCAAGAAGTTGGACCCAAGAAAGCACCCACCAAGGCACATCATAATTACATTAGCTAAGATCAAAGATAAGGAGAGAATCTTAAAAGCAGCAATAGAGAAGGATACAGTAACCTACAAAGGAGTGCCCATAAGACTATCAGCTGATTTCTCAAAGAAACCTTACAGGCAAGAAGGGGCTGGAAAGAAGTATTCAAAGTCATGAAAGGTGAGGACCTACATCCCAGATGACTCTATCCAGCAAAGCTGTCATTTAGAATGGAAGGGCAAATAAAGTGCTTCCCAGATAAGGCGAAATTAACAGAGTTCATCATCACCAAGCCCTTATTATATAAAATGGTAAAGGGACTTACCTAAGAAAAATAAGACAAAAAATATGAACCATAAAATGACAACAAACTCACAACTCCGCAAATGAACCTTAAAAAAAAAAAAAGGAGCTGAGCAAACAACTAGAACAGGAACAGAATCACAGAAATGGAGAACACATGGAGGGTTAGCAGTGGGGAGGGGAAGTGGGAGAATGGGGGAAAAGGTACAGGGAATAAGAAGCATAAATGGTAGGTAGAAAATAGACAGGGGGAGGTTAAGAATAGTATGGGAAATGGAGAAGCCAAAGAACTTATTTTTGTGACCCATGGACATGAACTAAGATGGTGGTAGGGGTGGTACAAGGTGGATGGCAATAAAGGGGAGAAAAAAATGGGACAACTGTAATAGCATAATCAACAAAATATATTAAAAAATAAAAATAACACGCAAAATGAAAGAAACCAGACACAAAAAGCCACATATTGTACGATTCCATTTACATGAAATGTCTAGATTAGTGGTTGTCAGCATGAACTAAGAGGAAGGGAAAGCCAGCTATAGTTTAAAGAGTTCTAAGTTTCTTTCTGGCTGATAAAAATGTTCTGGAAGTACACAGTGGTTGGTGATGATTGCACAACAATATGAATACTGTAAGTCAATAGTGTACACTTTAAAAATGGACAAAATGGTAAATTTTATGTTACATGAATTTTACTTTAATAAAAATATGCATTTTTCATGTAATGAAGACACTAACCACAGGTCTTGCAAAGCTTTGGCATGTGGGCTGTTAAAGAAGCATCGCAGCTAAAGACAGAAGTAGGAGGTGGGGATGGTGGAAAGAAAAAGGCAGCAAACCCAGCAACTCTGCCTGTCCCCACAAGTCAGCCATGTAAACATATACTCATCAAAAACCCCAGTGTGGTTCACACCACTGAGGGGAGGAGCCACCATATCCTACCATACTGGTTTTCCTATTTATGACTACTAAACTACTTGGTAAACTTCTCAGGGTTCCCCCAAAAATAGGATGATTTGGTGTCTCGTGAAGTAATTTCCCTACAGTTTTTCATCAGAAAGGAGCTAGGCCAAAAATAAGAGTGGAAGTCCACAAAAGTGCAATGACCCATGCATTTGCAAAAGATACCTCCTGTTTCCACCATGATTTATTCTTCAGGCCTATTACCATCCTAGAAGAAAAGTTAATAAAACCTATCCTCATTGAGCAAGTAAGGGAGGATAGAGTGACTTCTGGTGATCATCTCAACAAAGATTTTCATAAAAGTACCCAGAAATTAAAAGGTCACAAGTTTGTTTTTTTGTCACACTCATTTCCCTACAATATTTAGAAGGAAAATGCTCTAAGCCATCCACGAATCCACTCCTGTTCCTAACATACTGGGGAGAATTCAATGACACTGGGCACCTGCCACACTGATGGCTCCTCACACAAGTTACCAAACAATTGGACAGAGTGCTTGCCTTGTGAGGGCAATCAATAAACACTAGTTACCAGACCAATGCTTGTAAAATTTATCAGGAAAATGAACAAAAGAAAAGGCTAAGAAGTTTCCAGAAGAGAACAAAAACAACAACAGAAAGGGATGAAGGAGAAGGACTTGCCATCTAGATACAAAAAAATCAACTCTACACCTACTATTTAGACAGTGTGAATTTGCAGGGGGTGGGGAAGAATGAGCAATTTAAAACTGTAAAATAAGTTCTAAAATAGAGCCTAACACAAAGGCTTGTGTGCCACAGAAAAATGTGTCAAATCTGCAAATAATCAATAATGCTTAGGCACCTATACTTTTCTTTTGGTCCTGCCACTATGCTAGACTTCAGTTTATTCTTCTTAGAAAGACTTTCTTTATATAAATATTAAGCCCTTCATTTAGAAGAAAAAGCAGTAATTGTTAAACATGTTAATTAGATAAGGGATATAATTATAATGAAATAATAATTTTAAAAGCCAAAAGGAGAAAATTATAAATGTTACACATAAATGCAGGATAAATTATTCGACAGTAGAAACAACAGCTCTGAAAAGGTGTATTAGGAAGCTTCTGCATAATTCTGGACCCATGTGATAAACTACAAGAGAGAAAAAAATACCCTAATTTTAAAAAGGAAAAATGTGTGGTTATTAGCAAGAAAAGCTACTGTAAATACAAGGGCCTAAATGGGTTAGGCAGGTATCAGTGAAACAGGGAAAGTAGACGGCAAAAAGTTCATGATCAGTAGATTTTTTTGGTCACCTAACAATTCAGCCCTGGTGTCACCAGATAGTCACTTCAAGAGATAAGAGAAATCTGAATTTCTGTCTGAAATACTCCAATTTTAAAATGTTAGAAGGTAACTCTCCTCCTGTCCCGCAACACTCACTACCAACACATATCTCAAACAGAACACATCTGTGTGTGGCCTGTCAGTTTTCAAAGTCTGGCTTAGGGAATCATCACTGAGGTGACTATCTATTAGAGCAATGGTAATTTAAGACAGGGCTAAGAGTTATAAGGCCAAGCATGATGAAATGCTGTTGGTAACAGCTTCATGAGAAGCCAGGAATGGTTTTATACAGCCCATGAATCTCGAATCAACCCAAACAGGCTGACAAGGGTACTATAGCTACAAAAACATCCACTAAAACATCTCAGAAAATAGGAAAGGGCATTATGAGTTTAGCAGATATAAAGTAGAAATCCTAGTCAGATTTTAAAGCTTTGATGAACTAAGGAAACTCTTGCACTCCTGTCTGTGGAAAAGCATAAGAAAACCAAGCTTAAGATCCATTAGACTTGCACAGGGCCTTTCAGCACCTAATATGTTTGTGAGTAGAGGTGCTACTAAACATCTCTAACCACCAGTGCTCAGATTGCTTGACCAATGGAAAGAAAAAGTCTCAAACTCTAAACACTAAAATTAATTCTGAAAGGATTAAAGAATCAAATAGAAGCAATGAAACCAAAAAGATAGCTAGATAAAATTCCAGTTCATGACAACAGACGCATACCCCTATCCACTTTTCCTCCCTTCCAAAGTCATACTGAAATAAAAGAACCCTCAAAACACCAGGGAAATGTTTGCTGGCAAATGAGTCCAGGGAACTAATCAATAAATACCAAGACCTGGGGAGGAACATGAGCAATTGGAATTACTCATCAGTATTTCTCAAACTTCGGTCATTCCCATTGTAGCACCACCATTTTTGCTATGTCCCAGTATTACCTATCCTATTATTTAATAGTTTTCTTAAATCACCTTACTATGATTTAGTTAAATAAACATATTTTAAAGCGAACTTTATAGCACTACAATAACTGGAATTTGAGTGTCACTTTATCATCAGTAGGTGGTAACTATAAAAATAAACACACTTTATTAAATTCTACTAACATCGTTGCTGACAGAAAAATCTGGGCCTGCCTACTGTTCTCTTTGTTACAATAGGAAACTAGCTGCTATTAGGGAGGTACTTCAGACTAGTACCAAATTGAGACTTTCTCTTTAATATAATCAGAATTTAAAAAAAAAAACTGAAAATAGAGTCATCTTACTTTTGTTTCAATGACATTTAATGTTAGGCCCACATCCTGTTCAAATCACTCCCAGTAGTATGAGTGTCACAGGTCCAGGAGCACATGCAACAGCTGGGCCAGTCAGGCCTTCCACAAAATCCTGCCAGACACAATCTCACATTCTTTCTCACAAAGCTATTCATTCAACCATCCCAGATGAAAAAAAGACTTGGTCCCTAAAATAAAATCCAAGAAATGCTCACCACATAAAGGGGACAATCTACTTAGGGAGAACATGAAGAGTGTCAGGGGTCTGAGAAAAAATAAAAAGAGCTTGGGGAAACTTTAAACTTCCAAAGAAGATGACAGTTTGGGTAACACAGATTACAAAAACAGCTAAGCCCGTCAAACTTTACCACTGCAGGGGATTTTCACCTTCCCTTACCTATTACCTTTTTTCTACCTCTGCACCCTATATGGAAACAAGCTATTCACATGTCTGCAAACTTGAAAAGAACCTATAGTCAGCCCAGCCTTTTTAGGTATGGGACTCTCTGACAAAGACCTACCCACAAATAAAAAGGAAACCCACACCAGCTATTTGCAAATCTATTCTTTTGCTATGTACAAGAATGGCCAAGCAAGCATCCAGAAAGCTCACTACCGATGTCCTCTACATGAAAAAGTTTACTCCAGAAGGATGCCCCAGAAAAACACAAAGCATCCAAAAAGAAAATGATGTAAGGTTCAAGAAAGAGCAGTAATTGAGTGTAACTTAAAGTAGTGAAGAAGTATCAAAAGAAATTGAGAAATGCCTGAAACAGCACAGGTTTTCTGACCTAGGGCTCTATTTCCTTCTAGGTCTCCAATCACACACTTTGGTTCTACAATAAATATACCATCATAATAATCTAAATATAGCTATTATTTTGATTTTCTATATAAAATCAACCTATGACCAAAGCATGGAAGGCTAAATACCATTAAAGACTATAAATACACACTGCATATATGCAAATTCCTTATCTAATCTAGAAATAGAACCTATAGTTGACAAATCAATAGAGGTGAAAAAACATCATTTTAAACTTATAATAGTATTTTTCCTTCTTGCCTGCTTGAAGATTGGCCACCATCATGTACAACACAGTAACTATGGTGACCAGGATGTTCATGATCATCAGTCTAGTTTTTGGGGACTACTTTTTGAGACTACTCAGACAGAAATTTGGGAAAAACTAACCAAAATGTGTAAAATCACACCAGATGTCATCCTTGTGTTTGGATTCAGAACCTATTTTGGTGGTAGTGATTTATGATTCCTTGGATTACGCAAAAAAAAAAAATGAACCCAAACATAGCTTTATGACATAGCCTGCATGAGAAGAAGCCCTGAAGAAAACAGGGAAAGGCAAACAAGAACAAAATGAGGAAGTCAGGGGCACTGCAAAGGCCAATGCTGGTGCTGTCAAAAAGCAAATTGGACATTGGACAACAGGAATAAAGATTTTCCAGCTACTTTAAAAAAAAAAAGCTCTAATAGTAGAAGAAGCAAAGAAAAAGTAACTTACAAGTAGTTAATCCAAGTAAGGAGAATTCACATTATATCTTCATGTTAATTTTTACCATATGTATATACTATCCTTATATTACACACACACACACACACACACAACACACACACCAGGATTCATAGGGGAAAAAATCTATTGAGAATATCTTCCAAACTGTTGCTGGGATTGAGGAAAAGTGAGAGAATTTCACATTTCACTTTCTCTTCTGGGTTGCTTTAATTTGTACCAGCAGTATATTATTATCTTCATAATTACAAAAAAAGATACAAAAAGTGTTATTTAACAGATCTCAGAAGGCCCAGAACTTAATAAAGAATGAAATTGGCCAAATAAAATTTATGAGCTAAATCCTTTTATTTTAATGACTTATTTATAAATAAAACACTTTATATAAAATTTCATAAATAAAATTAGAGACAAGTGGCTAAAATATTAGTAATATACACCAACACTGAAGCTAATACCCTTAACAAGCCTTTACAAATCAATTTTTTAAAAAAACCACTAATAATCCAATAGAAAAAATGGCAAAGAACATAAATGGTCAAATCAGTTTAAAAGACATATTAAAGTGGCCAATAAATATGAAAGAGGAAAAAAAGTACACTTTTCCAGGTATTCAAAGAAATACTGATTAAGACAACAGGCAATGTCATTTTTAAATTTCTCAAGTGGCAAAAACTACTTTAAATATCACACTCAATTGTTATAAGTTTGAGGAAGATATGCTTCCAAGCTGCTGAAAAACGTCAAGTAATACATCCTTTCTGAAAGGATTTGGCAGTACTGATGAAGACCTTTAAAATGTCCCTCTTCTTTGACCCTGTGATTCTACACTTGTGATTATTTCTTTAGGATTTAGTCAAAGATGGGATCAATAATTTAGAAATATGTTCACCATGATACTGTTTAAATGGGAAAATAATGGGGAAAAACATAATTTAGTATGAACATTTTATAACCCTTCAAAGTCATGCTACTGTATCTGAGACAATGTTGGGGAGCACAACAAAATGTATATTTGAATGCCATTCTGTGTAAAAAAACCACGTACACCTACATGTACATATGGATATGTATGTATCTAAAGAGAAAGACTGCATAGATTAGCACTTACATGGAAAAGTCAAAAAGAATAAGCACTAAACTATCAGTGATAGTTATTTATGGAATTATACTCCTTTCTACATTATGTATTTGTGTAATTTATTAATTTCTTGGAAGCAAGCATATTTCAGTTTTATAATAGGAAAAACAAAAACAATGTTAAGAGTCAACTTTGAACATTACTAATGACACAAGGCAAATTCATTTAAGAAGGTTAAGTAAAAAAACAGAATATGAAACTGTATACAGGCCCAATTTTGCTTTTAAAAATGTTTATATACATCCACATGGGGAAAATTTCACAACACAAATATGTAAACAGGGATGAAGTCTGGGCAGCAGTGAAAAAAAATTTTATATTTTTCCTTACTTTTATTTCCCAAGTTTTCTACAGTGAAAATAATCCCCAATAAGTCTTAGAAACAGAATTTAAAGTTAAATTACTCTGTTGCAGGGCTGCTAAGGGTCTTGGAAGTACTAATTTATATTGTCAATCTTTAAAAACCAAAATGGCTGAAAACATTAGGGATATACTGTGTTGGCTCCAGAACTCTTCCCAAATATCAATACAGTATATTATCTGCAATTGCATTTTCCTTGGTTTCAGTTACCCATGGTCAACCATGGTCCAAAAATATTAAATAACAAATTCAGAAGTAAGTAAGTTTTAAATTGTGTGCCATTTTAAGTAGCATGACGACACCTCATGTGTCCTGCTCCTTCCTCTCAGGAACGTGACTCCTCCCTTTGTCCAGCATCTCCAGGCGGTATACACTCACCTAACTATTACACACTTAGTCGCCATCTTGGTTATGCCATTGACTGCGGCAGTATCACAGTGCTTCTATTCAAATAACCCTTATTTTACTTCATAATGACCCCAAACCACAGTAGTGCTGCTGGTAGTTCAAAAATGCAAAAGAGAAGCCATAAAGTGCTACATTTAAGTGAACAGGTGAAAGTTCTAGACTTAATAAAGAAAGAAAAATAATTACTTGCTGAGATCATCCAGTGTAAGAATAAAATTCATCTGTGAAATTGTGTAATTTATAAATTAAACTGTATCAAAGGTATATATAGGTAAACAAACATAGTACATACAGGGTTCAGTGCTATCCATGGTTTAAAAAGTCATCCACTGAGGGGGTCTTCACACAGTATGGTCTGTGGATATGGGAGCTACTGTACTGTATACTTTTTCCACTGTGTCATACTACATTCAAAGGACTAAAGTGATACAAGGCCACTGTAACCAAAACAGTCTGGTACTAGCCAAAGAACAGACACATAGATCAATGAAACAGAAGAGAGCACCCAGAAACAAACCCATTTCTTTTTCGTCAACTAATATTTGACAAAGGGGAACAAACATACAATGGAGTAAACAGTCTCTCTTCAATAGTTGTGGTGGGGAAACCAGACTGGTACATGCAAAAAAAATGAAACTAGATAACCAACTTATACCATACACCAGAATAAACTCAAAATGGATTTAAAAAAAAAAAACTTAAATATAAGTCAGGATACCATAAAATCCTAGGGGAAAACATAAGCAGTAAAATTTGAGATATCTCGCAGAGCAATATTTTTGCAGATACAAGTCCTAGGGCAATGGAAATGAAGGAAAAAATAAACAAATGGGACTGCATCAAATTAAAAAGTTTCTACACAGCTAAAGAAACCATCAAAATGAAAAGGGAACCGACTGTATGGGAGAACACATTTGCCAATAACACAACAGACAAGGGTTTAATCTCCAAAATATATAAAGAACTCATACAATTCAACACCAGGAAGACTATCCAATTAAAAAATGGGCAAAGGACCTGAACAGACACTTCCCCAAGGAGAACGTTCCGATGGCCTACAGATATATAAGATGCTCAACATCACTAGCCATCAGAGAGATGCAAATTAAAACCACAATGAGACATCACCTCACATCTGACAAAATCACTATCATTAATAAATCAACAAACAACAAGTGCTGGCAAGATTGTGGAGAAAATGGAACCCTAGTGCACTGCTGGAAATGGAGGTTGGTGCAGCCACTGTGGAAAACAGTATGGAGTTTCCTCAAAATATTAAAAATGGAACTGTTTTTTGACCCAGCGATTCCACTGTTGGGATTATACCCTAAGAATCCCAAAACACCAATTCAAAAGAACTTACGGATCCCTATGTTCATAGCAGCCTGATTATCAGAGGAGTAGATCAAAAACTGTGGTACATTTACACAAAGGAATTTGTGTAACATTTACTATGCAGCCAAAAAAAAAAAATGAAGGAATTACTTCCTTTTGTGGAGGTATGGAGGGAACTGAAGACTATCATGCTAAGTGAAATAAGTCAACCAGTGAAAGACAAGTATCATATGATCTCACTTATAAGAGGAATCCAGTAAACAAAATAAACTATTAATGAGCAAAATAGAACCAGAAAATGGAATCAGGGAACAGACTGACAGCTGCAAGAGGGGAGGAGGGAGATGGATACTTATTTAAAGAAGGTGAAGGGATTACTAAAAAACACACATGAATGACCTGTGAATATGAACAATGGTGTGGGGACTGGCTATGGAAGTGAGGTGCATGCTGGGTGGAGGAAAAATGCAACATTTGTAAATGCATACAAGGTCTGTCCAGAAAAAGTCTAGCCATTGTTAATATAACAAGAACAGTTTGTGTGACATTGATGTCACCTGGCAGCCAAGGAGAGTGGACTAGAATACACATGCATGAACAATGACAACTTCACTGTTCTAGTCAGTGGTGATGGTAAACACCACTGAGTGAGCATGTGTACTGTGTGTCTATCACATTCAAAATGGCTTCAGCAAGTACAGCAATGAATCTGCACCAAATTTTGCATTAATCTTGAACATTCCTCTGCAGAAACAATTTCGATGATTCAGAGGGCCAAAACTATGGGCAACTGGTAATTGACAGCCTTATCATAACAACGTGCCCACTCATGAATCTCATCCTGTGTGGAGTTTTTGAGCAAAACATCAAATCACCAAGATGACTCTAGGACCCAGATTTGGCGCCCTGGGACTTCTGGCTTTCACAAAACTAAAATCACCTTTAAAAGGGAAGAGATTTCAATAAATATCTTCAATAAAAGTCTCAACTTCTGGCCAAGATAGAGGTATAGCTAGATACACTTTGCCTCCTCACACAACCAAAAGAAGGTCAATGACAAATTTAAAAACAAAAAATAACCATAACTGTCAGAAAATTGAACAATATAGAAGTCCAACAATGAAGGAGTTAAAAAAGAAACATTCATCCAGACTGGTAAGGGGGGCGGAGAAGGGCAGCAGGGGTGGAGAGGACTGGCTGGAAGGCAGCAGCTAGAGACCCCAAAAGGGAGAGGCAGCAGCTAGCAGACTGGGTGGTCCCACATTTGAGGGTGGATACCTACAAAGGAGTTCCCCATAAGCTGATTTCTCAAAGAAATTTTACAGGCAAGAAGGGGCTAGGAAGAAGTATTCAAAGTTGTGAAAGGTGAAGAAGACCTACATCCAAGATTACTCTATCCAGCAAAGTATCATTTAGAATGGAAGGGCAGCTAAAGTGCTTCCCAGATAAGGTCAAGTTAAAGGAGTTCATCATCACCAAGCCCTTATCATATGAAATGTTAAAGGGCTAATGTTAAACTTATCTAAGAAAAAGAAGATGATCAAAACTATTAACAGTAAAATGAAAACAAACTCACAACAGTCAACAATGAAACCTAAAAACAAAAACAAACACAAAGTAAGCAAACAACTAGAACAGAAATGGAACCAGAGAAAAGGAGGGTTATCATGGGGGAAGGAGGAGAGAGGGGGAAAAGTTAGAGGGAATAAGAAGCATAGATGGTAGGTACAAAATAGACAGGAGGTTAAGAATAGTATGGGAAATGTAGAAGCCAAAGAACTTATTTCTGTGACCCACGGACATGAACTAAGGTGGAGGAATGCTGGTGTGAGGGGGTATGCAGGGTGGACCTGAATAAAGGGAAGAAAAAAATGGGGCAATTGTAATAGCATAATCAATAAAATATATTAAAAATAAAAAATGGATTAAGACTTAAAAGTAAAACTTGAAACCATAAAACTCCCAGAAGAAAACATAGTAGGTAGTAAGTTCCTTTTCTTAGGACTTGGTGATTATTGTTTTATTCTGACACCAAACGCAAAGTCAACAAAAGCAAAAACATATTAAACCAAACACTTGTGCACAGAAAAGGAAGCCATCAGGAAAATAAAAAGGCCACCTACTGAATGCAGAAAATATTTGCAAATCATATACCTGATAAGGGTATAATATCCAAAATATATAAAGAAATCATATGACTTAATAGTGGAAAAGACAATCTGACTAAAAATGGGTAGATCTGAATAGACATTTACAAAAATTTTATTGTATGTTTTCCATTACCATTAAACCCCCTTATAATCTCTTCCCCACTGCAATCGCCACAATGTTGTCCATGTTCATGATTCCTTTTTTCCTTTTTACTTGATCCATCCACCCCCCTAATAGCTGTCATCCTGGTATCTATGAGACTGTCTCTATTTTGCTTGTTCAGTTTGTTCATTAGATTCCACGTATGAGGAAAATCATATGGTATTTGTCTTTCTCTGTCTGGCTAATTTCACTTAGCATAGTGTTCTCCAGGTCCACTCATGCTGTTGCAAAGGGTAAAATATTTTACCAAAGAAGGCATATAGATGGCAACAGGTACATGAAAAGATAAATGCTCAACATCACTAATTAGGGAAATATAAGTCAAAACCACAATGAGATATCATATTACACCTGTTAGAATGGCTATTATCAAAAAGACAAGAAATAACAGTGTTGGCAGTTTGCACTCTTGGTTGAATGTTCCCATTGGTACAGCCACTATGGAAAACAGTATGGGTATTCCTCAAAAAATTACAAATAGAATTACCATATGATTTAGCAACCCACTTCTGGAAATTTATGTGAAGAAAATAAAAACACTAACTTAAAAAGACATATGCATCTCTATGTTCACTGCAGCATTATTTACAATACCCAAGATAGGGAAATAACCCACATGTTCATCAACAACAGGATGGACCTTGATGGCATTATGTTAAGTGAAATAAGTCAAACAGAGAAAGACAAATAATGTCTGATCTCATGGATATGTAGAATCATAAAACAAAACAAAACAAAAAACAAACAAGCCAGAGCAGAGGTTGGAGGATGTGGGGAGCGGGAGAAGTAGGTGAAGGGGATCAAAAGGTATAAATTTTGAGTTATAAAATAAGTCATGGGAGTATAATGTATAGCATGGTGACTATAGTTAATAATTCTGTATTGTGTATTTGAAAGTTGCTAAGAGAGTAACTTTAAAAGTTCCCATAACAAGAAAATTTTTTGTAACTATGTAAGATAACATGTTAATTAGACACATAGTGGTGATCATTTCACAATATATACAAATATGGCATCACGCTGCATATGTGAAACTAATATAAATATGTCAATTATACCTTAATAAAAAATACTTGAAAAAGTATTTTAGCTGAGAAGTAAAGACATAATAACTAGGGAAGCACAAGCTTAAGGAAAGACACTTTTAAAAACAATGTTTCTTTTTAGTCTAAAAGTAAAATTAAGCACATTATAGAAGGTTTGGAACATGGAGAAAAACCAGTCACCGTTTAGTTAATTTCCTTCATCCTCTTTTCTGTACACATTTATGTTTTTGTTTTAAATGAACCAATTTTATTTTTGTAAAATAAACACATATTCATCAAAGGAAATTCTGAAATGTAAAAGTAGTTGGAAGAAATAAAAATAGCATTTATTGACATCTTTATCTTCATTTTTCCAGTGCAAGATAAATATGCAAATAAAAAAGTAAATTTATAACACTTAAATACTGTTTTGTGACCTTCACATCAGACAGCAGACTTTTAAAATGAGGAAGCTGAGGCATTTAAGATCACATAGCTGTTGAGGAGCAGTACTAGAAATTGAACCCAGACAGTTTAGCTCCTTATTCTGGGTTCTAAACTAACATGGGCTACTGCTTCTGAGACTAAAAATTTTAAGTTTATTTACATTTATCTCTCTTGACCACTGGGATATTCATAGGCTAATTATGAAAGTAATAGCTCAGGTTAACACTTTAGCTTATTTTCCAGTCTTTGGAAACTGCTTTACTGTGTCCTGGCAGGTTGGTTTTCATTCCTCCTCTTGTGACTGCTGCAGCTGTTTACTCATGTGCTTCCCCTCTTCCCTGCTTTTCTACCTAAATCAGACCCAAGTGTTGTTTTCAGTGGAGGTGTTGGATGTCCAGATTAGGATCTTTCTGCAGTAGCTAATGAGCTATAGTTATTTTTCTTTGCATATTATTTTCCTATTCTCTTCCCTTCTCCAACTTTTCCGAACTTGTCTCACTATCAGTTCTATTAATGAAGGTGGAACCACCCTAAATCAAGCTACATTAAAAATACATTCTATAGAATTTTAGTAGATACAGTCTGATACAGAATGTCTTGTAGGTAAGTTCTTCTAGCATTTTTCAAGTGTATTTTGGTGGAACACTGGTACTATGAGGGTCTTAAGTTTTTTTCATTAAAGATTGTTTTAAGTTTATTTTTAAATGAAGCTTTATATTGTGCAGTTTATCATGGTATAATTGAGAAATAAAAATTGCATATGAGGTCAGTCCAGAAATTATCCAGCCATGTAGGGACTTCTTAAAATGTTTTATTGATTATATTATAGTTGTCCCAATTTTTCTCCCCTTTACTCCCCTCCACCCTATACACCCCATCTGATTCTCATTCCCTACCCCTGATTCATGTTCACGGGGGCATCTTACATACTAAGTTCTTTGGCTTCTCCATTTCCCATACTATTCTTAACCTCCCCCTGTCTATTTTCTACCTACCATTTATGCTTCTTATTCCCTGTACCTTTTCCCCCATTCTCCCACTTCCCCTCCCCACTGCTAACCCTCCATGTGTTCTCCATTTCTGTGATTCTGTTCCTGTTCTAGTTGTTTGCTCAGCTCCTTTTTTTTTTTTAAGGTTCATTTGCGGAGTTGTGAGTTTGTTGTCATTTTATGGTTCATATTTTTTGTCTTATTTTTCTTAGGTAAGTCCCTTTACCATTTTATATAATAAGGGCTTGGTGATGATGAACTCTGTTAATTTCGCCTTATCTGGGAAGCACTTTATTTGCCCTTCCATTCTAAATGACAGCTTTGCTGGATAGAGTCATCTGGGATATAGGTCCTCACCTTTCATGACTTTGAATACTTCTTTCCAGCCCCTTCTTGCCTGTAAGGTTTCTTTGAGAAATCAGCTGATAGTCTTATGGGCACTCCTTTGTAGGTTACTGTATCCTTCTCTATTGCTGCTTTTAAGATTCTCTCCTTATCTTTGATCTTAGCTAATGTAATTATGATGTGCCTTGGTGGGTGCTTTCTTGGGTCCAACTTCTTGGGACTCTCTGAGCTTCCTGGACTTCCTGGAAGTCTATTTCCTTTGCCAGATTATGGAAGTTCTCCTTCATTATTTTGTTCAAATAAGCTTTCCACTTCTTGCTCTTCCTCTTCTCCTTCTAGCATCCCTGTGATTCGGGTGTTGGAATGTTTAAAGGTGTCCCAGAGGTTCCTGAGCCTCTTCTCGTTTTTTTTAAATTCTTGCTCCTTCATTCTGTTCTGGTTGAATGTTTCTTCCTTCTGCTCCAAATGGTTGATTTCAGTCCCAGTTTCCTCCCCTTCACTGTTCGTTCCCTGTACATTTTCCTTTATTTCACTTTTCATAGCCTTCACTTTTTTTTCTATTTTGCAACCATACTCTACCATTTCTGTGAGCGTCCTGATTACCAGTGTTTTGAACTGTGCATCTGATAGGTTGGCTATCTCTTCATTGCTGGGTTGTATGTTTTTCTGAAGCTTTGATCTGTTCTTTCATTTGGGCCATATTTTTTTGCCTCATGGTGCACCTGTTACATACCAAGAGGTGGAGCCTTAGGTATTCACCAGGGCAGGGCAACCATCTGGCTGCATTGTGGTGCTGTATGTGGGGGAGGGGTCCAAGAGGGAACAGTGCCACTTGCTCAGCTCTCAGCTGGCTTTCAGTCACTTTCCCTGCTACCCACAAGCAAATCGGGCCCTTCTGGTGCTGATTCCCATGTGGGTGAGTTTGTGTACATTCTAGGACCCTGTGGGTCTCTCCAATGAAGTCTCCTGTGAGGCTGTGAGTTTCTCCATCTGCCTCAACC
The DNA here is from genome assembly GCF_004126475.2 of Phyllostomus discolor. Taxonomy (NCBI): domain Eukaryota; kingdom Metazoa; phylum Chordata; class Mammalia; order Chiroptera; family Phyllostomidae; genus Phyllostomus; species Phyllostomus discolor. The sequence goes on along the minus strand of NC_040913.2, from coordinate 53,413,293 downwards.
CCCCCAGTTTTTTTCAGCCAGAGTTTTTGAGGCTTTATTTCCCTGAGCTGGAACCCTGGGTTGCATGCTCTATCTCGCTCCCCAATTGTTCCTCCTAGTGTATCTGCCCGCAAATGTGGGACTGCCCAGTACTACAGCCACCACCTTGCCTTGAGTCCCCTCCACCCCAGCTGTCCATCTCTGCCCCTCCTAGCAGTTTGGATGAATGTTTCTTCTTTAATTCCTTGGTTGTCAGACTTACATACAGTTCAATTTTCTGGCAGTTCTGGTTATTTTTTCTTTCTAAATTTGTTGTTATCCTTCTTTTGGTTGTGCAAGGAGGCAAAGTGTATCTAGCTACACCTCCACCTTGGCCAGAAGTCTCTTTAATTCATTTTAAGTTAATGTTTGTGTATAGTTCATTGTTTGCATATGACAGGCCCATTCTCAACACCACTATTAAAGAGACTATCATTACCTCATTGTACATTCTTGGCTCCTTTGTCATAAATTAATTGACCATATATGTGTAGGTTTATTTCTTTAATAAATAGCATTTCCTTGAGAGTTTCAAAGATATACTCCTCAGAATTTTCAGAAATGATAGAAATAGCTAATATCCAAGAATCAATCATTAAAGGCAATTGTGCACTGCTTGGGCAACCCTGGCCTACTGTTAATCCTTCAATGCAACAAAGAATAAAATTGAGAGCAGAAATAGATAAATTCTAAAGTCACCTTTAAAGAGGTCAGCCAAATGACTCTTGGCTGCCAAAACAGAAACCCAATAAAACAAGATAATGGAATTGTAATTTCTACTAAGGAACCAATGATTATTGTATACCAAATGGAGGTTCAACCCAAAATTCAGAATTTACTAAAAAAACTAATCAAAAGCAGTCACATGATTCAGACTCCTCTCAGGCGGATAACTATAAAAAGAGTAAATGGAACAGTAAAAGTTCTCTTTTGTAAAGAAAGGACATTATGAAGAAGACATTGTGGAGTGAACTATCCAAGTGTTTGATGTATAACCACACCCTCACAGCAAGCTGAGTGGGTCGCTCAATGAACCTATTCAGTAAGCTAAATATGTGACCCTTCAGGTGGGGTATAGTGGATTTCCAAAGGAGAAGCCATGTTGACCACTGAGATAAAAGTGTACAACCAAAGAAAAAATCAGCAATCCCAGCAGAAAAGATGTGGGCCACATGCAAGAGCCTACAGAAGTGTCACCTTTAGTTCAGTCCAACAGTGTCCCTTAAGCAAGCCAAAGAATTCCAGGAGGAGGAAATCGTTAGTTGGATCTACATTCCTAGGAGCTATGGAAGAGTCACCAAATAAAGCCAAGCATAGAGATGCATCCCTCCACGTCAGGGAAGCAGCCAGGATACAAGTCTCTCAAGAACTTCTAAAGAGCCCACAAGACAGAGTCAGCTTTAATCATGTGGCAGGCCCTGACTGGTGTGGATCAGTTGCTTGGGTGTCATCCCACAAAGCAAAAGGTCAATGGTTTGATTCCTGGTCTAGATTGTGTGTTTGTGTGCGAGTGGCAACCAATCAATGTTTCTTTCTCTCATCGATGTTTCTCTCTCTCTTTTTCCCTTCCTTCCCCTCACTTTAAAAATAGTAAAAATTATTTTTAAAAAAGTCATGTGCCAGGCTCAGGGAGCCACATAAGAACTATCTTAGTTCCTCACTATTCCTTCCTCCTCTCACTCCACCCAATCTAGAGGCCAACAAGGTCAGAAACAGGAAATCCTAGGACACAGAGGGGAAATACAAAAAGAGCAGAAGCCAATCACATCCTCTTTTCTCATAATAGGTGGTCGCCAATGAGAAGTCTTAACTGGGAGAAAGTCTTACATTTGAGTGAAAGCTTTAGTGTTGATTAAAATACTGAACTGGATATATTCTATTGTTAAAATGAGTCTGTATTTTGTAATTTCTATTACCTAAGATTACAGCTTCCTGAATGTACCTTTTGTTTATTTATTACTGAATTCCAAGCACCTAGAGGAGTGTTCATCAAACAACTGTTAAACCAGTAACTTGAAAAGTGAGCTAAGAACACAGCCATGCCACAGTGGGTGACCATCAAAAAATAGCTCATTGACTACAGAGGACAAAAGAGAAAAAGAAAGGAAAAAAAGTAAGGATCATCTTTCAAGAAGCTTGGTTGAAAGAAGAAATAAAGTGGTCAACAGTGGGAAGGTTCAGGCCAATCAAGTATTACGCTTCTGCACTTTTAAGATGCAGAAGAAAAATCCAATTAAAAGATTTTAAGTCTAATTAGCTTTGCAAATATTAACTCCTTTAATCTTCACAACAACCCAAGACAATGGATAATATTATCTCCTTTCCATAAATAAAGAATCTGAAGTACTCTGGGAGTTTCTGAAGATCCCACTATAGCAACTGAAATAGAAAGCATCAGCTTTAACCAACTGTCAGGCTCATTCACTCATAAGTAAGAATAAAGTAGTGACACTAGAAAAGGCAACAAAGAATAAATTAAGAATAGGTTGGGGTGAGCCTTAGGAGAAGCGTGCTTCATTCTTTTAAATTAGAGGAGAGGAACAGAGTATGCATGTCTGGCAAACTCTTATCCCTCAGAACTCAGCACAAGTATCATGTACATTGGGAAGTCATCTTTAATTGTTAAAATATGAGAATAAACAAGTTAGTGAGATGCTATGCCCAGGTGATAGCCCTTATTTTTTGGATGGGTTAAGGGTGAGATGGGTAGAGACTGGGAATAGTCTTGAAGACAGGGATGAAAGGGGAAGAGCATAGAGGGATGACCAAATCCAAGAAATTAACTGAGCAATCATGGCAATGACTCAGCTCAGATTAGACACCATCCATTAAAGCCAGGTTGGGGTTTGGGTAGAAAAGTATAGAACAGGAGCACCAGGTCTCTGAGAGTCTTGATGAGAACAGAACCCAGGGAATTAACTACAGGTTCCAGACTGGATATGGAAGATGCCAGAAGTGGGCTGTAAATTGGAGACCATGAGGGGATGAAGAGTCTGGCGATCACAGTCATTGTGAAAGACAGCAAAGAAGTCGGGGAAGTTTATTTGTAACAAGAAAACAAATCAGCCCTGGCTGTTGTAGCTCAGTCGGTTGGAGCACTGCCCTGTAAACTAAGAGATTGTTGGTTTGATTCCCAGTCAGGGCACACGCCTGGGTTGCAGGTTCAATCCCTGGCCAGGGCATGTGTAAGAGGCAACCGATCAATATTTCCCTCTCACATCAATGTTTCTCCCTCCCTTCTTCTATTTCTAAAATCAATAAATATCTCCTCAGATGAGGATTTAAAAAAAGAGAGAAAGCAAATCAAAATGCTCTTCCCTAATTTATTGTCCCGGTGACCCCGGCTATCTTTAGTACCTTGAAAATGACTTGCTATGTCTATTTCAGAGTCTTTGTGCTTGCAGTTCCCTCTCTACAATATGTATGTTTTCCAACAAACTCTGATATAACTGGCTTCTCACCATTGAGGTGACCATCCCAGTTATCTTCCCTAACCCCAAATGCTAAAGCAGTCATCCACTATAACCTGTCCCTCCCTGCCATTACCCTTTTATTTTCTTCATAACACTTAACACTACATGAAATCACATTATTTATTAACCTATTTAATGTTGGTCTCCATTATCCTGCTAATCATTTTACCCTCTGTACAAAGCATGTGGCTTATATAGGAACTCGACAGACACTTGCTGAATGAATGAATAAATGAACTGGGGGAGCAAATGTAACACTAAAATACAACTATCTGCTTGTCACAAAATGTGGGAAACATGCAGATGGTAGAAAATGGCAGAGATTTTTCCCTCAAAAAGAGAATGTTGTTCACCACCCATGGGGGCAGGGGTAGGCAGATTATTGTTCCTCAGGATACATAATCAGTATCAGAACTCTGACTTACTTAAGAGCCACACTTCTAACTAAAGGAAATCACTTCCCTCTTAGTGGGTAAGCTTGCAAAGAAAAATTTTAAAGCAGGGTAACGGCTCCCATCCAGACTTGCCAAAAGACCATTCCTAGAAAAATTGTGCCTAAACTCCACCGTGAGCACTGTAAACACTGAGACCAAGACTTGTTTAACCTTGCATTCCCCAGCAACTAGCACTGTTTGGCCCATAGTAGATGCCCAGAATGTTTATTAAATAAGCACATAAGACATGGTTTTCTGAGGAATGGCCATCCCATCAACTCCTACACTGTGAATACACTCATTTTAGAAACAGGGCAAGACAGTTAAAGGAGCTCTAGCCTAGGCCTCTCTCTGGGCAGCAGTATGATTCCTAGAATTCAATACCCATCCATCTTGTGTCACAGGTTATCAAGTATTACTTTCCCCAGAGTCACCATGTATCAAATTTGTATATACTTTGCCAGTATAATAGCTAATACAGTATGGTAACCAAGGACAGATTTCACTTGCCTTTTTAAATTTTTTTTCCCACTGAGACAGTGTTCTCTCCTTCTTGCTCTCCCAAAACAGAGAAAGAACGATGGCAGTTGGCGAATGGCAAATGGCAGTTACTGAAGCAACACCAAAAGCCAGCTTTGCACTCAGGAAGAGAACACTCCATCTCTTCCTCATGGTTTCAGGTGCTCTACACGTTCAGAGAAACTTCTCTACTAACAAACTATAGAAATGATCCCTGAAATTATAGTCTTGCCTTTTTAAACTTTTATATACATTTTGGTAAAGAAAGATAACTCAAAATACTGAAAGAACAACTAAAATTGAAGAATTCTACTGTTAATTTTGTATCCACCAGCATATAGCTCACTGTGTGATCCCAGGAAAATCATATCACCTTCCTGACTCTTACCTTCATCAACAATCATAATGTTCTTTACCCAAAGGGTAGTTTGGGGAAAATCAATTAGCTAGCATTTAATACTTAGTTGTAGTGTAACTCCGAGAGCAATGCTTGAAAGATGCCATAGATCAAATTAATTATGAAACAAGGAAGATCATAAATATTAAGCCCCCTTCAAAACCTAAGAAGTTGAGATATGAAGATTTAAAATTATGCCTGTGGCTCTGATACTAACTCTCACACAAAGACATATATTCTCAAAAAAAGATTCTTACTATTCACAACAGACCCTTAATATTTGGAAAAGTCCACTGCTCCTATACTCTGGCAAGACTAATTTCACATGTATATAGAAAGTACTAACCGTGACTAGCAACTGAAAAATTATAACTGTTCAAACAGTTCAGTGTTGCTGTCTAATCTCAGTGTTATTCAGGTAACATACAGTCCGCCTTATCAAAGTTAATTAAACAATTGTAGTGAGAAAAAGTTTAAGAGGCCACAGCTACTTCTCTGCCCCCCTGACTGCTGAACACCGCTAACACTCAAGTAAAAAAATACCATAGCAACATCCAGCCCTAAGGTCCACGCTTTCCTACCACACGACCGCCTAGCTTCCTTCCACTTTAAAAGTACTTGAAAGAGTTTTTGTTTGTCTAAAAACTCTGTGAGACTGAGAAAGACAGAAATTACGTAAAACCCGAAGGTCAGCTCCTGAACCAGAGGCTGGAATTTACATCTAGGAATGTGTCACTTGTTCCCTCTTTTGCCTACATGAATGAAGCACCGAGACAAGGAAGGGGGCAGCCTCTTCTTTTAGCCTGACACGCGCACTGCTGAGGACAACGGGCCGGGCCGAAGATCACCAGGGCACCCAGTCTGACCCTAACTGCCCAACCGACCTGCTGCAGTCCCCGGGGCACCTGGGGCTCATAGGTGGGAGGCCTGGGCTGGCGGCGGGACAAAATCTCTGCCCTCAAAGGGCAGGAACCACCAAGGTGCAGGCGCCAGGATGAAGGATTGGCCCCCAAACCTCCAGCAACCACAAGGGCCCCCGCTGCCTCCAGCCTTCTCAAGGAGGTACGCAGGGTACCGTGTGGGGGACAGCCGGGATAGCAGCGGCCGGTACTCACAAAGCCCACTGGAGCCGGTGCTGCAGAACATGGTTCCGCCTGGCCCGGAGCCCCCGCGGGGCGACTAGGGGGAGGGGAAGCACAGATGGAGGAACCAGAGACCGCGCAGGCGCACTTCCGGCGGGGCGGTGAATGTAGCACTGGATTCCTCTTCAGGGTCCGTCTGCGAAAAGCGCATGCGCGGTCTTTGGGCCAACGCTCTGTCCTCCCCCTCCCTTCCTGCATGGAAAAGGAAGTGCGTCCGCACCGGGACTATCTACCTCTGCCTCCTTCACCAACGGCCACGGGCGCCCTTCACAGAACACTGGGATGGCATAGGAGGATCAAAGGTCTAACTCCTGCGAGCGGCACACTAGTGCTCAGCTCTGCCTGCGTGGAACGCAGATTCTTCTCGAATGCCGGCGGAGTAGCGTTCCTCGCGACCTCTACCCTCCACGTGGAGTGGACGCCCGAGGGGTTCCACGCTCGCTCAGTCTTTTGGGGCGTTCCCCAAAAGCTCTTAACAGTTATCAATTATTTTTAAGTGTTAAATGGATCTCAAGCCCAATAGATTTGAGAACTGCTGTAATAGGAGTTCACAGAGTGCTGTGAAGTTTAGAAAAAACTTTTCATTTATGTGTATTCAGTTCTGCAAACATTCTTAACACTTAATGGCATGATAATAGGTTATGCAGACCCTGCTGGAAAGTATTTTCAGTGATTCAAACCTTGAGTGTACACATCTACTTTCTTCTCTGAGGACCTTTGCACATCGACTGGTAGGAAGCTGTAGTTTTCTAAGAAGCAGGTGATGTCTTTGGATGGGCAGTAGGGGCTTCATCTGGGATCTTGTTTGGACCAGACAGTGCCAGAAACTACCGCAATCCTATTAAATCAGCATTTAACAAGCCCACCCCACGCCCCAGCTGATTTGTATGCACATTAGTGTTTGAAAAGCACTAGTGTTATGATTCTCAAGAGGAGGCAATTTGGGCCTACAGGGATCCCACCAATATTTGAAGACATTTTTGGTGTTGCAAGAGAGGGCTGCTACTGGCCTCTAATGGGCAGAGGCCAAGGCCAAGGATGCCGCAAATATTCTTCAGTACACAGGGTAGCCTCCCACAATGAAGAATTCTCCTGTCCAAAACGCCAACAGTGCAGAAGTTGAGAAACCCCACGTTAGTGTAATTCATCCAACTGCTACCAGAAAGGTGCCTGCCCAGATAAGGTCTGCCTTAGGCTGGCCTATAGTGGGTGGGTTCTTGACTTGTGTAGGAAAGATTTCACAGCATGAGTTCAGGTGATTTTTGATAGTATGTTCATTAAGGCCAAGGACAGTGAAACAAAGGAAAGACTTAGAGTAGATAGAAGTAACAAGAGAGAGCCAAGACGGGGCTGCTGTTAGCTCACCTGCAGTCAGAGGAAGAAGATTCCCTGGAGACAGGATCAAGGGGTAAGCCCAGATCCAGCTGCCACTGCTCAAGAAGGGGCAGGGCATGCTCTAGAGTGAGCCTGTGCTGCATCTATGTTCTGGGGGCTTTTTATCTTTTTTCTGTGGGTGAGAATCTTAAAGGAAGTGTTCAGCAGAATATTTGTTAGCTTTTCAGGTGCATTTTTTAGTATACTGATGCATTAAAACGAGTGCACACAAGGTTTTGGGAATATTCTTTGGTTGTTATACTGTTTTGTTTTTATCTTGAGTCTGTCTGGCTTTTAATGAGTTTTTCGTTATTTATTCTCCTGACTTCATCTTACCTTGAGTTTAGCTGGCACAAATTACATTAATTGGATCTTTTTTCTCTATCTCCCAGACAAGGGAAATTTAATCTATGTATTCTCTTGTTAGGGAGAAGTATAAACCATTCACTCTCGAGTGTCCTTGGTCAGAAGAGATAAGTTTTTATGACTCACTAGGTGGCTCTAATTTGCTCAAACTGTTTAGTTTTGTTTAATTTTCTTGCCTCAGTTTTCCCATTCCAATTGCCCTGGAATTTTCCTAGATTCTTACTGTCCTGTCTCACAATGTTAATCATACAGTCTCAGAGCTCTTACCATCTCTGTTGTCCTTGCCTATATTTCCACCTTGTCTTTTCTCTAGGTTGTATTATGGAGAACTAATTTTGTCAGTTACTAGGGATCATCCTCTGTCTTGCTGTGTGTTGTTCAGTCTGGTTTCTATATTGAGGTAATAGCAGTAGCTTGAAAGGCCAACCCCTTAGCAGAAAGGGAATGTCCTACAAAATGTTTTATCCTAACCCATTTTGAGTCATGGTGTGAAGACATTATCTTTCTTTAATATAATAAAACACCACATTTCTAAGGTTTTTGGCACAAGAAGGAAAATCTACAGGTGAGTCCTGGGAGAAGGTTGCTGACCAACATACTTGACAAGTGCCTTTCTTGTGTATTTTACCCTTTCTTTAGCAAAGTGTTCCTTTCATACAGCAGAGATAGGCTGGAATTTTTCCTAAAATATTACTGAGTAGGAAAGGGGTCAACAACAAAACAAAATTAAGAGTTCCAAACTTCCAAAATATCAATTTCTGAACAGATGATAGCTATTGTGACTAAAGCTTATATAGTCCACATCCTTTTCCACATTCTGGCTGAAGAGCCCCTTTCAAAATTCCCAGGAAGTCTATCAGCAACCTTTTAGAGCAATCAGGTAGAAGTGGGCAAAGGGGAAAAATTGGGACAACTGTAATAGCATAATCAATAAAATATATTTTTTAAAAAGATTATTTTGTAATATTTGTGACTTTAAAAGGAGTTTGCCTTATCCTACATATGGAAGTTAATATTACAAATAAAATAATTTTAAAATATTTAATGTATTATTTAATATTACATGTAATATTTGTTCAATCAATAAAAAATTAAATAGTGATATAAAATATTATGAATGGACTTGACACATACTTCATATGTATCAGAATTATTAAATGAAGTCTTCATTTTTATTTTAAAGATTTTATTTATTTACTTTTAGAGAGAGAAGGAAGGGAGTGGGGAGAGAGAGGGAGAGAAACATCAGTGTGTGGTTGCCTCTCACATGCCCCCTACTGGGGACCTGGCCCCCAACCCAGGCATGTGCCCTGACTGGGAATCAAACCAGCGACTTTTTGATTTGCAGGCCAGTGCTCAGTCTGGCACCAAGCCACACCAACCAGTGCTAAATGAACTCTCTAAATTTCAAGCAAAAGAAATTGATATTATTAAAGAAGAATTATCATGAGATTTTTCCACACACATCATTTTAAGAACTTTCTTACCCCAAATTTTCACATTTCTCTCATCTATGGCAGATAAAACTAGGTATAAATTATTGGTTTTGAATTATATTGCAAATTTTGATGCTATTTAAAAACATACAATGATTAGTTCTAAAGATCAGTGTGAATGTATGATATCAGACTAGGTGATTAATACACTTGAAAATTATGCAACATATTAGCCAATGTTTACAGGAAATGTTAATTGAGATAAAACATGATTTGCGAGACAAATGTATCATTCAATTTAATTACAAAAAGTTTTGGATTCAGCTAAGGCTTTCATTTGTCCTTCTTTAACATGAAAGCTAGTTATTATAGTATTTTCAACTACATATTTAGGTTAAAAGGATTTCAGTGCAGTGGAGCAACAATTTCTGCAAAACCAAGAAAATGCAACAGAACATTTGTGATTTCTTTTATCAGAATCAGAACCTCATTAAATCTCATCAATCAAAATTTTAAAAATATTTTAGCTCATCATCATATATTTTCGTTTGGGTCTTCTTAAGAGCAGACTCTGACACAAAGTTTTAAGTTTTCTGGGAGTGGTCCTAAGAAAGACCAGTGTGAGAATGGGGAAGTGAGACAGGGAAAGGAACGATGGACGACTGTAGAGATGAACCATCAAACAAATTAGCTCTGAGTAACTGAAGCCAGTGCCCCAGAGTCATCCCACCAGATGGCAAGGCAGCTGGGGTATTTAATCCATTAATTCCCATCAGTCAGTGAGGGCTACCCCTAAGCAGTGTGATTTCCCATCACTTTTGGCCCCCCCATGTGAGTGGGCAGAGGCTCTGGAGACAGGGCAATACTGTAGGCAAAGAGCTGCAGCTGGGAACTATGCCCTGGACTGAGAACAGGGCACTGACAGTATCGCCTACACCACCCTGCCTATGGTTTTTGTAGCATAATAAGAAAGCTGTGCTGAGAAAATTGCATATGGAAATTACGGTTTGGGGATTTTTTTAGAGAAGTGATGGGGTTGGTTTGCTTTTTTTTTTTCAGTCTCCCTCCACTACCCACCTTAGAAGTCCACCACATCATTTCTGTAGAGCTTTTTTTTTTTTTTTCTGATTCATCTGTTTCCCATCACATATCAAAGGATGTGGTCTCCAGGGCTTACATTCTACAGATGGAACACATGCTCTAACATGGTGAGATTTCAGAAGAGATCAGTTTTCTGTCAAACTTCATCACTACCCCTTCAAAACATGCAGAATTATTTTTAAGCCACTCATCTAGAGCCTCTCACATTTATGAGACAATCACACTTCCTCATCTTCTCCACCCTGACCGTCTGCTCTTTCTTGGAGGCTAAATCAAGGTTACTTCTCTTTCTCATGTTGCATACAAATATGTTTGGTATATTGGTACCACATATGTACTCACTCATCTTATACTAGCTTTTATTCTGCTGTTCCATTTTTCTATACTTCCTGTGTGTCGTCACTTCGGATCTTCCTTTTTCTCTTATATAGAAGGTAGTATATTTATAAGTGAATGCAAACATTGTCTCCTAGTGTAGTCCAAACACCTACAGATCAGAGTATGTAAATATTATTTTCAGTTAAATGTATTTTGTTTCTTTATATCAAAGTAAGGATGTTATATTGATTATTCAAATTATGTATAGCATGTTTTCCTTGAGTTTCATTTAAGATATTAAAGTCAGAATTACAGAACATTTGTTATAAAAAGGAGAATTAGGTCTCCTAGGATGAGAACCATTTGACTAGATATGTCATTTATGTTATGCATACATTTGACAAACTATAATTTGAGTTCTGAATACCCTAATGAGAATAAGGGCAATACAATCTTAGGTGATCTTTATAATTATGTATCAGATATATCAGACATTTCCTTATACCTTGTTTTTAGGGATATGACTTATAAAAAGGAGACACAGAAGCTTTTAATTATCTCAACATGGCCATACATATTCCATAACATTATTGTTTAGAATATTTATAATTGTACACAAATAGAATTATTCTTTTCCTTATTCATTTTCTTTCCCAAGAGTAATTTTGATCAAATGGACAAGATCTTGCTTATACTACATTGCAGTAATGAAAGTGGAATGGATTCCTACCTAGTCTTCCATTGTGGTGTGTCAATATTACATTCTTCATTTCCTAGCCCATCTATATTGTTTAAACAAATCCAATAGGCCACATGAAAGGAGATATTGTATAATATCCCCCAAAGCCAACCTTATAACAAAGATTTGGGTGCAAATCTCAACTAGGAAAGTGAGATAGGGAAGAGGGCAGTCAGTAATGAGTGGGTTACAGCTGTGGGCACCTAGAATTAAACTCTACTAGAGTCCCTCAGAGAGCCTGAGCAGAACACACCTCGGAACTATCTCACCAATGGGCATGGAAGATGGGCTATTTGCCTAGCAACTTCCTTTACTCATTGAATAAGGGTTGCTTCTAGGACTTATAACCCCACCCCTGCACTGCTGCATGTGTGGGCCAAGCACTCCACATCCAGAGAAAGCCCTCAGGCAGAGGGGTAGTCATATAACAATTGTCCTCTGAAGAGCTAGGTGACCTCCAAGGGGGTGGTCAGTGAAGAGGATATGCGTGGGACCCCGGCAGCATCTGCTGAAATTGAACGGAAGGGAGTCCAAATTGCCACTTCCTCCTATCCTCGTACACCTGGTCCCAGGGCAGGACATCTTTGTGGGGCCAGCATTTCCTCCTTTTGATGAATGTGGCTAGCGACTGATGCTACATAAGTGACTTCTCTTGTATCATGACCTGGCAGCTCTGGATTGTTGCCAAGGTGCAAGCTGGATTTCACGGCATCATTAAAACAGGAAGGATACACCAAACATCATAATTTTATCCCTTGACCAAGATATGTCCACTAATGGAACTGCCCAGCCTCTTCCTATTCATCAGAGCAAGGCCATGCCCATAGATTACTTCCCCCCAGATTGTTTCAGCAGAACTGGTACCTTATCTCTCACTTGCTTACTTTTAAGACCTACTTAGAGATGGGAGAATCATTATTGGCTCAAATGCTTAATCTTGTTTATCCTTCTTTGTAGCCAGGTCATGCTGACCAGTAGCACATTGATTTGAATTCATGTATTCAACATAATGTTCAAAAACAAAACATATTCATTTCATCCTTTTTTGAGGTATAATCAACACATAACATTATATTAGTTTCAGGTATGTGAAATAATGATTAAATATTTGTATACATTGTGAAATGCTCACCACAATAAGTCTAGTTAGCATCTGTTAAAATTCATTTCATAATTTATTTCTCCTTATGAGATAATTATAAAAATATTGTGTAAGAATTTCCTTATCACTCTTATTTGAAGTAATGACACTATCATTTTAAAATCAATAGAAATGCAATTAAAATATTCATACTCAGAAAAAGTGTCATTACCACAGCATCTAGTGAATAAAATACACAAAAATATTTCCTATATTTTAGAAGATAAGCTTAAAATACAAAGTAAAGTATTAAAAACTAACTAACCATCATATGCCATTTAATTTTGCTTACTGATTTTAGATTTTGTTGGGTTTTTTTATGGAAAACTAAGCCCAGGACTCTCTTTTACCTACATCTTCAGTACTTTCAGTGTTATGAGTTGAACTGTGTACCCCAAAAATGTATATTGAAGTCCTAATGCCTGGTACCTAAGAATGTAATCTTATTTGCTAATAAATGTAATTAGTTAAGATAGGTCATGATGAAATCAGATGGGATCTAAGTCCAACATGACCAAAGTCCTTATAAGGAGAAGAGACTGATACAGACAGAGGGACAACACCATATGACAATGAGGTCAGAGATTAAAGTGCTGCATCTGCAAGCCAAGGAACACCACGGATAGTCAGCAAAACACCCAAAGCAGGAAGAAGCAAGGAAGGATCTTACCCTTACAGCTTTCAGAGGAAGTACAGCCCAGCTCCCTTGATTTTGAACGGCTAGCCTCCAGAACTGTGAGACACTAAATAGCTGTTGTTTTAAACCACCCAGTTTGTATAGTTTTTATGGCTACACTAGGAAACACTCAGCTTCTCTCTTTAATTCACATTTTTAAATTTCTTATTCCATCTACTATTCATCTGTTTCTCCTTTCCTCCCTAATTTCTTCCTGGGTGAAAGCTATGCTAATATTTTGCTTCTGCCCAGTAACCACACAGCCACAGCTCACCAAACACTTTATAGAAATCCTATTGTTCCAAAGGTGACAATGTTTTTGATCTTATATGCCACGTGTGCAATGATAAGATCTTGAAGTAAAAATCTACACTGGTAAAATGTTTTCACCTGTAATGTCCACCAAATCCAAAATTGCCTTAAGTTAAGGCTGTTGTTTTGGATTTGTTCAGCATAAGGAAAAATGATCACTATTTCACTTACATGGCCCTAGCCTTTGGCACCAATATTTCTCCATAGTCATAGTTTACCTTAATCTTCCTCAGCAGATGAACCTATGGTCCAGTTACTAGGACCAATTCTGATGTTAGGTGAGAGGAATTTGAGAGTTCCAGTCACTGCTGTGTGATGGTGGCTGAACTGTATGCCACTGGGCTCCTTTTGCCCTTGGATTTTCCTCTGTCACCACAAGTACACACTACATCATGGTCATTGTGTACTAATTGCTTATCTTCTCTGCTCAACTACTGCTTGTAGTAGGCAGTATCAACTACTGCTGATAGGCAGGGCCTATCTCTTATCTTTGTATCCCAGAGCCTTAGCATGTGATTGTTTATGTATTAAATAAGTTGAATGAAGAAATGAAGTATCAAGCCACATTTGCTGCTTCCCCCACATTTAACGGTTGGATGTGCTTTAGATTTTCCAGAGATCCAGTGTCTACTTCATGCCCCAAAGAATAAGGAGTGCATTTCCTGTGCTCCTAGATTTCTTTTACTTACAGTTATACTCCACTCTGTGGTAGTAAATTTTATGTGTTAACTTGGCTAGTCCATGATACCCAGATGTTGCTGGATGATGCTGTAAAGGTATTTTTAGATGAGGTTAACATTTAAATCAGTAGACTTTAGGTAAAGTAGATTACTCCTGCAATGGACTGAATATGTCTCCACTCCAGATCCTTATGTTGAAGCCGAAATCCCCAGTGTGATAGGGTTTAGAGGTGAAAACTCTGGGAGGTAATGAGGTCATGAGCCCTCATGAGTGGGATTAATGCCCTTATAAAAACAGACACAAGAGAAATGACCTCTTTCGATACCACATAAGGACATAGCAAGTGGTCCATCTGCAAACCAAGAAGAGGAGTCTCACCAGGAACCAAATTAGCTTACTGAACTAAAGTGGGGTTCATCTGCCTGCTGCACCAAAAGGCAAACTCTAAAAGCAGAGGCTAATGAGAAAGGAACCATGTTTTTATTTGAATGCTGAATGATTTAGTACTTCTCACCTCAAAGCTCATCTCTTCTGTAAAATCCAGACAAAACCCAGCTATCCTCAGCAAGACCAAAACAAAAGGCAATGCCCAGAACTTCTGCTCTATTTTTAAAGTACCATCCTTTGGAACCCAAGGTGACTTCTAAGCAGTCATCCAGGTAGATTAGCTTGTTCCCACAGCTTTATGGCTTCAGGCTTTCTCCTGGAGGCTGTGTGTGTCAGTGCTCGCCACTGGCCATGTGACTTCTAGGACCTCAAGGTCCCATGGTCCCGGGCCAGAGAGTGAACACAGGCACTGGCAAATGCTTCATTAGGTCAGCAAAAGAGAGAGAGACTCCCTCCTGGAGGCCATAGGCCATGTGACTACAAAGGTCACATGGCCTTTGGAGGGAACAGACCAGTACACTGTCTGAGCACAGGTCCTGAGTGACAAATCATGAGCCATAGAGCGATTTCTTAGTTCTCCTGGGTTTATATTAGTTTCCAATGTGGGATGGACCAGGTGCTTTCTCAGAATGACCAGTTAACTAACTAAATGTTCACATACTTTGGGTGGGTCCACTTGCCAACCAATTCTTTCTTTCCCTTGACTATACTGATAAGCCTCTTTGGTCCAGCAGCACCCCCTGCCATCATTTTAACTTCTACTGCACATGTGTCTATCTTCCCCTGGTCCAACCCCCAATCTGGTACCAGAGAGGGTAGGGGGGCATTTTTCCCTCTTATTCAATTATTTTGCTAGCCATGCTTGTGCTCAGTGTAAGAACTTCCTCCTGTTGCCATCTTGCCCAACAGCAGGGAAGCATGGGCTCAGTTACATAAGCAATGTGGCCCTGTCCCCCAGATCTGGTGCTATCTCTCCATGGCCCTGGGCAATGTGCTATCTTCCATGGCAGTTTCTCCTGTTCTCCACCCTCAGACCATTCCCAGCAGTCTAAACAGAGTATCTATAGGTATAAAGCTAGCATCTTGATTTTTAACCTCCTAGCCTTCAGAACTATGAGAAATACACTTCTGTTGTTTAAGTCACCAAGTCTATGGTATTTTTGTTAAAGAAGCCCAAGCACCCAAGGGGTTAAGACAATCCTCTATAACAGTAAAGGGGTCCTCATCCAATCAGCTGAAGTCCTAGGGCTACCATTCACTGATGAAGAGGGCATTCTGCCACTAGACAGCCATCAGAATCAAACTGCAACTTTAACTCTTCCCCTAATCTTCAGCCTGCTGGTCTACCCTGCAGATTTTGGACTGCCAGCCCCCATAATCACATAAGCCAAATACATACAAATTTATCTATAGATAGATATATATGGAGAGATAAATAAACATATGAATAGATATATGCTTATACATTTTTATTCTATTTTTCTGGAGAACTTTATACACCATCTCACCCCCTTCCAAGGACGAACAACCTGCCTGGGAATGTCAGATTCATCCTCTCCCTTGTAGACAGATGCTCCCTGTCTTCTTGGCTCTCCAAATAGAGTATGCTTGTGGCTACCCTCATGCTCTATGATCAGTCCCATTATCACATGCTCTGACAGGCACCCCCTGTTGCCAGTTGTACCACTTCCCAGATTGTGTGTGCAGCCTGCCTGACTAGACTTGCCCTCAGCCTTTCATATTGGTCATTCAGATCTAGTTCTGGAATATGAGACCCCTGTATTAGTCATATTTTTATTTTCTATACTTTATGGTGCTTTGATATATGTACTGGGGACTAAAGAGACTGCAGGGCTAGCTAATTCCTACAGATAGTAAACAACTTAACTGTGAACATGCCTTTCTTATACAAACCAATCAATCCAGGGTCCATGTCCCCAACTCCCTCCTAAAATCCTTTATCTAACTCTCAAACACCAAGGCAATATCCCCCTTCCCTACATCACCCAGGGCCAAGTCCAAGACAACTAGAGACCACCCTTTTAGCTCAGAGCCTATGGACATTATTCAAACTATTTAATCCATAACTTGCTTAAATTTTCTACTCTTTCTTGCTTATTCAATCCTGAAGAAACCACAGTGAGGCTCTGAGCCATCCTCTCACCTCACTTCTGCCTCCTGACTGACCCTGGTGCTTCTCCATGTGTCCCTGTGTGGCCTGACCTGCTTCCTCCTCTTAGGAAATGTAGGTAACAAACTCTTCTTCAAAGGCAGTTGTCTTCATGTCTCTCATCATACCATATCTGATTAAAATAAATCCCAGGTACATTTTAAGACAACTCCATCTCCATTTATTCCCTTCTCTCACCTATTTCCCCTCCCCTACCAAGTATGGACAAAGGGTTTCTAAAACCATAGTAAAATAAATTATGTTATGGGACAGTCTCAGGAAGTCTGCTGGTAGAACTGCATAAACAGGGGGATTTAACATTCTACTTTGTGTTGTTCCAATGATATATGTATAAAAACTGAGATTCATTAAAAAATGAGATGATTGTTCTGATTTGGCAATTATTTATATCCTTACACCTGCTAGGATTGGAGTATTTATTTATTTCATATAAGGGAATTATTCAGCAACATGTGCCCCATCAGTAGCCAAAAATATATGGAAGTAACATATATTCTTCCTGGATTTTCTGAACCAGCTGATAGCAGTCTGTCCTCAAATGCAGGCCAAGGAAGTTTACCCTGTGCAAATATGCCAGGCCAACAGATTAGGACTCAGGTGGACCCTGCACAAGGGAGCCAGACTCCAGAGAGGAAAGAACACCCACAATAGTGGTGGGATCTAGACACTGACCTTGGACAGTCTTTATGATTTTATATGTCCATCTGGCTGAGTATCATTTAATAAACCACTGCCTTTGTGCTTCTACCATTCTTTCAACAAAAATATAACCCTGATCTCTGGTGCTCATGCCCCTATTATGTTCTCTTTCTGTTGCTCTGTGTGATAATGTTAACCAGTATCCTCCTGATGTGTTATATTCTTTGAAATGATTTTTCAAATACTTTCAGCTTCTTGTCTCCAGATTAAATGTTTTTGTACCTTTTCAACCATTTTATCATTTTTATTCTTTTCTGAATTCTCTCCAGTTTTCCATATTATTCTTAGACCATGGAGTTTAAGTGGTATATGAGATTTTTACACATAAAATAGAGACATTAAACATCATTAATCATGATATATTTGTGATAATAATTGACCAGGTTGAATCTCTCACTCCAGATTTCCTAAAGGTAAGGAAAAGAGACACAGACACAATCTGTCAATAAGCTCAAGAGTTGGATTGATAAGGAAAACAATCCACTTAGATTTTAAAAATTATCATTTAAAAAATTATTTCAAGCAAATTCACAACAGAACACTTTCCCCAATTAGGTTATTCTAGCTAACAGCCCATCATATCAATTATCAACAAGCCAGGGTCTTTATCAATAATTCTGGTTTTTTAAATGATATATATACTATTATCATATGTTATATTTGTTATCATAAAATGTGAGCAAAAATGTGCTGTGTACATAAAATATAAATAGGTAATTATGTCTTCTGTGTTTTTTATGGCACATTGACATATTGTAAGAATTAAACAACTCTTGACAGTTGTTCAACTTCTTGGGAGAGCCAGGGTAGTGTAGTGTAGCAGTAAAGTGCTCAGAGCCTAGAGCCTGGCTTCAAATCCCAGCTTGGTTCTCAAATAGTGTAGACCTCCAAGTAGGTCTGCATAGTTCCTCCATACCTCATTTCCTCATCTGTAGACTGAAAATGGTGGTAACATTAATAATACCTACCTCTAGGGGTCTTCTCAGCCTTAAATCAGTTAATTCGCTTTTTAAAAAAAAAGACACTAAGAACAAATTTTGCTCATAGTAAGTTCTTGCTATTATTATTATTACCATTTTAATAATTAACTCTGAACATTTGTAAAAAGGCTAAAACAGTTCTCAAAATCAAGTCTCTGTTTGTGTCAGAACAGTAATGAGACAGTTTGTTTCTTAAATAATGATTTGAAATAAAGAACCAGGAGTGTGAACATGCAATTTGATAAAGGATATGGGGATGCAGGTTCTGGCTTAGTTCCACCAGATCCTGATTCTTTGGGGAATTGAGCTATGCTTTCCATGGTGTTCCCAGGCTATGCTAAAGCACAGGGGAGAGAAGACTCATTCTCTCTCCTCCTTCTTCGTGCAGAATCCACATTTAGTTTGTTTATCACTGCAGCTTCTCTTATTGGCCTGAGGTTCAGATGGGACCTGACACACTCAAATGTCCACAAGAGCTGTCACTGAGGGAA
Source organism: Phyllostomus discolor (assembly GCF_004126475.2). NCBI lineage: Eukaryota > Metazoa > Chordata > Mammalia > Chiroptera > Phyllostomidae > Phyllostomus > Phyllostomus discolor. The sequence goes on along the minus strand of NC_040913.2, from coordinate 53,394,418 downwards.
GCAAGCTGGTTGTAAGCAGTCAGCAAACACACTTAGCTGACATGTTAATTATATAGTAATACTCTCCACTTACACAAATAAATGTTTTCTCCAATTTTAAAAAACACAGGATCACTTGATTAATCTTTAATTTTCCCCCTTTTGATAGTGACCCAGATACAAAGAACTACTTTTTTTTCTATAAAAAGTCAACAATACAGGCATAATAACAGCCCCTAAAGTGTTAGGGACTTAGGGAGTGGTAGAGAATGTGTTGAACTGAGTAGCCCACAACCCATCTGAAGAGTTGAGCCACTTCTAAGCTCTAAGCCAGAATGCCTTGAGGTACTAGGGGATATAGAAATGCAGCCCAGAGCTTTGGACTTTCATGAGGAATTTCCCATTGTTAGATATTTGTTCATATTGACATATGTAGACCGATCAAAATAGTACTGCAAGAAGGCCCACTCCACAGCTTCATGGGGTGCCATTCACATTGTAAATTGAACACATTATCAACAGTGTCTCTGTAGTTGTGCAACATAATGACATGAGCCCAAACCACTGGAGTCTCTATGTCTCTGAGCAGAAATTTTCAAAGACATGGTTTTTTAGACTGTGGTGTGCACAAAACTACTAAGATGCTTATTGAAATTGGAATCATGAGGCTCATTACCTGGGATTCTGAGGGGAGGCTCAGAAATTTGCATTTTTTAAAAATCAAACATTTTTAGTAAACTCTAATTTTTTGAAAAGCTTTCAACTTGCAGAAAAACTAAGGTAGTACAAAGAATTTCCATAAACCATATCTCTAGTTTTTCCCATTATCAACATTTTATGTAACTATACTTGTCAATTAAGAAACCAATATTGATTCGATATTATTAACTAAAGTCCATACTTGATTCAGATTTCCTTAGTTTTTACCTGTTGTCCTCTTTCTATTTCAATATCCCACTTTGAATGCCACTATACACTTAGTTGTCATGTCTCTAGCATCCTCTTGGCTGGGACAATTTTTCAGACTTTTCTTGTTTTCGATGACCTTGAGAGTTTTGAGGAGTACTGGCCAGGTATTTTGTAGATTTTGTAGAGGATTTTGAAACTTGTCTGATGTTTTTCTTATCATATGAATGAGGTTATGGACAGTTGGAAGACCACAGAGGTAAAATGCCATTTTCATTACATAATATCAAGTGTACATACTATGAACCTGACTCATCGCAGCTTGTGTTGACTTTGATTATGTGGCTGAAGTAGTGTTAGTCAGATTTCTCTCCTGTAAAATTAAGTTCCCCCTTTTATTCTCTTTGGAAGGAAGCCAGTATGTGCAACCTATACCTGAGGGGTAAGTTATGCTCCACCTCTGTGAGGGCAGAGTATCTATATTAATTATTTGGAATTTTTCTACATAGGAGATTTGTATCTTATCTCCCATTTACTTATTCAATGATACCTTTATACCAGCATGGACTCATATATAGTATTTATTTTATACTTCAGGTTATAACCCAATGTGTACTTTGTTTTCTTGCTCAAATTGTCCCAGTTTTGGCCTCTAGGAGCTCTTTCAGTTGGTTCCTATGTCCCTTTCACATACTTCCATCAATGTGGGTTTTGAGTCACCATTTTAACAAGCTCCCCATGCAGTTCTAAGGACCACTCTGTGAGAAATGTGACTTAAGGTGTGCTGGGAGCTCTGCTAACAACAAAATGCCACCCATTCATCGATTCCTTCAGCAAGCAAGTAAAGAATGACTTCTGACTATCTTATCCATTCAGCAAACACTTACTGATTGTCACTTCCTGCCTCTTTTCTGCCAGGCACTATTCTTGATGCTGGGAACACAGAGCTTGTCTGGAAATCCAGACTTGGGGATAAATATGTTATAGGGGAAATATGGATGTGGCTAACAGGAGAGAGAAAAAGATGTCCCTACCAAACCATTTACCTGTATTTAGTCAGCTCCCCATAAACTGTAGAAAACAGCATGTTAAAAACTGGGAGAGAATATGTTTAAGGGACAGAGCAGGGTCCTAGAAGACATGATGCAACATCTATGGAAGATTTTGAATTAAACAGGAAAAAAATGCTTTATCCTCTGAGACTGAAGAAAATAAATTAGCTATAGAAATTTTTAAAAATTGGGTGGTGAGGGAGACATGTTTAAGGTCACCTATAATAACTTTATTTTCTGGATAAAACTGGAGGCCAGGCCATCTTTATGAGAGTGAGGGGTCTGGAGTTAAACACGCTGCTTGGGAGAACACTGAAGTTTCGAGATGGTGGTTTTAGGGGGCAAGGGTGTATCAGTTAGAAGCCATTGAAGAGATAAAACCACAACAATAATTTGAAAAGAAAGAACTAAGTATAAAGAACTGTTAACTATATGAAAGTCAACAGAGAATTCCATGATCTCACAGAGGAAACAGTTACTACTACCTCTTAGGTTAGACAAACAGGGTGAGTACCTGGGGTCACTGGAACCCATAACTCAGAGGATTGGCCCCATGGTCCTGGGACCCAGACCTCTGAGGGGGCTGCTGGCTGGCTGGTGATGGTCAGAAGCAATGAAACTGTCTCTTCAAGTGTGGGAACAATTGAATTCAGGATTCAGCTGCTTCTACAGGAAGGTACTGCCCCTCCTGGGTAAAGAGGATTGCTGGGGTGTTGCTCAGAAGAAACATAAGCAAAAAGGAGTTTCAAGTCTCTCCTTCTTCTTCCAGGTTTGCAGCCTTCCTGAGCCCAACATGGATTTGCAGGATCTCAGCCCAACATCACAAAGCTAAATAGAGAAGCATAGGTTTGGAGCTGAGAGGGAGGGACTGTCATGGGTACTGCACAAAGCCCTCGACTGTGTGAGTTACATTTAGAGACTGCATACACTTGTGAGTCTCTATACTGGCTGAATTCTTTCCTCCCTTGTTTGCAAATCATGTCTTCTTCTCTTAGGGCCTTGCCCTACTGGAGGTCTTGCCTCATTCCAGGAATCAGCCACTGATTTCTTTGGTTGCTTAACCTACTCCAGAAATGTTTGATGGACTATCTGGTTCAAAGGGCACTAAACAAGGGTTACAAGCATCCATTGAAGGAAGAGAAGATAATGTGATATATGCATATGGCAGAATATTGTTTGGCTTTAAAAAGGAAGAAAATTCTGATATGTGTTATTATATGCATGAAGCTTGAGGACATTATGATAAGTGAAATAAGCCAGTTATAAAGAAAAATAGTACATAATTCCTCTTGGAAGAGGTACTTAGACTACTGAAATTCATAGAAACAGAGAGTAGAATGGTGGTTGCCAGGGGCTGTAGGAGGGGAAAATGGGGAGTTGTTATTTAATGGAGTCTTACAGAGTTTTAGTTTTACAAGATGAAAATGTTCTGTGGATAAATGGTAGTGATGTTTGTACAACAATGTGAATGTACTTAATGCCACTGAACTAGACACTTAAGATAGCTAAGATGGTGAATTATATATCATGTGTATTTTACCACAGTTTAAAAATTTTTTAAAGGAACTAAAGGAAGGTTATAGCTAGAGAATATGCGTGGGTGACCCCTAGCCTGATGTGTTGTAGGTCTCCGTGTTCCCCTAGTGATTCATTCCTCAACTCACGTTCATGAGCACCTTTTTCTAGGCTTTGCTTCACAAATTTCAGTGTGTCTGTGCCCTCATTTGCTCTGAGGCACATGCCTGCACCCAACATATACACGTATGTGCAGGGATAGCCTTCCCTCTAGTTTTCTGTGAACAATGTTATTTCAGTGGATGAAAATAATACTTAATAGTAACTGAGTTTTCCAATGTGAGGCATATGCATTATCTATAACAAATCTACGTCATAAATAGTATTCTCATCTCCATTTTACAGTTGAGGAAACTAAAGCTCAATGGGGTTGCGATTAAGCAAAGTGGAGAAGCCAGGACAGATCTAGGCTCTCTGACTCTGAGCTGGTTCCCTTAGACTCTGTACTCTACTGCCCCCTAGTGGATCCTCTAGTCTTCACGGTGTCACTGACCCTGGGCTCAGGTAGGAGCCCCTGCTTCTTTCCCACTCAGTGAGAAGTCATTTCATAATCGTTACTTATGTTTTCCAGTGCAGTCTATAGCTCCGCAACATGGCCCCTCCTTTCAGCCCTGGCACTACACTGGCTGTATTATGGCAAGTGGTAGCAGTGACTGAGTTTTGCTGCATGTCTAATGAGGTTCTCCAGATTCTCACTTCCCAGGAGCATCCCTGGTGGCTTCCAAGACTTGTAGCAGGATTAATATGTACTGGTTACAACAGCCCTGTCACTCTCTTCAGGAGCATCTCTGATAGATGTAAGAGTTCTAAGTTTTTCTGGTTGTATTGATCCTTTGAATGGTAAAAATCAAAACAAAACAAAACAAAAAATCCAAACCCACAAAATGGATTTCTATTTCCCAGCTACCTAAGTGTTTTGGGGAGTAAATAACTCTCCCTGTTTCTCTATTGATCTGAGTGGTCTCAGTGGGGTTCTGAGTGGAAGATCTATTCCACGAGAAGTGCTTTTTTTTTCTATACTGCAAAGGCCACTGTGGATGTCTTCAGGAAGTATGGATGATGCAAGCATTTTTTGTTTGATCCAGGATTCAGTTGAAGTTGACACATTGCATTTGGTCACCATGTTTGTTCAGCCGCTTTTGATCTAGAGTAATCCCTCCTCTCACTTTTTTTTGGTGTGTGTCACATGGAATTTTTTGGAAGATTCCAGGTGAGTTGTTTTAGATTGTCTTCCTTGTCAAATTTGTCTGATTGTTTCTTCATGATTAGATTCATGTTAAATAATGTTGGCATGATTAATTTGTAAGTGATGTTTTGTATTTCTTATTGCCTCCTATTAGGAGGCACATAAAACCTCATCTGGGAATTGTACACTCAACAAATATACATGGACTGTGTTGTGCACACAGTATGCTGAGCACTCTACTATGCAATGAAGATATAGGGGACCCATGGATACAAGTGTGAGGTAAAAAGATAAGGAAAACAGAAGTTCAGGCTTAAGAGTAAGGAATAGATTTACCTACATATGACAGAAAACTCAGTTTGCTGTAGTTGTACCACAAAGAGGGAGGTTTGTTTTTTCTTGTATAGCTACCAGTCAGGAGGGAAGTAGTCTAAAGCTGATATAGTACCTCCACCATATTCAGAGTATCTTTCTCTCTCTCTATCTGCTATCATTAAGGTATGGATCTAACATGTTTCCTACCCCTCAGATATTGTGACTCCCTTCCAAGCAGGAAGAAAAGTGGAACATCCAGTGACTCTTCACCCCTTTGAGAGAGCTTTATCAGAGGCAGAACCAAGTAATTCTGCTCACATTTCATTTGTTAGGATGGTATCTCATGATCAACCCAATATGCAATGTTGTGTGAGAAATACAGTTGATGGTAACATTGCTACCCTTAAGAAAAACAGGCTTCTAGACTTCTGGCCAAGATGGAGGCATAGGTAGATACACTGTGCCTCCTCACACAACCCAGATAGGGACAACAACAATTTAGAAACAGAATAACAACAAGAATTGACAGAAAACTGAACTGTGTGGAAGTCAGACAACCAGAAAGTTAAAATAGACACGTTCATCCAGACCAGTAGGAGGGACAGAGTCGGGCAGCCAGGCTCAGGTCACGGCACAGAGAGCAGAGAGTTTTGGGATCAGGCGTGTAAGGCATCCAGGGCACACAGATTGCAGTGGTCGGACGCTGAGCAGGCAAGTGACAGCTGGCAGACCCTGGCCGAGGGGTGGCAACCGGCAGACCCAGCGAGGCAGCAATTGTGAAGCAAGGCACTGTGCGCAACCCAGGATCACAGCTCTGGGAAATAGAGCCTTGGGGCACTGATTGAAAACACCTGTGGGAGTTGAGGCACAGGGAGAGACTCCCAGCCTCACAGGAGAGTTTGTTGGAAAGTCCCACGGGGTGCACAAGCCCACCCACTCGGAAATTGGCACCAGAGGGGCCCAGTTTGCTCAGGGGAAGCAACAGAAGGGACTGAGGCCCGGCGGAGAGTGGAGCAAGTGCCATTGTTCCCTCTCGGACCCCACCCCCACATACAGCGTCACAACCCAGTGACTGGGGTGCCCCACCCTGGTGAACACCTAAGGCTCCGCCCCTCATACGTAACAGGCATGACCAGACCAAAGGGAAAAAAAGATGGTTCAAACAGAATTTCAAGCCTCACAATCAGTACTTTTAAGCAACCAAGAGATAGTCAACCTACCAGATGCACAGTTCAGAGCACTGGTGATCAGGATGCTCACAGAATTGGTTGATTTTGGTCACAAATTAGATGAAAAAATGAAGGCCACAATAAGTGAAATGAAGAAAAATGCACAGGGAACCAATAGTGATGGAATGAAAGCTGAGTCTCACATCAATGGAGTGGACCAGAAGGAAGAAGAAAACATACAATCAGAAAAGAATGAAGAAATAAGAATCCAAAAAAATGAGGAGAGGCCTAGGAACCTCCAGGACATCTTTAAATGTTCCAACATCCAAATTATAGGGCTACCAGAAGGCGGAGAGGAAGAGCAACAAGTGGAAAACTTATTTGAACAAATAATAAAGAACTTCCCCAATCTGACAAAGGAAATAGACTTCCAGGAAGTCCAGGAAGCTCAGAGAGTCCCAAAGAAGTTGGACCCAAGAAGGAACACACCAAGGCACATCATAATTACATTAGCCAAGGTAAAAATGAAGGAGAGAATCCTAGAAGCAGCAAGAGATAAGGAGACAGTAACCTACAAAGGAGTTCCCATCCGACTGTCAGCTGATTTCTCAAAAGAGACCTTACAGGCAAGAAGGGGCTATAAGAAGTATTCCAAGTCATGAAAGGCAAGGACCTACATCCCAGATGACTCTATCCAGCAAAGCTTTCATTTAGAATGGCGGGGCAGATAAAGTGCTTCTCAGATAAGGTCAAGTTAAAGGAGTTCATCATCACCAAGCCATTATTATATGAAATGTTAAAAGGACTTATCTAAGAAAGAGAAGATAAAAAAATATGTATAGTAAAATGACAGCAAACTCACAATTATTACCAACCACACCTAAAACAAAAAGAAAAACAAACCAAGCAAACTAGAACAGGAACAGAACCACAGAAATGGAGATCACATGGAGGGTTAGCAACACAGGAGTGGGGGGAGGAGAGAGGGGGAAATGGTATGGACAATGGGTAGCATAGATGGTAGGTAGAAAATAGACAGGGGGAGGGCAAGAATAGTATGGGAAATGTGGAAGCTAAAGAACTCATGACACATGGACATGAATTAAGAGGGGGGAATGTGGGTGGGAGAGGGTGTGCAGGGTAGAGGGGAACAAAGGGGGGTAATGGGACAACTGTAATAGCATAATCAATAGAATATATTTTAAAAAGAACCATCACAGAAGTACAGTTTATAATAGCAAAAGAGAAAAGAAAAAAATAACATTGTCATTAACATGAGAATAGATAAATTATGATATAGTCATTATGGTAGCCAGCCTTCAAGATGGCTGTTGGGAACTGTACTTCCTGGTTTCAGGAACTGTAGCCTCCCATGGCTAAGCCTGAGTGGAAAGGCCTTACGTACATAAACTGCTTAGGAGACAAAAACCTATCCCCTCTCTTATGTCTTCCTGTTTGGCCCAGCAGAAGGCTAGTTAGCCAAGGATGGGTAAGATTCCTCAAGGAAGAAACAACCTACCTAAGGCAGGCATAGTCAGAAAGGGACCATCAGGGAAGGACACGGGGGACTTTAGAGAAGGGGTGACAAACCTTCACCCTTAGCTTTGTTATAGCCTGTTATAGACCTCATTCTATTTGTAAGCAGTCTCCTAATTTCTTGGTTGTCTTACTTCCCCCTTCTGATTTAAGCCTAAAACAATGCTGGTGGCAGGTGCAGCCCTGTGCTGGAAAGGGTGATTCCCAGGGGGGCAATCAGGCCTGAGTATTTAATAATACATTAAATCCTGTAAAACCTGCTTTGCTTTGAATGCCCCCAAGTTAATATGTACTAAATGTTCAGGGTTCGAGCACAAAATGAGTTTGTTTCCCCAGGTTTTATGGCCAATTGGTGTCACTCTGTCCACCAGACCCTGACTCAAAAAATGCCCTCGAGATATTTTAAATGTTATCTGTTAACCGTATCTCTCTTCCTTGATCATTACTGTTTAACATTGATAGATGAGCTTTATGTATGTGCTACATATCCCTATACAAGCTAAACTCAATAAACACCCAGAGAAAGAGGTGCTCAAGGCTCCTCTCCTCTGAGAGATTAGCCAGCCTTTTCTCTCCAAGCAGATCATGTCTTGCCAGTCTTATTTCATCTGTGGTGCTGGGGCACACTGTGAGTCAGGGTCCCCCTTTGATGGCCACTTGATAATCAAGTTCTAGTGTTCATGTGCCTCATGTAGTACATTCCCACACTGAATAGAGGTGAACTGTATAACCAGTAGGACAGTTCAGAAATAATGGTAGGTGACTTCCAAGGCTAGGTCATAAAAGTCTCTGTGACTTCTGCCTTACACTCTTGGATCACTCTCTCCAGAAGAAGCCAGCTACCATGTTTTAAGTATACTCAAGTAGCCCTATGCAGATATCTACACAGCAAGTAACTGAGGCCTCCTTCCAAACCAGCACTAACTCTTGGTCTTATGAGTGAAACACCTTGAAAATGAACTATCTGCCCAGTCAAGCCTTCAGATGACTGCATACTTAGTTAATATCATGACTGCAGACTCATGGGAGACCCTGAGATAGAACAACTCAGCTAAGCCTCTCCTAAATTTGTTACCTATAGAAATTGTTAATAGTTGTTTTGAGCTGCTAAACTGTGGAGTAATTTGTTGCACAGACATACATAACTAATATGGGCATATAAAAGGATGCTGCCACACAGTAGTGATAAGAAGCTACAATTACAAGTAACATCATAAATCAATTTCATAAATATAATGTTGAGAGAAAAAAACAAGTTACAAAGATGTTTGGTAAGTTATCATTCATATAAAGTTTATAAAATGAAAGCTAAATAATACATTGTTAGAGGTATACACATATATAGTAAAACAAAGCAGGATAATAAGATAATAATAAACACAAAATTCAATAGAGTAGTTACATTGAGGAGGTAGGAAGGAACAAGCAGTCAGAGAAAGATACACAACAGTTTCTAGTGGAAATGTCCTACTTTTTAACTTGACTGATGGGTATACTGGTGTTTATTATATTACTTTTGAATGTATGAAAAATGTCATTTTTAAAAGAAGATGGAAATAGTTGACTGTGTAAAGGAACTAAGGGTTCAGTTATGCTAAAGGACAAGGACCTGGTCATACCAGGTAGAGGTAATTGATTATCCTAATAAACACCATTGCACTGAGTCATAGGTGAAAAACCTGCTTGGAATGGGTTAGAAAAAGAATTGGGAGGTTGAGAAATCAACACAGCAAGTATCACCAACTCTCTGAGCTTCTTTGTAAAGGGGAAGAGAAAAATAATATGAAATGAGGAGGGGAATAAAAAGATATCTACTTTTGGACAGAATATATTTTGAAGATCTAATAGGAAGTGAAAATAGTTGTTTCAGGAGAGACAAGTGAGAATTTCATCTAGTCTTGAATACTTTAGAGATGATGAAATACAAAAATTGTTTATAGATATAATTGATAGAATAGTGTTATTAACATGGTTGGGTGGGCAGCAGTCTGCATGCAAAAGAATAGAGCCCGCAGAATACTGGTGATGGAGAAGACATCAAAACGATCCCTGGTATCTTAGGGCAGGGAGGAAGTCAAAATTATGGAGAAGATACATTGTTCCTAGGAGCCTCCTTTTGATTCTTCTTTTGTTCTTATGGTCCTCTCTCTTTTCTTTTCTTCAGATTCTCTTCCCAGACTCAACCTTTCAGAATCTGATCTCAGTTAACAAAATCACACTGAAGTAAAAAAAAGTTAGGAAATTCATTTGGCTCCCTTTGGGGGAGCTTTGACACTTTAATTCAATTCCATAGTTGAAGCTCTAAGTTGGAGTATGTAAGTGTCTCCCCACTCTAACATTGTGTGACTCCATGAATTTAAAGTCTTTAGGACAAGTTAGTGGATATCTCAACCCAATTGAAATTAATCTGGAAAGCAAGTATTAATATTATACTTTAAATGATAAAGTGTAAGATCAGTTATGGTGAGCCACCTTTCTTTTATTGTATAGGTGTATTATATCAGTACTCCTTTTATATCATGTAGTCACATTGTAAAATTTGGCAAATGCTACAGTCAGAGCCAACCATCTCTATAGTTAGAGACCCACCTGAGAATGGGAAATAGGGAAGAAAGGTGAATCCTTTCATGATGTCAAATATCTAGGAGAAAGGCAAATCTTTCAGAGCAGAAACTAAAATCAGAAGAGAGACCCTAAATGACAAAAAGAGGTCTTTTCTTTTAGGTTTAATTATAGAGTGATCAAGGTGTCCAGGGGAAACCTAGTAGTGAGAAATCAGCTGGGACCATGTAGAGAGACAGGCCAGGAGTACTCTTTCTTTGGGATCTCATTTGCAAAGGGAACAGACCTTGAGCCTTGGGGACAAAAGGAAAGCTGTCGTGGCATTAGAGTTTACTTTTAAGTGAATTGTTTATATTTCTCATATTTTCCATGGTACATCTACACTAGCATCCAGTAAAGTCTTGATGGGTGTAGCCTCTCTTAACAACAACAGTTGCATCCATGCTGTCACAAAGACTAGGAGTTCCTTCTTTCTACTGCATAGAATTCCACTGTGTAAATGTTCCATAGTTTTTTGATCCATTCATTTACTGATGGGCACCTAGGTTGCTTCCAGCACTTGACTATTGTAAATTGGGCTGCTATGAACATTGGGGTGCATAGGTTATTTTGGATTGGTGTTTCAGGGTTCTTAGGATATAATCCTAGCACTGGAATTGCTGGGTCAAAAGGCAGATCCACTTTTAGTTTTCTAAGAAAATTCCATACCGTTTTCCATAGTGGTTACACCAGTCTGCAGTCCCACCAAAAATGCACTAGGGTTCCCTTTTCTCCACATACTCTCCAATATTTGTTGTTTGTTGCTTTGTTTATGATGGCCATTCTGACTGGTGTGAAGTGATAACTCACTGTGGTTTTAATTTGCACCTCTCTGGTAGCTAGCAATACTGAACATCTTTTCATGTGTGTCTGGATCCTCTGTATGTCCTTCTTGGAGAAGTGTCTGTTCCAGTCCTTTGCACATTTTTTAATTAGGCTGCTTGTCTTCTTAGAGTGGAGTCATGTGAATCCTTTATATATTTTGGAGATCAATCCCTTGTCTGAGGTATGTTTTCCCATATGGTTGGCTCTCTTTTTATTTTAATACTGTTTTCTTTAGCCATGCAGAAGCTTTTTATTTTAATGAGATCCCATTTGTTTATTCTTTCCTTTATGTTCCTTGTCTAGGGGATATATCAGTGAAAATGTTGCTGCATGAAATATCTGAGATTTTCCTGCCTATGTTCTCCTCTAGGACTTTAGTGGTGTCATGACTTATATTTAAATCTTTTATCCACCTTGAATTTATTTTTGTGTATGGTGTAAGTTGGTGGTCAAGTCTCATTTTTTTGCATGTAGCTGTCCAGTTCTCCCAACACCATTTGTTGAAGAGACTGTTTTTACTCCATTTCATGTTGCTGCCCCCTTTGTCAAATATTAATTGACTGTAGAGACTTGGGCTTATTTCTGGGCTCTCTGTTCTGTTCCATTGGTCTATGTGCCTGTTTTTTATGCCAGTACCAGGCTGTTATGATTACAGTGGCCTTGTAATACAGTTTGGTATCAGGTATTGTGATCCTTCCTACTTTCTTCTTCTTTCTCAGAATTGCAGCAGCTATTTGGGGTCACTTATGGTCCCATATAAATTTTTGAAGTGTTTGTTCTATGTCTGTGAAATATGCCATTGGTACATCAATAGGTATTGCATTGAATCTATGAATTGCTTTGCATAGTATAAACATTTTGATCATGATTTTTCCAATCCATGAGCACAGCATATGTTTCCACTTGTTTGTGTCTTCCTTAATTTCTTTCTTCAGTGTTATGTAATTTTCTGAGTACAGGTCTTTTACCTCCTTGGTTAGGTTTATTCCTAGGTATTTTATTTTTTGTGCTGCTATATCAAATGGGATTTTTTTTTATTGATTTCTGCTTCTTGTCTTTCATTGTTGGTATACAAACATACCTTTGATTTCTGGATATTGACTTTGTATCCCACTGTTTTGCCAAATTCATTTTTATTAGGTCAATCAGTTTTTTTGTGGAGTGTATAGGATTTTCTATGTACACTATAATGTCATCTGCAAACAGTGACAGTTTTGCTTTCTCTTTTCCAATATGGATGCCTTTTATTTCCTTTTCTTGTCTGATCACTGTGGCTAAAACTTCCAACACTATATTAAATAGAAGTGGTGAAAGTGGACAACCTTGTCTTGTTCCTGATCTTAGTGGAAAAGATTTTACTTTTTGTTTATTGAGTATGATGTTGGCTGTAGCTCTCATATGTGGCCTTTATTATGTTGAGGAATGCTCCATCTATTCCCACTTTGATTGTAAATGGATGCTATACCTTATCAAATGCTTTTTCTGCATCTATTGATATGAACATGTGGTTTTTGTCTTTGCTTTTGTTTATGTGATGTATTACATTTACTAATTTGTGAATATTGTACCATCCTTGCATCCCTGGGATGAATCTCACTTGGTCATGGTGTATGATCTTTTTAATGTATTGTTGGATGTGGTTTGCCAATATTTTGTTAAGGATTTTCGCAGCTATGTTCATCAGCGATATTGGCCTGAGTTTTCTTTCTTTTTTGTGTCTTTATCTGATTTTGGGATTAAGATGATGCTGGCTTCATAAAAAGAGTTTGGGAGTCTGCCATCATTTTGGATATTTTGGAATAGTCTGTGAAGGACAGGGGTTCGCTCTTCCTTAAATGATTTGTAGAATTTTCCTCTGAAACCATCTGTTCCAGGGCTTTTCTGTATTGGGAATTTTTTGATTACTGCTTCAATTTCATCTGCTGTTATTGGTCTTTTCAAACTTTCTGCTTCTTCTTCATTGAGTTTTGGAAGATTACATTTTTCTAGAAATTTGTCCACTTCACCTAGGTTTTCAAATGTCTTGGCATGCAGTTCTTCATAGTAATTTCTTACAATCCTTTGCATTTCTGTGGTATTGTTACAGTGTGTAGCCAAGAGGGGGGACCCCAAATAGGCATTTGAAATGGGGTCCAGAACTCAAGGTGTCCAGGAGATTTTAAGGCGCCTTCACCCCTTCCCCCCACAGGTGTGAGTTGGGGGAAGGGGCACACAGAGCAAGAACATGCAGGGCATCTTTGCAGCTAATCCATGGCATGGTCATTTAGCATACCTATAGCTTTTGGCTGGTCACTTAGATATGCTAAATAGCTATGGCCATGCTCAAGGCCAGGGGGATAGAAAAGGACCTCCCCCCCAAGATGGGACCTGGGGGGCAGGTCCCCTGAGTTACAGTGCCTGCGTGGGAGCTGGGAGAAGATTGGCTCCATGACATGGGGTGACACCTGCCCAGACCCACGATGGCGACCAGAAAAGCTGGAGAAGACAGCAGATTGAGAGCAAGTGTGCCCAAGTGTAGGAGGAGTCAGAAAGGGGGCTGCAGAAGAAGATTGGTGCGGGGGATTTAAACCCAGCCATGGCAGCCATTGAGAGAGAACCACGCGGCCTTGAAAGAGTGGAGACTCCCGCATCCCTGGGAGGGAGAACCACGCATCTTTAGCAGAGTGGAGACTCCTGCATCCCTGAGAGAGAGAACCATGTGGCCTGGACAGAGTGGGGACTCTCCCTTCCTGCAGCCCTGAGAGAGGGAGAACCACTCGGCCTTGACAGAGTGGGGACTCCCGTGGCCCTGGGAGAGGGACCACGTGCCTCTGCCAGAGTGGGGACCCTCCCCCCCCACAGCTTTAGAAGGGGGAACCACCACCTGGTTTTAGCAGAGATCCCGGCCACTCAGCTGAGGGTGCCAGGAACCCAGGGAGGTGTCCCAGTCGAGATGGAGTACTAACTGGGAAGAACCAGAGGACTGCCTGAGCCATGGACTTCTATTTCCTTTCCTGAGATAGGTACTCTGGACTGGGCAAAGGGGGAAGGAAGGAAGGACTGTGTCTGTTTGTGGGTGTTTTTAGGGACTTTAGGATTTTTGATAAAGACATTAGGTCACTACTTGAAGTTTGTATAGCATTAAATAAACATTTCCTTTCCTTTTCACGAATCTCTGGCCTTGAGAGACGTCTTTCCTCGGGCAGTGGACATAACGGACCCGGGGCCTTCTTTCAATAATAGTATATCATCCCAGGCCCCCCCTTGTTTGTTCTGTAACAGTATCAGTTGTAATCTCTCCTCTTTCATTTCTGATTGTGTTTATTTGGGTCTTCTCTCTTTTTTTCTTGATCAGCCTGCTTAAAGGCTTGTTGATTTTGTTTATGTTTTCAAAGAACCAGCTCCTGGATTCATTGATCCTTAGAATTGTGCTTTTAGTCTCTATGTCATTTAATTCTTCTGTGGCCATGGTTATTTCCTCCCTTCTACTTCTTCTAGGCTGTCTTTGTTGTTGTTCCTCGAGTTCTTGTAGATGTAGGGTTAGGTTATTTGTTTGAAATGTTCCTATTTTTTGGGGGGGGGGGTAGGCCTGTATTGTTATGAATTTCCCTCTCAGGACTGCCTTTGCTGTGTCCTATAAGTTTTGGGTGGTTGTGAGTTCATTTTTTTTTTCTTTCCAGAAACTGATTTCTTCCCTAATTTCATTCTTGGCCCATTCATTGTTTAATAGCATGCTATTCAATTTCCATGATTTTGAGTGTTTTGGGTTTTTTTCTCTGGGGTTGGTTTCTAGCTTCAGTCCCTTGTGATTCAAGAAGGTGAGTGGTATGATTTCAATTTTCTTGAATTTGTTGAGGCCTGTCTTGTGTCCTATCATGTGGTCTATCTTTGAAAATGTTCCATGTGCATTTGAAAAGAATGTATATTTAGCTTCTTTGGGACGAAGGGCTCTATATGTATCAGTTAAGTCCATTTCATCTAGGGCATTGTTCAATGCCACAGTATCTTTGTTAATCATTTATTTGGAAGATCTGTCCATTTTTGACAGTGAGGTGTTAAAATACCCTGCTATAATCGTGTTGCTGTCAATATCTTTCTTGTAGTCCTCTAAGATTTTCTTTATGTATTTGGGTGCTCCTATGTTGGGACATATATATTTATGATGTTTATGTCTTCTTGATGGATTTTTCCCTTGAGTATTATGAAGTCACCTTCTGGGTCTCTCTTTATGGCCCTTTTTGGGAGGTCTATTTTGTCTGATATGAGTAAGACTACCCTGGCTTTTTTCCCCCCTGTCCATTTGCCTGCAAAATTTGTTTCCAGCCCTTCAATTTTAGTCTGTGTAGGTCTTCTGTTTTGAGTGGGTCTCTTGTAGGCAGCATATGTGTGGTTCATGCTTTCTTATCCATTCAGCTACTCTATGTGTTTTGATTGGAGCATTTGATCCATTCACATTTAAGGTTATTATTGATAGGTACTTATTCATTGCCATTTTTGTACCTGTTCTCTCTCTCTCTCTCTCTCTCTCTCTCTCATCTTCTCTCTCTCTCTCTCTCTTTCCCCACCTCCCTTTCTCTCATCCTTCCTTTCTTTAAAGCAGTCCCTTTAGCATCTCTTGCAGAGCTGGTTTGGTGGAGGAGTATTCTTTTAGACTTCTTTTGTCTGGGAAGCTCCTTATTTGGCCTTCTATCTTGATTGAGAGCCTTGCTGGGTAAAGTAGCTTTGGTTGCAGGCCTCTGGTTCTCATTACTTGGAATGTTTCTTGCCATTCTCTTCTGGCTTGGAGCGCTTCCGTTGAGAAGTCAGCTGCTATCCTTATCAGGACTCCACTGTCTATTACTTCCTGTTTCTCCCTTGCTGCCTTTAAGATTCTCTCTTTGTCTTGGAATTTTGCCATTTTAATTATGATGTTTCTTGAAGTGGGCCTCTTTGGGTTTGTCTTATTAGGACTTTCTGTGTTTCCTGGACTTGTGTGACTTTTTCTCTCATCAAATTAGGGAACTTTCACATTATTACTTTTTCAAAGAGGTTTTCTATCCCTTGCTCTTCTTCTCCTTCTGGTATTCCTATTATAGGGATATTATTACATTATATCATTACATTATAATGTAATATTATTACATTATAGGGATATTATTAATTGTCCTACATTTCTCTTAACCCCTCTTCATTCTTTCTGAGCTTCTTTTCCTTTTCTTGCTCTTTCTGAGTGTTTTTTCTGCTTTGTCCTCCAACTCACTGATCTGATCTTCTGCTTCATGGATCCTGATTTTGATTCCTTCTACTGTGTTCTTCAGTTTAGAAATTGTATTCTTTATTTCCTCTTGGCCCTTGTTGATAGTTTCTATTTCCTTTTTCATGTTGATATAGTTAGCAGTGAGTTCATTGTAGTTTCCCTGTAGTTTCTGGTTATTCACTGTGAGCTCATTGAGCTTCCTGATAGCCATTGCTTTGAACTCAATATCTGGTAGTTGACTTGCCTCTATTTCATCTAGTATTTTTTCTGAGGCCTCCTCCTTTCCTTTCATTTGAGGATTGTTTCCTTGTTTTCCCATTGTTTGTGAGACTCTTCTTGTTAGCCTCTGTTTCTTAAATTGATCTGTTCTGGCTCCATGTGATTATGGTGTGAACTTCTGTGGTAGAATACCTGTGACATTTGGTGGTGCAGTCTTCTTGATCTCCCAAGCTCACTGGTTTTGGGCTATCGTTGAAGTTGGCTCCGTGTTTGTCTTTGGGTTTTTATTGTTGTTGGGTCTTTCTTTGGTGGGTCCTTCCCACCAGCTGGTTAAATGAGGGTCAGTCTGTCCACCACATTTTGTATTTTGTTGTGCTGGTGTGGGCAGGTTGTGTGAAGCTGGTTCTTCCATGTGTACAAGGTTTTGAGGATTCTCTCTTGCTCTTGTTCAGTTGTTTGCTCTGGTTAATTTCTCCACTATGTAGTTGCATTTCCAGATAGGTCCTGGATTGAGGTTTGTGTGGTTTCCACTCCCTCCTTCACCTTCTTTTGTTGTTATCTGTTGGTGGTTCCTTCATTGTTGGGTTTCCTCTTCCAGCAGGTATCCTGGTGTTCACAGCTTCCCCCCAATCTTTTTTGTGATCAGTTGGAGGGGGGAGGCAAAATGGTTTAAGACAGCAGGAGAGTATTCTATGATATTTACAGTAGCAGCCAGTAGAGAGAGATAGGAGATCCTTTGTCTATGTATAGTGTTAACTGTGATCTTCCACCCAGCTAGCTGATTTTCAGAAAGGATGGAAAGAAGACTTATCTTGTTGGGGAAGGAAGGATTGTGAGTTGGATCTAGGAAGCAGTGAGCTTGTGGGAGGTCAGATTCTGAGGTAAGGTGAGAGTAAAGGATAGTAAATAGGTGTAGTGTGTGAGAGAATCGAGTTAACCACTACAGTAATAGAGTTTAGGAAACTTTGAAATGGGCTAAGATCTGGGAGGGGTGTTGTGTAGTATTTACAATTGTATGGAACAGCTATATTTACAATAATAATGGAGCAATAATCACATGACAGAATCTATGTGATCTGGATAATAAGAATAGGGAGTACAGAACCTTGAGTAGTGTGCTAATGGAACACAAGTGAAGTGAAAGTAAATTAGGAATACACTATGAAAGAGAGAACAGGGGAAACCTGTCAAATTACACAATATAACCAGCCAAGCAAAGCAGACTACACAGAAAGAAGAGGAATACAAAAATACTATTAAAATAAAGCCCTGGCTGGTGTAGCTCAGTGGATTGAGCGTGGGCTGCAAACCAAAGTATCACAGGTTTGATTCCCAGTCAGGACACATGCCTGGGTTGCAGGCCATGGCCCCCAGCAACTGCACATTGATGTTTCTCTCTCTCTCTCTCTTTCTCCCTCTTTCCCTCTCTAAAAAGAAATAAATAAAATATTTTTAAAAATACTATTAAAATAAAAGATGTAAGAATAATGACAAAATAATAATACAAATATGCAATAACTTGAAGGTTCTCTGTAATTGCAAAGTGAAATTTGTCTCTCTGTCTCAGCTGTTGGAATGACCCCTCTTTGGGTCCAACTCTGGTCTTTTCACAGTTTTAGGTATTTTTGTCTCACTTACGGGAATTTAAAAAAAAAGGAGAAGGAAGGAAGAAAGAAGAGATAAAATTGGAAAGAAAGGAAGAAGGAATAAACGAAGAAAGAAGAAAAGAGAGGTAAAAGGAGTTGAAAGATAAAAAAATAAAAATTAAATAAAAAAAACAAAGAATTACTTAAAAAGAAAAGCCTCTTGCTGGTTTCAAACTGGCCACACTGGTTTTTCTGGTCTTGCTGGTTGTAGCAGGCTGAGGGGTGATTGGTTTTGCTTTTCTCCTTTCCTGATCCACACTCAGTCAGCCTAGGACACATTCTCCCCAGGGTAACCTGGTGCCTCTCCCTAAGGCTTTGGGTGTGGTCTCAGGGCTTTCTGCAGAGCATACTCTCACCAGGTTACAGGAGTGCATACTTGGCCAGGCTGCCTCCAGTCCCTCAGGTTTGGGTGTGCTCTCTTCTCAGGGCTATGGGGGTGTTCAGGGCCTTCTGTGCCACCTTGGGAGTGCTCCCTGGCTGGGTGGGGTGGAGGCCAGAGTAGCTGCTGCAAGAAAATTCCCTAAACGGCCACCAAGTATCTCTTTTTTCACTTTTTCTTTTCGAGAAATTCCTTTTACTTAAGCCTGCTGCTCTGTACAGAGGCCTGATATCTCACACAGCCCAATTCTCCAGCCAGACCCCAGACTATCTGGGTCAGGGCCCATCACGGCCCAACTCTCAACTGGACTATCTGGGACAGGGCCCATCTGGTGTCTACAGACTCTGTGGGTGCTCACAGCCCCTGTGCATTTCCCACTTAGTACTTATTCTCCTCTCTGTGACTTCAAGCAACCAGGCCTCTCCTGGTACTGCTTAAACTTTGTTTGGCAGGCAAGGGAGCTGTTGACCCAGCTCTGTCCCTAGAACCCTGTGGCAAACCTGGCAGGCATTGAGCCTGGGGCTGCGGCCACCCTGGTCCCAGGGACCTTATTTTCCTGAATTACTCTTCTTACCATTTGTTTTTTCAATGTCCGCTACACTTTTTAGTCTCCTATCTTCATATGTACTGGGGTGCTGTTGACTGTTTGCTCTGTTCCTCCATAGATTGTCTAGGTTTTTCTCCTGTGTGTAGGAAAAAGTGGAATCCACTCCCTCCTACCTCACCACCATCTTCCCTCCACAGTTGTCCCAATTTTAAACTCCACTTTGTCATCCCTCTCCCTGCACCCCCCACCCTCCAGAATTCCCCTCCCCCTTACTTCATGTCCATGGGTTGTACATATAAGTTCTTTGGCTTCTATATTTTCTATACTTCTCTATTTCTCTATTTTGGTTTTTAAATTTATTTGTTTGTTTGTTTTTAGAGAGGGGGAAGGTAGGGAGAAAGAGAGAGAAACATCAATGTGTGGTTGCCTCTTGAGTTCCCCCGACTGGGGACCTGACCCACAACCCAGGAATGTGCCCAGAGTGGAAATTGAACTGGTGACCCTTTGGTTTGCAGGCCAGCACTGAATCCACTGAGCCACATCAGCAAGGGCTATTTCCTATACCATTCTTAACCTACCCCTATCTATTTTATGCCTACCAATTATGCTTCTTATTCCCTGTATCTTCCCTCATTCTAACCCCTCCCCCTCCCCATTGATAACCCTCCATGTGATCTCCATTTCTATGATTCTGTTCCTGTTCTAGTTGTTTGCTTAGGGGTGTTGTTGTTGTTGTTGTTGATAGTTTAGAGTTTGTTGTCATTTTATTGTTCATAGTTTTTGATCTATTGCATAGGTAAGTCCCTTTACCATTCCATATAATAAGGGCTTGGTGATGATGAACTTCTTAAACTTGCCCTTATCTGGGAAGCACTTTAGCTGCCCTTCCATTCTAAATGATAGCTTTGCTGGATAGAGTAATCTTGAATGTAGGTCCTTGCCTTTCATGACTTCAAATACTTCTTTCCAGCCTCTTCTTGCCTGTGAGATTTCTTTTGAGAAATCAGGCTCAATCAATTCTGTGAGCCTCCTGACTATCTGTGTTTTGGACTCTGCAGGAGATAGGTTGTCTGTCTCCTTATTGCTTAGCTCTTTTTTTCTGTAGTCTTGATCTATTCTTTCTTCCTTTTTAAAGAGTTTATTTATTTATTTTTAGATATAGGGATGTTAAGGAGAAAGAGAGGGAGAGAAACATCAATGTGCGGTTGCCTCTCACATGCCCCCCACTTGGGACCTGGCCTGCAACCCAGGCTGGGAATCAAATCAGTGATTCGCAGGCTGGCACTCAATCCACTGAGCCACATCAGCCAGGGCTAAGCTATTCTTTCATTTGGGCCATGTTTCTTTGTCTTGATGCACCTGTTACATTGTAAGAGCCTTAGGTATTCACCAGAGTGGGGCAACCCTCTTAGCTTCATTATGGTTCTGTTTGTGGGGGATGGGTCAGAGAGGGAACAATACCATTTGCTTGCTTGCTTGCTCTTCTCTGGCCCCACTTTTCAATGAACTCTCCTGTGAGACTGGGAGTTTCTACTGACTTCACAACCAATCTCTGGCAGTATATTTTACCACTAGAGGTTTTGAGTCTTTAGTTTCCCAGTGAGCCAGCCCCTCCTCACCTCCATGGTCCACCACCTTGCTGTGGGTCCACCTGGCTGCCCATCTCTGCCTTCTTCTACCAGTCTGGATGAATGTTTCTTTAACTCCTTGGTTGTTGGCTTTCCATGCACTTTGATATTTTGGCAGTTCTTGTTGTTTGGTTTTAAATTGGTTGTTGTCCTTCTTTTGGTTGTGCAAGGAAGCAGAGCATTTCTACCTATGCCTCCATCTTGGCCAGAGCTCCAATGGTTTGCTTTATATTTGCCCTTAAGCTCCTAGTGCCCCATTTCAGTTGAAATCCCAGGTATTCCACATCCTGTTTGCAAGTCTGGGTCTTGTGAGCCAATACCTTATATCCCCTTTTTGCCAAATGATTTAGAACTGTGATGGTATTGAGCAAACAGTCCTCATAAGTGCTCCTAGGTATCAATATGTCATCTACATTTTGCAGAATAATTCTGATCTCAATTGAGTGTCCATTAAGTCCTTGGCTCACACTTCACCAAATATAGCTGGGGAGTTCTTAAATCCTGGCAGCACAGTCCAGCAGTATTGGAGTGCTTTTTTCTGGGTCCTGCCATTTAAAGGCGAATAATAGTTGAGCCTGTTCCTCTATTGGGATGTAGAAAAATTCATCCTTTGGGTCTAAGACTGAAAACCATTTACTATCCCCATGCACCATGGTCAACAGAGTATAGTGGTTGGATACTGTAGGATGAATGTCTTGCACAATGTCATTTATAGCTCCAAGATCCTGTACAAACCAATATTCATCACAGTGAGGTTTTTTGACTTACAAATGGGAGTGTAATAGACTGTCATGACCAGATTAGTCCCAATTTTAAGAACTTCTGCAATATCAGTTGAATCTCTGCCAAAGCCTCTTTTTTGAGGGGATACTACTTCTTCCATGGGATCTGCACCCCTTCTTTTATGTTGACTTTTATGAGTTGAATGTAAACTGCTTTGCCTTGGGTTCCATCAACCCAGATGGTTTAATCAATTTTTCCATAGGTCACAGGTGGGAAGCGTTAACCTCCCGGACCTCCAGGCAAGTCAGGATCACCTGGAGCTGTACAGCACGTTCCAGTGGGACCTCTAGACATAATTTATGCTTTCCAGGGGAAAAAGTCATTAGTGCATGTAATTTGCAAAGTGAATCTTTGCCCAGCAATGGAATGGGACAATCTGGTTAGTAAAGAAAACTTATGTACAGTCCTCTGATCCCCAAGCTGGTATTCTATAGGTTGAAGGAAAGCCTGTTTTTGTAATTGTCCAGTCACTTCAGTAACCATTACTGCATCCTAACTTCTCTAAGTTAATTTTGTATTCAAGACTGAATATGTAGCTCCCATACCTTCATGGAAATCAATACCATCAACCCTATCCAAGGTTTCTGTGGGAAACTAGTAATAGGTTGGGAGATGTCCAAGGGAGTCTCTGGACCTTCTCATTCATCATCAGATTCCCCTCACCTTTTTAACATTTCTCAGCAAGGGTTTTCATCTCTATTTTCCTTTTTGAACTTTGGGCACTCCTTTCCCCAGTGGCCCTCCTCCTTACCAAGGCACACTGATCTGCACCTAAGGGGCCTCTCCTCTTTCCTTTTGGGTCCTGCCTCTGCCTCTAATTGCTCGACTTTGTTTTTGAGAACACTATGACTTGTTTTATCTTCCTTGTTCCTTGGCATTGTAGACTATAAAGGCCATGTCTACAGGCTGAGGAGGATTAATTCCCAATTCTAACTTGTGGAGTTTCCTTCTAATATCTGGAGCACTTTGTCCAATAAAGGTCATGTTCACCATCTGCGCACTTCCTGGTGCCTGCAAGACAGCATCAGTGTGCTTTCTATAGGCCTGGTAGATCCTTTCTAAAAATTCAGAGGGATCTTCATTTGGTTTTTGTTGAAGGGTCTATATCCTATTCAGGCTCTTATTTAGACACCTCTTTTTTAAACCCTTCCAGGATACACTTTATGTAATGTTCCAGGAAAGTTAGGCCCCCATCATTAGGGTTCCAGTCAGGCTCTGTTGAGGGGATTGCCTCAGCTAGGTTGGGGGTCCCATTGGGATTCTCTTGGTGGAGATGTTAGGCCTTTTTGTTTGCTTTATTTGTAACCAGCTGTCTTTCATCTACAGTTAATAAGATGTTAAGGAGAGCCTGTACATCTGTCCAGCTCGGAGGATGAGTAGCAAAAATGAAGGTGATAAGATCCACTGTTTTCTGAAGACCCTCACTAGATGAGAGGTTGGAATTCTCCCAATTCAGTAAGTTTGAAGTGGAGAATGGAGTATAGGCCCAATAGTAGCCAGCAGGCTGGCCTTCCTGAGTTATTCCACCTATAGGATATTGCCTCAAAGGGAACTACCTTGCTCTGGATAGGGAGGCTCCCTGGCCAAACTGGGTGCCCTGGTGGGTTTTTGAGGTGGAAACCTATCCCTTGCCATAGAGCCAGGGGTAGAGCCATTGACTCTGTGGGTCCCACTCCAGGAGTAGATAGTAGTGAGGGTGATGACTGGGGAGGTCTTCCCACTACTAATCCTATGGCCCCTTGGTTCAGGACATTAACGAGATTTATTTCCTCATTCTCTTTTTCTTCATGTATCTTACTCTTAGGGATGTGTTTTGAGGCCATTTCCCTCCTCTGTGCCATCAAGCAGTTCTCTGTCCCTGACAAAACCCTATTATGCAATGACATAAATGCATTGGCATAACATATTTCATCTCATCTGCCTAGCCACGAGCAATGCTGTTTCAATTACATGATGCTACAGTAACTTAGGGAACCATGCATGGGCCACCTTTCCCACAACCCAAAACACATGTAGGCCACACAGTATTACAATAATAAATCAATACCTCTTTGGACATTTGATAATACCAGTACATGCCCAAATCCTACCCTATGGGTTCCCTCTAGGAGTCAGCACAGAACTGCCCTTATTGGCACAGGCATAGAAAGCTATGACTGGAAGAATGCAGGCAAACTGTGAGCATGTAAGCAGAACTTGAACCCACAACTCCATCTCACAAGCAGGTTTTGGGGGTCCCATCTTCAGCCAACTGATGCTGCAAATTGTGGCCTCCAAACTGTGCCTCCCCACCACCACCAAACTCAGATGCTCCTCTCCCAATCCTAGCTTCATGACATTCCTGGGTCAGTGTTCAGCCAGACCATGGCTCGCAGCCCCAAAACTCAGGTGATCCTTCCTCCTTCTTACCCTTCCCAGCCCCATTTCCTTTCCATAAGCCAGGTATGTTTAAGGAGCTGATGCCTCCAATGGATGTGCAGAGAAACTGGGAAAACCCACAGTTTCATTCCTCAGGTGGTCGACCTGCTATGAGCAGCTAGAATCCCAGCAGAATTGCCATTTTCTGTTACTGAACTCAACCAGTGGTGGTGGGGGTGGGGTCCTCACTGCTTGCCAGGCAAAACTCCAAAGACAGTGTGGTGGAAAGGAAAAGAATCTTTTACTTAACAATTTTCAAAGCTATTTAAATATCTGTCATTACAGCTATTACATAGATTCGAGAACTGAAAATAGTGCAAGACAACTGAAGAAGGCACATAATCTTTGGCCTAAGACACCCCCCAAAAAATCACCCTGTCACTGTCTGCCTGCTCAGTTCAAGTTTGCACCAGTAGCCTCTTCTCCCATCCCCAAATAGTGTAAACATCGGTGACTTAACAGGTCTCCAGTCACTGTCTAGCTTCAGGCATCTTTCAGAAACTGTGCCTCCAGGTCTCTTCCTTGTAGCCTGCTGTCCTCTCTACAGGACCACAGTGGCAACTGCTGGCAACACTTGACACACCCACACCTGGGAAGGGGTGTGGAGTCTGTGGCTGTTGACAGGTCTGCACAGGGCAAGGGTGTGGGGCCTGCCACTGAAAGAACCGAGCCTCTTTCTCTCCCCTCTCACCATCTGTAATGTTCAGGGCACAAGATCTCTAGATCCTGAAAACTAGGAAGGAGGGGAGATCCAAAAGGGAAGTGGTGTTTCTGTGTACTCTAAATGATCTCCCCCTAGAATCCCTTGCATGGCCCAGTGCACATCACCCCAGGGTCCCCATTACCCCATACCAACCTGGCCAATTCATAACTATTAGACTATTATAGACTATATTCCTTATGCTGTACTTTATATCCCCATGACTATTCTGTAACAACCAATTTGAATTTCTTAATCCCTTTTACACCATTTCCCCAATGCCTCCCATTTGGCAACTGTCAAAATGTTCTCTGTATCTTTTATTTTGTTTCTGTTATGTTTGTTTATTTTGTTTTTTAGGTTCAATTGTTGATAGATATGTATTTATTGCCATTTTATTGTTCATCATTTTGATCTTCTTTTTCTTCTTCTTAAAGAAGACCCTTTAATATTTCATATAATAGTGGTTTGGTGGTGATGAACTCATTTAGCTTTTTCTTGTCTGGGAAGATTTTTATCTGTCCTTCAATTCTAAATGATAGCTTTGCTGGTCAAGTAATCTTGGTTATAGGTCCTTGCTTTTCATCACTTTGAATATTTCTTGCCACTCTCTTCTGGCCTGAAAAGTTTTTGTTGAGAAATCAGCTGACAGTCTTATGGGAGTTCCCTTGTAGGGAGCTAACTTCTTTTTTCTTGCTGCTTTTAAGTTTGTCTCATTGTTTTTAATCTTTGGAATTTTAATTATGATGTGTCTTGGTGTTGGCCTCTTTCAGTTTATCTTGTTTGGGACTCTATGTGCTTCTGGACTTGTATATCTATTTCCTTCACCAAGGTAGGGAAGTTATCTGTCATTATTTTTTAATAGGTTTTCAATTTCTTGCAGTCTCCCTTCTCCCTCTGGCACCCCCATGATGCGAATGTTGGCATGCTTGAGGTCAGAGGATATTTAGGAAAGGAGTACATATCAGTAGAACAAGCATTATCCTCCTAGTTGCATTAATTATTTGAAATTATACATTGGTTGCCTGAATCTTTTAATATCTGATCCGCTGTACTTTATTCTAGCTTGGAAGTAAGTAGCTTATTCTATTGTGTTATGATACACTATCTTAATCAATTCTATATTCTCCAGATCAGTTTTGCAGCACTGAAAACATTTTTCTGGTTTTATGGTATTTTGAAAGTATTGTAATATACTATTTCTTTAATTGGATCCTTTATCTCTGTTGTCTCAAATTCATCTGAGTAGTATCTGTTCTAGTGTCCCAAAATGAAACCAAGTCAGTCCATGTGAAATTTTTGTTCTAAACATTTCAGTTTTCATTCTTGATCTGTTGGTGGGAGTTTGAAGTGTGGGCACAGTAGTCTGGGAATTGTGGTGTGTGTGTGTTTATTTTTTCATGTCATAGGTCAGAAACTAGAGCATTTTTCTGCCTCTGAGATAGAGAGAAGAAAGAACAATGTGGCATTTCAGCCACGTTCACTGAGGGACAGAGTCATTTCTTGGCCCCAAAGTGTATCTGGTCATATTTCTTCAAGGTGTCCTCTAATTGTGCCTTTTTTGAAATAGAGGATAGATAATTATGGACAGGTGTGAGGGTGGTCATGATGTTTTCAGAATAGAGAGGAGTGTGTTAGCTGAATTTGCAGGGGAAAACATGGACTGAATACCTTTGCTGAAGCTGATTCACAGCAGGGCAAAAACACTCCTATGTGCATGCATGTTATATCCTGCTAAAATTATATTGGATTCTTTTCTTATTGTCATAAGAAAAAATCTAGGTAATTCTGTAATTGATTTTTAAGGAATAAAATATAATGTATCAAAAAGGAAGTCTTTAACACTTGTTTTCAGCAAGCCCTATGACAACAAGTGTTCTCTACTATGAGACTCAAAGCTTGCCCCATTTCTGAGCCATTATTTATGAGGACAGGGACACATTTATACATCTTTCCTCACTCCTGACACCATCACTACTAGGTTGGATCAAGAACCTGTTGCTGTGTAAAGGCCTGGCATCTCTTGAGTGGTATACAGGCTCTGTTATTGTGCCCCCCTCAAAATTCATGTGTTGAAACTAACCTTCAGTAGCTCTGCTGTGACTATATTTTGAGAGAGGGCATTTAAATAAGTAATTAAGGTTAAATAATTCCCTTAACAATAAGCAATAAATGTGCTCTAAACAGAGAGATCACCTGTTAACATCTGGATGGTTTCCCAAGACTGGCACTCTGGGTCCCTATTTTGTTTCTTTCTTCATCAGCCTGGGCTGCTGACATTTCTGCACACTTTGGAGCCTAAGGTACTGAGACTACAGACTGAGATGTTTGAAGGCTTTGCTTGGGGAATGAGTCCTATGTGGAGGATGCAAATAAGTTAAGGAATGTGATTGTGGTTTGATTATAACAGGACTACATGTAATACCAGAAATAAGAAAACAAAGCTGAATGTATTATTTACTATAGTGATGGGGAGCTATGCTAGTTAGGCTCAGTCTCTCTGAACAGAATACAGTATTAACTTATAAAAGGTTTTGGGAGCATGGAGTTCAAGAATTGAAAGACTGTCAGAGGTATAAGGGGCTTAACATTATGTGTAGAGATGTGGTTGCTGGCTTAGCTACTGTTGATTGGGTGGCACTCAGGGGTGTGCTTACTAAAGTGAGTCAATCTCTGATTGTTAGGTTGTAAAAGCATGTTCATCACTTTAGGCAAGTTGTCATTCATCACTTTAACAGATGTAAAACTCATTTTTGTGGCTATTTGTTACCATGGCTACAGGAGAATCAGTTTTTCCTGGTTTATGGGAACTTTTAAATTCTCATATGCAACATGTGTAGTTGTCTCCCCGGTCATTAAAAATCTGCCTTATATCCTCCACGGCAAAGACTGTCAATTGCCTACCTAATATCCATTCTTTCCTTCTTTCTTACTAACAGAAGCCTGTTTTTCTTTTTTTTTTCAATATTTTATTTTACTTTTTAATATATTTTATTGATTATGCTATTACAGTTGTCCCATTACCCCCCTTTGTTCCCCTCTACCCTGCACACCCTCTCCACCCACATTCCCCCCTCTTAATCATGTCCATGTGTCATGAGTTCTTTAGCTTCCACATTTCCCATACTATTCTTGCCCTCCCCCTGTCTATTTTCTACCTACCATCTATGCTACCCATTGTCCATACCATTTCCCCCTCTCTCCTCCCCCCACTCCTGTGTTGCTAACCCTCCATGTGATCTCCATTTCTGTGGTTCTGTTCCTGTTCTAGTTTGCTTGGTTTGTTTTTCTTTTTGTTTTAGGTGTGGTTGGTAATAATTGTGAGTTTGCTGTCATTTTACTATACATATTTTTTTATCTTCTCTTTCTTAGATAAGTCCTTTTAACATTTCATATAATAATGGCTTGGTGATGATGAACTCCTTTAACTTGACCTTATCTGAGAAGCACTTTATCTGCCCCGCCATTCTAAATGAAAGCTTTGCTGGATAGAGTCATCTGGGATGTAGGTCCTTGCCTTTCATGACTTGGAATACTTCTTATAGCCCCTTCTTGCCTGTAAGGTCTCTTTTGAGAAATCAGCTGACAGTCGGATGGGAACTCCTTTGTAGGTTACTGTCTCCTTATCTCTTGCTGCTTCTAGGATTCTCTCCTTCATTTTTACCTTGGCTAATGTAATTATGATGTGCCTTGGTGTGTTCCTTCTTGGGTCCAACTTCTTTGGGACTCTCTGAGCTTCCTGGACTTCCTGGAAGTCTATTTCCTTTGTCAGATTGGGGAAGTTCTTTATTATTTGTTCAAATAAGTTTTCCACTTGTTGCTCTTCCTCTCCGCCTTCTGGTAGCCCTATAATTTGGATGTTGGAACATTTAAAGATGTCCTGGAGGTTCCTAGGCCTCTCCTCATTTTTTTGGATTCTTATTTCTTCATTCTTTTCTGATTGTATGTTTTCTTCTTCCTTCTGGTCCACTCCATTGATGTGAGACTCAGCTTTCATTCCATCACTATTGGTTCCCTGTGCATTTTTCTTCATTTCACTTATTGTGGCCTTCATTTTTTCATCTAATTTGTGACCAAAATCAACCAATTCTGTGAGCATCCTGATCACCAGTGCTCTGAACTGTGCATCTGGTAGGTTGACTATCTCTTGGTTGCTTAAAAGTACTGATTGTGAGGCTTGAAATTCTGTTTGAACCATCTTTTTTTCCCTTTGGTCTGGTCATGCCTGTTACGTATGAGGGGCGGAGCCTTAGGTGTTCACCAGGGTGGGGCACCCCAGTCACTGGGTTGTGACGCTGTATGTGGGGGTGGGGTCCGAGAGGGAACAATGGCACTTGCTCCACTCTCCGCCGGGCCTCAGTCCCTTCTGTTGCTTCCCCTGAGCAAACTGGGCCCCTCTGGTGCCAATTTCCGAGTGGGTGGGCTTGTGCACCCCGTGGGACTTTCCAACAAACTCTCCTGTGAGGCTGGGAGTCTCTCCCTGTGCCTCAACTCCCACAGGTGTTTTCAATCAGTGCCCCAAGGCTCTATTTCCCAGAGCTGTGATCCTGGGTTGCGCACAGTGCCTTGCTTCACAATTGCTGCCTCGCTGGGTCTGCCGGTTGCCACCCCTCGGCCAGGGTCTGCCAGCTGTCACTTGCCTGCTCAGCGTCCGACCACTGCAATCTGTGTGCCCTGGATGCCTTACACGCCTGATCCCAAAACTCTCTGCTCTCTGTGCCGTGACCTGAGCCTGGCTGCCCGACTCTGTCCCTCCTACTGGTCTGGATGAACGTGTCTATTTTAACTTTCTGGTTGTCTGACTTCCACACAGTTCAGTTTTCTGTCAATTCTTGTTGTTATTCTGTTTCTAAATTGTTGTTGTCCCTATCTGGGTTGTGTGAGGAGGCACAGTGTATCTACCTATGCCTCCATCTTGGCCAGAAGTCCTGATCATTCTTGTTCAGGCTTCCTGTTGCACAGAAGCAAGGGTATCTCTGGAAAGCAACAGCCAGGTCACAGGGTGTATGCATCTTTAAATGTATTAAATAACACCAAAATTGACCCAAAATGGTTGTACCAATTTATATTCCCACCAGCAATGAATAATGTTTTACATGCTCTATCTCCTTGTCAATGATGGATATTTTCAGATTTTTAAATGTGTGCCTATGTGGTGTGTGTAAATTATATCTTTTGCAGATTTAAATTTGCATTTTCCAATTGTTAATGACATTAAACATCTTTTCATATGTTTATTGTTCATTCAGTCTTCCTGTAATGAAAAATACCTATTTATGTCATCTGCCCACTTTTTTTCTATTGGTTTATGTGTCTTTGTCTTACCAATTTGTAGTTCTTCATATTTTCTGAATTATTAAGAAGATTTTGGTGGTTATATATGGTGCAAATACCTTCTTGCAGTTTGTGCTTTTTTGTTTTACTTTTTAATACTGTTCTTTAATGAATAGAAATTTATTTTTTAAATTTCACTTGTTTATTTTTAGAGAGAGGGGAGGGGAGGGAGAAAGTGGGAGAGAAACATCAGATTGTTGCCTCTCACATATCTGCAACTAGGGATATGGCTCACAACCCATGCATATGCCCTGGTTGGGAATCAAAACTCTGACTTTTTGGTTTGCAGTCCAGCACTCAATCCACTGAGTCATACCAGCCAGGACAGAAATTTAAAATGTATTAGTTTTTTTCCTTTGTCGTATGTGCTATTTATGTCCTTTCAAAGACATAGTTCCAGTGACTGAGGTCATAAAGATATTTTCATACACCCCCTTCAAAAACTTTTAAATACCATATGATCTCACCTTTAAGTGGAACCTAATCAACAAAACAAACAAGCAAGCAAAATATAACCAGAGACATTGAAATTAAGAACAATCTGACTGTAACCAGAGAGGAGGTGGGAGGTGATAATTCGGGGAGGAGGGGGAAGGGTTTTCAGGAACAACTATAAAGAACACATGGGCAAAACCAAGGGTGGGGGAGCAGGGGAGGTATGTGGGGATGGCTGGGGTATGGGGGGAGTGGTAGGGGGTTAATGTAGACACTGTATTTGAAAAACAATAAAATAATTTTTTAAAAATTTTAAAGTTATGCGATTCATTTAGGTATTTTGTCCAAGTGGCACCTGTTTTTGTCATATAGGTAAGGTGGAGATTTAGTTATAATGTTTTTTCTACATGGATAACCACATGATCAAGCTTCCTTCTTATAGCACTTCCTTTGCCTTTCTCAGACACAACACATGCTTCAGGTTTTCCTCCCATCCAACTTGTTTCTTTTTCTTGGTCAGCATTGCTTGCTCTTCTTCCTCTTTCAATCCTCTAAATGATGGAGTGATTTGGGAGTGCTTCCCTTCTCTTGCC
Source organism: Phyllostomus discolor (assembly GCF_004126475.2). Classification (NCBI taxonomy): domain Eukaryota; kingdom Metazoa; phylum Chordata; class Mammalia; order Chiroptera; family Phyllostomidae; genus Phyllostomus; species Phyllostomus discolor. The sequence goes on along the minus strand of NC_040913.2, from coordinate 53,363,377 downwards.
TATCTAGTGTCTCTCAATATTCTCTCTCTAGATGATCTCATCTAAGTTTGTGGCTATGAATAACATTTGTATGCTGAACATTCCATGTTCATATCTTTACCCCCTTCCACATCCCTACATGGTTCACTCCTTCCCATTTCTCAGGGCTTCCATCAAATGTCACTTCCTCAGAGAGGACTTCTCTGACCATATTATGTAAAATAGCAGTACCTGTAACTGTACACTTACATTGTTTTAGTTTATATCAAAGCATCATCAGTCACCTCCTGACCTTCTATTAAAAATCTATTATATATCACCTTCCTAGAACTAGAATATATGTTATAATTCATGGACTTTGAACTGTTTGCTGATATATCTGACTAAAAACAGTGTCTGTCTTACAATATTATAGATGCACAATACACACGTGTAATAAAAGAAGCAATTATAACCTTTATTTAATAGTGTTTCACAGCTTATATAGACCTTTTATATGCAATCATGTTTTTCCTAGCATCAATTTAATCCTCAGAGGTGTGATTTTTACCTACATTTGTGAACATCAGAGCAATAACATCTCCTTTAGAGGTCTCTTAATTTTTTTTTACACACAACCATTAATTTTACTCCCAGTAAAATTGTTAGGTATGTGACTATCATTTGAAGAGGTTTGAACTATAACTTCTCTTAGCTGACTCCAGGCCGTGCAATCTGTCACTTAGTTTACACAAATGGAATGCAGTTCTTAGAAAGTGATAAGCAATTAAAATTTATGAATATGTAAAGGTATTTGTTAATCTAAAAAACAAACAAACAAACAAACAAGCCCAGGGCTACTCAAACCAGTGGTTCTCAGTAATTTCTTTTCAACCAAAATACATGACCATGGGCTACTTTGATTTTTATATGACCATAAACATTTTTGCTGGAAGAAAAATACTGTAAAACATTCTTATTCACCACAACTGTCAGCAGCTGTTAGAATCACAGCCCACATTTACACACAGGGTTATATAGCAGACATGGTCTTTTCATCTGGGTCTCTCCAGGAGACATACTGACAACAAGATCCAGACCTCTATCCATATTAAATTATTGAGAAGCCAGTAAATCTATGTAGCTAAGTCCATTAAAAATGCACATTTAGCAAATTTGAGCAGTTAGAGAAATTCATTAATTCACTCAGTCCACCAGGGGTTTTTGAACTTAATACTTGAGAATTTGGTCAATTGTGTCAAATTACTTGTTTGCACTCTGACTCATTTTACAGCTCAAATAGAATTAATTTGTGCATATATCTCCCTGAGGACACAAAAAGGGAACTTGAGGCTGATTTAAAATAGATTTCTAATTATCTGGAGTTCAGTAGACTGGTTATGTTATTGACAGTTATGACCCTGTATGCTGACAGTTCATAATCTCAAAGCACATGTTCAAGAAAATGTGGGAAAGATTCCAGGCACTTTGTGGGGATATGGGGGCTGAAGTTCTAAGTCCTGTTAATAGAGTTGGTGAAGACAGGAGTGATAAATTGTAAAGCAATGGACCCTGGAAAGTCAAAGTCTATTATCAGCAACAGAGCTAACTCTCCTCAAGGAAATCTCCTGCTAAGGTTGTTAGACTGATCGACACTGATTGACAGTGAAACAAAGACTAAGTCAAGAAGAGGGGCTTACCTGGATTCTAAAAGAGCACAACACCACTGTTACACAAATCCAAGAGCAGAAGTGGTGTCCAGGTAGCTGTCACCCACAGAGTCTCAGCAATTTCATTAGAATCTAAGAGGTATGATGTATATTACTCAGGAGAAGCTCACTGCCACAACCTACAATAGCCAAGTTTAACTGGCTTAACCAAAAAAGACTCTCAGTCCAATATGGATTGGGGGAACAGGGAGCTCTGTTCTGTGTAGTTATTAAAAAACTCAGGCATTATTCATCCAGTGGCCCTTCTAGCCTCTAGAGTCCTGGAGTCCTCAGAAGATTCTCTGCATCTAGCACACAGACAAGGAAAGTGAGGCACAGACAATCCAAGGAAGAATTAGGGGACACATCTGGAAACACCACACATCACTTATCTTCACATTTCATTGTCCAAAACTAGTTTATGATCACCCCCAGACAACAGGGACCTGAGAGGTGCAGTCCAGCTGTGTGATCAGGAAGTAGAGGAAAGTTTGATACTGGTGAGCTCTAGCAGCTTCTGTTACAAACAGTTCATAAAAGAATGAAACTCAGTTTTAAAAAAACTTTGTTGTATTTTATTGTAATTTTTCCATTACCATTTATTCCCCTTTTCCCCTTCCTCCCACAGTCACCACACTGTTGTTCATGTCCATGAGTCTTTTTCCTTTCCAATCGATTCCTTCACCCACTGACCCTCCACACAGAGCTGTTAGCCATCTCTCTATCTATGAGTCTGTCTCTAGTTTGCTTGTTAGTTCAGTTTGTTCATTAGATCCCACATATGAGTGAAATCATATGGTAATTATCTTTCTTTGACTGCTTATTTCAGTTAGGATAATGTTGTCCAGGTGCATCTATGCTGTCACAAAGGGTAAAATCTTTTTTATGGTTGAGTAGTATTCCATGGTATAACTGTTCCACAGTTGTTTTACCCACTCATCTACTGATAGGCACTTGAGCTGATGCCGTATCTTGGTGATTGTAAATAACACTGCAATGAACATAGGGGTGCTTATGTTCTTTCAAATTAGTGTTTCAGGTTTCTTTGGATAAATTCCCAGAAGTATAATCACTGGGTCATAAGGCAGTTCCATTATTAATTTTGAGGTATCTCCATACTTCATTCCACAGTAGCTGCATTTCCATCAACAATGCAAAAGGGTTCCCCTTTCTCCACGTCCACTCCAACACTTATTGTTTGTTGAAGTATTGATGATCACCATTCTGACAGGTGTGAGGTGATATCTATTGTGGTTTTCATTTGCATTTCTCTGATGATTAGTAACACTGAGCATCTTTTCATATGTCTCTTGTCCATCTGTATGTCCTCTTTGGAGACATGTCTGTTCAGGTCCTTTGCCCATTTTTAATTGGATTTTTTGTTTTTTTGGTGGTGAGTTGTATAAGTTCTTTATAAATTTTGGATATTAATCCCTTGTCAGGTGTATTGGCAAGCATGTTCTCCCATTCTGCAGGTTGTCTTTTTATTTTGATGATGATTTCCTTTGCTGTGCAAAACTTTCTAGTTTGATGTAGTCTCACTTCCTTATTTTTTCTTTTGTTACCCTCGCCTGAGGAGATATATCAGAAAAAATATTTTACAAACAATATCTGAGATTTTACTGGTTATATTTTCTAGGATTTTTATGGTTTTGATTCTAACATTTAAGTCTTTAATCTATTTTGAAGTTATTCTTGTGTATGGCATAAAAAGGTGATCTAGTTTAATTTTTCTGGACTTACAGATCCAATTTTCCCCACACCATTTATTGAATAAACTATCTTTAGCCCATTGCATGTGCATGCTTCCTGTCAAGTATTAATTGACCATAAAGACATAGGTTTATTTCTGAACTCTCTATTCTGTTCCATTGATCTATGTGTCTGTTTGCCAGTACCATGCTATTTTGATTTCTATGGCCTTATAGTATAGTTTGACACTAGGTAGTGTGATTCCTCCAAATTTTTTCTTTTTCAAGACTGCTGTTGTTAATCTGAGACTTTTTGTGATTCCACGTACATGTTTGAAATATTTGTTCTAGTTCTGTGAAGTGGATCATTGGTATCTTGATAAGAATTGCTTTGAATCTACGGATTGTTTTTGATAGTGTGACATTTTAATGATGTTAATTCCTCCTACCCATGAACATGGTATATGCTTCCACTTATTTGTATCTTCTTCATTTCTTTCTTCATTATCATGATTTTTCAAGTATAGGTCTTTTACATCCTTGGTTAGGTTTATTTCTAGGTATTTGTCTTTTTGAAGCAATTGTGAGTGGAATTGATATTTTAATTTCCCTTTCTGATAGTTCATTATTGGCATATAAAAATGCAACTGATTTCTGGATATTGATTTTGTATCCTGCTACTTTACTGAATTCATTTATCAGTTCTAGTAGTTTCTTGGTGGAATCTTTAGGGGGTTCTCTATGTACAGTATCATTTCATCTGCAGATAATGATGGTTTTACTTCTTCCTTTCCAATTTGGATGCCTTTATTTCTTCTTCTTATCTGGTTTCTGTGGCCTGGACTTCCAGTACTGTGTTGAATAAGAGAGGAGAAAATGGACATCCCTGTCTTGTTCCCAATCTTAAGGGGAACACTTGTAGTTTTTGCCCATTGAGCATGATACTGGCAGTGCGTATGTCATATATGGTTTTTATTATGTTTAGGTATGTTCCCTCTATTCCCACTTTGCTAAGAGTTTTCGTCATACATGGGTGCTGGATTTTATCAAATGCTTTTTCTGCTTCTATTGATATGATAATGTAGTTTTTATCCTTCATTTAGTTTAAGTGGTATATCACATTTCTTGATTTCTGAATATTGTAGCAACCTTGCATTCCTGGAATAGATCTTACTTCATCATGGTGTATGATTTTTTTAAAGATTTATTCATTTATTTTTAGAGAGAGGGGAAGGGAGGAAGAAAGAGAGGGAGAGAGACATCAATGTGTGGTTGCCTGTCATGCTCCCTCCACAAGGGACCTGTCCCACAACCCAGGCATGTGCCCTGACTGGGAATCAAAGCAGTGATCTTTTGGTTCACATGCTGGCACTCAATCCACTGAGCCACACCAGCCAGGGTAGTGTATGATCTTTTTGATATATTGCTGATTTCAATTTGCTAATATTTTGTTGGGGATTTTAGCATCTATGTTCATCAGGGATGTTGGCCTATAATTTTCTATTTTTGTAGTGCCTTTATCTGGTTTTGGAATTAGGATAATTCTGTCCTTGTAAAATTAGCTTGGGAATCTTCCCTCCTCTTTAATTATTTGAAATAGTTGAGAAGGAGAGCTGTTAGATCTTCTTGGAATATTTGGTAATATTCACATTTGAAGCCACCTGGTCCAGGACTTTTGTTTTTTGGGATTTTCTTAAATTACTGCTTCAATTTAACTAGGTGTAATCTGTCTATCCAAATTCTCTGACTCTTCCTGAGAATTTTGTTTTGGAAAATTGCATGTTTCTAGGAATTTATCCATTTCACCTAGGTTGTCCAGTTTGTTGGCATATAGTTGTTCATAATATTTCCTTACAATCCTTTGTATTTTTTAATGTCAGTTATTATTTCTCTTCTTTCATTTCTGATTTTATTTATTTGGTTCCTCTCTCTTTATTTCTTGTTGAGTCAGGTTAAATGTTTGTCAGTCTTGTTTATCTTTTCAAAGGGCCAGCTCTTGGATTAATAGATCTTTTATAATTTTTTAGACTCTATTTTGTTTATTTCTGCTCTGATTTCTATTATTTTCTTCCTTCTGCTCACTTTGGGCTTTGTATGAAACTCAATTTTGAAAACAAATTTGTTAAATTTAAGAAAAGCCATCACAGAACTAACTTTCAAAGTGGGTTCCATAAGAGATCATATGTTCAATTCAAGTAGTGCTGTCTGTTTTCAAAATGTTCTTTGGATCAACACTGTTGGAATTTCGGCAAGAGATAGCACAGAAGCTCATTTTTTTCATAGTCACCCTGGTTGAAGTTAATACTCAAAGTATTGAATTTATTCATCATTTAAATAATATCTATCATTGATACCCTCAGTTTTTTTCCAGTTTCAATGAATACTTTTATTATTTATTTAATAGATCTTCAACTTCATTTCCCTCCCTCCCCACAACTGGAATTTTATCTTGTTTTCATGCTGAATAGCAAAACAATGACAATGCTAATCAGAGTAAGCTACTCCAAGAAGAGGAGTAAACTAGCAGTTTAGCAGGTAAAATAGAAATATATTTTATACTTGTATTTGTGCACTCTAGAATGCACAATGGTTTGGCCACTAAGAAATTCAAATGGGATTCTGAAGAATGTAGTCAAATCCAGGGTACAGTAAAGATGAGCTGATATGCTGCTGTGTAGCTGTGTTAAGTGTTCTTGGACTACATCTCTTGGCCACTAGCTGAATCTTGACATGGGTTAAGATTTTAGCTAATACTAAGTAGAGATGTGGAAAACACTAAGTAGAGTTAGGGGATGCACACAGGAATCAAAAGACAGCAAAAGTACTAAACATTGTTGAGAGCATCCACCCTGGGAGGGACTTTACCTTCCAGTAGCTCCAAACTGGCACCACCCCCAGGGCTAACATGGCTGACTTTGTCCTCTGTGTTCCATCTGGGGCAGCAAGTGGCAGTGTCTCCACCACCTATGATGGTGATGCAGCCACTGGAAGTGGCTTTCACCACCTTGTCCATGAGGGCTTGTTCTCTCAGCCAAAAGCTTCCCATTCAAATATGCCCACAGGTCCATTCCACACAATCTGCTTGGCCTTAGCTACAGCCTCAGCCTATTTCTTGCTGCTCTCAGGATCACAGTCCAAACCCATTCAGCCAGCAGGTATGCCAGAGGCCACAGTGGCTTGGCCAGTCTTGGCATTCTCATCAAACTTGTCAGCAGGGACAGAGTCAACCAGCAAGGTAATCTTCACACTGTTCCTAGCTTTGGACATCAGATCTTTGATGATCTTGTCTCCCTCTCCATCAAACAGAGAAGTGCTGATCTCCAAGCTGTTGAGCACCTTAAAGAAGTTAAAAGCCATTCCACCACCAATAATCATCTCATTGACTTGGTCCATCATGTTATCGATTACCTGCATCTTGTCTGCAACTTTGGCTGCACCCAGGATGGCCAGGAAGAGTCACTCTGGGCTTTCCAAACCCTTGGCAAAGTAGTTAAGCTCCTTCATCAAAAAACTTCCAGCTTTCTGTGACAGATTGACTCCCACCATAAAGCTGTGGGCTGATGAGCAGTGCCAAATGCATCATCGACATGTACATCTACAAGCTTGGAAAGTGAAGCTCAGAAAGCTTCTACTTTAGCTGGCTCAGCTTTAACATTGTTCCCAGAAGCATCTTTTCCCTTCCCTTCTTCTTCTACATGAAAGCAAAGGTTCTCCAGCAGGATGACAGACCCAGCAGCTGGGTCAACACAAGCTTTCTCCACTTCAGGGTTCATGCAGTCCTTCAAGAACAGAACATCCTTGCCCAGCAGAGATTTGAGTTTTACAGCAACTGGCTCCAAGGAGTATTTGTCAGGCATGGGGACACCATCAGGCCAACCAAGGTGGCTCATGTGAATAACTGACTTGGCTCCATTGTCCAAGCAGAATTTGATGCTTGGTATGGCAGCCTTGATCCTCTGGTTGTTATTTGGTTGTTCTTCATAGGAACACTCAAGTCCACTCTCATACCCTTCACATTCAGCTTGTCCAGAGTCAGCATGTTAGAGAATGACATCTTGGCAGTACAGCAAAGGCAAGAGGCCAAGGGATCGCACAATGATGGAGATAGCAGCAAACATGCACTAGGAAATGCGTGCCAATAGCTCAGCTCAGTAGCTTCAATTTGATATTTGATTTTAAACAAAATGCCCTGAATTGCTCATATTTTACACAATCAGAAAGCATAAAAATAATTCTCTACAAGTTATGAATGAAAAAAGATAAATTAATCTTCCTATGTGTACGCTTATTCTTTTTTAAAGATTTTATTTATTTATTTTTAGACAGAAAGGAAGGGAAGAAGAAAGAGAGAGAAATATTAATGTATGGTTGCCTCTTGCATGCCCTGTACTGGGTACCTGGCCTGCAGCCCAGGCCTGTGCCCTAATTGGGAATTGAACTGGTGACCCTTTGGTTTTCAGCCCACACTCACTCCACTGAGCTACACCAGCCAGAGTCTATTCTCATTCTTTAAAAGAAGACCTGTGCAATGACATCAGCAAAATGATTAAGTAGGAACTTTCTACTATTGGTTTTGAGAAGGAAAATACCTGCTGAGAAGGACACGTCATGGTTAATTGGACCCAAAATCATAACCAGAGTCTAACAGGCATTGCTAACACAGTCCTCTCTCACACTGCATTTCAGGAAAAATCCAGACTGAACTTTCAACCTCCTGCACTGTGTTCCTGCAGGCTGAGCTTTATAAAAATGTTGCTGGTATCCACTTGTAACCAATGAGCTAACACCTGTCCCACCCAGTGACAACTGCATAGCTATATCCTTATTTGCATTCATCTTTACTGACCTATCAGAGAAGCCCTGTAATGACCAATCAGAACGTGAAATTCCAATAAATCAGAATAGTGCTATTTGGACCAATCAGACTGTGCAAATTGGGATTACTTATTTGGGTAAAAATGGGCAAATCAGGGTTTACGGCAGGGAATTTATAAAAAGTGACCCCCTCTTTGTCTCAGCAGAGCACACTTGCAGTTTCCACCAGAGGCTGTTTCTCCAATTTGCAAAATGTTTACCTGAATAAAGTGTCTCCTCTTTCTGCACTCCAGATTGGGGACTCCTGTTGATATTACATTGGTGGCAGTGAACTTTTGTTGACATTAGTCTATTCCCTCTAAATTTTGACTGTCTTCTGCAGGTAAAAGTATATATTTAGAAGTCCAAGAGTTCAGCAGAGAAATGCCAGCACATCACTGGAGGAAAAAAAGAGGGAGTGAGGAACTGGATGCATTGAAGGTGGTAAGAGGAACAGTTTCATTTTATCTTCATTGCCTGTCCCCCAGAGCTGTGCAGCTGAGTGCCAAAAGAGACCTTTTCTGGTGGTGATTTCTCCTGAGCAAAGTGGAGGTGGAGTATCTGGCTTCCCCAGCTGTGTGGGACACTGCCAAAGAGGATTACCTCTTTCTTGCCCCATCCAGACAGAATACTGAGATTTCCTGCACTGCTCAGGAGGGCAGGGGCCAGGTGAGCAGCAGCCAGTGCTGTTGAAGGTCATCAAAAAGACATGAATCCTACTAATTGCTCAGACTCAATCAGAAACCCTGCCCATGAGCCACTGGAGATACCTTGCCTGCAGAGCCATACAGATATTCAGATATTGTAGTAGTGGCAAAAGAGGTCTTTTTATGGCAAAATAAAAAATAAAAAATAAAACAAAACAAAACCCTGGACTTCAAGTCCAAAAACCAAGGGTGAGTTCTCACCTAATGCAAGCCAATGGCCATTTCTGAGAATGAAACATTTCCCTATACAAAAGGAATTTTCCTCTCTATGTCAACACAGCAGAAGCAGAATGCTTCTAGATCAGTCTTCCTAAAACTGCCTCCAGTCATGTTCTTTCATGTACAAACACCTTCAAGGGTTCTCCTTGTCTCAGAATCTGAGAGATTCTCTGAATCTGAGGTCCTATGTTCCTGCCATACCAGTCTTTTCCATCTGATTTCCAAGAACTCTCCTGCCATCATCTTGTGTTTCAAACAAACCTGATAATCCAGTTCCTTCACGTACTCTTCACTCTCTGCTGCTGTGCTCTCCCTACTTCCTCCATCTAGAATGTTTCTCATCTCCCTCTGTCATGTTTGCCAATGGAAATCTCATGCATTCTTCAAGGTCCAGGATAAATGTTTTTTCTCCCTGAAATTTCTCCTGATCTAGCTGAATCCCCATAACACTTGGGTATCCTCTCTTGTGTAAAGTACTTTGTAATTCATGTGATTTATTTTCTACCTGCCCCTAGAAGAATTCATGTTTCTCTCAAGAGTGTATATATCTTCCTTCAACTTTCTGTTGAAGATGACTTTTACCCAGTAAAGCTACACTAAATATTTATTACATATTCATAGACTCAAAATGAAGCAAATTAAAGACATCAACATTGTCAAATATAAAACAACTTTTTTTTAAGATTTTATTTTTTATTTATTTTTAGAGAGAGAGGGGAGGGAGATAGAGAGAGAAACATCAATGTGCGGTTGCTGGGGTCATGGCCTGCAACCCAGGCTTGTGCCCTGACTGGAAATCGAACCTGCGACACTTTGGTTCACAACCCGCACTCAATCCACTGAGCTACGCCAGCCAGGGCTATAAAACAACTTTTATTGCGCACTAACTATGTACTAGATCCTGTATTAAGAGCTTTTCATATATTATATAATTGTCATGTATATATTTCTATGTAAAGAATACTTATACTTATTTTCAATTTACTTGTCTATTTTATAATTATTTTATATTTGGCTATTTTATGTATAACCTTAACAATCACTAGTTTATAATATATAAGCTCCAAAATTAAGTATCAGAAGAAATAAAATATAAACTTCCCTAATTAGGTAGAGTGATATTTAGGAATTTTGTATTTTTTCATTGAAAAAGACTGACTTGGCCCTGGCCAAGTAGCTCAGTTGGTTAGAGTGTTGCCCAGATATGCCAAAGTTGTAAATTCAATCCCTAGTCAGGACACATACAAGAATCAACCAATGAATGCATAAATAAGTGGAACAACAAATCAATGTCTATTTTTGTCCCTCTCTCTTCTCCTCTCTCTCTAAAATCAATAAATAAAAAACATTTTTAAAAGCTTTTATTTAAAGTGCATTGGTAGTTAAAATATCAGTGCATATTAGTAAAAATGATGGGAAGGCAACAATTAATAAAGTCAAAGAATTCATTGCTCATAGATTGTGCCCAAGACAACAATAAAAAAACAGTGTTTTTCTCATTAGATTATAATTACCTATTATTTTTTAAAAGTAGCCTTTAAGGAGAAATTGTAGAGAATTCCTGTTCTGTGAGAAGAATTCTTTTCCTGCCCTACATGCTTCCCATTGCTAACATAGGACACAGGCCAAATTTTTGACCTTTTATCTTTAAGAGCATTCTCTTAATCACATTTTTCCTTATTCTGTCAGCAAGTTAGAAAATAGACTTATGTTTTATAATGAAAACCATGTAATACTCCTTAAAGTTGTTGATTTTTATAGTCAGTCAGACCTAAACAATCTGGTCATTGCCAAGGAGCTGGTGTAATCCACTGAATCATTCATTACAGCTAAGTTTCTGCAGTAAATACTTTTTTATTGTGGTAAAATAGATATACATAGAACTTAACATTTTCACTATTTTTAAGTATATGATTCTCAGGCATTAAGTACATTCATATTATTGTGCAATCATCATTACCATAATCTCCAGAATATTTTCTTCACTTCAAGCTCTGTTCCCATTGAATAATAACTCCCCATTTCTGTCGTCACAGTTTCTGGCAACCACCATTCAATTTTCTATCTTTATGAATTTGACTATTTTAGGTACCTCAAATAAACAGAATCAGGCACTAAACATTTTGAAATAATCTATTTTAAAAAGTTATGTGTTTTATGTCTTAAGCATCTTAAATTAACCAAATTGGCTGAGTTTATTCAAAAACTGAAGTAAATCTTTTTCCACCTCCCTCAAAATGGAATTTCAGAAAAGGGATTATTTAACCTGTATATGTATCAAAACTTTTCATCAACATGGGTTAGTGGCATTGGGAGTCTCTGAAGATGTTTCACTTCTCAGACACAGGGAAATATCCCAACAATCCTGGCATTTCTCCAATCTCTAGAAAGGAAGATCTTATGCTTTTTGATTGTTAAAGCAAAAGGCTTTGATTTTGTTTTCTCCTATTATACATAAGATAATATCTGCTGAGAGGAGCACATATTTCTTTTTTCTTTACATCATATCGAATATCTAAAGTTGACTGGTTAAAAATTTCAGTATTCTTTTACTAAAAAATGATTGAATGCTTTCAGTTTGGTTTGAAAGTGTCATTAGAAAAGGTATACTTTTTTCTGCTTTCATGTGACAATGTATACAGGTTCCCTTTTAGTTTCTAAATACAAATTTAGGCAAATGGAACTATTTGCTTTGGCTCAAGCACCTTTTTTTCTTCAGTGCTGAAAAGGAAAATGTAATATGGAATAATATTGGAGACTCCATGAGCACAGACAGCCTTGTATTCAGCCCCACTTTGACCTCTGCAGAAGCAAGCTTCCTGCAGGTGTAAACTGGCAGCTCCTGCCTCAGCTACTCCCAGTATATTCAACTTCCTACTTTCTACTCTGAAAGTGTCAACTTGACACTCAGGTATGTGCATCCTGTGAGTATGGGTAGGTGTCCTGGTTAATTTTATGTGTCAATTTGGCTGGGTCATGGTACCCAGTAAAATAACGATACTTTACTTAATCTTGGAACGCATACATTATAAATTAGCAAATTATTAAACTGATAAGAACAGATACTACACTTGATCTTAGCCAAAAGGCCAAGAAGCAATAAAATTAGCAAATTATTAATAATTATACATGAAATAGTAACTTATAAAATAGCCAAGAAAACTGGAAAAAAAATTATATTATTTATATAGAAATAGCTACATGACAATTAAATGATATAATTAATGGTCAAACATTATTCTGGATGTTTCTATGAAGGTGTTTTTTGATGAGATTAACATTTAAATCAGTAGACTTTGAGTAAAACTCTTATTTCTTTTCCACTCTCCCTAATATGAGTAGGTCTCATCTAATCACTTGAAGGCCTTAAGAGTAAAAGACTGACTGTCTTCTGATCAAGAAGGCATCCTGACAGAAGATGGCCTTGGCACTTAAGCTACAACTCTTTCCTAAGTTTCAGCCTGCCAGATATTATATCAGATTTTGGACTTGCTAAACCTCCATAATCATATGAGCCAATTCCTTAAAATCAATCATCTATCTATCTATCTATCTAATTGGTTTATCTATTTATCTAACTAGCAGACATTTGGTTCTGACCAAAACATCCATGGAGACATTTGGTCATGCCAAAATATCCTTGATATTTGGTGAGCAGAATAATAGAAAAGACACATTTTGGGGAAGGAAGATCCTGAGCTGAGTTTTGGAAGACCCTTGGCCTTTACTATTTGCCTCTTCCTGAGCTTTATTCCTTCACAGTTGTGATGATCTATTTATAGATCCTTTACCTCTGGTCACCCTCTGGTTTCCTTTGTTTGCATTACTCCTACTTTCTAATTTCCTTCCTTAGCAATCCTAATTGCAAGCTCTCTGAAGCCAGGGCTGTCTTGTTCAGTGTGGTTGTTACCACTACTCTAGCCTCCCAAAATTCCACCTGCAGGGGACTACTTGCTCTGTCTGTCTGAGGTAGGGTTGGCTGTTCCAGTTCATCACTGGTTAGTCCTGTGGCTACTCCTACATTTAATCTCATTCAAATATTGCAGCATATCAGGAAGTAAAATAGGTTTCATGAGAATAATGAGGGACTGGGCTAATGATAAAAAAAAAAGAGTAAAAAATTCACCTCAGTGGCTGAACTAAACTGTTAGTTGGCAGCTGCTCTTTGGCATGTCCAATAATTTTCCTGTTAGATATATATATGAAGAGACTAAAACACACTTTCAGACATTTCTTTGAGAATGGCTTAAATTTATAGAGATCATTCCATAACATCATTTCACTCTCTTTCAATAAGATTTTCTTCCCATTGTGTGCCAACAACCATTAGGTTGCATAGAAATATCAATTATCTGTGTGGAATTCTACATTTTCAAAGTCTCAAAAAATTCAACCCTCTTACCCACCCCGACCAACTGAGCTCAGAGACCATGGCCCTCTGGACTGGTACAAATGGGTCTGATTTTTTTGTAATTGGGTTCCCAGTCATTGCTAAGCTGACTGGACTCATCAGTTAAATTGTAAATTCAGGCAAACTAGTCAAACTTATTTAAGTCAGTTCAGACACAGAGGTGGGTCAGTGTTTCCCATTTATAGTATAACATATGTTCATGTCCCCAGAATAGGTCACAGACATTACGTGAGGTGATGACATTGCAGAGATTATGTTAGCTTTCTCTGTCTCTGTCACTACACATGGATGTATGCAACATAGAAATGATGGTTTCAGACATGTTAAATATATAGTTTGACTCAGCATTTCACTTTGATGGGAAGAACCTCAGTAGATAATGAATGAAGATTATAAAACCAAACATGTAGAAGCATGCATCTAAAACAGGCTTCTAGAGGCTTGCTCCTCCTAAAATCTTGTCCATCTCAATCAGTTGCTTCATTGTCCATCTGGTTAGTCAGGCCAAAAGCCTGAGTCAACATCTCTTTCCAGCCAAGTTCTAGTTTCATAATATTTGTATCCTGAAACCTACATCGTATCACCATATCCACTAGTATCACTAACCCAAGCCACCTGGCCCTCCTACTTGAAGAATTTTAATAGTCAATCCTACCTTATTGGTATTTTTAATCATCAGTCACAGTTTTAACCTGAGGAACTTTACCTATAAGCAAGTGTGTTCAGTAACTAGAAGGTAATTCTTCATAAAAGTGCATCATATGTTGCTTGTTGAAATCAAAAACACCTCAAAGAGGGAAAAGATAAAACAAAGAGGGAAAAGAGGGTAAGAAGGGATATGAGGGAATCAAGGCATAGCAACAGTATTACCCAACATGTCAAATGATCTGGTCTGTAATATCTGGAGTCTAGAAAGCTGGATGCTGGTTTCCAGTACTGTTATTCACTTAAGAAACTTTGGGAACAAACATTGGCATCTTGGGCCTCAGTTGCAAATGTTAAGAGATAATGATAATAACCCTACAATTTTTTTTTCTCCGAAAAGTTTCACTTTCCAGGGTTGATACTCATCTGCTATAGTTATACATTGATTGTTAACACATAAATTGTTCTGTATTGGGTGGTAAACAGCCTCTGCCTTGATGCCCCATCCTAACTTGGTCCCTTCCTTGGAACCCGTGGACTTCTCTATGACCCCACAACTAAAATGCTGGGCACAGCTAGGGGAGTCCCCAGTATTATGGTCAGTATTCGTTCCACCATGGGAGATTAGTGAAAAGACATCTGTCTATGAATCAGGAAGTGGGTTCTCACCAGACTCTGGATCTGCTGATGTCTTGATCTCAGACTTACCAGCCTCCAGAACTGTAAGAAATAATTGCTATTTAAGCCATCCAGCATAAGGCTGCACTGAGTGTCCTTTATAAGAGCACTAACCTCATTCATGAGGGTTCCACCCTCATGACCTAATCACCTCCCAAAGGCCACATCTCCTAATGCAATCACATTGGAGATTTAGACTTTAACATATAAATTTAGGGGTATACATTCAATCCTAACAGGTAAAAAGTGAAGATCTTCTGGAAGAAAATGTAAAAACGTTATACAAGGGCATAGTATTAGTCTTCTAACTTTTCTGGATGGATGAGTCTACCAATGACCTTTAGGTTTCAGGAAAGTTCCAGGATATTCAAATTAAAAATTCAATAGCCAATGGTTTTATTTATGCAATTCCCACCTCTTTTACTACAGTTTGTGTAAATTAATGAACTCTTTTCACATGGCGTATATAGACACAATCAATATTTTCTGTAACAGGAGCTGTAGCATGTTAGTTTTTAGCAAAAAGAGACTTTCTTTGAGGAAAAATAAAAATAGCCAATGCAAAGATACCTATGATTTCCTTTGGAGTATTCCAAGTCACATGGGTTTAAAGGAAAAAGAAGAGGATAAAGAAGGCTAATAATCTTCCCAGTGTAAGGCTTTGAAATGTAAATTCATTTCCATTTTAGGTTCAGAGCTTGTCCATACACCAAGAAGACAGATGTTTGAATGAAACCACGTTGATTTAACTGCAAGAGTTACATTTGGCCCAAGTGTTTACTTCAATGTCAGTTTTCTGAGGTACAAAATATGACCAAAATCTACCCATAAATATTGCCTAATTGGTAGTATTCTCAAGGCCTATTGAGATTTAAAGATGACAAGTTACTGATAGATAGTGACTAGAGGCCAGGACCCAATTTAGGGTAGGTATCAACCATCAGAGAAAACTCTTTTATTTCTTGGAATTTTGAATGGGCTTTGGAAGATAATTTGGGAAAACAATGAGTCCCTTTGTATAATTTTATGTTGGTATCTAACTGTTTTCATCATAAATTGGCCATTTCTGGAATATTATAAATATTGAGGGTTTAATTCTTAAATTGTCACATTGTTCTCAGATAAATCCAAAGGAATCTAAAAGCAATTTAACATTCACATCATCCATTTTAAAAATACAGGTCATCATTAACAGTTGGACAGCTCACAGTTTCATTTTCCCTCCTCAAACTCATTTCTTTTACACTCCTGCCTTAGAAATTTACCCTAATGTAAATTTTTATGCTTGAAAGTTTTCTATTGCTCACCTCTTAATGATACTTTATAATAAAAGTGTGTATATAAATTTAACTTTCTGTGACTATGAAATTGAAAGTGATAGTTATATTTTGTATTGAATTTATATTATAATTATAACATGCACAATTGAATAAAACCAAAAATACATTACAATAAGAGAATATATAAACCAACTGTGGTATATTCATACAGTGGAATCCTATTTAGCAATAGGAAGGAACACACTACTTATACATAGAACACCATGGATGAATCTTAAAAACTTTTTTTACACTGAATGAATCCAGACACAAAGAGCACATATTGCATAATTTTGATTTACACGAAGTTCTAAAACAGGCAAAGCTGATCTATGGTAGATGAGCATCAGCACAATAGCTACCTCTGGGATGGACTTGGGGCAGGGACTGCATAAGAAATGGTATCAGGGTTTTCCAGTTGATTGTATCTTGATGGAAACGTGAATTACACAGGTGTATGCATTTGTTGAAACCCACAGGGTGGTCCACTAAAGATTTGAGTATTTCATTGTATGTTGATTTTACTGCAAAATAAAAAGAAATAACTGCTTACAAACACTGAATTTTAACTAATGATACATATGCTTAAGTGTTTCATGGGAAAATATACTGATGCCTGCAATTTATTTTGAAACTTACATGGATTGATAGGTGGAGAGAGGGAAGGACTAATGGGTAGATATGTGCTATAGCAAGCTTAATAAAATAACTCTAAATCTAGGCAGTGTGCACAAGAACACTGCAGAATCTTTTCAACTTTTCTGTATGCTTCAAATTTTTCATAACAAAATATTACACAATGCATTGAAAATACTTTCTTTACTGAGGTGGGTGGGAATATCTTCAACCAGTTGCATGTATCCAGGGAATATTAATTCCTGCTAGAATTAAGGCTAGGGGTTAGCATCAACTTCATGTGTATTTTCCTCTTTTTAAAATGTAAGCACCGAGCCCTGGCTGATGTGGCTCAGTTGGTTGGAGCATCCTCCCATGGATCGAAAGGCAGGCACATACCCATGTTGTGGGTTCCATCCCTGGTAGGGGCACTGAGAGAAGGTAATCAATTGATGTGTCTGACATCTCTCTCTCCCTCTCTCTCTCTCTCTCTCTCTCTCTCTCTTTCTCTCTCTCTCTCTCTCTCTCAGCAATGAAAAAAAATGTCCTCCAGTGGACAAAAAAAAATGTAATAATTGAGAAAACATCTAAGTGGGTGGGAGAAAGTGGATGTGGGTAGAAAGGCATCTAGTTGAGAGATGAAAAGGATCAGACCATTATTGGTGCTGTGAAAAAAAGACACTGATATAGAGATACTGCAGAAGTAGAATCAACTGAACTCACTACAGAAAGAATGATCCAGGCTCCAGGACCAAGTGCCTATTTAGAAAGAGAAGACAAAAGTGTTTCAAAGCTTTGTAACCCCAGAGACAGTAAACCAAATGATCCCATCAGCAAAGGTAGGGATCACAAATGGAGCAGATAGTGGACATGAATGGGCAATTTCTTTTTTTCCTCTCTTTATTTTAATTGTTGTTCAAGTACAGTTTTCTGCCTTTTACCCCCAGACAATTTCTTTTCTTAAAATATATTTTATTGATCATGCTATTACAGTTGTTGCATTTGTCCCCCTGTCTTCCCCTCCACCCTGCACACCCCATCCCACCCTCATTCCCGCCCCTTTAGTTCATGTCCATGTGTCATACATGTAAGTTCTTTGGCTCCTACATTTCCCATACTATTCTTAACCTCCCCCATCCATTTTGTACCTACCACTTACATTTCTAGTTCCCTGTACTTTTCCCCCATTTTCCCTCCTCTTCCTCCCCACTGATAACCCTCCATGTGATCTCCTTTTCTCTGATTCTGTTCCTGTTCTAGTTGTTTGCTTAGTTTGTGTTTGTTTTTGTTTTTAGGTTTAGTTGTTGACAGTTGTGAGTTTGTTGTCATTTTGCTGTTCATAGATTTTATCATCTTCTTTTTCTTAAATAAGTCCCTTTAACATTTCATATAATAAGGGCTTGGTGATGATGAACTCCTTTAACTTGACCTTATCTGGGAAACACTTTATCTGCCCTTCCATTCTAAATAACAGCTTTGCTGGACAATCCTGGATGTAGGTCCTTAGCTTTCATGACTTGGAATACTTCTTTCCAGCCCCTTCTTGCCTGTAAGATTTCTTTTGAGAAATCAGCTGATAGTCTTAAGGGCACTCCTTTATAGGTAACTATCTCCTTTTCTTTTTCTGCTTTTCAGATTCTCTCCTTATCTTTAAGCTTGGGTAATGTAATTATGATGTGGCTTGGTGTGTGCTTCCTTGGGTCCAACTTTTTTGGGACTCTCTGAGCTTCCTGGACTTTCTGGAAGTGTATTTCCTTTGCCAGGTTAGGGAAGTTCTCTTTCATTATTTGTTCAAATCAGTTTTCAATTTGTTGCTCTTCCTCTTCTCCTTCTGGTACCCCTATGATTTGAATGTTGGGACATTTAAAGTATCCCAGAAGTTCACAAGCCTCTCCTCATTTTTTTGAATTTTTGTTTCTTCATTCTGTTCTGGTTGAATGTTCATCTCTTCCTTCTGCTCCAAACCATTGATTTCAGTCCCAGTTTCTTTCCCATCACCATTGGTTCCCTGTACATTTTCCTTTATTTCACTTTTTATAGCCTTCACTTTTTCCTCTATTTTGTGACTATACTCAAACATTTCTGTGAGCATTCTGATTACCAGTGCTTTGAACTGTATATCTGATAGGTTGGCTATCTGTTCATCACTTAGTTGTATTTTTTCTGGAGTTTTGATCTATTCTTTCATTTGGGCCATTTTTTTTTATGTCTTGGCACACCTGTTATGTACTAAGGGGCAGAGCCTTAGGTATTCACCAGGGCTAGGCAACCCACATCACTGCATTGTGGCTGTGTATGTATGGGAGGGGTCAGAGAGGGAACAATGCCAATTGCTCAGCTCTTAGCTAGCTTTCAGTCACTTCCCCTGCTACCCACAAGCAAATTAGGCAAATTTGGTGCTGATTCCTAGGTGAGTGGGTTTGTGTACATTCTAGGACCCTATGGGTCTCTCCAATGAATTCTCCTGTGAGGCTGGGAGTTTCTCCTGGTGCCTCAACCCCTACAGGTTTTTTCAGTAAGAGGTTTTGAGTCTTTATTTACTCACACTGGAACCCTGGGTTGCACAGTCTCTCTCGCTCCCCAGACGTTCCTCCTAGTTTATGTACATGTAAATGTGGGATCGCCTAGTCCACCAGCTGCCCCCTTGCCATGAGTCCTCTCCTCCCTGGCTGACTGTCTTCACCTCTCCTACTGGTCTGGATGAATGTTTCTTCTTTAACTCCTTTTTGTCAGACTTCCATACAGTTCAATTTTCTGTCAGTTCTGGTTGTTTTTTGTTTTAAAATTTGTTATTGTCCACCTTTTGGTTGTGGGAGGAGGCAAAGTTTATCTGCCTCCACCTCCATCTTGGCCAGAAGTCTGGACATTTTCAATCTTAAGACAACAGAGGGATATCCAATGGGAAATTCTGAGCAAGAATTCAGAAATTGTGGTATAAAGTTCAAAGGTGAATCAGAAGCAAAGAAGTTGGTTTGCAGGATGGATATTTAGCTAATTTCACTGCTCCAGTGATCTCGTGAATGCCGTGGTATATGAGGAGCCATATCTCTTGAATTTCACTCATGGGCCTGGAGGCAGGTACTTTGAAGAAGTAATCAGAAGATCAGATTAAATTATCAGAAAGAAATTAACAGATTCTAGGAATCTACCTACCCTGGGGATGATTGAGAAAGCATACAGAGTAAAGAGAAGAGGAGGATGAGGGAAACAAAGTCTCATTGAAATTTTGAGAAGGGAAGGTTTACAAAAGGACATCATATTCAGAAAATAATATTCAGTGATGCAGGGTAAGTAGCATTAGTACTGAAACGGGGCCACTGTATATTACAGATACCAGTTATTCTTAACCAAGGTAATTTTGACCCCCACAACTGGAAGGTGGTGCTACTGGCATCTAGTGGGTAGGGGCTGGGCTTGCTGCTAAACATCTTACAATGTACAAGGTAGGCCTTCCTACAGTAAAGAATTATTCTTCCCAATATGTCAATAGTGCAGAAAATCCTGCTGATACATCAATCATAGGTCCTGGATTTTCTGGGATAAACCCATTTTCAAACATTCTTTTCAGAGCAAATGTCTCAAATAGGGGTTGAGATGTCTCAGATAGGTGCTATGTTGGGGCACCCTGACAAGAACCATCCTCATAATAGCCAGGGGGATATAATCTGCTTTACCTAATTTTGGAAACTGAATGATTCCTAATTTTTCATGATCTCCAAGGAACTATGTACCATTCTGCTTTAATTATTAGCACAAAAATCTCACTTACACATACATACACACCCACGCATGTGCCTTTTTTGCACATATTTCATATTTTCCTCAACGTATCATCTAACTTCTCTTGACATTCTACCAAGGGGTATGGTTGAAACGACCTGGAACTGCCTCTTACTCATTGGGTTAGTCTATTTTATTGCCACTTACCTGATCCTTACCTAATACTGACTTGCTCATCCCAGCTCCTTCACGCTCTAGACTCTGAAGCCCTTAGTGCCCAGCATACTCTAAGGGTTGGGAATTATGTGCTGGCCCTAACCCCTTAATGAGAATTAGAGTTGATATTTTTTTAATGAACAAAATTTGATCCTTCTTTTTAGTCTTTTTTTAAAAAATCTTTTCCCCCTAGAACTTTTCCAGTGAATTTCTAAGTTGGTTAAAATCTATTTAACCAAATTTCATATTCTTCACCATAATGATTTTTCTCTTCCTTACTCCTTCATTGCTGTAGGTATAACACCAAGGTTCAAACAGCAATTAAAAAGTAAATATATTTAATACCTTTTTTCCTCTTATTAAACTGCATAGCACCTCTTCATTTCCCTCTTGCCCTGAACCACCCTTTCATATTGGCTAGAAGAGCTCTCCTGCATTTTGGTTGCAAAAGCTTTGACTTCAGGGGCTTTCATTTTGAGTTAATTTCATTCTGAGTTTTCCAGTATTAGCTCTGTCATCTGAATGAGAGTAAAAGGAAGTAAGGGGTCAATGGCAGCAGTTCTGTTATCTTCTAGCTCAATGTGTCACTCTGAGCCTCCTCTGGTTTGAGAGCTCTGATACAATCAAACTGAGCACTGGCAGAAAAGTCCATGCACAGTTTCTTGGGAATTTTTTCTATGTTGCAGATTGACCAAACTTGTTTCTCTTTGAAAATGTTATAGAACACAAAACAAAATAAGAATAGATTTTCCAAACTATAATTTGATACATCAATCTGTTACCTTTAAGTTCCCTACTCCTCTTGGGTTTTTTTTTAGATTTTATTTATTTAAAGTATATTTTATTTTTTAAATTATTTTTATTTTTGTTCAAGTACAGATGTCTGCCTTTTCCCCCCATGACTCCCCTTGACCCCAGCCTTTTCCTCTTGTTAATATTTTAATGAGTTTATGCTAATAAAATCAGGAAAGATTTTTTTTTAATGATGGATATTTTATTGTCAGTTTCCAAGTGGTCAGCTTAGACATTGGCTGTTTTGGCCATTTGTGTATTTTGTTTGTAACTCATCTCTCCAATTCTCAATATTTTTGAAATGCTGAAGCACAAATAAGGACAGTTATATAATCAAATGATAATTTGATAAGTCACAGTTTGTATTAGCCATTAAATATGCATTCAAAGATCAGATAGCAATACAGAGAGGAAATAGACTGAAAATAAAGTGAAGAGAGCCTCAGGGACATGTGGGACAGTAACTAATGATCTAACATTCATGTTATTGGAGTTCCCAACCTGTATCAGTGAGAGAGGGCACCAATGAGAGCTGGAGAGTTATTTCTACTGTTTTGAGAAGGCTTTATGAGGTACAGTATCTTATACCACCCATCTGCACAGGGCCAACCTTTCAGCAGTGCTTTTTATGAAGTCGTAGCAAGCTCCACTTGCACCCTTTTGTAACCACTCTCTCTCCTCTGCCTCATTCACATTTTCTTTCCTGCTGCTTTTGGGAGCTTGCACTCCCCACAAACATGTTAGCACAGAAAATTCTATTATATTTTCTAGCAAACCCATCTTTCTACCTTCCTGTAGTCCTTTATGGTTATTTTTCTTATAGTTATGCCTTTCAAGGTTTTTACCTCCCATGATTTCCATTTCTTTATATATTTATCCTGTCTTATAAGCTTTTTTCATACTTGCCTTTCAGGCTACAATGTTGACCCTAACAGTGACTATTTTATCTTTTAACAATTTAGTTTAAAATGTGTTTATTTTTTAAAGAACTTTAAATTACTGAAGTGTTATTCTTTTTATTGGTTTACAAAAGCTTTTATTTACAAAGATATATTTTTTAATTTTTAAGTATATTTTATTGATTATGCTATTACAGTTTTCCCAATTTTTTTTCTCCACTTCCCCACTTCTACTCTGCACCCCCTGCCCTCCAGCATCCCCCACCCCTGCTTAGTTGATGTTCATGGGTTGTACATATAAGTTCTTTGGCTTCTCTGTTTCCTATTCTTTACCTTTCCTGTCTATTTTATACCTACCAATTATGCTTCTTATTCCCTGATCCTTCCCCTCTGCCCTGATTCTTCCCCTCTCCATCCCTGCTGAAAACTCTCCATGTGATTTCCTTTTCTTTGGTTCTGTTCCTGTTCTAGTTGTTTGCTTAGTTTGTGTTTTTGTTTTTTATGCTCAGCTGTGGATAGTTATGAGTTTGTTGTCATTTGACTGTTCATAGTTCTTGATCTTCTATTACTTAGATAATAGATAAGTCCTTTTAACATTTCATATAATAAGGGCTTGGTGATGATGAACTCCTTTAACTTTACCTTATTTTGAAAGGACTTTAGCTACTCTGCCATTCTAAATGATAGCTTTGCTGAATGGAGTAATCTTGGATGTAGGTCCTTACCTTTCATGACTTTGAAAACTTCTTCCTAGCCCCTTCTTGCCTGTAAGGTTTCTTTTGAGGAATCAGCTGATAGTTTTATGGGAGCTCCTTTGTAAGTTACTGTCTCCTTTTCTCTTGTCACTTTTAAGATTCTCTCTTTATCTTTAATCATGGGTAACTT
Source organism: Phyllostomus discolor (assembly GCF_004126475.2). Lineage (NCBI taxonomy): Eukaryota > Metazoa > Chordata > Mammalia > Chiroptera > Phyllostomidae > Phyllostomus > Phyllostomus discolor. The sequence goes on along the minus strand of NC_040913.2, from coordinate 53,340,059 downwards.
AATTATGATGTGCTTTGCTGTGTTCCTCCTTGGGTCCAATTTCTTTGGGATTCTCTGAGCTTCCTGGACTTCCTAGAAGTCTATTTCCTTTGCCAGATTGGGGAAGTTTTCCTTCATTACTCAAATAAGTTTTCAATTTCTTGCTCTTGTCCTTCTCCTTCTGGCATCTGTATGATTAGGATGTCGAAATGCTTCAAGTTGTCCCATAGATTCCTAAGCCTCTCATTTTTTTTGAATTCGTGTCTTTTCATTCTGTTCCATTTGAATTTATTTCTTTCTTCTGTTTCAACCCGTTGACTTGAGTCCTGGTTTCCTTATCTTTACTGTTGGTTCCCTGTATATTTTCCTTTATTTCACTTTGTGCAGCCTACATTTTGCACCTGATTTCAATCAGTTCTGTGAGCATCCTAATTATCAGTGTTTTGAACTCTGCATCAGACAAGTTGTCTATCTCCATGTCACTTAGCTCTTTTTCTGGAATTTTGATCTGTTCTTTCATTTGGGCCATATTTCTTTGTCTCAGTGCATCTGTTACATTGTAAGGGGCAGATCCTTAGGTATTCTCCTGGACTTGGCAACCCACTTTGCTGTGTTGTAGCACTGTATGTGGGGGAGGGGTCAGGAAGGGAACAATGCTGCTTCCTTGTCTTGCCTCACTTTCAAGAGACAGGAAGTTTCTCCTGCTGCCTCAGCCCCCACAGGTTTTTTTCAGTCAGAGGTTTTGAAGCTTTATTTCTCTGCAATGGAACTCTGGGTGGTGTGGTCTGTCCCACTTCCCAGGTGTTCCTCCTGGTTTATCTGCACATGAATGTGGGAATGCCCAGTCTGCCAGCTGCCACCTTTCCGTGCATACTTTCTGGCCCAGCTGCCTGTCGTTGTCCCTCCTACCAATCTGGATGAATGTTTCTTCTTTAACTCCTTGGTTGACAGACTCCCACACAGTCTGATTTTCTGGAATTTCTGGTATTTTTTTGTTTTTAAATTCGTTGTTTCCTTCTTTTGGCTGTGCAAGGGGGTAAAGTGTATCTATCTACACCTCCATCTTGGCCAGAACTTTCCCAGGTATAATACCTTCAACTTTATTCTTCTTTCTCCAGATTGCTGTGGCTATTCAGGGTCTTTTATGGTTCCATATGAATTCTTCTTTATTTGTTCTAGTTCTGTGAAATATGCCATTGGTATTTTGATAGGAATTTCATTGAATTTATAGATTGCTTTGGGTAATATGGACATCTTAATGATGTTAATTCTTACTATGCATGAACACCGTATATGCTCCCATTGATTTCTATCTGCTTCAGTGTCTTCCTTCAGAATTTTGTAATTTTCCAAATACAGGTCTTTTACATTTTTGGTTGAATTTATTCCTAGGCATTTTTAAAAATATAATTGTAATCAGATTCTTAGGTTTTTTTCTGATAGTTCATTATTGATATATAAAATGCAACTGCTTTCTAAATATTTCTTTTGTATGCTGCTACTTTACTGAATTCATTGATTAGTTCTAGTAGTTTTTTTGTGGAATATTTAAGGTTCTCTCTATATACAGCATCATGTCATTTCTAAATAATAACAGTTTTTACTTCTTCTTTTCCAATTTGGATGCCTTTTATTTTTTTTTTTTTGTCTGATTGTTGTGGTTAGGATTGCCAGCAATATATTGAATAAGAGAGATGACAACTGACACCCTGCTTTGTTTCTGATCTTAAGGGAAATGCTCTTAGTGCTTCCCTGTTGAATGTGATGTTAGCTGTGGGTTTGTCACATATATCCCTTGTTATGCTTAGGCATGTTCCTTCTATTTCCCCTTTGCTAAGAATTTTTGTCATAAATGGATACTCAGTTTTGTCAAATGCTTTTCTGCTTCTTTTGATATGGTAATGTTTTTTAATCCTCACTCAAGGATGTGTTTATTCAATTTTTAGAGAGAGGGAAGGAGAGAGAGGAATATGGATGTGGGAGAGAAACACCAGTCAATTGCCTCCTGTACATGCCCAGACTGGTGATTAAACTTGCAACCTAAAAAAGTGCCCTGACCAAGAATCAAACCCATACTATTTTGGTATATGGGACAACAGTCCAACTGACTGAGTGACCTGGCCAGGGCTGATCACGTGGTTTTTATTCTTTATTTTGTTTATGTGAGGTATCACATTAATTGACTTGGGAATGTTGTACCAACCTGGCCTCCCAGAAGTAAATCCAACTTGATCATGGTGTATGATCTTTTTAATGTATTGCTAGATTCAGTTTGCTAATATTTTATTGAAGATTTTAGCATCTATGTTCATCAGTGATATAGGCCTATAATTTTTTTTGTAGCATCTTTGTCTGGTTTTGTCAGGGTTATGCTGGCCTACTAAAATGATCTTGGGAGCTTTCCCTCCTCTTGCATTTTTTGGGAATAGTTTGAAGAGGATAGGTGTTAATACTTGTTTGAACATTTGGTAAAATTCACCTGTGAAGCCATCTGGTACAGGACTTTTGTTTGTTGGGAGGTTTTTTTTCTTTTTACTGCTTCGATTTTTTTTTTAGTTGTAATCAGTCTGTTCAGTTTTTTTTATTCTTCTTGATTTAGTTTTGGAAGATTGTGTGTTTCCAGGAATTTATCCATTTCTTCCAAATTGTCCAATTTGTTGGGATATAGTTGTTCATAATATTTTCTTATAGCTCTTTGTATTTCTGTGGTATCAATTGTTACTTCTCCTGCATAGGTAACTAACTGCCTTTTTTCTTGCTGCTTTTAAGATTCTCCCTTTGTCTTTAATCTTTGGCATTTCAATAATGATATGTCTTGATGTGGGCCTCTTTGGTTTTATGTTGTTTGGGATGCTCTGCACTTTGTGGTCTTGTGTATCTATTTCCTTCACCAGGATACGGAATTTTTCAGTTATCATTTTTTCAAATATGTTTTCAATCCCTTGCTCTCTCTCTTCCTCTTCTGGTACCCCTTTGGTGCAGATATTACACTCAATGTTCCAGCAGTCACTTAAACTATCCTCATTTTTTAAAATTTACTTTTCTTTTTCTGCTCTGATTAGGTGTTTTCTGCCACCTTGTCTTCCAAATCACTGATTTCATCCTCTACTTCATCTAACCTACTGCTGATCCCTTCTAGTGTATTTTTCATTTCAGATATTTTATTCTTTATCTGACTTTTTTAATGGTTTCTTTGTCATGGTTTATGTTAACTATCTCTTTGTTTATGTTCTCACTAAGTTTATCCATTCTTCCCCTAAATTTCTTGAGCATCTTCATAACCATTCTTTTGAACTCTGGATCTGGTAGTTTGCTTGCCTTTATTTCATTTTGTTCTTTTGGGGGGTTATTTCTTTTGTTTTGTTTTGTTTTGTTTTTTCATTTGGGATGTGTTTCTTTTTCTCCCCATTTGGTTGCCTTCCTGTATTTGTTTCTAAGTATTAGGTAGGTCTGCTATGCCTCCCAGTTTTGTTATGGTAACCTTATGGAGTAAGTGTCTTATGGGGCTATATGGCAGTCTCCCTGATCACCTGAGGTAAGTGTTCCAGAATTGTTTCTTGTGTGTGTTTTGTAATCTCTTTTGTTGTAGTTGAGTCTTGATTACTGTTGGCCCATCCATGGGTAGGGTTGATTCTCAAGCTAGCTGACTATGAGGATCAATCTCGACCACAGTGTACATGCTACTGGGGACCAACTCCACAAAGAATTTGCCCCAGCAGGGTATGGTGCCTGCAGAGTGCTGCCTTGGGGTATGCCACTTTGAAGCTAATTGGTTTGTGCTCTGGTGTGGTCTGAATTCTGTCACCAGCTGTGTTGGTTCAAGGACCTTTTGGCAGGGACTGTGGTACAGGTCATTGTCAGTCACTGCCTATGACAGGCCCTGTGGGCCTGTGGGCTACCTGTGGATTACACAGTGACCCACCATTTGTGGCTGCCTCTGCTGGGCCTGGAAGCACATTGGAGGGGTGAAGCTATGTACCAAAGCTGACTTCTACCATCATTGAGCCCTGGTGCAGGTCACCAAAAGGCCTAAGGCACCCCAAGATCTGCCTCTGACTACCAGCTGCCTGTTAGGCTCAGTCACTGAAAGAGCCTTTGGTGGTTTGTGAGTTTTGAGTTGTGTGAACTAGGTTCTCAGTGAGTGACCAGGTAGGGGTGAGTGGTGTTCACCATATTTATTATACACATTCAAATTTGGTGTCAGTGCTGGGTCTGAAGCCATTCAACAAAAGTCTCAGGGTAAACCGAGGCCAGCTATCACCTTCCAGGTGCCTGCAGACATTTGTGGTGGGAGGAGTCTCAGGGGGTCATCAGGGTGAGGCCCACAGAGTCATCAGACCTATACCAGAGCAAGATTTGGCTATGTGAAAAGAGGGATTGGTACAGGAATGGTGGCACCTCTTGAGCATGTAAGGGAAAAGTGGCTCCTATCCTAGAACCACACAACTCAATCTCTTCCTAAGTTTGCCCAGACCTCCTCATGAGCCTTCCAAAAGAGCTGCATCACTGTCCCAGGCCTTCCACAGTCAGCTGACAATATGGTAGAGCTCAATATTGTACAGGATGGGGCCACCAGAAGTCAGAAGGGTGGGGTTAGTGGATCTCCCTTAGTAAAGCTAGTGGATCTCCCCATAGAGGTGCAACTCTGATCAGGTTTGCAGTGGGGAGGAGAAATTCCCACAGCCCCAGAGCGACACAACTCAGTCTCTGACACCCTGGGTTTGACTTCAAGAGCCCTCCAAGAAAGTCTATACCACTGGCCTAGGCAACTGACTCCTGCTCAAAGTATGAGTTGACAGGGTAGGGCAACAGGTAATTGGGAGTGTGGGCTAATGCAGTCCTCCAGGCTGGTGTAGTATAGAGTGGAGTGTTCAACTCAGAAAAGGTAGCATCTGTGGGTGTTGCATGACAGGGACTCAGTGCAGGGACTCTGAGAGCTGCTCCTTTAGCTCTCTCCCTGAAGGCACACAACCCAGTTTTCTCCCACACCTCCAGTCTGCTTCACTTCTCTCCCCACTGCTGGAGCCTATGGTAAATGGCCACAAATGAGATTTTGTGTGTTGGCTTTTTAAGAGGGAACCTGGGTTTCTATCAGACTCCTATCTCTCTCTGGCTGACAGAATCCCAGCTGATTTTCACCCTAGCTCTGGCACTCCAGACTAGGGAGCCCATCATGGTGTTGAGACCCCACAGTCCTCAGAGGGGACCTTTGCAGCTGAGATATCCCTCTGGTTTCTCACTGCCATACATGGGTGTGGAATCAGTGCTTTTTGGGTCCCCACCTTTCTTACTAGTCTGGATGTAGCTTCTTTTGTAAATCCTTTGTTATAAGACTTTGTTCAGCTAGACTTCAGTTGGTTATTCAGGTCGATTGTTCTAAATTTAGTGGTAATTCCAGTTTGGACCGGGAGGAGGTAAATGTAACTTCCATATACTCTGCAGCCATCTTTGATCCTCCTCTGTGTTTTTTCTCAAAATGTTTTAGTTCCAGAAATTCTGTGAGTATGTGTTCTGTGATTAAATCTTATGTGTTTTTTTCATATTTTACTACAAGATTTTGCCTGTCTCCTCCAATAATTGTACCTCCCTTGAGCCTATATTATAAGTACTCTGATGGTTGTTTCTGTCTGGTGATTCTAGGAAAGAATCCATTTCCATCTTATCTCCAGCTTGTAGATACTGTATTTTTCAACTCATGGAATCCTCCATCTTCAAAACACTCACACCAACCTCTACTTTTCTGCCTCTGACCTTCTTGACTCCCTCTGATAAGAACTTTTGTAATTTCATTGGCCCCATATGGAAAATCCAAGGTGATCTCTCATCTCAAGATTCATTACTTAATCATATCTTAATAGTCCTTTTGCTGTGTAAGATAACGTATTCCCAGGTTTCAAGGATTAGGATGTGGGCATCTTTGGGGGAAGGTTATTATTCTATCACGTTCCTTAAATACAAGTCATTCCTTGAATGACAGAAGCAAGACAGTGCCTGCCTCTGTGGGCCAGTTGTGTGGTAGTTAACATGTCATCAGTTCTCTATTGTGACATTGGGAGAAAGGCCCCTTGACCTTTCATGTTGTCAGCTACAAGTGTTTATGTGTTCTGAGCTTTACAGTAAAGACACTTTGTCTCCTTCCCTCTCTCTTCAGCTTCTTGGAATTCAGAAAGGCCAGTGGGTTTTTCTGAAGATACCATAAGGATCCAGAAGTACCCTTTCTCTCAAGGGTCTGTGATGATTAATTTTGTGTCAAATTACCTAGGCTGCAGTTTTCAGATGTTTGGTTAAACACCAATGTGTTTATTGCTTTGAGGTTATTTTTTCAGTGAGATTAACATTTAAATCAGTAGACTTTGAGTAAAGCAGATTAACCTCTATAATGTGAGCGGGTCTCATCTAATCAACTGAAGGTCTTAAGAGAAAAAAAAAAAACCTCAGATTTTCCAAGAAAGGACTTCTGCTTCCAGACTGCCTTCATACTTAAGCTACAACATCAACTCTTCTGGGCTCTCTAGTTTGCTGGCCTGCCCCATAAATTTTGAACTTGCCAGCCTCCCCTCCATATTTGCACAAGACCAATCCTTTAAAAATCATTCTATCTGTCTGTCCCTCTCTCTCAATATGTTTTTTAATATACACATCTTATTGGTTCCATTTCTCTGATGAATCCTACTGTTACAGATCCATAGATATCCTCAACAGGTCAAACCTTCTCCAAGAAGGTTTTTTCTGATTTTTCTCTAGAATTTGGTCACTGGTTGCACAGCACCAATCTGATCCAGTGTGGGAGAAAGTCCTGAGTCAACTAAGAGAATGGAGGCAGAGCCCAAGTCCTTCCACTCACTTTCTAGGTTCCCTGGAGTTAACTGGAATTGGGAGGGAAGTAAAACATGGGGACACTTAAGACAACTGTTTCTGAAAATTTTGTCAGGAATTTTTTAACCTGACTTTATAATCCAGAGTTTTGCTAGCTTCCCAGAATTTTACCTTTCTTTAATTTGATAACAATGCATCTTATATCTTTACCCAAGACATTGATAAAAGTATAAAATAAATGAAAGCCTAAGATACATCCCAGAAACCATCTCTTTAAGATCCATTTTTTTTCATTTAGTCTCTCCTTTTTCTAAGTTCCTATTTTTAAATACTAAATTTATTTTTGTTCTATCATCTTTTGGGGAACTTGGTGACCTTTTCATTGTGGGTCTCAATTTTAAAAAGAGGGTACCTCTCTCCCTTTACTTTTTAGAAGTCAAAGTTTTTGTTCTTGGGGATTACTTATAGTATGACCTGCCAGATCCCCTGCCTCTGTACCTGCCCTCCATGTTCTAATGTACTAACATCTTTTCCCCTACCCCACATATGACCTTAGTGAACAAGCTCCACTCCCCGAGTTTTGGAGCAAACTGTGGCCTTAGCTTCAGGGAATTCAAAAGTGTAGATCAGTAGATAAGTAAGTCCTGATGAAGTATGCCCTGTCATGGGTTTTCTTACACCTTGTAACCCATCATCTCCCCCACACTTAGTTTTCAGTCCCAGTGTCTCTTGACTTCTGAGGTTATTTTTGTAGCCCAACAAGTGACTGCTGCTTTTAGATATCACTACTTATCTATTTGGTTCACCACATATTACCTTCTCCCTGCTGCCATGCCTCAGTGGTCTGCAAACACCAACATACTACTTTCTTTCTGAACTTCAGAAGTGCTGAGCACTGCCTAGTCTATTGCCATACATGGTCCTCTCACCAGGTGATACATTGCCTACATGTGGGTTCTTTCTCCAAGTATTGGTCTTTACCCCATGAACATGTCTAGACTCCAGGTGCAGAACCCTTCTGGGAAGTCTTGATCCCTTCACTCTACCCTTAAGCTCTTGTTTTGATAGAAAGGATGTGGAGTTCAGAGACTCCCCAGCAGGGCAGCTCCATGGAGTTTGGGACCTCATTTTGCATGCACTGAACTATATTGAACATTTAGTTGTTATGGAAAAATAACCTGATTTTGTTCAACCATAATTAAAGTCTTACCAGTTTTAGAAAAAAATCTGATTTTCACATTCTCATTTTACCTTAAAAATATATAATTTCATCAAATTTTCCCTCACAAATGGCTTCTATGTAACTAATAACCACCAAATTTTATTTTCTTATGAAAATATATCAGAAAGATTTGATAGTCTGAAACTGGATGAAAACCCCATGTTAGCTTGAGCATATAAGGAGAGTGATCAGGAACATTTTCTTCCAGTTCTCCTAAGACAGCAGCTGTAGAGTCTTTAGCACATTATTTTAACAGTTTTGTGACTCATTTCCTCATTTGCAGCACTGAATAACTAATGCAGTGCCAACCAACTATGAAAGGGTGTTATGAGAAATCTCGTAATAGAGTAATTAAAATTTTATTTTATATATAATTTTAACCTTATATACTCATAATACTTTTGGGTTTGAACATATGATATTACTTTTGGCTTTGCTTTCTTTGACTAGAAGCTGTGAACTAGGTAGACAATGATGGAAAATCACTGCCTGCACATCACTCTGGACTGCAGTGTCCATAAAAGGCAGTGTGCTGGCTTAAGAAAGTAAATGATATCATACCTAACCTGTGATTCTCATCTCCCCCCATCCTCCTTCAAATCTGAAAGCACATTGACACAGAGAGGAGAAAAGTCTCTTTTTTTTTTCATGTTTTCTTCTTACAGCTTCTTGTATAGCTCCTAGTTGGAAAGACATTTATATCTACACAGGCAGCTTATTGCTTCTGGAAGAATCCTTCATAGTCATATAGTGTAGCCTCTCTCCCAATGCAGAAATACCTTCTAAAAATTGACAGATGACCTGCCAAGGATTAATTATTTATTTATTGAGTGCCTACTGTGTGCTTTGACATTGTACCAGGCCTCACATATTGGCAGACCCTGAGATAAAGATTCAAGTGTAAGTAGTTTATTTGAGAGAGAGTCCTAGGAAACACTGGTCATGATGGACTTGAGACAGGGAAGGGATGGAAGGCAACAGAGGGTTTATTATCAAGTAAGTTACCACTGTGGGCAAAGAGAGTTCAATTGCAGTAGGAAAGTCTCAAAACCTTGGCTCAGAATTAATCCAATCAAGAGGCTGGAGGGCTGAGGTATTTATCCACCAATCCACCATTGGTTCGGGGTCACTTCAGGGGAATTAGCTGTTTGGCATTTTTGGTTTTCCCATGCCTGGGCACAGTATGTTCCAAAGGCCAGAAAAAGCCTTCAAAAGTAGGCTTTTCTTTTCAGGGGTTACCTGTAATCAGGCTTTGATTTTGGAAGTGAATCCAAAAGGGGGTTGGGGTAGGGGGAACTAACAGTACCAGCTATGGTAGGAAGTCAGAAAGAATTAAGATTCCCCCTCCTCTTTTCCCTGAAAGAGGGAACATGATATTCATTCCTTAAATCCAGTAGAGTCCAAAGTGGGGAGGGATACAACTGAACAGGGAGAAAACACTGCAGCAGCCATGGAGGTACGAAGTCTGGGGGAGTATGTGCAAAACCTGTGTCAAATTGGGGTAAAGATGATAGTGAGAAGAACAACAGCTCCAGATGACTTCAGACCTTGACTAGTTGCCAGTAATGCAAATGATAAAATTGTCAGGAGTGACATAGAAATGCTAGCCTTCCTGTATCTGTCTGGCTGAAGTACATGGATGTTACCTTAGGGAGACAAACCTGACACAGAGTCAAGCCTTGGCCAAAGGGGTTGGAAGGAAATATGCATGTGTGAGCTGGGCAGGGCTTCCAGCTCCTCCTCCTTTGGAGAAAGCTAGCTGAAAATATGTGTAAAGGAGCCAAGCGGAAAGGCTAGCAGGGCAGGCTAATCAGGGGCACAGAAGATGCAAGGCCCAGACTGCAATGTTTTCACTGGACCTGACACTATTTAACACCAGTTACTTAGGACAATGGAAGGGATGCCAAGACCAGCCAAAGCCCACCTGCTTGCAGGGAGTAGTGACTAATACCTTGCTGGGCTGTAGGTTGTTTGGGTTAGAGAGGAGTGAGAGCTGAGGCTATTCAAACTCAGAAGTCAGTAAGAGAGGGGTGCTTGGGGGTGACTTTCCAAGATAAGGCAGCTTGGAGTGAAGCATTCCAGTTTTTAGGATTTTTTTTTTTCTGGATTGGACTGAAATTAACCTCCTTTGAACTTTTTCTTGGTCCTAATGCTGCCATTTGAAATTCTTTAATCAGCCCCAAGGAAGTTTTTTTGTCAATGTAGTGCCTGGCCCGTGGCAACCTATACAAATCCCATTTGGGTAGGTGTTTGTGTTTTATGAGATATTAGGAAGGTTATTGCAAAAATGTTGTGGCTCATATCCCTTCCCCTAGTTTTGGTTAGACTGCTTACTCCAGATATTTCCGAGGAAAGCAACTCTGCCATGGACACATGTAAGGTTTTACTGCCATGCTCCTTGTTTTTATTCTATTTGCCATTTCAGGCTCACAGTTCAAGGTGCCATCTCAAACAGCAATGCATTTTTCTCCTTTTCCTTTGGTTTGCCATTATAAGCCCTCTTACAGAATTTTAAGTGTACTCTATATTTGTTCAGTTTCTCTCTTACTAAAAGAAACCCACTTTGCCACCCTATCAACCTGTCATATGGATCAAGAAGGGTTTTAATTTATGTTGTGTTATCTGAAACTTAAAGTGTAAGATTTAAGAATGAATAACAATGATGCATACATATTGGTAAGTCTGCCTATGGCTACTTCCACAAATTTGTATAAATGATACTCTTACATCCTAATCAGGATCTGAAACATTTCTCTTTTTAAAACTAAACCAAGACTTTATTGTTCATTTTGCTTTAGCAACACCCAGTTACAGAGAAGAGATAATTAGATTAACCTAGGAGTTATTGAAGGGAATTGAAAAGTTTGGCTTTTAAAAGAGCTTGTGTCTTTTAAGCTAAGTATTTTCTATTTCATTTTAATTGCCTATTTATGAATTTCTGAGAAATTAAAAAAATTAAACCTGAAGAATTTACATAAACTCACATATTTTCCAAGTTTAAGTACAGATAAATAAAGAAGCACTTTCTTTACCTTAATATTATTTACCCTTAATCTGACTGTATATGTGTTTAAAGTGAATATATTTCCTTCATAAATTGTCTTCTTTCCCTATTTTCATTGGGAACTCTATTTCCATTAATTTCCAATCTATCAAAAAAGAAACTATTTTTAAAGGTTAAAAATATTTCTTTCCTTTTGATTCTTCTTAATAACTGACATAAAAGTAGGTTATGTCCTAGTTCTAGGAGAGAGCACACGCATGATGGGGAATACATGAAAGGGAGTGAAAAAAAAGTCATTTGTCTTTCTCTGTTTTCTAAGATACTGAAAATATCAAAGCTGAAATTATTCCTGTACATGGTTTTGCTCTCTCTAGAGTAATGTGGGTTTATGATGAAACATAAATCCTAGTGAAAGTGTAATGGCTATTTAAAAGGAAAAACAAATTTTTCAGAAAATAAACAGAGCAAATGATGGTAGATTTATAAATGAGGTCAAAAGAGAAAAAATATGAAACATCTGTTCCTAATATGCTTTTAGTGAATATAGTAAAAATTTCCAAATTAAATTGATATAAATTTTTAAAACTTACTTTCTGAACTTTCACTGATAGGTGGAAAGGGAAAAGATCAGACTTCTTAGCAAACTATTCTTATCTCATAATTTTTCTGATTCTTTCTGAGTAAGGTAAGATTTTCTTTGACGTTCACAACACTGTGAAATGTATGTTCAGATTTTCTAAAGCAGGAGTTTATGCTGAGGTTTCTGGGGTTGAGGCCTTGAATGTAGTCATCATAGAGGTAGGAAGAATGTTAATCCCTCTATTAACCCTAAGTGCCTCCCAGACATCATTTACTTAATTCTTCCAAACAATCCTATAAAAACAGATATCGTCCCCATTTTACAGATGAAGAAAGGTGAGAGATTAAGCTACTTGTTGAAAGAAGAACTGGGATTCAGGCAGAAGAACTAGGATTCAGCCTGTCTTTAGAGCTAAGTAGCAAATGAAGCCCATTTAGGTTTAAACAAGCTGATATGTGGAGAAAAGGATGTGAAAATAGAGTTAAAAATGCAGCTTTTCCTCAGAGATGTTAGTAAATGGATAGGGGAGTTCAAATTTGAAGTAGGTGATAGAGTGACAATTGAGGTAAATCATTAAGTTAGGTTTCAGTATGGTGCAGTCATTAGAGTCAGGATTTTAACAAGAGTTGTGAGGTAGGGTTGGCCTCTTTATTTGAGATTGAAAGAGAGTTTAGATTCAGAGTGGAATTTGCATTAAATACTGGGAAAGGATTTGAACACAGCCATGTTAATTAAACTTCCTTGATGACAAGACTCCTGTAGGCGCTTGTTGGAAATATAAATTCTTGGTCCCACTCAGACCTGCTGAATACCCATCTCCCAGAGAAAGAAGTACTGTTCACAAAAGAACCCAGCATGGAATCTGATCATCAGGAAAGTTGAGAGAGGCCAGGTATTGGCCACAGCTCAGGCTTTCCATTAGAATCATGTGGTGAGCTCTTTGTAAACACTGATACCTGGGCTCTAACCCTCAATTAAATCATAATCTGAGAGGGGAGATTATTATGTTTAAAAAATTCTCTAGGCGATTCCTTTGGGAAGTCAGGATTGAAATAGCACATAGATAGTTAGAGATGAAAATAGATACTTCTGTCTTCTGAATTCCTAAAGATCTTCAACAATCCTGTTATTGGCAATTTTTGCATAGTGATTTATTAATATTTATATACATGTTTTTTACAACAACACTATAGTCTTAAAGGGCAGAGATGTATTAACTGTTATCACCCACCTATTTAGCATTGTGATTTTGAGTAAATAGATATTGCTTTGTGCATATAGACATTCAAAGGATATCCTTGGTACCTCTGCTCAAGGACAAGAAATACACCATGCAAACTACATGCAAATTCACCCAATGAAAGGGACTTTCCTCTCTACTTGTTATATAAATTATCAAGACTCATTCAATGCTGAACAGTTTATTTATTGATTGGAGTCTGGGGAGCCATTCCTGACCCCAGTTTTTTCTGGGAAGCTCCTGCCTTGGCCTCCCCTGAATCCAGGCTGGTGCTTAGTGATTTGCTTGATCAATAGGATGTGGCCTTTGGGGACTTCCAATGTTAGGCTATAGGAATTTTTGCAACTATAAGAATTCTGAAACTCTTATATGAATAAGAGTTCTGGAGCTCTTGCATTATTCATGGAGCCCTGAGCTGCCATGTAAGAAGTCCAACCACCCTGAGACCAACATGCTCCAGACAACAAATGCAGAGTGCCTGAAATTACATAAAGAGTGAGATGCCTGGCCATCCCCTGAAGCACTTGTAGACAAGAGGATTGTCACAAGATTTAAAGGTCTCCTTAATCTAGCAAAGCATGTCATTTTAAAAAAATATCACTATGATTTCCTGTCAGTAGTATAAAGAAAAATAAAGTTAAGTAATATATAATAAAATAATGCATATTTTATTATATGTATTAATATGCAATATTTTATTTTATTTTTAAAGAGATTTTATTCATTTATTTTCAGAGAGAGGGGGTGGGAGGGAGAAAAAGAGGGAAAGAAATATCATTGTGAGGGAGAAACATCTATTGGCTGCCTCATGTATGGACCCCAACCAGGGCACAGGCCCAACCAGGACAAAACCCACAACCCAGGCATGTGTCCTGACCAGAAATCAAACTGATAAATTTTCTGCTTTGCAGGATGACTCCCAACCAACTGAGCCACATCAGTCACAGTGTATTGCAATATTTTAATGCCTCAGGTAAAGCAAAAAGATGTAAGCAGGAAAAAGAATGTGTGTGTCTATAGAATTACTGGAGAACACAAAACTACAAACGCAGGCTCAAATGGGTGTGTTGTGCTGGCCAAAAGAACAACCCAATGCCATGGGTAATGTTGCCTTTGGTGACAACTAAAGATAATGAACACATTTTATATAGTTCTAAACAAAATCAAATATAATATGTCCTGATTTTACACATTAATTACATTCCTAAAAAATTTCGTATATATTAAAACAGTATAAAAATACCTTGTATTTAGGAATTCTGATCCTTGGTAAGATAGAGAAAGCATATTTATCCTCTCTCTCTGATCGCAGCTATGAATCTGCATGGAACAGTTATTTGAGGACTCTGAAGAATAAATGGGGGCAGATGAATTGGGAAAGAAGACCAGAATTTGTACTACCAATGAACTGGAAGTGAATTTCCTGTTTTTGCCCTTTCCCATATCTTCCATACCTGGACTCGACGTAGTCTGAAACCTAGAAGAGGGTCCCCAGTCACGGACAGAAAGAGTTCTTCTGGTAGGGGTAACTGAAAAGGAGACTCCTAATCATCAGAGTTTTCCAGGAGGTCCCTTGCATTTCTGTTTTTTCTCCATTTTCTTACACCCTAGCCCCTAGGCAATCACAGCCTTTGCAGCAGCAGTATGAGTTTGCAGATATCTAAAACTTAGGTGGGAAGACTTCCTTTTTAATGAGAGGAACTGTGATCACCAGATGGGGAACAAACTTCCAAAGTGTTTTTCTCTCTCTGTCCTCACACCTCTTTTCCTGGACATGGGCGCTCAGTGGAAAAACTAATATTCCAGCTTTCCACATGAAGGACCAAAAATGGAACCACAGGAAACTAGAAAATACTAGGGACATGGCAGAAAGAGAAAAATCCTCAGGAAAATTCATGAACTTCTGGGCTTACCTCCAAGCTGCAAAAATCTGACCCTAAAGATCATACCACAAACTTTGAGAACTGAGCTATAGGTAGACACCACCCAGTCCCAGACTGGCTGTTGGGGTGATGCAGACACAGGACAGATCCTAATAGTATAGCAAAGATACTGTAAATGGAACTGCCATTGAAAAAACAACATACAGAAAGGATAATGGAACAAAAAAGACTTACAGATATGGTCATTTGGTTTTCAACAAAGGTTCAAAGACAAATTAATAGAGAAAAAATAGTCTTTTAAGCAAGTGGTATTGGGAAAATTGGTCATTCATATACAAAAATAAATAAATAAAAATCCCCACCGAAAAGCTTAGCCTAAACCTCAAACTTATGTCAAAATTCACTTAAAATGAATTGTATATCCAAATGTAAAACACAAAACTTTGTAAGTCTCAGAAGGGTAGAAATCATTGTGATTTGAAGTTAGGTAAAGAGTTCTTTTCCATGGCATCAAAAACAACCAATTTTTTTAAAATTAGTAAATTAGACTTCATCAAAATTTTGCAAAAGATACCATTAAAAGAATAGAAAGACAAACTGTAGACGTGGAGCAAAGATTTTTTTAAATTGCATATTCAACAAAGAATTTATATCCAGAATATATAAAGAACTTTCAAAACACAACAAGAAGAAAACAACCTAGCTTAAAAATGTGCAAGAGACTCAAACACTTCACAAAAAAATGGTATATATAGTCCCTAACTATGTGGCTTAGTTGGCTGGGTAATGTTCTACAAAGCAAAGGGTTGCTGGTTTGATTCCCAGTCAGGGCACATGCCTAGGTTGCAGGTTTGGTCAGGGTGCCTACAAGAGGCAACCAGTAGATATTTTTCTCCCTCTCTCTAAAAAATAAATAAAAAATAGGACTTCCAGCTAAGATGGAGGCATAGGTAGACACATGACGCCTCTTCGCATAACCAAAAGAAGGACAACGATTTAAAAACAAAAAACAACCAGAAATGACAGAAAATTGAACTGTATGGAAGTCTGACAACCAAGGAGTTAAAGAAGAAATATTCATATAGACCAGTAGGAGGGGCAGAGACAGGCAACCTGATGGAGAGGACTCATGGCAAGGCGGTGGCTAGAGGACCCAGCGATGCAGTGGATTGTGGAGTGGGGCACACTAGGCTGCATCTGGCCAGCAAGGTGGCAGCTGGTAGAGCAGGTGTTCCCACATTCACCCGCAGATAAACCAGGAGAAACAACTGAGAAGCCAGAAGGACTGCATGACCCAGGAACCCAGCGAAAGGAAATGAAGCCTCAAACCTCTGACTGAAAACACCTGTGGGGGTTGAGGCAGCAGCAAGAGAAACTCCCAGACTTATTAAAGGAGAGTTCCTTGGAGAGACACACAGGTCCTAGAATTTACACAAACCTACCCACATAGAAATCAGCACCACAAGGGCCCAATTTGCTTTTGGGAACTGGGGAAAGTGACTGAAATCCAGCAGAGAGCGGAGCAAGTGCCATTGTTCCCTCTCCGACCACTTCCCCACATACAGCATCACAACCAAGCAACTGGATTGCCCCACCCTGGTGAAAACCTAAGGCTCAGCCCCTAACTACATAACAGGCATGTCAAGACAAATAAAATGGCCCAAATGAAAGAACAGATCAAAGCTCCAGAAGAAATACAACTAAACGACGAAGAGATAGCCAACTTATCAGATGCACAGTTCAAAACACTGGTAATCAGGATGCTCACAGAATTGGCTGAATTTGGTCTCAAATTAAATAAATAAATGAAGGCTATGCTAAGTGAAATAAAGGAAAATGTACAGGGAATCAATAATGATGGGAAGGAAACTGGGACTCAAATCAACAGTGTGGAACAGAAGGAAGAAGGAAACATCCAACCAGGAAAAAAAAGAAAAAAAAGAAGAAGAAACAAGAATTCAAAAAAATGAGGAGAGGCTTAGGAACCTCCAGGACATCTTTAAATGTCCCAACATCTGAGTTATAGGGATACCAGAAGAAGAAGAGGAAGAGCAACAAGTGGCAAAGATATTTGAACAAATAATAAAGGAGAACTCCCCCATATGGCAAAGGAAATAGACTTCCAGGAAGTCCAGGAAGCTCAGAGAGTCCCAAAGAACTTGGACCCAAGGAGGAATACACCATGACACATCATAATTACATTACCCAAGATTAAAATTAAGGAGATATTCCTAGGAGCAGCAAGAGAAAAGGAAACAGTTACCTACAAAGGAGTTTCCATAAGGCTGTCAGCTGATCTCTCAAAAGAGACCTTACAGGCAAGAGGGGGCTAGAAAGAAGTATTCCAAATCATGAAAGGGAAGGACCTACATCCAAGATTCCTCTATGGAACAAAGCTTTCATTTAGAATGGAAGAGCAGATAAAGTGCTTCTCGGGTAAGGCCAAGTTAAAGGAGTTCATTGTCACCAAGCCCTTATTGTCTGAAATGTTAAAGGAATTTATCAAAAAAAAGAAGATAAAAAATATGAACAGTAAAATGACAGCAAAATTACAACTATTAACAACCACACCTAAAACAAAAACATAAGCAAACAACTAGAACAGGAACAAAACCACAGAAGTGGAGATCACATGGAAAGTTATAAACAGGGGAATGGGAGGAGGAGAGAGGGTGAAAACATACAGAGAATAAGTAGCATAGATGATAGGTAGAAAATAGACAGAAGAAGGGCAAGAATAGTATGGGAAATGTAGAAGCTAAAGAACTCATGACACATGGACATGAACTAAAGGGGAGGAATGTGGGTGGGAGGGGGTGCACAGGGTGGAGGGGAGGGAAGTGGGAAAATGGGACAGTTGTAATAGCATAATCAATAAAATATATTAAAATAGTAAAGATAAAAATTAAAATGGTATATTCAGATGGCAAATAAATATATAAAAAGATGTTTGAAATCATTAGCCATTAGAGTAATGTAAATTAAAATAATGGTGACATACCACTACACATGTATTAAGATGGTTAAAATATAAAATAGTGAGTGTTGGCAAAGATGTGGAACAGTTAGAATTCTCACACATCGTTGGCAAAAATACAAAATGCTACAGCCACTCTGGAAAGCAGTCTGGCAGTTTTTTGGAGTTTTTTAAAAATTATTTTATTGTTGTTCAAGTACAGTTGTCTGTATTTACTTCCCACCACTACTCCCACACCCCAGTCAAACCCTCCTCCATCCCTTGCTTCCATTCCCCAGCCTTGGTATTGTCCATGTGTCCTTTATATTTGTTCGTAATAATACTTCTCCTCTTTCCCTCATTCCCCCCCCCCCCCCATCTCCTCTCTCGTTACTGTCAGATTGTTCTTAATTTCAATGGCTCTGGTTATATTTTGCTTCCTTTTTTCTTTTGTTGATTAGGTTCCAGTTAAAGGTAAGATCGTATGGTATTTGTCCCTTACCACCTGGCTTATTTTACTCACCATAATACTTTCCAGTTCCATCCATGCTGCCCCAAAGGGCATAAGCTCCTTCTTTCTTTCTGCTTCACAGTATTCCATTGTGTAAATGTACCATGTTTTTTTGATCCATTCATTTACTGATGGGCACTTAGGTTGCTTCCAGCACTTGCCTATTGTAAATTGTGCTATGAATATTGGGATGCATAGGTTCTTTTGGATTGCTGTTTCAGGGCTCTTAGGGTATGATCCCAGCAGTGGAATTGCCAGATCAAAAACCAGTTCCATTTTTAGCTTTCTGAGGAAATTCCATACTGTTTTCCACAGCGGCTGCACCAGTCTGTATTCCCACCAACAGTGCACCAGGGTTCCCTTTTCTCCACACCTTCTCCAACATTTGTTTGTTGCTTTGTTTATGATGTACATTCTTACAAGTGTGAAGTGGTATCTCATTGTGGTTTTAATTTGCATCTCTCTGATGGCTAGTGATGCAAAGCATCTTCTCATATGTTTCTAGGCCCTCTGTTCTCATTGGAGACGTGTCTGTTCAAGTCTTTTGCCCATTTTTTTAATTTGTTTTTTGTCTTCCTGGAGTAGAGCCGTGTGACTTCTTTAAATATATTGGAGATCAAACCCTTGTTCAAGGTATCAATGGCAAATATATGTTTTCCCATATAGTTAGTTCTCTTTTCATTTTAATGCTGTTTTTTTAGCCATGAAGAAGCTTTTCATTTTGATGAGATGCTATTTGTTTATTCTTTCCTTTATGTCTCTTGCTTTAGGGGACATATCTGTGAAAATATTGCTGTGTGGAATATCTGAGATTTTCCTGCTTTGTTCTCCTCTAGGACTTTTATGGTGTCACGACTTATATTTGTCTTTTATTTATCTTGAATTTATTTTTGTGTATGGTGTAAGTTGGTAATCAAGTCTCATTTTCTGCATGTAGTTGTCCAAATCTCCCAGTACCATTTGTTGAAGGGGCTGTTTTTGCTCCATTTTATGCTGCTGCCCCCTTTTGTCAAATATTAATTGACCATAGAGACTTGGGTTTATTTCTGGGCTCTTATGCCAGTACCAGGCTATTTTGATTATAGTGGCCTTGTAATACAGGTTGGTATCAGGAATTGTGATCCCTCCTACTTTGCTCTTGTTTCTCAAAATTGCTGTAGCTTTTTGGGGTTATTTATGGCTCTATATAAACTTCTGAAATATTTGTTCTATATCTGTGAAACATGTCATTGGTACTTTAATAGGGATTACATTGAATCTATAAATTGCGTTGGGTAGTATGGACATTTTGATGATGGTAATTCTTCCAATCCATGAGCATGGTACATGCTTCCATTTGTTTGTGTCTCCCTTAATTTCTTTTGTGTAGTTTTCTGAGTACAGGTCTTTTACCTCCTTGGTTATGGTAAGTCTAGGTACTTCATTTTTCTTGTTACTATATAAAATGGGATTTTTTTTTCCTAATTGTAGGAGACTGTTCTGTGTAGCATGGGTCCAGCTCCTACTCAGAAATGCACCCTCACCCATGGATAGGTTCTCCCATGGGGAATGCTAAAACTCCCCAGTATGGAGTGTGACCGGTTCAACCACTTTTCCCTTTTCATTTGCAAATATCCCTCTCCTGTGATGTGATTAGCGGCATTGGCTCCTTTGTTTTCTGTAAAAGGTAACCACCTAAAGCAAACCTGTGCATAGTAAATGAGGACTATCATGTAATGTGCCAAGAAAAGAAATAAAGTCCTGTCTTGGCTGAGGCTGTGGCTTTTTCTACCCTTGAGAGAAAAAGCCATGCTTGCCCTTTTCCTCCATAAGACTTGGTAGTTCATGTGAATGTCTTGTGTCTCATCCACAATGTGACGGACCCCACGAGCCAGGGTTCACATCTCCTGATTTCTGTTTCTGATGTTTCATTGTTGGTATACAAGCATGCCTTTGATTTCTGGGTATTGACTTTGCATCCGGCTGGATATTTATTAGGTCAAGTAGTTTTTTATGTACACTATTATGTCCTCCACAAACAATGACAGTTTTGCTTCCTCCTTTCCAATTTGGATGCCATTTATTTCTTTTTCTTGTCTGATTGCTGTGGCTAGGACTTCCAGTACTATGTTGAATAGAAGTGATGAAAGTGGACAACCTTGACTTGTTCCTGATCTTACTGGGAAAGCTGTAAGTTTTTGTCCATTGACTATGATGTTTGCTGTAGGTCTCTCACATATGGCCTTTACTATGTTGAGGAATACCCTCTGTACTCCCACTTTGCTCATTGTTTTTAACATAAATGGGTGCTGTACCTTATCAAATGCTTTTTCCACATCTATGGATATGATCATCTGATTTTTTGTCTTTCATTTTGTTTACGTGGTGTATTGTGTTTATCGATTTGTGATTATTGTACCATCCTTGCATCCCTGGGATGAATCCCATTTGATCGTGGTGCATGATCATGGCTAGATGTGGTTTGCCAATATTTTGTTGAGGGTTTTAGCATTTATGTTCATCAGTGATATTGGCCAGAATTTTTCTTTTTTTGTTATCTGGTTTTGGGATTAGGATGATGTTGGCTTCATAAAAAGAGCTCAGGAGTCTTCCATCTTCTTCGACTTTTTGAAATAATCTATGGAAGTTGTGGGTTAGCTATCCCTTAAATGCTTTGTACAATTCTCCTGTGAAACCAACTGGTCCAGGGCTTTTCTGTGTCAGAAGCTATTAATTATTGTTTCACTTTCATCTGCTGTTATTGGTCTGTTAAGGCTTTCTGCTTCTTCTTCATTGAGTTTGGGAAGATTGTATTTTTCTAGAAATTTGTCCATTTCACTTAGGTTTTCAAATATCTTGGCATATAGTTCTTTGCAGTAATTTCTTACAATCCTTTGTATTTCTGTGGTATCAGTTGTAATCTCTCCTCTTTCATTTCTGATTGTGTTTATTTGGGTCCTCTCTCATTTTTTCCTTGACAAGCCTGCTTAAAGGCTTGTTGATTTTGTTTATGTTTTCAAAGAACCTGCTCCTGGATTCATTGATCCATAGAATTGTGCTTTTAGTCTCTATGTCATTTAATTCCGCTGTGATCTTGGTCATTTCCTTTCTTCTACTTGCTATGGGGTGTTTTTGTTGTTATTCCTCAAGTTCTTGTAGGTGTAGGATTAGGTCATTTACTTGAAATGTTTCTATTCTTTTTAGGTAAGCCTGTATTGCTATGAACTTCCCTCTCAGGACTGCCTTAGCTGTGTCCCATAAGCTTTGGGTTGTTCTGAGTTCATTTTCATTTGTTTACAGAAACATTTTGATTTCCATCTTGATCTCATTCTTGGCCCATTCATTGTTTAATAGTATGCTATTCAATCTCCATGGGTTTGAGTGTTTTTGAGTTTTTTCCTTGAGACTGGTTTCTAGTTTCAGTCCCTCGTGGGCAGAGAAAATGTTTTTCTATGATTTCAATTTTCTTGAATTTGCTGAGGCTTGTTTTGTGTCCTGTGTTATGGTCTATCTTTGAAAATGTTCCATGTGCATTTGAAAAGAATGTATATTTTGCTTCATTTGGATGAAAGGCGCTCTCTCTATATATCACTTCAGTCCATTTGATCTAAGGCATTATTCAATGCCACAATAGCTTTGTTGATGATTTGTTTGGAAGATCTGTCCATTTTGACAGTGGGGTTCTAAATGCCCCTACTATTATTGCGTTGCTGTCAGTATCTTTCTTGAAGTCCTCCAAGATTTTCTTTATGTATTTGGGTGCTCCTATGTTGGGTGCATATATATTTATAATGTTGATGTCTTCTTGATGGATTCTTCCCTTAAGTATTATGAAGTGACCTTCTGAGTCTCTTTTTATAGCCCTTGTTTTGAAATCTGTTTTGTCTGATATGAGTATTGCCACCCCAACCTTTTTTCCCTGTCTATTTTCTTGGAATGTATTATCCAACCCTTCACTTTCAGTCTGTGTATGTCTTTTGTTCTGAGTTGGGTCTCTTGTAGGCATCATATGTGTGGTTCATGCTTTTGTTTCCATTCAGCTACTCTATGCCTTTTGATTGGAGCATTTAATCTATTTAGATTAAAGGTTATTTTTGGCAGGTACTTATTCATTGCCATTTTTTTGTACCTGTGCTCCACTCTCTCTCACTCTTTTTTTTTTTTTTCCCTTTCCTTAAAGGAGGCCCTTTAGCATCTCTTGCAGAGATGGCTTGGTGGAGGTGTATCCTTTCAGACATCTTTTGTCTGGCAAGCTCCTTATTAATCCTTCCATTTTAGTTGATAGCCTTGTGGATAACATAGTCTTGGTTGCAGGCTTTCACTACTGGGACTATTTCTTGCCATTGTCTTGGGGCTTGGAGCATTTCCATTGAGAAGTCAGCTTCTAGTCTTATTGGAGCTCCCTTGTATGTTAGTTTCTGTTTCTCCCTTGCTGCCTTCAAGGTTCTCTTTGCGAGAGATGCTCAGAAGATGGCAGAGAAGTAGGTGTGAGTGGAACCCAGTTCTCCTTGTGTCCAGCTGGAACACCTAGCTGATCTCTTGAGGATCAGAGTGAACAACCAGTGGAATCCCAGCTTACATGAAGTTTGGGGGCAAAAAATTGCAGAGGTCATTGAAAAACAGGTGGTGAGGAGAGTGCACTGGGATGGTAAGTTCTATGGGATCTGTGCCAGGACCAAGGCTGCTATGGTCCCTGGCCCGTCACCTGGTGCAGGATACAGGCAGGAGATTTAGAACACCAGCTTTCTCCCCTACCAGAGCAGGGAGGGCACCCTGAAACTAGGAGGGACCTAGGTGCTGAATGTCGCTGGGGGAAGTAGAGATGAAGTGGAGACACACAGAAGCAGTACACACCCACTGGGACTGGGGACACTAGCACCAGAGAAATTGGGGTACCAGCGACACCTGGAGAAGGGAGGAGTTGGGCCATATCGGACCCTGACTTGGATAGTTTCCAGACAGGTAGAAAAAGTGGGGCTATGTGGTGTGCTTGTTAAGAATGACGGGCAGCTGCTTTGTAAGGAACTCTATACCAGTAGCTGGTGCACCCCTAGGGAGATTTCAGCTTCTCTTGCCCAGAGTGAGCAGTGGAGGGGAACTGTGCACCCCACTAATTGCACACAGTGTGCCCAAAACCAGTAGATGAGCTGAACTGTGCATCCTGCCTGTCTTACTCTGATTGCACCCAGAGTGAGTGGAGGAGGGAACACATGTGCCCCACAGCTCTGGCACTGAGTGCAGAAAGACAGTAATAGGGGGAACCGGGTGTCCCTCTTGTCCCAGGCCCTGTGCCGGAGATTGACTCATTTCTAGAAAAATATAATCTTCCCAAACTCAATGAAAAAAGAGGCAGAAAGCCTGAACAGACCAATAACAGCTGATGAAAGTGAAGCAGCAATAAAAAAAAACTCCCAACACAAAAAAACCCTGGACCAGTTGGTTACACAGGAGAATTCTACAAATCATTTAAGGAAGAGCTAACCCCTATCCTTCACAGACTATTCCATAAAATCCAAGAAGATGGAATACTCCCAAACTCTTTTTATGAGGCCAGCATTGTGGCGGATCCTGGCCGGCAGGATCTGTGTATGTTATGGCTGCTGGTGAATAAATACACATGGACAACAGAAGTTTTGTGAAGAAAAAGGGATGGCATTACCATTCTCTGAGAGAGAGAGGGTGAGGGGGCCAGACAGTCCAGTCCCTGCCTGGACAGGCATTTATTGCTTCTTTGTATACATTACATGGAGTGTAGTACTCATTTACTATGCACAGGTTCACTGCAAGGGATTACCTTTTACAGATAACAAAGAAAAGAATGTTGCTAATTACTTCAAAGAGAAGGATGTTTAAGACCAAAAAGTCTGAAAAGTGGTTGAACCGGTCACACTCCATACTTGGGAGTTTTAGCTCAGATTTTAGGAAGTTGCAGTAAGCCCTTGCTGCCTCAATTCACGGTGAGGAAGTTTTAGCAAAAGTAAGTCTCATAGCAGTCTAGGTACAATACAGGCCTGATTCCCCATGGGAAAACCTCTCCGTGGGCATGGTCCTGCATGCCACTTGCTCTCCACTGGTTTTCCACCTGAGTGCTGAGCTACATTCCCATGCCATATGAAGCACTTCCCTACACAGCATCATCCTAGTCCCTAAACCACAAAGAAACTGCTCAACCTAATAAATGAATTGGGCAGAACAGTAGGATACAAAGTCAATATCCAGAAATCAAAGGCATTTTTGTACACCAACAATGAAACAGCAGAAACAGGAATCAAGAAAAAAATCCCTTTTGATATAGCAATGAGAAAAATAAAATACCTAGGAATAAACCTAACCAAGGAGGTTAAAGACCTGTTCTCAGAAAACTACACAACACTGAAGAAAGAAATTGAGGAAGACACAAACAAATGGAAACATATACCGTGTTCATAGATCGGAAGAATTAACATCATCAAAATGTCCATATTACCCAAAGCAATTTATAGATTCAATGCAATACCTATTAACATACCAATGGCATAGTTCACAGATAGATATAGAACAAACACTTCAGAAATTTCTATGGAACCCTAAACAACCCCAAATAGCTGCAGCAAGTCTGAGAAAGAAGAGGAAAGTTAGAGGAATCACAATACCTGATATCAAAATGTATTACAAGGCTACTGTAATCAAAAGGCCTAGTACTGGCATAAGAACAGACACAAAGTCATTGAAACTGAGAACAGGCTCTCAGTGATCAGAAGAGAGCAGGGAGGAGATAAAGGGAGAAATGGGTGAAGGGTTTAGGAACAGTTATGGAGGACATATGTACAACAACAAGGGTAGAGTGGAAATGGGGGAGGGAGGCGGGGAGTGCTGGGGTGGTGGGGAGGGGTGGGAAGGCAGAAAATTGTTCTTGAAAAACAATAAAATTTGTAATAAAAATAACATTAAAAAAAGGATTCTCTTTTTTGTCTTGGAATTTTGCCATTTTAATTTTGATATGTCTTGAAGTGGGTCTCTTTGAGTTCCTCCTGATTGGGACTCTCTGTGTTTCCTGGATTTGTGTGACTTTCTCTCATCAAATTAGGGAAGTTTTCCATCATTACTTTTTCAAGAGGGTTTTCTATCCCTTGCTCTTCTTCTCCTTCTGGTATCCCTATGATATGGATATTATTACATTTCATGTTGTCTTGCAGCTCCCTTAACACTTCTTTTTTCTTTCTTAGTCTTTTTTCCTTTTCTTGCTCTTTCTGGGTGTTTTTTTCTACCTTGTCCCTTAGCTCTCTGATTTGATCCTCTGCTTTGTCTAGCCTGATTTGATTCCTTCTACAGTGTTCTTCAATTCCAAAGTTGTATTCTTCATTTCCTCTTGGCCCTTGTTTATCGTTTCTATTTCCTTTTTCATTATGATATAGGTTGTAGTGAGTTCACTGTAGTTTCCGTATAGTTTTTGGTAATTCTCAGTGGGCTTATTGAGCTTCCTTATTACCATTGCTTTAAACTCAATATCTGATAGTTGACTTGCCTCTGTTTCATTTAGTATTTCTGAGGCTTCCTCCTTTTCTTTCATTTGGATATTGTTTCTTTGTCTTCCCATTGTTTGTGAAACTCTTCTTGTTAGCATCTGCTTCTTAAATTGATCTGTTCCGAGCCCCTGGGTTTATGGTGTGGACTTCCATGGCAGGAGACCTATGAGATTCAATAGTGAAGTCTCCTTGATCTCCTGAACTTGCTGGTCTTGGGCTGTTGTTTATTTTGGCTCTCTGGATGTCTTTGGGTTTTGATGGTTTTTGGGTCCTTCTTTGGTGCATCTTTCCCTCCAGCTGGTTAACTGAGGGTCACTCCACCCACCACGTCTTGTATTCTGCTGTGCAGGTGTGGACAGGCTGTGTTGAAGTTGGTCTTTCTGTCTGTGAGGTTTTGAGGCTTCTCTCTTGCTATTGTTCAGTTGTTTGTTCTGGGCAATTTCTCCACCATTTAGTTGTAAATCCAGATTGGTCCTGGATTGAGGTTAGTGTGGCTTCCAGTCACTCTTTCACCTTCTTCTGTTGTTATCTGTTGGTGGTTCCCTTGTTGGTGGCTTTTTTCTTCCAGCAGGTATACCGGTGTTCGCAGCTCCCACCTGCTCTTCTATGTGATCAGTTGGAGGGGAAGGAAAAATGGATTAAGATTGCAGGAGTGTATTTTATGGGACTTAAATTTCCAACCCAATGACAAGATTTAGGAGATCCTTTAGAAAAGTATAGTGTTAACCGTGATATTTCCTACAAGTAGGCACTTTTAAGACAGAGTGGAAAAAAGATAAGACTCTTGTTAGGCGGGGAAGGATTGTGAATTGGATCCAGAAAACAGTGAGTTTGTGGGAGGTCAGATTATGAGACATAGTGAGAGTAAAGGATAGAAAATAGGTGTAGCGTTCAAGAGAATAGAGTTAACCACAACAGTAATAAAGTTTCAGGAGCAGTGAAGTGAGCTAAGATCCAGGAGGGGTGCTGTGTAGTATTTACAATTGTATGGAACAACAGTTATTTACAACAGTAATGGAGCAACAATTATATGACAGAATCTATGTAATCTGAATAACAAGAATAGGAAGTACAGAACCTAGAGTAGTGTGCTATTGGTACACAAATGAAGTGAAAGAAGGAAAATTAAAAATACACTATAAAAGAGATAACAGGGAAAACCAATCAAACAATGTAATTAAACAAACAAAATGAAGAAAAATGAACAGAAAGAAGAAAAATAAAAATGCTAATAAAATAAAAAGTAAAAATAAGAATATAATAATAATTCAAATAAACAATAACTTGCAAGTTATGTAGAATAGCAAGGTGAAATTTGTCTCACTGTCTCAGTTGTTAGGATGACCCCTCTTTGGTTCTGACTCTGGTCCTTTCACAATTCCAGGTTTTATTGACTCACTTGTGGGGGTAGAGGGGGGTGGGAGAAGATAATAAAAGATGAAGAGGGAAAAAAAGTCTCTTGCTGTCTTTAAATCAGCCAAGCCAGTTCTGCTGGTCTTCCTGTCTGCAGCAGACCTACACCTTCGGTCCACCAGTCATGCTGTCCTTGAGGTGCACCACTTATGGGCCATTCACATACCACCTTCTTGCTCTTTGCTGTCCTACATGCTAGGGACTCTCAGAGTCTCTTCAGGGTAGTTCATTGCCCACACTGAGTTAAGTCTTTCTGGAGACTGCTGACTCCCTGAGTCCTACTGCTCTCCTTTCTGGGGAGTGCCTCTGCCTTCCTCTTAGGGAGCCAGTTGGGCACCACAGAGGCTGTGGCTGAGGGCGTGCATGCTCCACTTCTGATGCTTTGACAAAAATGCAGCCACTGGGCAGCAGGGTCAGGTGCTCTCCACCCTGGGGCTACCAGCATGATTGTGAGGCCCCAGCTGCTGTGATGGGAGCACAGTCTTTGGGTGGCATTGTCTGTCATATGATGTCCTCTGCTGTTGCATCAGTGGGGCTGGGGGGTACAGCAGCTGGGTTGGTCATGCACCACTGTGGTCATGGGCACAGTTAGGCACCCTCTGACCTTGTGACATGGGGGTGGGGTAGGGGCACAGTCTCAGTCCTGGTGGCAGAGGCCAGCCCATGGCCGAGGCTGCAGAGACTGCAAGGGTTCAGCGGGCAGGAGTGGGGGGCAGCTGCTGCAGTAGAATTCCCTAAACAGCCACTTAATGCCTTTTAAAAAAAATTCTTTCTGCTCATTCCTGCTGCTCCAAACAAGCACCTGGCCTCTCACACAGCCCAACTCTCAGCCAGACCAGGGACTGACCGGGTCAGGGTCCATCACTGCACAACTCTCCCCAGCTGGCATCCACAGTCTCAGGGGTATACACCACCCTTGTGCATTTGCCAGTTTACTCTTATTTCCCCCAGTGACTTCAAGCATCCAGGTCTATCTTGATGCTGCTCAAACCTCCCTGTTTGGCAGGGGAGGGAGCCATTAACCTGGCTCTCTTCCAAGAATCCTGCAGCAGCTGCCATGATTCTTGCACTGGTCCCAGGGACCTTACCGTCCCAAAGCAGCCTCATTACCATCTGATTTTTCAATGTCCTCTACAGTTTTGGCCTCCAGCCTTCACATGTGCTGGGATACTGTTGGCTGTTCACCCTGTTCCTCAGAAGATCAACTAGGTGTTCCACCTGTATGCAGGGGAAGTGGACTATACTCCCTCTTATCTTGCCACCATCTTCCCAAAAGTTGGCAGTTTCTTACATAGTTAAACATACATCTGCCATATGACCCAGGAACCCTACTCCTAATAGTATTTTTATAGATTCCTTGAGATTTTCTATGAAGACAACTAAAAAATATGCAGTAGGGATGATTTTGCTTCTTCCTTTCTTATTTATATGATTTTTATTTCCTTTCCTTGCCTTATTGCACTGTCCAGAACAACCAGCACTGTGTTGAATTTGAGAGTGCTGAGAGTGACTATCTTTGTCTTGTTCCCAATTTTATGGTAAAAGCATTGTACCACTAAGCAAAAGCATTCAGCCTTCTACCACTAAGCATAATGTTAGCTGAAGGTATTTAGTACATTTCTTTACAAGTTGAGGAAATTCCCTTCTATTTCTATTTTTCTGAGAGTTTTAAAATTTTTGTTTATCATTGATGGGTGGTGAATTTTGTCACTTTTTTGCATCAGTTTGTACTACCATTTGTTTTTTTATTTTGTCAATTTTACACATTACATTGATCATTTTTCAAATATTGAACCAGTCTTGTACTCTTAGAATAGACCTCACTTGATCATGGTGTCTAATTCTTTTCATACAATGTTTAATTATCTTTGTTTATATTCTTGAAATTTTCTCACATCTATATTCATGAGAGAGTGGTCTTCAGTTTTCTTTTTTGTAATGTGTTTGTCCTTATGACAATACCGCACAGTCTTGTTTGGCATAAGGACAGACAAACCAATTACAAAAAAAAAAAAAAAGTCTTACAACTTTCTAGTAAGTGTTGAAACTGGAAAATGTGAGACCTTCAACTCTTGTTTTGAAGATTAGTTTAGATATTTTGAGACACTTGGATTTTCATATGAAGTTAGGATAAGATTTTCAACTTCAAAAACAGCAAATGGAAATTGGGTAAGTTGATGCAGACTCTGGCTAGCGGTGTCCGTGGTGTTGTGGATGTGATGAACAAAATCACATGGACTGCAGAAGCCCTGTGGAGAAACGGGACAGCATGGCCACTCTCTGAGTGAGAGAGCACCCTGACCCTTGCCTGGACAGGCTTTTATTGCTTTCTGAGAGCATTACATCAAGGAAGGTCCTCATTCATTATGTTCAGGTTTGCTTTAAGTGATTATTTCTTATAGATAACAAAGAAAAGTATGTTGCAAATGCAAGGGAACAATAAGAGTGATTGATCTGGTTACATTTCGTCCTTGGAATGGCTTACTACAGACTTTAGGAGTTACTTCAAAGATATACATTAAACATCTGCTGTCTTAACTCAGGGTGAGGGAGTCTTCGCAAAAGCAAGCCTCAAAGCAGCCTAGATATAATGCAGGTCTGGTCTCCCATGGGAAAGCCGATCTGTGGGCCTGGCTCCTGTGCACCACCTCATGCATGTCAGTTTTCTGAACCAGGGCTGGGCTACATTTGCCACTGCCACGCAGACTGGTTTCCTATAATAGGTGTTGTGGTGAATCTCTACCGCTACCTGTTTTTGTATGGCTCATAAACTCCTAATGACTTTTAGATTTTGAAATTTTTGAAAATCTGTTAAAAGAAAAATATTTCCTATCAAGTGAAAATTATATAAATCTTAAATTTCCAATTGTATAAAGTTTTATTGGAACATAGTCATGCTCATTAATTAACTTATTGTCTAAGGCTGTTTTAGCAATACAATGAGACTTGAAACAGACTGTATGTCCCACAAAGCCTAAAATATTTAAAACCTCGCCCTTTACAAAAAAAGTTTGGGGACCTCTTCTTTATACTACAGAAAAGACTGAACACTGTGCCTGAATACTTTGACCAAGGAATATAATTTTCCATTCCTATTCCAAGGGGATTTCTTAAGCTATGTATAGACCTGATGGAACTTGGCCTTAATTTTTTTTTCCTACTGTAGTATGTAAAAATAGAAAGAGAGAGGCTAAGACTATATAAAGGTGGGGGGAAGAAAGGTAAAGAGATGAAAGGTGAACACTGTGGACATTAAGAGAACAATGCAGAATTCAAATGTAGGAATTAGAGGGACCTTAGGAATTCTCTCATTTTTTCAGTTGAGGACAATGTGACTCAGGAAGATTTTTTCCAAATTACATAGTGTCTTTTGACTACCTTGCTTATCTTTATACAGTTATATAAAAATACACAGTCATACTCTAATGGATATTACTCTATCACTTTCTAGAATTCATTCACACTAGTAAAAATCAGTTTGTTCATCTCTCTCCAGAAACTATTCATGGCCTCAACTCAACAGGCTTGATGTTGAAACTTAACAGGACAGCATGGATGGACCTAGAGGGCATTATTTTGAGTGAAATAAGTCTGTCAGAGAAAGACAAATAACATATGATTTTACTTATCAAAATAAACAAGATTGTAATAGAATCATAGACACAGAGAATAGAATGATGGTTACCAGAGGAGAGTTGGGTTGGGGCACTGGGTGAAAAAGGTGAAAAGATTAAGTAGTACAAATTGATAGTTGCAGAATAGTCATGAAGATGTAAAGTAAAGCTTAGTGAATATAGTCAATAATACTGTATCAGAAGGAAGGAGGTGGGGGTAAGTAGAAGAGGGTAAAGGTGGGATACATAGTAATAGAAGGAGACTTCACTTGGGGTGGTAAAATCACAATACAATATACAAATGATATATTATAGAATTACACACCTGAAATCTATATAATTTTATTAACCAATGTCACACCAATAAATTCTATTAAAATAAATAAATAAATAATATTGTGATAACTATGTATGGTGTCAAGTGGGTACTAAAAATATTGGGGAGAAACACTTTATAAAGTAGATGATTATTTAACCACTATTCTGTATACCTAAAACTAATACAAAATAATGTTAAATGTAAACTATAATTGAAATAAAATAAAAAAAATGAAAATAGCATACCAGAATTTGTGGGATGCTACTAAAGCATGCTGGGGAAAATTTATAGTACCAAATGCCTATGTTACAAAAGGGAATGATTTTAAGTCAATGATTTCAGCTTCCATCTTAAGAAACTAGAAAAATAAGAGCAAATTGAACTTAACAGAATCAGAGGAGGAAATAATAAAGAGCAGAGCAGACAAAAATGAAATTTAAGTCAAAAATAATAACAACAAAAACAATAGAGGAAAAGTCAATGAAGTCAAATGTTGCTGGTTCTTTGAGATCAATAAAATTGATAATCATCTAGCTAGACTTATCAGGAAAAAAGAGAGAAAATACAAATCACTAATAACAGGAGTGAGAAAAGTTAAAAGGCAGATAAATATCATGAACAAATGTATGCCTGTAAATTTGATAACTTAGACACAAATGACCAAAGCTCCACCGTTTATTTGAAAGCTTCAAGAAGTTAATTGAAGGAGTTCCAGCCAAGACCGAGGCGTAGGTAGAGACCCTTCGCTTCCTCCCACAACCAAAAAGAGGATAACAACCAATCTGAAATCAATGAACAACCAAAAGTGACAGAAAATCAAACTGCGTGGAACTCCGACAACAAAGGAATTAAAGAAAAAAGTCAACCAGAACAACCAAACCAGTAAGGCGGACCACGCTGGCCGACTCAGGAAAACCGTGCCTTGGGGTCAGGGCTGGCTGCTAATCTCAGTGGGCTGTGCTGAGGGGCTGACTTAAGGGGAAAACTGAGACTCAGAGATGGCTGTAGGCTATGGCTGGGGTTGCCATGGTAGGAGAAGCTCCCAGCTCACATGAGAGTCGCTGGAAAAGTGCACTAGAGACAAGCAGGTGAGCCACACCATTCCCTCTCTGGCCCCTCCTCCACAGGTAGCATCTCAGCACCACAAGGAGAATTGCCCTGCCTGGGTGATTACCTAAGGCCCCGCCCCCTTACAACCTTTCAGTTGTGCCAAGACAAAGAAATATGGCCCAAATGAAAGAATAGAGCAAAGCCTCATAAAGAGAGCTAAGCGAGGAGGAGATTGCGAACCTATCTGATGGTTGAATTTAAAGCCCGGGTAATCAAAATGCTCACAGACCTGATTGAGCTTGGTTGAAAAAATGAAAACACGAATGAAGGACACCCAAAGTGAAATAAAGCAGAATGTTCAGGGAACCAACAATGACAGGAAGGAAACCAGGACTCAAAGCAACAATTTGAAACAAAAGGAAAAAATAAACATCCATCCAGATCAAAATGAAGAAACAAGAATTTGAAAAAGTGAAGAGACTCTTACAAACCTCTGGGACAACCTGAAACATTCCAATATCCAAATTATAGGGGTGCCAGAAGGAGAAGAGGAAGAGCAAGAAATGGAAGCTTATTTTAACAAATAATGAAGGAAAACTTCCCCAATCTGGTGAAGGAAATAGACCTCCAGGAAGTCCAGGAAGCCTAGAGAGTCCCAAGGAAGTTGGACCCAAAGAGGAACACACCAAAGCATATAATAATTACGTTACCTAAGATTAAAGATAAGGAGAGAATCGTAAAAGCTGCAAGGAATACGGAAAGTTACCCACAAAGGATTATCAGCTGATTTCTCAAAAGAAGCCTTTCAGGCAAGAAGGTTTGGAAAAAAATTTTCAAAGTCATGAAAGGCAAGGACTTACATCCAAGATTACTCTATCCAGCAAAGCTATCATTTAAAATGGAAGGGCAGATAAAGTGCTTCCCAGATAAGGTCATGATAAAGGAGTTCATCATCACCAAGCCCTTATTATATGAAATGTTAAAGGGACTTATATAAGAAAAAGAAGATGATCAAAATGTGAACAGTAAAATGATAACAAGCTCACAACTATCAACAATGAACCTAAAAGAAAAGAAAAACAATGAAAACAAAAACTAAGCAAACAACTAGAACAGGAACAGGATCAGAGAAATGTACATCACGTGGAGGGATTTCAGTGGGGAGGAGGAGGGAGGAATAGGGAGGGAAAGGTACAGGGAAGAAGAAGCATAATTTGTAGGCAAAATGTAGATGGGGAGAGATAAGAAAATGGCATGGGAAACAGAGGACTCACAGAACTTGTATGTGCAACCCATGGATGTGGATTAAGGAGCGGGGCATGCTGGGGGGCTTGGGGAGGTAGGGGTGAAGGGGGGATAGAGAGGGAAAAATTGGGAAAACTGTTATAGCATAATCAATAAAAAAATTACAGAAAGAAGTTACTTGAGGTATATAAGCCTTGGCTTATTTGTTTGAAAATGGTACAATTTTTGTGAGGAGTAAATGCATGTGAAATTCTTAGCTGCTATTATTATTATTACCATCATCAGGCTGATACTGAGAAGACACCATGTGACCCACAGTCAGTTACTGTAGGAGCTGGTTGATTTGGTAAAGCACTCTCTTTGGACCCTAATATTGTTCAACCTTATTTTTTTTAATATTTTATTTATTTATTTTTAGAGAGGGAAGGGAGGGAGATAGAGAGAGAGAAACATCAATGTGAGGTTGCTGGGGGTTATGGCCTGCAACCCAGGCATGTACCCTGGCTGGGAATCGAACCTGGGACACTTTGGTTCCCAGCCCGCGCTCAATCCACTGAGCTACACCAGCCAGGGCTCAACCTTATCTTTTAATTTAATTTTATTTTTTTCAGGTGGATGCTATTGCAGCATTATTTATTGTAACAAAAAGCTTGAAAGAAAGCCCATGGCTAAATAATTTATGGCATACCAGCACCATGAATTATTATTTACCCATAAAGAAGGCTGAATCAAATCTAAACCAATTGACTTGGAGAGATTTCTATGAAGTATAAAATTATTAACTAAAGTGATAAAAGCATATATAATGTGCATTTATGGAAAATTATATATGGTATGAAAAATTGTTTAAAAATAATACAGAAAAAATTAATTACTTCATTCTTCATGTCAAGGGGGCTGCTCTTTAATTGTGATTCCATCATCTCTGAAACATTTTTAAAATTAATTAATTTTTTAAATTATATTTTAGTGATTATGCTATTACAGTTGTCCTGATTTTTCCCCCTTTGCCCCGTTCACCCAGCACCGCCACTCCCTCAGGCAGTCCTCCCATTATTGTTTATGTCCATGGGTCATGTGTATAAGTTCTTTGGTTACTCCATTTCCTATACTGTATTTACATCCCCATGCTATTCTGTAACTACCTATTTGTACCTCTTAATCCTCTCACCTCATCGACCATTCTCTCACAATCCCCTCCCATCTGGCAACCATCAAAACACTCTCCATATCCATGATTCTGTCTCTGTTCTTCTTGTTTGCTTAGTTTGTTTTTTTTATTCAATTGTTGATAGATATGCATTATTGCCATTTTATTGTTCCTAGTTTTGATCTTTTTTTTTTTTTTAGTAAGTCCCTTTAATATTCCATGTAATAATGGTTGGTGATGATGAACTCCTTTAGATTTGTCTTGTCTTGGAAGTTCTTTATCTGTCTTTGAATTCTAAATTATTGGTTTGCTGGGTAGAGGAACCTTGGCTGTAGGTCCCTGCTTTTTATGACTGAATATTTCTTGCCAATCTCTTCTAGCCTGCAAAGTTTCTTTTGAGAAATCAGCTGACAGTCTT
Source organism: Phyllostomus discolor (assembly GCF_004126475.2). Taxonomy (NCBI): domain Eukaryota; kingdom Metazoa; phylum Chordata; class Mammalia; order Chiroptera; family Phyllostomidae; genus Phyllostomus; species Phyllostomus discolor. Next base: position 53,305,175 of record NC_040913.2, on the reverse strand, counting down.
ATGGGAACTCCTCTGTAGGTTACTAACTTATTGTTCTCTTGGTGCTTTTAAGATTCTCTCTTAATTTTAAACTTGGCATTTTAATTATAATACGTCTTGGAGTGTGCCTCTTTATATCCATCTTGTTTGGGACTCTCTGTGCTTCCTGAACTTGCATGTGTATTTGCTTCACCAAATTAGGGAAATTTTCTTTCATTATTTTTTCAAATAGATTTCTAATATCCTGCTCTTACCCTTATCCTTCTGGCACCCCTATAAAGTGAATGTTGAATTGCTTAAAGTTGTCCCACAGGCTGCTTATACTAGCCTCATTTTTTTTTATTCTTTTTTCTTCTTGTTGTTCTGATTGGTTGTTTTGTTTTTTGCTTTCTTATGTTCCAAATCATTGATTTGATTCTCAGTTTCATCCAGTCTATTATTTTTTCCCTGTAAATTGTTCTTTATTTTAACTAGTGTAACCTTTGTTTCTGACTAGATTTTTTTATGCTGTTGAGATCCCCACTAAGTTCCTTGAGTCTCATTATAATCAGTGTTTTGAACTCTGAATCTGACAGTTTGCTTATGTGTAGTTTGTTTAATTCTCTTTATGGAGTTTTGATCTGTTCTTTCATTGGGCCATGTTTCTTTGTGTCCTCATTTTGGTAGCCTGCCTGTGTCTGTTTCTATGTATTTGGTAGAACTGCTCACGCCGTATATTGGTAGTGTGGTCTAATGTAGCAGGTGTGTTGTCGGGTCCAGTGGCACAGCCTCCCCTATCACCAAAGCTAGGTACATGAGGTACACCCTTAATGTGGGCTGAGTACAACCTCCTCTTGCAGTTGAGCCTTGTTGCTGTTGGAAGATCAATGGGAGGGATTTACCCAGGCCAGTCAGCTGCAAGGAATGGCTTTGACCACTTTCCACCAACTTTCACCCTCCATGGAAGATCAGCTGCACAGGGACAGGGTGGTAGTTCTCTGACGTGGTCTGTAGCTGTCCACTGTGTGCACTGACCCTAGGTTTCCCAGATAGTGCACGCCAAGGTCAGTCCCTACCTATATTTTACCCTGGGCCACCTTGCCTGAGCTATAAAGCAATCTGAGATGGCTAGTACTTGTGCTGGGCTTGGAGATTCCTAGATGAAGCCAAGCCATGAATCTAGGTTGGCTACTGCTAGTGCCAGGCCTGGGGCTCAATGAGGCTCACTGGGATCACTGTTGCTTGTTTGACAGGATATAAAAAGTTGTGAAGCATGAGCCAAAACCAGTTATTCATATGGAAATGCAGCTTGGGTGGGCCTGTAAATTGGTAGGAAGGAGTTTCTGGGAATCTCCAGGGTGGGTCAGAGTGTTAGCCAGGCTGAGGGAATCTCAGATATGGCACCAGCTTGCTGGCTCAGTGGCTCTGTGGGGTGAGGGTTCAGAAAAGACAATGGCCTCTGGTCACCTTGATACCAGACACTTCAGTTTCTCCCAGTATGCCACTGGTACATTTCAATTTAATACCCTGGGGCCAGAGCTCAGAGGGAGTTTAGTCTGAATAGGTGTACCCATATGTGTGTTCTTTAAGAGGAACATCTTGGAATGTTTGGTAAAATTTACCTGTGAAGCCATTCGTCCAGGGCTTTGGTTTATTAGGAGTTTATTTGGTTACTGCTTCAATTTCACTAGGTATGATATGTCTATTCAGTTACCCTGATTTTCCCTAATTTAGTTTTGGAAGACTACATTTCTAGGAATTTATCTAATTCATCCAGTTTGGCCAGTTTGTTGGCATATAGTTGCTCATATATTTTCTTATAATCCTTTGCATTTCTTTGGTGTCAGTTATTTTTCTTCAATTTCTGTTTTTAATTTTTGGGTCCTTTCTCTTTGTTTTTTTATGAGTCTGGTTGAAGGTTTTTCAGTCTTGTTTGTCTTTGCAAAGAACTGGCTCCTGGATTCATTGATGTTTTGTATTATTTTTTAAGATTCTATTTCATTTATTTCTGCCCTGATCTTCATTGTTTCATTTCTACGCACTTTGGGCTTTGTTGTTCTTTTCCAGTTCCATTAAGTGTAAAGTTAAATTGTTTATTTGAGTTTTTCTTGTCTTTTTGAGATAGGCCTATAATGCTATCAATTTTCTCCTTAGGATTGCTTTCCCAGTGTCCCATAGATTTTGGATTAAGTCCTCATTTTCATTAGTTTTAAGGTATGTTTTGATTTCTTCCTTGATCTCGTTGAAAAATTCGATTGTTGAATAACATGTTATTTAACTTTCATTTCTTTGTGTATTTTTCAATGTTGTTTTTGTGATTGATTTCTAGTTTCATAGCACTGTGGCCAGAGAAGAAGCTTGATAGGTATTCAGTCTTATTAAATTTATTGAGACTTGTTTTGTGTTCTAGCATGTGGTCTTTCCTAGAAAACATTCCATGTGCACTTGAAAAGTACATAAATTCTGCTCTTTGAGGTGAAATGCTCTAAAGACTCAATTAAATCCATTTGATCTAGTGTGTCCTTTAAGCCCGCTGTCTCCTTGTTGATTTTCTGCCTGGAAGATCTATCATTGAAGTCAATGGGGGGTTAAAATCCCAGACTATGACTGTATTTCTGTTGATCTCTCCCTTTATGTCCATCAAAATTTGGTTTACATATTTAGGTGCCCCTATGTTGGGTGCATAAATGTTTAGTAGAATTATATCCTCTTGTTGGATTGTTCCCTTTATCATCATGTAGTGTCCTTCTTTGTCTCCTACTATAGCCTTGGTTTTAAAGTCTGTTTTGTCAGATATAAGTACAGCTACCCCAGCTTTTTTTTCTTTTTGGTTTGCATGAAATATCTACTTCTATCATTTTATTATTAGTCTGTGTGTTTCTTTTGATCTGAGATGTGTCTCTTGGAGGCAGCATATATATGAGTCTTGTTTTCTTATCCATTTAGCTATCCTATATCTTTTGGTTGAAGTATTTAAGTCATTTGCATTAAGGTGATTATTGATAGGTATGTATATAGTACCATTTTTATCATTAGACAGCTTTCCTCTTTTTTATCTTTCTCTTCTTCTGAAAGCAAGCCCTTTAACATTTGTTGCAGTACTGTTTGATGTTAGCAAACTCTTTTAGCTTTTTCTTGTCTGGGAAGCTCCTTATTTCTCCTTTGAATTCTTGCTGGATAGAGTAGCCTTGGTTGATAGAGGTCCTTGCATGTCATCACATTGAATATTTCACACCACTCCCTTCTGGCCTAAAATGTTTCTGATGAGTAATGAAATACCAGTCTAAATGGTGATCCTTGTAGGTAACTACCTGCTTTTCTCTTGTAGCTTTTAGGATTCTGTCCTAATCTTTAAGCCTTGTCATTTAATTATGATGTGTCTCTTTGTTGGTCTGCATGGGTCCAACCTGTGTGGGATTCTCTGAGCTTCCTAGACTTGTGTGTCTTTTTCCTTTACCAAATTAGGGACAATTTTTGTCATTATTTCTTTAAATAAGTTCTTGATCCCTTGCTTGCTCTCTTCTCCTTTCAGTATTCCCATGATGCAGTAGTTGTTCTGCTTCATGTTGTCAAAATGTTTCTTAAGATCTCATTTAATTTTCTTTTTGCTGCTCTTCTCGGGTATTTTTTTCTACCTTGCCTCCCAAATTATTGGTGCAATCCTCTGATTCATTTAATCTACTGTTTATTCCTTCCAGTGTATTATTTATTTCAGGTATTGCATTCTTTATTTCTGACTGATCCTTTTTTTAATGGCTTCTATATCTTCTTTCATGCTGTTGAGTATCCTTATAATCATTACTCTAAACTCTCTATATGATAGATTGCTTGCTTCCATTTCATCTAGTTCTTCTCCTGAAAAATTCTCTTGTCCTTTCATTTTGGGGTCTATTTCTTTGTCTTCCCATATTGGCTGCTTTTTTTGTGTTTTTGGCCTTAGCTGTTAAACTAATCAAGCTATAATCAGCAGCAGCCCAGTTTAATCTCCATAGGGTAGGACAGAATGGTTGGGGCAATTACTTCCCTTCAGTCTGATGCCACTTGGAGAGGAGTGCTGTGCCTGAGAAAGATGTTTCTGCAGTATGTGGGATGATTCAGCATGGGGATCCTGTTGGCTGTTCCTTCCATTGTCTCTCTAGAGCCACCAACTCTCCTCAAGCATCCACTGTGCCCTCCCTCTGCTGGAACTCAGGGTAAGTAGCTGCAAACAGAAGTTTGTATATTGACCCTTTAAGAGGCTCTCTGTGTCTCTCCCTGGCAGAGATAAACACTGCTGCTTTTCACAGCCAGATGTTATTTGGATTTCTTTCTGGCTCTGGTGCTGTAGGCTAGGCAGCCTAGCTTAGGGTTTAGACCCCACACTTCTCAGGATAACCCCTCAGGTGCTGAAATCCCTCTAGAATTTCAGTTGCTACTTGTAGGAGCCCAGCCGGCCCTTCTGCACCTCCTCCACACTCTCTACCAGACTTGCTCTGGTGAAGTGGTTTCTTTTGTCTGTCTTTGGTTATAAGGCCGAAGCTAGTGTTCAGTTGGTTACTTGCAGGAGCCCAGCCAGCCCTTCTGCACCTCCTCCACACTCTCTACCAGACTTGCTCTGGTGAAGTGGTTTCTTTTGTCTGTCTTTGGTTATAAGGCTGAAGCTAGTGTTCAGTTGGTTACTCAGGATAATTTCTCTATAATTAGTTGTAATTCTGGATTGGTCCCGAGATGAGATTAGTGTAGCTTCCACCTACTCCTCTGCCATATTGGATCTCTCCTTTTATTTAAAAATTCTGTTGCTCACTAGAGGGTACTTACTGGTGTGGTGTTTTAAAAGGCTGACTAGCCAGCCAAGATGGAGTAGATAGATACACTTTGCCTCCTTGCACAACCAAAAGAAGGAGAACAACAAATTTAAAAACAAACAAAAAACACCAGAATTTCCAGAAAATCAATCTGTATAGAAGTCCAACAACCAAGGAGTTAAGAAGGAACATTCATTTAGACAGGTAAGAGGGGCAGAGACAGGCAATTGGGTGGAAAGGATGTGCAGAAAGGTGGTTGCTAGAGGTGAGGTGGCAAACTGGGTGGTCTCACATTTGCATGTGGATAACCAGGAAGAACAACTGGGGAGTGAGAGAGACTATGCAACTCGGGACTCCTGCTCAGGGAAATAAAGCCTCAAAACCTCTGACCATAAAAACCTGTGGGGGTTTGCATCAGCAGGAGAAATTCCCAGCCTCACAAGAGAGTTTGTTGGAGAGACCCATTTTAGGGTTCTAAAATGTCCACAAACCCATCCAACCAGGAATCAGCACCAGAAGGCCCCAATTTGCTTGTGGGTAGTGGCAGAAATGACTGAAAGCCAGCAGAGAGTTGACCAAGCAGCACTGTTCCTTCATGGACCCCTCCCTCACATATAGCACTACAACACAGCTAAGTGGGTTGCCCCACCCTGGTGAATATCTAAGTCTCTTCCCCTTACAATATAACAGGTGCACTGAGAGAAAGAAATATGGTCCAAATGAAAGAACAGATCAAAACTTCAAAATAGAACTAAGCAATGAAGAGAGATAGCTAACCATCAGACACACAGTTCAAAACACTGGTAATCAAGATGGTTACAGAAGTGGTTTGGGTGTGGTTGCAAAAATGTAGGAAAAAGCGAAGGCTATGTAAAGTGAAATGAAGGGAGATCTACAGGGAACTAAAAGTGAAGGGAAGGAAACCAGGACTCAAATCAACAACTTGGAGCAGAAAGAAGAAATAAACATTCAACTGGAACAGAATGAAGAGATAAGAATGCAAAACAATGAGAAGAGGCTTAGGAACTTCCGGGACAACTTGAAGTGTTCTAATATCTGAATCATAGGGGCACCAGAAGGAGAAGAGAAAGAGCAAGAAATGGAAACTTATTTGAACAAATAATAAAGAAAAATTTTCCGAATCTGGCCAAGGAAATAAACTTCCAGGAAGTCCAGGAAGCTCAGAGAGTCCCAAAGAACTTGGACCCAAGGAAGCATACACCAAGGTACATCATAATTACATTACCCAAGATTAAAGAGAGGGAGAGAATCTTAAAAGCGGCAAGAGAAAAGGAAAGAGTTACCTACAAAGGAGTTCCCATAAAACTATCAGCTGATTTCTCAAAAGAAACCTTTCAGGCAAGAAGGGGTTGGAAAGAAGTATTCTAAGTCATGAAAGGCAAGGACCTACATCCAAGATGACTCTATCCAGCAAAGCTATCATTTAGAATGGAAGGGCAGATAAAGTGTTTCCCAGACAAGGTCAAGTTAAAGAAGTTCATCATCACCAAGCCCTTATTATATGAAATGTTAAAGGAACTTATCTAAGAAAAAGAAGATGATCAACTATGAACAGTAAAATGACAACAATTTCACAGCTATCAACAACTGAGCCTAAAAAAAAAACCAAAAACAAAATAAGGAAACAACTAGAACAGGAACAGAATCCTAGAAATTTACATCACAGTGAGAGTTATAATTGGGGAGGGAGAGGGGGTAGAATGGCAAAAAGGTACAGGGAATAAGCATAAATGGTAGGTACAAATAGGGGAAGGTTAATTATAGTATAGGAAATAGAGAAGCCAAAGAACTTATATGTGCAAACAATGGACATGAACTAATGGGAGGGGGAGATGCAGTTGTGAGGGGATTGCAGGGCAGAGGGAATAAATGGGGGGAGATGGGACAACTGTAATTGTATAATCAATAAAGTATATTTTTAAAATAAAAAGAAAAACTAAAGGCTGATTAATCATTTTCAATAAATTATGCTGATAAAAAATTAAGATAAATAAATAAATGTGCAAAAATTTTTAAAAAATAAGTGTTCCATGAGTTTGCTGATTTTTGAAACTGTGACTTTGTAGCATTGAGAATATAATTCTGTTTTACATATGCTAAGAACTGTAATTATGATGTGTTCATAATGCACCTGACAGAATGTTGCCTCTTTTTAAATCCTCATGGTCCTGAATATTCAGTTCACTTGTATGGTATCAAAGGTACATGAAGGTCAAATAGGGTTCAAAATAGAGATCATATTGGGGCATTCTAAGTTGTATTGTTATTTTCATTGATCAAAATGGATTCTTCTTTGTATGACCTAAAGCAGTGTTGGAGGGAGACAGGGTGGTCCATTGCTGGATTTCCACTGATCTTCACCCACTCACCTGCTCACATAGGTAACATTGGCCACTGCAAGCTCTGCATCAGCATAGGCCTCAGCTGAGACTGGGAGGCTGAGAGAAATTTGGTAGCTGCGAAAGGAGAGTGTAAGAAGGAGAAACATTTCTATCAGGTTAATGAAATCTGTCAGCAGCTTCAGGACTGCAGTGCATGATCTCCCAGAACTCCAGAGGAGTGGAAAGCAGCCAATAAGAGGAGCAGGAGGGGATGGGAAGAAACAATAATTCTTCATTACACTCAAATATAGCAGGAGCAAGAGTAGTTTGACAGGAGGTAGTCATAAAACAAAATATATTAAAGTATGGTTCAACAATTAGCAACTGCTGACTTTTTATCTGGACATTACCTTTAGGTATTGGGGTTGTGACAGAAACGGGTTTGCCTAAGCTTGAGAGCCCCTCCGTGCACTGCCCTTTCAAAGGCCTTGGGAGGGGCCCTGGAAATGTACTCATATGATCTTGAGTTTTTTTTAATTTATAGAATTGAGGTATTTTAACTGCAGTCTATTAAGCCCACTGTGTCTTCCCTCTTGATTTCCTTCATGGATGGTTTTGGGATTTACCAAAAGAAAATTGAGTTAGTAGTATACATAGTAACTACAATTTTGAAAAATGGGTTGGAGCATTTCAATATTACTTGAGAACTATAAACTATTTAAATGTACATAAAAATAGCTCATTTCCATTTCTTAAAATTAATGGAGTATGAAATAAAAACATTAAGAGGAATGATTAAGTCAATAGAAGTTTTCTGACATCAGAAAAAAAATGAAAGACAATACCTTTAAATTGTACCAAAACCAACCATTCATTATGAGGAACTTTTATCAGGAGAAATAGATGCTATTTGAATTGTTTGAAATCTAATTAATGAAGAATTGTGAATTATAATAATAACTCATGGGAAAATAGTTTTAAATTCTTATGAATTAAACATGAAATATTGACATTGATAAGAATATAAAACTCTTAATACTGCAGTACAAGAAAACGATGACAAACTGGCTATTGAATCCTCAGCTTGAAGACATGACCAAAAAAAACCAACAACAACCTTAAAATCCACTGAACTATTACAGCTCTTACATAAAAGAAATTTGTTACTTCCTTCAAATTTAACAAAATCTAAGAAGTTACAAGACAATTATTTGCAAAGTTAAAAAAAACTTTTAAGTTATCAATAATAAACATTTCAATTAAGGATGTTTAAGGAAAGACTGAGGTCTGTCTTTCTGTTCCTGCCTGTAAAAATATTACAAAATCAACGAAGAGACTATCAGAGTGTATGCAGACAAACATTGTAGAAAACAAAGAATTTTAGAGATGCATAAAGAAGTTGATTAGAAATGCTTGGTTTTTCTAAATTTGTGATGTTTGTGGTATTTAGTTAAATAAATTGTAACTTGTGTAATATTTGTTATTCTAAATATTTTTGTATCCAATTTGAAATTTATACTTTTGTATTCTTTTTCTAAAAAGGGCCCTTGAAAGTGTAAAAGTTACATAAATATTTTTAAATTGTGGTGAAATATGCATAACAATTTGCTGTCTTAACTATTTTTAAATGTACAGATCAGTGGCTTTAAGTGAATTCACATTGTTGTATAACCATTACCACTATCCACTCCAGAACTATTTTCATAACTTCAAACTGAAGCTCTGTACCCATTAACCTCTAGCTCCCCATTCTTTCCTTCACCCAACTCCCAGCAATCGCTGTTCTGTCTCTATGACTACTCTACATGTCTCATAAAGTGGAATCATATGGTATTAGTCTTTTCATGATTGGCTTATTTTACTTAACATAATGTCCTCAAAGTGCATCCTTGTTGTTTCATGTGTCAGAATTTCCCTCCTTTTTAAGGTTGCATAGTATTTCATAGCATATATAGAATACATTCTGTTTATCCATTCATCTATCATTAGACACTTCAGTTTTTTCTACCTCTTGGCTATTGTAAATAATATTGCTGCAAACATGGATAAACAAGTATCTCTTTGAAATTCTGCTTCCAATTCTTTTGCATAACATACCCAATTGCCGAAATGCTAGATTATATGGTGGCTCCAATTTTAATTTTTGAGGGCCCATCACTCTATTTTTTCATAGTAACTGCACCACTCTCACCAACAGTGCACAAGAGTTCCAATTTCTCCACATTCTTGCTAACATTTGTTGTTTTGTTGTTTTTGTTTTTAAATATAGTAGCCATTTTAATGGGTGTAAAACTCTTAATATATTTTAATAGGGGCTGGAGTTTGGTTTTGTTGGGCAAGCATTTACACAACATCACTGAATCAATTCTCTTCATGGCTACTTCCATGGTCATGGTTAGAATAAAACTCAGTAAAGCCTTTCAGTATCGCTGCTCAGTGCTTCTGTATAGTTTGGTTTCTCCTTTGGTGTCTCTTGAAGTCCTTGGTATAAATCTATTCAAACTTGCTTTTGGGTGATATCACTGATCTCAGCTTTATGGGTTTCTTGCTTGTTCATTTAGAGTTTATCATATTACATACATTTCTATTCCATTGGTCAAGAGGATTCATTCTGCATATTTATTCATCCTATCATTTGTCATAAAATTTTAAGGTCAGTCTATAAGGATGATTTCCATATATACTCGATGGCAACCCCCTTTCTATGTCTGGCTGATGTGATAGCTGATATAACTGGTACTGGAGGACCTGTTGATGAAATACTGATCTGATAAATAATCAATATCTTGTAACTGTGAGCACTTCTCTACCATCTTGGAGTTGTATAAAGGATTAATTGCTGATGGAGAAGAGGCCTCTAGGCCTGTGTTTAGAAGTGCACCTGGGATCTTGAAATTCTAAACAAGAGGCCCACATTTCCATTTTCTACCGGGCTCTGCAAATTATGTAGCCAGTCCTGAACAGATTATGTAGAATATGGTAAATTATGTATTCAGTCCTCAACAGAATCATTACCCCTTCAGATATTGGAGCTTTTTCACAAGTGGGAAAGGGATTCTGCCTTAAGGTTTCCTCCAGGGTGCAATGTAGGAATGAATGCCACACCAGGCTTCTTTGTGCTAACCACAGATTCCTCTTGGCCTTGCTCCTCCTCCATTTATACTGGCACATTCTCCTGGGGCCCAAGCCTTGAAAAAGGCTTTTAGAGATAAACATTATTCTGCTCTGAGAAATGGTATATTTTTAAGAGACATGACCATTTTATAAGTTTTTCCCCTCCCTGATTCTCACTTCATATTGAAGATACCCACCCATCTATTTAAACTATGTCAGTATTATTACTATATTTTTTTAGAAAAATTGCCTAAATTTTGCTAAATAAATCTTTCCAAAAAACTTGTTTTGGCAGCTTATTTCAATAAGTAAATTCAGGTAGACATTTAAAAATCATGCAGAATTTCTACCTAATTTCTGCTATATTAGGTCATTGAAAAGGCTTACCTGCAATGTGAATAAATGAGAAGAAAGTTCTAGTTACTTCCTCAGATATGGCCCTGATGCACAGGTTCCTTTTTAGCCTGTTTGGAAGCTACTAAGTTATCAGAAACATATTTTTATTTGTGTTATACACTTCATCTGTGACATGAACTTTAACTTATCATGCAGAAATGTGGAAATTCATTTGTTAAGGTCAGAATGATTTGAAAAATGGCAATTTTAAACCAAACCATTATAATAATGCATTCACATTATTACATGTGATCATTATTTGACTATATCTAGTATAGCAATAATGACAGTAAAGACAATTTTCATTCAACATCAGTCACCAACTCTGTTTTATTAAATGATGACGTGACAAGCTTAGATTTTGCAACACAACTTGCTATAAAGAGTATTAATGGTATTCTGGACTACATGTTACAGACCAAAAATAAAATGAATAAATACCATTTGCTCTTTTGATGCCACTCAATCTTTGTGAAATATGAACAATGTTCACAAATAAGAACAAAACTGCTGGTGACAAGTGGTTAAAAGACAGTGAATATTTGAGGCTAAATCAAGGAAAAAAGAGAGAAGTAGCTTTGGAGTATTTCATCTTGCTATTTAGATACAGTGTGTATAGCAAACAGCTCTGACAACAATTTCTTGAAACACTTTATAATTATTTAATAGATAATAATTATGAATCATTTATTATGGGATAGACCTTATGTTGATGTTTTATGAATATTATCATACAAACCTATTGTGCCCCAGGTCCTCTAGTTGTTCTAGGCACTGGTCACAAGGTAGCACTCAGTGAAAGCATCCACTTGAACTGTATCTTCTCTATGAACCTGCCTGGGGCTAACTCATAGAAAGTTAGTTGTTCCTCCTTCATAGTTCCACTTTCCTTACACATACTTCACAGCCATACTTATGAAGCAGTCTTTTCCTTTAGATTGTGAATATCTTTTCAGAAGTGTGGAATGTTATCTTTATGAATAAATTAATAGACATAGTCACAGCTCTCTCTTGGTTGGAATGATACCATCTTCATGATTTACCTGTCTTCACTCTCGTTTCCCAACCCCAGTCAATGTAGCTATACCCAACAACCCCAAACATGAGTAATTTAACAAAATTAAAGTTTCTTTCTTGATCACACAAAGTCCAATATGGATATTTCTGGTGAGGAAGCGATCTTTTTTAAAAATTTTATTTTAATTGTTGTTGCAGTACAATTTTCTATCTTTTACTCCCATCCCAACCCACCCACCCAGCCCTTCCCTCCTCCCTCCCATTTCCATCCACCCCTAGTTTTTATCCATGTATCCTTCCTACTTTTTCTTCTAAATCCTTCCCATTTTCCCCTGAAATTCCCTCTCTTCTCCCCTCTGAACTCTGTCAGTCTGTTCTCTATTTCAGTGTCTTTGGTTATATTTTGCTTGTTTCTTTGTTTTGTTCTTTAGGTTCCTGATAAAGGTGAGATCATATGGTATTTGTCTTTCACCACCTGGCTTATTGCTTTCCACTTACCATAATGCTTTCCAGTTGCATCCATGTTGTTGCAAAGGGTAGGAGCTCATTCTTTCTTTCTGCTGCATTGAATTCCATTGTGTAATTGGACCATAGTTTTTTGATCCATTCATTTACTGATGGGCACCTAGGTTGCTTCCAGCACTTGGTTATTGTAAATTGTGCTGCTATGAACATTGGGGTGCATAGGTTCTTTTAGACTGGTGTTTCAGGGTCCTTAGGATATAATCCTAGCAGTGGAATTGCTGGGTCAAAAGGCAGATCCATTTTTAGTTTTCTGAGAAAATTCCGTACTTTTTTTCATAGTGGTTGTACCAGTCTGCAAGCCCACCAACAGTACACTAGAGTCCCCTTTTCTCCCCACCCTCTCCAACACTTGCTTGTCGCTTTATTTATGATGGCCATTCTGACTGGTGTAAAGTGGTATCCCATTGTGGTTTTAATTTGCATCTCTTTGATAATTAGTGATACTGAGCATCTTTTCATGTTTCTCTGGATCCTCCGTATGTTCTCCTTGGAGAAGTGTCTGTTCAAGTCCTTTGCCCATTTTTTAATTGGGTTGCTTGTCTTAGAGTGGAATTGTGTAAGTTCTTTATATATTTTGGAGATTAAACCCTTGTCTGAGGTGTCATTGGCAAATATGTTTTCCCATATGGTTGGTTCTCTTTTTATTTTAATACTGTTTTCCTTAGCTGTGCAGAAGCTTTTTATTTTGATGAGATCCCATTTGTTTATTCTTTCCTTTATGTCCCTTGCTCTGGGGGACATATCAGTAAAAATGTTGCTGCATGAAATATCTGAGATTTTCCTGCCTATGTTTTCCTCTAGGACATTAATGGTGACTTGGCTTATATTTAAGTCTTTTATTCACCTTGAATTTATTTTTGTGTAAGATGTAAGTTGGTGCTCGAGTTTCAATTTTTTTGCACATAGCTGTCCAGTTTTCCCAACACCATTTGTTGAAGAGACTGTTTTTACTCCATTTTATGTTGCTGCACCCTTTGTCAAATATTAATTGACTGTAGAGACTTGGGCTTATTTCTGGGCACTGTGTTCTGTTCCATTGGTCCATGTGCCTGTTTTTATGCCAGTACCAGGCTGTTTTCATTACAGTGGCCTTGTAATACAGTTTGATATCAGGTATTGTAATGCCTCCTACTTTGCTCTTCTTTCTCAAAATTGCAGCAGCTATTTGGGGTCACTTAGGGTTCCATATAAAATTTTGAAGTGTTTATTCTATGTCTGTGAAATATGCCATTACTACTTTAATAGGTATTGCATTGAATGTGTAAATTGCTTTGGGTAGTATGAACATTTTGATGATATTTATTCTTCTGATCCATGAACATGGTATATGTTTCCATTTGTTTGTGTCTTATTTAATTTCTTTCTTCAGTGTTGTGTAGTTTTCTGTATACAGGTCTTTTACTTCCTTGGTTAGATTTATTCCTAGGTATTTTATTTTTCTTTTTGCTATATCAAATGGGATTTTTTTCCTGATTTCTGTTTCTGCTGTTTCATTGTTGGTATGCAAAATGCCTTTGATTTCTGGATGTTAACTTTGTATCCTGCAGTTTTGCCAAATTCGTTTATTAGGTCAAGCAATTTTTTGGTGGAGTCTATAGGATTTTCTATGTACACTATCATGTCATCTGTAAACAGTGACAGTTTTGCTTCCTCTTTTCCAATTTGGATGCCTTTTATTTCCTTTTCTTGTCTGATTTCTGTGGCTAGGACTGCCAATACTATATTCAATAGAAGTGGTGAAAGTGGACAACCTTGTCTTGTTCCTGATCTTAGTAGAAAAGATTTTAATTTTTGCCCATTGAGAATGATGTTGGCTGTAGGTCTCTCATATATGGCCTTTATTATGTTGAGGAATGCTCCATCTATTCCCACTTTGCTGAGTGTTTTTATCAAAAATGGGTGCTGTAACTTATCAAATGCTTTTTCCACATCTATTGATATGATCATATGATTTTTGTCTTTGCTTTTGTTTATGTGATGTATTACATTTACTGATTTGTGAATATTGAATCATCCTTGCATCCCTGGAATGAATCCCACTTGGTCATGGTGTATGATCTTTTTCATGTATTGTTGGATGCGGTTTGCCAATATTTTGTTCAGGATTTTAGCCTCTATGTTCATCAGCGATATTGGCCTGAAGTTTTCTTTCTTTGCTGTGTTTTTATCTGGTTTTGGGATTAAGATGATGATGGCTCCATAAAAAGAGTTTGGGAGTCTTCCATCATTCTGGATTTTTTTTTGAAATAGTCTGTGAAGGATAGGGGTTAGCTCTTCCTTAAATGCTTTGTAGAATTCTCCTGTGAAACCATCTGGACCCGGACCTTTTTGTGTGTCAGGAGTTTTTTTTTTATTACTGCTTCAATTTCATCTGCTGTTATTGGTCTGTTCAGGCTTTCTGCTTCTTTTTTATTGAGTTTTGGAAGATTATATTTTTCTAGAAATTTGTCCATTTCACCTAGGTTTTCAAATGTCTTGGCATACAGTTCTTTGTAGTAATTTCTTACAATCCTTTGTATTTCTGTGGTATCAGTTGTAATCCCTCCTCTTTCATTTCTGATTGTGTTCATTTGGGCCTTCTCTCTTTTTTTTTCTTGATGAGTCTGCTTAAAGGCTTGTTGATTTTGTTTATGTTTTCAAAGAACCAGCTCCTGGATTCATTGATCCTTAGAATTTTCCTTTTAGTCTCTATGTCATTTACTTCTGCTCTAATCTTGGTTAGTTCCTTCCTTCTGCTTGCTCTGGGCTCTCTTTGTTGTTTTTCCTTGAGTTCTTATAGACGTAGGGTTAGGTTGTTTGTCTGAAATGTTTCCATCTTTTTTAGGTAAGCCTGTATCTCTATGAACTTCCCTCTCGGGACTGCCTTGGCTCTGCCCCACAAATTTTGGGTTACTTGTGAGTTCATTTTCATTTGTTTCCAGAAACTTTTTGATTTCTTCCCTTATTTCATTCTTGACCCATTCATTGTTTAAGAGCATGCTATTCAAGCTACATGATTTTGAGTGTTTTGGGTTTCTTCCCTTGGGGTTGGTTTCTAGTTTCAGAGAAAATGCTTGGTGTAGTTTCAGTTTCCTTAAATTTGTTGAGCCTTGCTTTGTGTCCTATCATGTGGTCTATCTTTGAGAATGTTCCATGTGCATTTTAAAAGAATGCATATTTTGCTTCTTTGGGATGAAGGGCTCTAGATATATCAGTTAAATCCATTTCCTCTAGGTCATTGTTCAATGCCACAATATCTTTGTTGATATTTTGTTTGGAAGATCTGTCCATTTTTGACAGTGGGGTGTTAAAATCCCCTACTATAATGTGTTGTTGTCAATATCTTTCTTAAAGTCCTCTAAGATTTTCTTTATGTATTTGGGTGCTCCTATGTTGGGTGCATATATATTTACAATGTTTATGTCTTCTTGGTGGATTCTTCCCTTAAGTATTATGAAGTGACCTTCTGGGTCTCTTTTATGGCCCTTTTTTTGAAGTCTATTTTGTCTGATATGAGTATTGCTACCCCGGCTTGTTTTTTTTCCCTGCCCATTTGCTTGGAAAATTTGTTTCCAGCCCTTCACTTTCAATCTGTGTATGTCTTTTGTTCTGAGTTGGGTCTCTTGTAGGCAGCATATGTGTGGTTCATGCTTTTGTTTCCATTCAGCTACTCTATGCCTTTCGATTGGAGCAGTTAATCCATTTACATTTAAGGTTATTACTAATAGGTACTTATTCATTGCCATTTTCACACCTGTGTTTCTCTCTCTCTCTTTCTCTTTCTCTTCCTTCTTTTCCTTAAAGCAGGCCCTTTAGCATGTCTTGCAGAGCTGGTTTGGTGGAGGTGTATTCTTTTAGACTTCTTTTGTCTGGGAAGCTCCTTATTTGGCCTTCTATCTTGATTGAGAGCCTTGCTGGGTAAAGTACCCTTGGTTGCAGACCTCTGGTTCTCATTACTTGGAATGTTTCTTGCCATTCTCTTCTGGCTTGGAGTGCTTCCATTGAGAAGTCAGCTGCTAACCTTACTGGGACTCCCTTGTATGTTACTTCTTGTTTCTCCCTTGCTGCTTTTAAGATTCTCTATTTGTCTTGGAATTTTGCCATTTTAATTATGATATGTCTTGAAGTGACACTCTTTGGGTTCCTCTTGATTGGAACTCTCTGTGTTTCCTGGACTTGTGTGACTTTTTCTCTCATCAAATTAGGGAACTTTTCCATTATTACTTTTTCAAACAGGTTTTCTATCCCTTGCTCTTCTTCTCCTTCTGGTATCCATATTATATGGATATTATTACATTTCATATTGTCTTGCATTTCTCTTAATCCCTCTTCACTCTTTCTGAGCCTCTTTTCCTTTTCTTGCTCTTTCTGAGTGTTTTTTTCTACTTTGTCCTCCAGCTCGCTAATCCGATCTTCTGCTTCATCAAGCCTGCTTTTCATTCCTTCTACTGTGTTCTTCAATTCAGAAACTGTATTCTTCATTTCCTCTTGGCCCTCATTGATAGTTTTCATTTCCTTTTTTGTGTTAATATAGTTAGCAGTTTGTTCTTTGTAGCTCCCCTGTAGTTTCTGGTAGCTCATTGTGAGCTCATTGAGCTTTCTGACAATCATTGCTTTGAACTCAATATCTGATAGTTGAGTTGCCTCTGTTTCATTTAGCATTCTTTCTGAGGCTTCCTCCTTTCCTTTCATTTGGGGATTGTTTCTTTGTCTTCCCATTGTTTATGAGACTCTTCTTGTTAGCCTCAGGTTCTTAAGTTGATCTGTTCTGGCTTCCTAGGTTTGTGGTGTGAACTTCTGTGGTAGAATACCAGTGAGTTTCAGTGGTGCAGTTTCCTTGATCTCCTGAGCTCACTGGTCTTGGGCTGTCATTTAAGTTGGCTCTGTGTTTGTCTTTGGGTTTTGATTGTTGTTGGGTCTTTCTTTGGTGGGTCCTTCCCACCAGCTGGTTAAATGAGGGTCACTCTGTCCACCACCTCTTGTATTTTGTTGTGCTGGTGTGGGCAGGTTGTGTTGAAGCTGGTTCTTCAGTGTGTATAAGGTTTTGAGGATTCTCTCTTGCTCTTGTTCAGTTGTTTGTACTGGGTACTGTCTCTGCTGTTTAGTTGCATTTCCAGATAGGTCCTGGATTGAGGTTTGTGTGGTTTCCACTCCCTCCTTCACCTTCTTCTGTTGTTATCTTTTGGTGGTTCCTTCATTGTTGGGTTTCCTCTTCCAGCGGGTATCCTGGTGTTA
Source organism: Phyllostomus discolor (assembly GCF_004126475.2). Taxonomy (NCBI): domain Eukaryota; kingdom Metazoa; phylum Chordata; class Mammalia; order Chiroptera; family Phyllostomidae; genus Phyllostomus; species Phyllostomus discolor. The sequence goes on along the minus strand of NC_040913.2, from coordinate 53,287,825 downwards.
TGGTGTTAACAGCACCCCCCCCCCCAATCTTTTTGTGATCAGTTGGAGGGGGAAGGCAAAATGGTTTAAGACAGCAGGAGAGTATTCTATGATATTTATAGTAGCAGCCAGTAGAGAGAGATAGGAGATCCTTTGGCTATATATAGTGTTAACCATGATCTTCCACCCAGCTAGCTGATTTTTAGAAAGGATGGAAAGAAGATAAGACTCTTGTTGGGGAAGGAAGGATTGTGAGTTGGATCTAGGAAGCAGTGAGCTTGTGGGAGGTCAGATTCTGAGGTAAGGTGAGAGTAAAGGATAGTAAATAGGTGTAGTGTGTGAGAGAATAGAGTTAACCACTACAGTAATAGAGTTCAGGAAACTTTGAAATGGGCTAAGATCTGGGAGGGGTGTTGTGAAGTATTTACAACAGCATGTAACATCAGTTATTTACAATAATATTAGAGCAACAATCACATGACAGAATCTATGAGATCTATGTAACAAGAATAGGGAGTACAGAACCTTGAGTAGTGTTCTAATGGGACACAGATGAGTTAAAGGACAGTAAATTAGCAATACACTATGAAAGAGATATCAGGGGAAACCTGTCAGGTGATACAATATAAGCAGCCTAGCAAAGCAGACTATACAAAAAGAAGAGGAATACAATGAGGAAGCAGTCTTCAGGAGCTCTCCTCTAAGCAATCACTTAGGAATCCGGGTTCTCTCCATCTTCAATATGTGCTTTTCATGGTAGCTGTAGGAGAGAGTACAGAGTGTAAAAGATCATGCAGAGGGTTTTATGGCTAGGACTAGAAATGGTATACATCACTTTGATCTACTCCCATTGACTAGAACCCAGTGACAGAACCCCAGTAAATTGGGAAATGTAGTTTTCCAGTGTGCCTGAAGAAACTAGACTAGTTCACATATAATGACATTACCCCAGTGACTTCCCAGTTGACACAGATTTGAAGCCCAAGTCCTTACAGTGGTTTGCAAAGTACCACCTAATCTGCTCCCCTTCTTGGCCCTCTGGCTCTAGCTTCACATCCTCTACACATTTCCTCACTCTACTGTAGCCACACTGGCTTTAGTGCCTGACTATGCCTTTGCACTTCTATTTCCTTTGCTTGGGATGTTCTTCTCAGCATGGTTTGGCTGGCTCACTCCTTAGCTGCCTTCAGATCTTTACTCAACTGTTCCTTTCTCATTGAGAACTTCCCTGGCTACACTACTTACATTTCAGTCCATCTCATTCACAATAAATTATAGTGACTCACTTGCTCTGTTATCTTAGCACTTGCCTTTGTCAAAGTACTCTACAATTTGCTCATTTAATTTTGTATGGGTTGTGTTTTGCACTAGAAGGTAAGCTCCACAAGAGCAGAAAATTTTATTTTTAAAAAATCATGCTATATTTTTGTATTTTGAATTGTATCTAGTGCATAGTGGATGCTCAGTAAATATTTGTTGGCTGAATAAATTTTTGTCAATTAAACAAAGATGAAAATAAATGTTAGTATTTTACAGAAATAGTATTTCCTAATGCTATCTCTGAATATCATTTTTAAGAACATTTCAGATGTGAAAGAGAAAGTTTTCAATTTATATTTTGATGTTAGAAAATGACAGATCATTCTAAATTATCTAAGTAATATTTCAATGACAGAAATGAGTAGAGATAAAATCAAATAAAAGGAAAAAATCTGAACCAAAAAATACCACATGGTTTCCTTGTTCTCTATCCCCAGATCACTTACTTAAAGAAAAAAAAACTTAGAACAAACGAGAAGTCACCTAAAATGGGAAGACAAACAAACAATCCCACTCAAAAATAAAGGATGAATACTCAGAAACAGGGCTAAATAAAATTGAGGCAAGCAATCTATCAGACATTGAGTTCAAAATAATGGTTATAAAGATGCTTAAGGAGCTCAGTGAGAACTATAAGGAACTCTATAGAAGTTACAAGGAACTTACTGGGAAGTACATTGACATAACAAAGGAATAGAAACTACCAATAAGACCCAGGAGGAAATGAGGAATAAAATATCTGAAATGAAGACTACACTGGAAGGAATTAAAGCAGGCTAGATAAAACAGAGGATCGAATCAGCGAGCTGCAGGACAATGTAGAAGAAAAACTACCAGACAGCAACAAAACAAAAAAGACTCAAAAAGAGTGAAGAGGGCTTAAGGGAGATACAGGACAACATGAAACATAATAATAACAATATAAGAGGAATTCCAGAAGGAGAAGAAGAGGAGCAAGGGATAGAAAACTTGTTTGAAAAAGTAATAACAGAATACTTACCTAACTCGATGAGAAAAAAAGTCATCCAAGTGCAGGAAGCACAGTGGATCCCAATCAAGATTAATCCAAAGAGGCCCACTCCAAGACACATCATAATTAAAATGGCGTAATTAAAAGACCAAGAAAGAATCTAAAATGCAGCAAGGGAGAAACAGCTAGTAACATATGAGGGAACTCCAATAAGGCTATTTGCTGATTTCTCAACAGAAACACTACAAGCCAGAAGGGAATGGTAAGAAGTATTCCAAATGATGAGAGTCAAAGGCCTGCAACCAAGACTACTCTAACTGTCAATGCTCTCATTTAAAATGGAAGGTGATATAGAGTTTTTCAGATGAAAATAGCTAAAAGAATACATCTCCACCAAACCAGTATTGCAAGAGATGCTAAAGAAATTGCTTTAAGATGATGAAGAAAAAGTGGAGGAATGAGAGAGGGAAGGAGAGAGAAGCACATGTACAGAAGAAAAAAATGGCAATGAATAAATACCTAGCAATAATACCCTTAAATGTAAATGGATTAAATGCTCCAATCAAAAGACATAGGGTAGCTGAATGGACAAGAAAACATGACCTGGATATATGCTGTACACAAGAGACAAACTTCAGAACAGAACATCTACACAGACTGAAATTAAAGGCATGGAAAAAAATATTCCATGCAAATGGACATGAAAACAAAAAAAGCTGGGAGTCTTCCAGGCAAGGTGGAGGCATAGGTAGACACACTGTGCCTCCTTGCACAGTCAAAAAAAGGACAACAACAAATTGTAAAACAAAAAAGCCCCAGAACTGCCAGAAAATTGAACAATGTAGAAGTAGGATAACCAAGGAGGTAAAGAAGAAACATTCATCCAGACTGGTAGGAGGGTCAGAGCCAGGCAGCCAGGCAGAGAGGACTAGTGGCAAGACAGTGGATGGGGGACCATGGCAGGCAAGGTGGCAGCTGGTGGAGAGGGCAGTTGCACATTTGCATGCAGAAAAACAGGGAGGAACAACTGGTGAGTGAGACAGACCACCCAACCCAGGGTTCCAGCTCAGGGAAATAAAACCTCAAAGATTCTGACTAAAAACCTGTGTTGGCTGAGGCATTGAGAGAAACTCCCAGACTCACAGGAGAGTTCCTTGGAGAGATCCACAGGGTGCAAGAATGTACATAAAACCACCCATCTGGGAATTAGCAACAGAAAGGCCCAATTTGTTTGTGGGTAGTGGTGGAAGTGACTGAAAGCCCGCAGAGAGCCACACAAGCAGCATTGTTCCCTCTCAGACCCCTCCCCCACATACAGAGCCACAATGCAGCAACATGGGTTGCCCAGCCCTGGTGAATACCTAAGGCTCTACTCCTTGCTGTGTAACAGGTGTGCTGAGACCAAAAAAAAAAAAAAATGCCCCACATGAAAGAATAGATAAAAACTCCAGAAAACATACAACTAAGTGATAAACAGATAGCCAACCTATGCACAGTTTAAAACACTGGCAATCAGGATGCTCACAGAAATGGCTGAGTATGGTCAGAAAATAAAGGAAAAAGTGAAGTCTATGCAAAGTGAAATAAAGGAAAATGTACAGAGAACCAACAATGAAGGGAAGGAAACTGGAACTCAAATCAACGGTTTGGACCAGAAGGAAGAAATAAACATCCAACTGGAACAGAATGGAGAAACAAAATTCAAAAAAATGAGGAGAGGCTTAGGAACCTCCAGGACAACTTTAAACATCCCAACATCTGAATCATAGGGGTGCCAGAAGAAGAGAAAGAGCAAGAAATTGAAAGCTTATTTGAAAAAACAATGAAGGAGAACTTCCCCAATCTGGCAAAGGACATAGACATCCAGGAAGTCCAGGAAGCTCAGAGAGTCCCAAAGGAGTTGGACCTAAGGAAGCATACATCAAGGTACATCATAATTACATTACCCAAGATTAAAGAGAAGGAGAGCAGCAGGAGAAAAAGAGATAGTTACCTACAAAGGAGTTCCCATAAGACTATCAGCTGATTTCTCAAAAGAAACCTTATAGGCCAGAAGGGGCTGGGAAGGAGTATTCAAAGTCATGAAAAGCAAGGACCTATATCCAAAATTATCTATCTGGCAAAGCTATCATTTAGAATGGAAGAGCATCTAAAGTCCTTCTCAAATAAGGTAAAGTTCAAGGAGTTCATCATCACCAAGCCCTTATTATATGAAATGTTAAAAGAACTTATCTAAGAAAAAGAAGATGATCAAAACTATGTACAGTAAAATGACAACAAACTTACAACTATCAACAACGGAACCTAAAAACAAAAACAAAAGCAAACTAAGCAAACAACTAGAACAGGAACAGAATCATGGAAATGGAGATCACATGGAAGGTTAGCAGTGAGGGGAGGGAGAGGGGGATATAGGAGAAAATGGTACAGGGAATAAGAAGCATACATGGTCAGTAGAAAATAGAGAGGGGACGGGTGTTAAGAATCATGTAGAAAATGTAGAAGCCAAAGAACGTATACTTACAAACCATGGACATTAACTAAAGTGAGGGGAATGCAGGTGGAAGGGAGTGTGCTGGGAAGAGGGGAATAAAGTGGGGAAAATGGGACAATTGTAGTAGCATAATCAATAAAATATATTTAAAAAAGAAGTGTGGTTACAATAAATAAAAAATAAGATATGTACAAGGAAAAAAGGAAAAAACTGGGACAATACTTATATCAGAAAAATAGTCTTCAAAACAAAAGCCATAAAGGAGACAAAGAAGGTCACTACACTTAAGGAAATAGCCCATCAAGAAGATATAACTCTTGTAAGCATACATGCATCCAATATAGGAGCACCTAAATCTATAAGAAAAATCATGGAGGATTTCAAGAAAGATAGCGACAGAAATGCACTCAGTATAGGGGATTTTAATACCTCATTGTCAACAACAGACAGATCTTCCAAGCAGAGAATCAACAAGAATTTTGTGGCATTGAACAATACTCTAGATCAAGTGGATTTAATTGATATTTACAGAACGTACCACACCAAATAATCAAAATACACATTTTTCTCAAACACACATAGATCATATTCACAGATAGACCCCATGGTAGGACACAAAATAAGCCTCAACAAACTCAAGAAAACTGAACATCTTCTTGGATCACAATGACTTAAAACTAGAAACCAACCTAACGGAAAAAAACTCTAAAATATTCAAATACATGGAGACTGAATAACATACTATTAAATAATGAATAAGTTAACAATGAGATCAAGGAGGAAATCAAAAAGTACCTGGAAACAAATGAAAATGAACACACAACAGCCCAAATCTATGGGACACTGTCAAGGCAGTCCTGAGAGGGAAGTTCATAGCAATACAAGGCTACTTAAAAAGAGATAGAAAAATCTAAAAAAAAATAATAAACAACCTAACCATACACCTACAAGAACTAGTGGAAAAACTAACAAAGCCCAGAGCAAGCAGAAGAAAGGAAATAATCAAAATTAGAGCAGAATCACATGATATAGAGACTAAAAGAATAATTCAAAGGATCAATAAACCCAGGAGCTGGTTCTTTGAAAAGATAAACAAAACTGACAATCCTTTAACCAGACTCATCAAGAAAAAAAAAGAGGGGTCCCATATAAATAAAGTCAGAAACAAAAGAGACGTTACAGCCAACACCACAGAAATACAAAGGATTGTAAGAAATTACTATGAACAACTATATGCCAAGAAATTGGACAACCTGAGTGAAATGGACAAATTTCTAGAAACATACAATCTTCCAAAAATGAATGAAGAAGAAGCAGAAATCCTGAATAGACCAATAACAGCTAGTGAAATTGAAGCAGTGATCAAAAGACTCCCAGTACACACACAAAAAACAACAAACCTGGACTGAATGGCTTCACGGGCAAATTTTATACCAAACATTCAAAGAACTAACTCCTATGCTTCTGAAACTATTCGAAAAAAAAATTCAAGAAGAGGGAAGACCCAGAACCTTTTTATGATGCCAGTGTTATCCTGATTCCAAAACCAGTTAATGACACAGCAAAGAATGAAAACTACAGGCCAATATCTCTGGTGAACATACATGCTAAAATCTTCAAAAAAACATTGGCAATCTGGATCTAGCAATGCATTAAAAAGATCATACACAATGATCAAGTGCTATTTATTCCAGGGATGCAAGGATGGTACAATATTTGCAAATCAATAAACATAATACAACACATAAATCAAATAAAGACAAAAACCACATCATATCAATAGATGTTGAAAAAGCATTTGATAAAGTCCAGCACCCATTTAGGACAAAAACACTCAGGAAAGTGTGAATGGAGGGAGTACACCTCAACATAATGGAGACCATATGTAAGAAACCTACAGCCAACATCATACTCAATGGGCACACTAAGATCAGGAACAAGACAAGGATGTCCGCTTTCACTACTCCTATTCAACATAGTAATGGAAATCCTAGCCACAGCAATCAGACAAGAAAAAGAAATAAAAGGCATCCAAAGTGGAAAGGAAGAAATAAAACTGTCATTATTTGTAGACACCATGATAGTGTACATAGAAAATCCTATTGTCTCCACCAAAAACTATTCAACCTAATAAATGAAATTGGTGAAATAGCAGGATACAAAGTCAATATTCAGAAATCAAAGGCATTTTTTGCCTTTGTACACCATTTGTACAACCATTGTTGTACACCAACAATGAAATATCAGAACTATAAACTAGGAAAAAATCCCATTTACTATAGCAACAAGAAAAATAAAGTACCTAGGAATAAATTTAACAGAAGTAAAGATCTGTACTTGGTAAACTGCAAAACACTGAAAAATTTAAGAAAGACACCAATAAGTGGAAGCATATATTATGTTCATAGATTGGAAGAATTAACATCATTAAAATGTGCACACTATCCAAAGCAATCTATAGATTCACTGCAATCCCTATTAAAATAGCAATGGCATATTTCACAAATGTACAATAAGTATTTGAAAAATGTATATGGATCCAAAAACAACCCTGAATATACTCAGCAATCTCTAGAAAGAAGAACGAAGTTGCAGGGATAACAATATCTGACATCGAACTATTCTACAAGGCCACTGTAATCAAAACAGTCTGGTACTGGCATAAGAACAGACGCATAGATCAACAGAACAGAATAGAGAGCTCAGAAATACACCCATGTCTCTATGGTCAATTAACACTTGACAAAGGGGATAAGAGCACAGAATGAAGTTAAAAATAGCCCCTTCAATAAATGGTGTTGGGAGATCTGTACAGGTACATGCAAAAACATGAAACTAGCCCATCAACTTACACTATACACTAGAATAAACTCAAAATAGATAAAAAGACTTAAATATAAGTTTCAATACCATAAAAATCCTAGAGGAAAACATAGTCACTAAAATTTCAGATATCTCATGTAGCAATATTTTGTCAATATATCCCCTAGGGCAAGGGAAATAAAGGAAAAATAAACAAATGGGACTACTCAATTAAAAAACTTCTGCATGGCTAAAGAAAGAATCATCAAAATGAAAAGGGAACTGACCATATGAAAAAATATGTTTCGCAATGATACCTCAGACAAGGGTTTGATCTCCAAAATATAAAAAGAAACCATACAACTCAACATCAGGAAGACAAACATACAGTTAAAAAATGGGACAAGGACCTGAAAAGACACTTCTCCAAGGAGGACATAGAGATGGCTCATAGACATATGGAAGGATGCTCAACATCAGTAGCCATCAGAAAGATGCAAACCATAATGAGATACCATCTCACCATTTCAGAATGGCCATCATTAATAAATCAACAAACAATAAGTGCTGGTGAGGATGTGGAGAAAAAGGAACCCTAATGCACTGTTGGTGAGAATACAGACTGGTGCAGCCAGGTAGAAAACAGTATGGAATTTCCTCAAAAAATTAAAATGTAACTGCCTTTGGACGCAGTGATTCCACTGCTGGATTATATCCTAAGTCCCAGAAACACCAATTCAAAAGAACCTATGCACCCCTATGTTCATAGCAGTATTATTTACAATAGCCAGGTGCTGGAAATAGACTAAGTGACCATCAGTAAACAAGTGGATCAAAAACTGTGGTACATTTACACAGTGGAATACTAAGCAGCAGAAAGGAAGAAGGAATTCTTACCCTTGGCAACAGCATGGATGGAACTGGACACTATCAATCTAAGTGAAATAAGCCAGGTGGTGAAAGAGAAATACCACATGATCTCACCTATAAGGGGAACCCAATGAACAAAACAAATGAGCAAAGTAGAGTAAGATGCATGGAAAGAAAGAAGAGACTGAGAGTGACTGGAGGTGTAGAGGGAAGGGGATAAGGTGAAAAGAAGAGGAAGGGACTAATCAAGGAACATGTATGAATGACTCATGGACATTTACAATAGGGTAGGGATTGACTGAGGGAGTGGGTGGCAGGCTGGGTGGAGGAGAGCAAAGGGGGAAAATGGGGACAACTGTAATAGAACAATAACATATTTAATTGAAAATAATAAAAAAAACCTTACAATCTTGCTTGACTAGTGTGGCTCGGTTGGTTGAGTGTTGTTGTATAAAGCAAAAAGTCACTGATTTGATTCCTGGTCAGGGCACTTGTCTGGGTTGTGGGTTCTTGTTGGGGTGTATGCAAGAGGTAGCTGATATTTGTTGCCTCACACAGTGATGTTTCTCTCCCCTTCTTTCTTCCTCCCTTCCCCAAGTGTCCATCAGTAGATGAATGAATAAACAGCTATGGAACATTTACACAATGGAATACTCTTGGGCAGTAAAAAAAAAAAAAAAGAAAGAAAGAAAATTTTACCCTTCATGAGAGCATAAATGGACATGGAGAACGTTATACTAAGTGAAATAAGCTAGTCAGAAAAAGACAAATACCCTATGATTTCACTCATATGTGGAATCTAATGAACAAACTGAGCTAGCATGCAAAATAGAGACAGGCTCACAGATAGAGAGCAGGCTGACAGCTATGGTGGGGTGGGGTGGGGTGGGGTTAGGGGGTGGAGGGTTCAAGTAAAAAGGGAAAAGAACTCATGGACATAGACAATAGAGTGATAATTGCAGGGTGGGAGGGTATAAGGGCACTAAATGTTAATGCAAAAAAAAAAACAAAAACAAATTTTAAAAAAGAAAAAGAATTCCATAAGCACAGAAAAGTAAATAAATCTTTAAAAATTAAAAAAATAAAAAGCAGTCTTTATAAGTTAGTAGGATCATTTTACTAACAATTCCTTACATTTTGTTTGTATATTACAGGTTAACTATTCCTTCACTTTACTGGTAAACCTTCATTTATTTAGAGGGGATGTTGATGCAGCTGGATTTTTTTTTCTCTGCTTGTTGGATGGCCGAACCATTGAAACTGGGGTGTCAAGCTAAGTGAGGAAGAGGTACTGGTTAATGCTTCCCTTTGCCTGAAGTTTTGCAGAGAGAACAGGTAAGGACAGGAAAGTTCGGTTATGACACCGATAACTCTCAAGATACATCATAATGGTGGAAGAATTTGTGTTTAGAATTTTACGAGAGAAACTACATAGATACTAAAACTGTCATTGGGTTTACTGTTGGGTAAGAGAAAAGTGATCCCTAATGAAAGATCTGGAATGAATGGAATGAACTGTTGGAAAGAATGGTGAACAGATCAACTAATAAATATGTGAGCATATCTAATCAAATATTGACTATATCAAACAAAAACAGTAATGCCTTATTTGCAGGGCTTAATGCAACCCCAAATATAAAGCAGGATAGTGTTTGACAGGATGGTATTTACCAGTCATTTTATATCTTTTCTATGAATCATTTGGTTATGAGTTTTGTCCATTTTCCCATTGGATGTTTGGTCTTTCCCCTTAAAATTTAAAGGTCAGAGCATTTTTAAGGGTCTGTGGTTTGGCACACTGTTGGAAGTGGAAGTCTAAATGCTTGCCACTCACAAAATGTGGTCTGCGGATGATCACCATCTCCATCAGTGAGGAGTTTGATATCACTGGGGAGCTTGCTAGAACTATATAATTAGGGGCACCAGACCTGACATTCTGAATCAGAACCTGCATTTTAACAAGATCCCCAGTTGATTTCTATGCCTAATAAAGTTTGAGAAACCCTGGTCTCAATGATCTCTTAAAGATCTCACATTGCATCTCCTCTAGGAACCTCTCCTGACTAAAATAGAAGTGAAAGATGCCCTGGCTGGTGTGGCTCAGTGGATTGAGCACTGGCTAGTGAACCAAAGGTTTGCTGGTTCACTCAGTCTAGGGCACGTGCCTGGGTTGCAGGCCAGGTTCCCAGTAGGGATGCATGAGACAACCACATATTGATGTTTCTCTCCCTCTTTCTCTCTCCCCCCTCCCTCCCTCCCTCTAAAAATAAATAAATAAAGTCTTAAAAAATAAAATAGAAGTGGAAATGGGGATTGTATTCCTCCAGTACCATTAACTCTAACTGGTGTTTGTGAACTCATGTGTTATATTAATTGCATACCTTTCCCCAGATGATCTATCTTGAAGGAAAGGTTGTGTCTTCTACATGTGTTAGCAAAATTTTAAAAAGCTTGTTTTCTAAAATTAATCAACCTGTGTTCTTAGAAAACAAGCATTATAAGAAGCATTTAGAAAATACAGTACAGTGTAATGGTTTGTCAAAAAATTAAATATAAAATTACCATATGATACAGCAACTCCACTTCTGGGTGTATACCCAAATAATTGAAAGTAGAGGCCCAAAGAAGCATTTGTATAACCATGTTTACAACAGCATTATTCACACTAGCCAAAAGGGGAAACAACCCACGTAAGTGTACATGATGGATGAATTGATTTTAAAAAAATATGATACACACACACAATGGAATATTGTTCAGGCTTAAAAGGAGGAAGTTCTGACACGTGCTATGTGAAATAAGCTAGACACAAAAATAATTATATCATATGATCCTATTTATATGAGGTACCTAGAGTAGTCAAATTCCTAGAGACAGAAAAATAGAATGGTGGTTGCCAGAAACTGAGGGAAGGGGGAATTACTGTGTAATGGCTATAGAGTTTCAGTTTGGCATGATGAAAAAAGTTCTGGAGATGGATGTTAACAATGGTTGCACACCATTGCAAATATACTTAATGCCACTGAACTGTACACTTAAAAATGGTTAAAATAGTAAACTTTATATTACATGTATTTTACCAACATAAAAAATCCAAAGCCTATTCACCATTAGATTGTAAGAAACTTCAAAATTTCATTATTATAAATTTTGATCTCTAGTAATGCCTTATATACAACAGGGTTCATATTTTTAATAAAAGTTTCAACTTTCATAGGAAAAAAGAAGTATAAAATTAATATATGCTTATTTTAAAAATGTGCTTAATGCAAGGATAAAATAAAGAACGAAATCCTCCTCTACACTTCCATGGATGCTATAGTCCACAGGTCTGACTACTCTTTAGAGTTTAATTTTTATTTATGCTAATAACAGATGTGCCCTTTCAGGATATACCTGGAAAAAAATTTTAAGTGAATTATGTGTCATTAAGACATATACAAATCCTATAGCAAACCTAACCAGGAAATTATACAGTAAGAAGTTATTTAAACATTAGAAATATTTGAGCATAGTACAGTCATTTATATGCAATTTTTCAAAACTGGCTACAATTATATCTCCACTATCTACTAATCTCATCTTCAACTAAAGGAAAATTTTCTTTCTACAGCTTTGGGACAACCAAGACAGAGTCACTCCTCAAGCAGATGGCTGTAACTTCCACCACACTTAAACACCATCCATTCCCATTCTACAAAGTGCCTTCATTTGGAGCTGATGCTCCTTTTGTAAAGGTGTGACTGCCTCTCTCCAGGAGTTGATGCACTAAAAACTCACACAATTCTAGGTGGGGATTTAAAAAAAAAGGCTTTAGTAAATATATTAGCTATCAAAGTTTCTTTATTTAATAAAGTGCCACAAACAGGATGTCTTAGAACAGCAGAATTTACTTTCTTAGAATCCTGAAAGCTAGAATTCCAAAATCAATGTTTAAATAAGGGTATACTCTCTCCAAAGGCTCAAGGGAATAATCCTTTGTCTTGTGCAGCTTCTGGTGGTTGCCAGCAATCCTTTGTGTTCTTGATGTGAAGATGCATCATTCCAACCTCTGCTTTTGTTGCCAGGTGGCATTCTCCTTGTATATCTGCATCTGTGTCTCTTCTCTTCTCATAAGGATGTCAATCATGTTGGTCCAGTATGACCTCATCTTAACTTGGCATCTGCAAAAACCTTATTTGAAAATAAGGTCACATTCACAGGCACCAGGATTAGCACTTCCAATATTTATTTTGGAGGGATACAATTCAACCCATAACAGTAGAACCAAGTTTCTGCTGAAACTTAAACATGAGCAATGTTCTATTTGTTAACAACACACTTTACCAGATAGAAAGGTCTCAGCTCTAGGTTGCTGGGAAAATCAGTCTTCCTGGGCTTAGTTCACATTTCCACGCTTCTTTCTTGACTATAAGAACTTGCACTTGGTTAGATACTGTCAGTGACTACTGTCAGCACCTTACATTTCACCCCCTGCTTCCTAAATGAAAATCTGAATTCTAGAATCTAATGAGTCAGCAAGCAAGCACAGAATTTAGGGCTGGTAGAGATGAGGATGAAATTAGAAGGGTAGGGAACTCTTCACTATCCAGATATATGTGCTGTTTTTTTCGCTCATGTATTCATTAAACGAAACGAAACAAAAAAGGAAAAAAGAAAAAAAGAAAAAAGCCCCACAATTTTGTGTGCTTTTGTTGTTGTTTTTAATATTTATAATCTATTTCCCTTCTGTGGAAGTAGATATTGTTTAGCGACTAAAGTTAATATGGTGGGTAAAGGTTTGTGCTGTTTGGGACTTATTTAGGAGTCAGAAACTCGAAAGGGCAATCTTAATTTAGAATTCTCAGGCTAGCATCTGACAGTTCAGGTAAGAACTGAGCTTACAGTACTTGCTGGTGTGGCTCATTTGGTTGGAGTGTTGTCTGGGAGACTGAAAGATTCAGGGTTCAGTTTTCCATTAGGGCATATATCCAGGTTTCCAGTTCCATCCCCAGCCAGTCATGGTCATGTACAAGAAGGCAACCAATCATGTTTCTCTCTCACATCGAAGTTCCTCTCTCTCTCTCACTAAAAGCAGTGTAAAAAAAAAGTCCTCCAGATGAGAATAAAAAACAAACAAACAAAAAGAACTGAGCTAACATATACCAGTGTAGCTCAGAAGTGTAAATTTGGGGTGTGGATGGTCTTATAAAACAGCTTAAGAGGCTGCCCTGTATCTCCCTATTCTATTGGGATTACCCAGTCTACTCCTGGAACGGAAAAGGCCTGGAAAATGTCTACACCATTCCCTGATTTCGTAGAGGAAGTAGATTTGTGTGAGATTGTTTTTACTATACACACATTACTTGTTTTGTTTCTCTTCCAAGCAGTCAGGCTCACTCAGTGCCACATCCTAGGTTCCAATTGATTAAGACTAGGAAAATATAAGACTAGGAAAACAATTAAAACCAACAAGCATTTATTGAGTGCTGATTGCATGCCTAACCTCCAGTCTTATGTGGCAGACCTGCCCATTAAGTCATGAACCACAGTGTTTTAATTCTAGCACTGGATTGGTAGTTTTTTCTACAACTTTAAGACTCCGCGTTAAGCCAGTGTTTGGTTTTCTGCCAGGGTGGGACACAATGAGCGGTCTCCTTCTCTGCAGTAACGTCCCTGACACTAGGGCGGTAGGAGCCACTGGGATTCCCCTGAAGGGTGGCGAGGTGAATGCTCACACTGCGGAAGCCAGGCTGGCAGGTAAAGAGCTGTCCATCAGCAGGGTATGGGGCGTGCCTTGCGCAAACCGGCCAACCAGCCCCCTCCTTCGAGAATCCGCCCAAATCCAAACCACTGAGCATGCGCTAAGGCCCCTACGCAAAATCGCCTTCCCAGCAGGTTTCCCCGCGGGGTCAGTGTTAGGCTGCTCAGGTTATCCTTAAAAAATAGGGGAAAAAAGAAAAAAGTAATGAGTGTCCTTTGCGATGGGAAAGCAGGAAAGGCTATGTGAAGAAATTCCTCCGAGTGGTGGTTGCTCGCAGCCGCCAGCTCTTGGGCAGGCATATTCTGTCATTTCAGCCTCTTGCAGATTGTCTTTAAAGAAGACATAGAAAACTCAGAAGTTTTGATCCTGTTCAAGGTGACGCAGCAGGTCGCCCTTGCGAGCTGGGTGTCTGCATGATTAGCAAGTGATTCCGGCCTACAGTGTCCTTTATCGCTGGATGCTCTTAGGGTCCCAGAAGCTTCACACATTTCTCTAGAAGCCTCTGGGGCGCTCCGTCTGGCCGCACCGACGCGGCTTCTGAACGTTCCTGTGTTCTTTCGGTGCCCTATAAAGTCCACTTTCTTGAAACTTCCGTCCCTACAGGCCCCAGGCGTACAGGGGTACAAATGCCATCACGCCCGGACCGTGAGGGTGACCACGGAGTCCCCAGAGCTCTGGGGGTGCTCCACGGTCAGGGAACCCAGGGTCCCTGGGAATAGGCACCAGTTCCAGGGTCTTCCCCTGAGCTTAAGCGCCCTCCCGCCGTGCACCACCCTCATTTTAGCCCATCGGGCCTGCGACCCGGGGAGGATCTAACCGGTGTGGAGGCGCTCCTTGGAGTCCCCACCAGCCTCGCCGGGAGCACCGCACGGCGCACCGCGAGCATCTCCCGCACTGCGCTGCACGGTGCTGGCCGGACACCCCTGCTGAGTTTGCGGTCCTGCTGCACCACCCCCTCCTCCGTCCGCCCCGCCCCACGCCGAGCCCGACACCCCGCCCGGAAGAGGCGGCCAGGCCAGCGCCTGCGGTGGGAGGTTGGTGGCAAGAGGGAGTTGCCGCTGCCTCCACAACCACTGTAACCTCTAGCGAGCCCAGGTGTCGCTCCTAACTCGCGGAACTGCAGACGTGGATAGGGTCGCCAAGCAGCGTGACACTACTCGGAGGGCGCGGCCTGGGCTGCGTCCCGGGCTGCGTCCCCTGGACGCGCTGAGAGGGAAACAGGCGGAGGCGCTGGGAGCCTCCGGCGGGCGGGGCGCCGAGGACGCACCTGGAAGCCTCACGGCCGGGCCAGACCCCAGGAGCAGGCGCTGAGGCGGCGGTGGCGGCGGCAGCGGCAGCTGCGAGGATGTCGCAGCTATCGCTGCTCCCCGCCTCGGCGGAGACTCGGAAGTTCACCCGGGCGCTGAGTAAGCCGGGCACAGCGGCCGAGCTGCGGCAGAGCGTGTCGGAAGTAGTGCGCGGCTCGGTGGTCCTGGTGAGTGAGGGATAGGGACGGAGGGAGGTGGACGGGCGGCCACCTCCTCCTCCATGCTCTTCTAAGTGGGCTGGGCAGAGATGGAATAGTCGACCCTGCTGGGTCTTAAATATTAAGAGGTGGTGGGAAAGATGGGCGGGGGTGTTGGGGAGAAAACGACGGTACTAGAAGGGGTAGCAACTTCCAGATCCTACCCTGCATCCGGAGGTCTTCGCCCCACTGCTACCCCTTACTTGGGAGTGAGATCGCTACCTCCGCTTCCCATCCCCCAGCCAATTTACCTCTCTCTGCCAAATGGGAAATTACCCTCACCCCTAGCCCCTCCCACAGCCCTGTTTTCCTTCGGTTTGTGGAGGCGCTGGACACCTGTAGCTTGAAGGGGCGCAGGGACATGGAGATGGGGGTTTCCTTTCCCAGCCTGCAACGTAGGGTTGGGAGATGGCCCTGCGGACCCTTTGGATGGGCTAAGCTCCAAGAGGGAAGGGGCTCTTCATCCTCTTCTTCATCTCCCTTCTTCTAGCCGGCATCCTGACGGTTCGCCTCCTCTTATAAAGGGTTAGGGGGAATGATAGGAGCCGTTGGTAACTTCAGTTTAGTGCAAATTACTATGAAGTTTGGGGATTTGAAGCAAATGAAGCAAGCTTCTCCGAGATTAATCTGGTTGTAGCTTAAGATCTTTAGAGAATAGACACCTGGATGTGAGGGAGATGAAATTTTATATCAACTTTTCCACAGACAGGGCTGGCCCTGCTAAATTGGGAAACTCAGTGTGCCTGATCAATTGGATGGTCCAGGAGAGGAGTGACTTTTGAGCAGCAGCGTGTTTTTCCCGGCAGCTGGAAACTTTTAGTAGCAACTTGCCTTGTCGCTGACATTTGCTTTCTTGAAAGGGGCTTGTTTGTGGGTGGGTAACTCACGATGTTTGTTAGAATGATGCAACAAGATGGGCCTTGGAAGTGATTCACTCACTGGGCTTTGTGGCAGTGTTTGTGGGGTATTATCAGGGTGGAGTGCCAGGTCCCTTAAAACAGGGGCTGGGCATCTTTTTGGTGGCAGATAGATGGCCTTCCCGGGCAAACACAGGATGGCATGAGTGGTGTTTGTGGAGATTGGAGATGAAGTTTCGCTGATTTCCAAATTCAGCTTGCTCAGTTTGATTTTTCTCTCAATTGCCAACTCACTCCAGATTCCACAAACTCTAATTTGTTCCATAATAAACAGGGAATCTATTTTTATGTTTTACTGAAGTTGATCCATTGATGGTATGGAGTAGAGGTAGAGTTGGCAAAATACCAGAACCTGGCATCTCGTCCATAACCCCAACTAATTTCTGTTGATTTGGCTTTAATAGGACATCTGCATCTTCCCAACTTGAGCCAGTGTGTGTATGTTAAGTATCAGATTGCATCCTCTCTGTTTCACAGGAAACTTAGTTCTTTAAACTGGGGGCTACTATTCTCATAGGGATTTGTGGCAAAAAGAAGAGTGAATAAAATATAACTTTGCCATGATTTCCAAAGTGCTGGCAGACCTGTACTGAAGAGGAGGTATTAGCTTAATAAGCCATTCTGTTGAGCACAGAAGTGCCAACATAGACACAACTCTGCTTATTATTGATATGCAACAGTCCTTGAATATCTGCTTTTCCTTTTGGAGAATGGCCTACTGGTAGTGACTTACTGTTCATTCCTGTGTGTGACATTCTTCTACTGTGTTACCTTATGACATTTTTAATAGTGTGTCTTTTTTCCTGGATACCCTTAAGCATGAACACTGGGCTGGTGTCTCAATTTGTAGTGCTGTTTATCTGTGGTCACTTGTTCGATGAAACCTGTTATGAAACAAATACAAACTGTAGGAAAGCAGATGAGCCTATTCTGTTGAGTGAAAGGCTCCCCCTGAATGGGAAATGTATTGCAATGGTTCTGCATTGCAGAAGGAGGAATTTGGGATAGGTTACAGACACTAAAAATTACCCATAAATTTCAATTCCCTCACTTCCTGCCAGGTACTCTGCCACTGTTTCCTTCCTCTTGCTGCTCTCCTGTGTCTGCCAGGAAGTCACAGCAGGTGCATCTCCCACACAGGTTCTGGCTCAGCTTTGTTCTAGGAGGATCTAAGAAAGTAACTCTGATCCGTGCAGGAGGCAGAGGCACAACCAAGCCAGGCTTTGGAATCCTGTGGTCCACTGATCTATGCTTGGATGGAAGTATTACTTTGCTTTATCTTTGATGACTTGGGTCAGAGCTAATACAGTGCCTCTAGCATAATAAATGCTTATTAAATATTCTTAAGTAGCTGATTAATAAAGCAGTTCTGCAGATGGACTAAAAGAAAAAATGCATAGATTATCCATTTAACTACCTCTTCCCATGCCTCTAGTATTAATGGGTGGCCAGTACTGGGTTCAGAAACAACCAAATAGTTCAGTGGGTTGGAAAGACTTCCATTTAACAAACAAACTTTAAAATGTAAAAGTGAGATGTGCTCATAAATTTTTCATAGCTTTATTTTTTTAATGTTTAGGTTTGTGGACCTTTAAAAATGGTCCTTTTATCAGCTATACAATATTGGGCATATAACAACCTTGTTGTCCCTCAGTTTCTTCATCTATAGAGTGGAGATAATAATTGTGCTTGAATTATAGGGCTGTTGTGAGGAAATGAGCAGTACAGGTAAAACTCTTAGTGCTTGACATATATTCTTTCAGCTACTAAGTCACCTTGTACTGTTGCTTACTTCAGGACTCCTGTTCTATTAAATGGGGCTTTATTGGATTGTTTCTAGAGTTCCTTTCCCCACCAACAGGCTTTGATTTTAAGTTGCTTGTTCTAGAGTAACAGATGTGCTAGTAGTAATATTCCAGTAATATATACAGTAGGAAAAGTAATTTATGACTTTGGGTAATGAAAGAAGAATCCTCATGATTCTAGAATTAGCTTTCCATGACTTAGAATCGTCAGGAGGGCAGCATGCTCAAAATATATGCAAGCTCAGAAGAAAGACTAGAAATAATTCCCTGAGCAGAGTCGAGTTATGATTGCTTTTGGAACTCCTGAAGGTATTTATTTTACCTTGGGTCTCTCAGTGTATTAAAGATAGCATCATAATGGCCTAGATCTAATAGTATATCACTTAAGGCCTAAAATATCCTTTCTCTGAAAGATTTGTTTAAGTATTGTGACACAGCTCTTTGTATGGGTTTGCCGATTTATATGCCCAAGTCATCTGGCTTCTGTACTGATCTTATCGCGTTATGTTCAGTTTCAAACTCTTCTGCTATGTGAAGCCCCTGCCAGCAGTATCATTCTGTGCCTCTTGGAGACCTAGCAATACAAAATGAAATGAAATGAAACCAAGTCAGGTCCTTACTAAATTTCCTTTGTGTTGCTGGAGGATGGACAGAAAGTGTGGACTGATCATCTCCCAGCATATGTGCTTGGTCGTTCCTCACCCTCCCAGTTCAGTCAGCTCAGGATTCTAGTATTATTGGAGGTAATGTGAGACCCAAGTGGTGTTCTTTGAAGTGTTCTGGTAACATAAAATCTCATTTTGGCTGTAATTTTAAATCATATATGTTAGTAAATCAGCAACTAAACTGGCCTGAGCTTTACCTCACTGTCTTTCTCCACCCTCTGGTGGAGTCCTAACAGAAATAATTCTAAAATACAGGAAACACGGTGAAGGCCCGTCTCCAACTAGATAATCAACAACAGGTTCTATTTCTTTGGCTTCTAGTCTGTTTGAATATTAGGAGATGGGAGGGCCTTGAATTTGCAAAGGGAAGGAAGGAATTGTGAAAGTTTTATCCACATTTATTGAGGGCCTGCTCTGTGCTAGGACTCTTTGCTGGGTGCCGAAGATATGCTGTTTTGTTAGAGCAGGCCCTTGTCCTGAAGGGTTTATGATCTAAACAGGTAGAGAGGTCAGTCATCTGTAAAAAGATGGATAACAGTACAAAAGAGCAAATTTAAAGGGTCAAATGCCTGCTGCAGAGAATTGAGGAAGATGAAATGACTGAACTGGTATACTAGGAAAGGATTTATGAAGAATTGAACTGGACCTGGAAGTATCTTGCATAAGGGGGGCTCCCCCTCCACCCCAGAAAAGAGTAAGAGATTGAGCAAATGCTTAGGATGCCCAGGTCAGCCAAAAGTGAGCAGAGCAGCTTGGGCAAAGAAGGGCATGTTTTAGGAGGAGGGGAGAGAAGTTTTGAGAAATACAGTTGCCAGTTTTGGAAAAAAAGTCAGTGATTAGCTGAGAACACATCATAAAAGATTTTTTTCTTGTCTTTGTGAAACCTGTTTTAGGAAAGGAGTTCAAACCAGCCTATTAACATATGCTTCTTAAGGAGATTTTCCCCTCAGTGCAGTTGTGGGGTAAATATGATAGTTTTGTGTCATGTAGGCCTAAGGACAGGATAGAGGTCTGTGCTGTGGAGGAGAAAACTCTGAAACCTCTGTGTGTGTGTAAACATTTAGGGTATCATGTGAAGAGTCAGATATGATGAGTGCACTATTAAGTAAATGATATTGCATAAAACAATGTTGGAACCCCATCAAATAAGTGTAACAAAATGTGAGAGTTACCTATAAAATGAATGATAGAAACAGCATTAATCATGGGTGAATAATCATGTAAGGGTGAAGAAGAATTTTTAGAGCATGAAATAAAGGAAAACCAGTTTGGCCTGGGCTTGGGAGGTGAGCCATGGCTTTGCCACTGATGAGCCCAGGCTTTTGAGCAAGTCACTTTACCTAAGCCTCAGTTGCTCATTTGAGACTTGGGATTGTTAGGTATTATTATTTTAGAGAATTAAAAAAATATTAAATAAGCTAATATATATGAAGTACTTAATAGTAAGTGCTTAATGAATGTAAGCTTGTATTATGTTAATAAAGGAAAACGCTTATTATCTTGACTAAATATATCTGGAGCTAGTGTTTATTGAGCACTTACTCTGTCCTAGAATATACAGCTGTAAGTGGAGGGTCTGGGTCTTGAAACTGGGCACTGTGGCTTAAGACCATGTTTTTAAATCACAATATTTTATGTATTGTATTTTTTCATTATCATTTCTCCCCCATATGCCCCCCAGCAACCACCACAGTGTTGTCCATGTCCTTGAGTCCTTTTTCCTTTTTGCTCCATCCCTCCACCGCCTACCCTCTCCCCCCACCATAGCTGTCATCCTGCTCACCATCTATGTGTCTGTCTCTATTTTGCTTGTTAGTTCAGTTTGTTCATTAGATTCCACATATGAGTGAAATCATATGGTATTTGTCTTCCTCTCACTGGCTTATTTCACTTAGTGTAATGTTCTTCAGGCCCATCCATACTGTCTCAAAGGATGAAATTTTCTTTTTTACAGCCTAATAGTGTTCATTGTGTACATGTCACATAGTTATTTTGCAGATCACGTGTTCTTATTCACTGTGCTGGCTGCTTTCCCATATAAACAAACCTCTGTTCAGTATGTCACAGCTACCATAAATGTAAAAGTTAAACATAAGCTTAGAAATAGTATTTATCTGTTTCTGTATCTCAGTTATAGTATTAAGTTTTTTTTAAGTATTACGAGTTCTTACAAATTAACAAGAAACACTCCAGTAGAAAAGTGAGAAAGGGCATTAATAGGCAATTCCTCAAAGACAGGAATACAATTAGCCAATAAAGAGCAGGAAAAGATGTTCACCCTTGCTTATAATTAGAGAAACATTAACTTAAATAAAATTCCATTCTTTCTGATAAATTTGCAAATTTACAAAGATAGAAAAGGTATTTGCCAGCCTGGGCAACCTGGGCACTCTTATTTGTAGAGTACACCATTGCACAACCCCAGCGGCCCCATTCATGTAGTATTTTATAAGACTTCTATCTTCTATATTTTATAACATGGTGAATGATATAACCTTTTTGCGGTTGGTGTAAATGTATCAAGAACTTTAACAAACTCCTATTCTTTGGTCCAGTACTAACATTTGTGGGAACTTCTCCTAAGGACTAATCTGAAATGTGTGAAGTACCTGAAGTCACAGTGCTGACTTTTAAGAGTAGAACATGTAGAATGCTTACCAACTACAAACTATCTAAAGGTCTTAACATAGTCTAAAAAACTGTGCAACATGGACTATAAAAAACTGTGCAACATGGACTATTTTTGTGTTGCCATTAAGTTTTGTTTTAGAAGAATAATAACTTGAGGAAATTCTTCCATTGCAGTACTGGAAAGCAGTAGGGCTTGTGGTTGAGTTCAGGGGCTTAGACCTGGTGTCCTGGGTGGGACCTTTAGTTGTAACCTTGCAGTCTGATGTCTGTCCTTTGTGTGGGGTGGCTTCTCACTCTTTTAATTTGTCTTCAGTTGTCTACAGCATTGGATATCATTCAGTACCCTTCCGTCCCCTTCTGTGGTTCTTTTTCCTCCTTTGCTGTGTTTACTCTGTCTGCTTTGCACACTCACTATCCAATGGCTTCCCTAAAGGGTCTCTTCTCCACCACTGGTTCATAGAATTCAGTCTCCTCCTTTTATTCTGAAGGGGGCTGTACACCTTTATTGCAATTTCTACATCTTTATCTCAGTTTTGATTTTTCTCCCAGCTCAGATCTGTTTTTTTGTTAACCTGCCTGATGTGTGCTTGATTGTCCTTCCAGTCCTTTACCTTTAGCATCTGTGAAGCATAATTGTCACTTTTTATCCCAAATCAGCCTTCCTTTTTGCATGCTTGCATCATTTTCATGGTCATTGACTTTGAAATCTCTAATTCCTCTTTTGTCTCTTCTGTTCATTTCCTTTGGTCTTCCTCATTCCATCATCATTACATCCATTATGTTCTATTTCTGCATCAGTCACTCCTAAATCTCAGTGGCTGAAAACAGAAGAGTTTATTTTTGTCCTCTCACTCTTCCTCTTCATTGAGGATGGCTGGGGACCATGTTGTCCATGTCCTGGAACCTGGGTTGATGGGACTGCCACCATCTTAAACGTAGTGGGTACATGTTGAGGGAAAGTGTTGGGACTCTCTCACAAGCTCTTAACTTCCACTTAGCACTTTTTCTTATGTTGCCTTGGCTAAAGCAAGTCTAATGGCCATACCTAGCTCCAAAGGGCAGGGAGGTACAGTCCCATCTGTTTGCCTGGAAGAAGAGATGAATTGTTTGGTGAGTAGCACTCATGACTGTTGCAACTTGTAACTCGCACCCCTCTGTCTCCTACCCTTTATCTTGTTCCATGTAGTAGTAAGGGTAGGGTTCTCCCACCTGGTCTCTGCTGCGATTCTTACTCTGTCCTTAAGGTTTCAATTTTGAATCCTTAATTCTCCAGTGTTTCCCACTGTCCTTGGAGTAGAAGCATCTTCCCTTTGACAGTAGGGTACTCTCCTTAACAGGCACCACCGTGCCGTTGCTCTCCAGCCTGGCTTTAATATTTTCCAGATTCCAGGCTCCCATACTCCAGGACCTTGGCAGAAACTCTTACCTTTGCCTGGGGTAATAATCACATCCTTGCCCACCTTCTCATCTGCCAGGCCACTCCCCTTGGTCTTTGGAACTGTACTTACACAGCTTTGCCTATCCACCCAAACTGAAACAGGCCTTGCCTGTTCTTTTCCTTTGTATCACTGGGCACATTTATGTATTTATTTGTGTATACGTTTGTCAGTGTGTATTTCCCTCACTGGACTGTTTGTTCATTATGGTTTCTTCAGTGTCTGGCTCAGTAAATATTTTGTGGATGAAACACCTTACATGTTTCAGCTTTTCATTCTTTTTTGATTCTGCATTGTCTTTAATTTCTCTCTTCTACACCTGTTTCTATTTACTTCATTCAATCCTACTTTCCTCTGCCAGATTAATTTTCCTAAAGCACAGTTCCATTATTATCATTAATTTTTCATTGCCACCTGATAAATTGCTGGTATTTTTGCACGTATCGCTTTGGGGGCTAGTCCTGTGTTTGTGTTAGCTTAGAAAAAGCTGGTCAGGTTGTCAGTAAATCTGCATCATCTTTGCATAATGTTTGAAAACAGCTGCACATTTTGATTCAAGTAATATTAATTTCTTTTTTAGGACCATTTGTTTCCACCAGCTCTGTAGATCCAGTGTGTAAAATAACACTTACCTAAATTCTTCTGTTAGGATTTAGTAACACATTTACTTGAAAAAAAAAAAACCCACAACAAAATAAAACAAATATACAGATACTAAAAACCATTGAAATGGCTTTTTATTCAGTTAAATCATGAGTTTTCAAACCATCAAAGGAGCGCTCACTTGGATGTTGAGGTTTCTGTTTCTTTTACATTTTTTGTCACTTTTTCTCTCATGGACTTCTTGGGTCCTTATCAGTGAATTGGTAGCAAGTTCCTAATCTGATCACAGTTCTGTAATGCAAAATAGTTTGTTTGAATCTCCTCCTCCCTCATTTCTTTGAAGTTGGCAGGGGTAATTCAATTAAGATAGTGCTTGGGTGTGTCTACTTTGGGAGGTTGGCTGGGTCAGTGCCTTTGTTAGAGACATGCCCATTTATTTATTATAGATGAACATTTATTGAATATTAACCTGGAAATGAATGTGAAAGCAGATGTCTGAATTGCTGAGGGTCTCCATTGGCCACTTGAAATTTATTCTCAAACTCTTATGTACCTAGTTTGAGATTCACATACTCGATTTTCATACATTTTGTTTTAACAGAAAATACATATTCTATCATGTGGTTATAGTAATATTTTAAGGAGATATGTTTACTATGCTAAGTTAAAAATGTATGAACAGTATATACAAAATTATTAACTTTTAAAAAAGCATAAGCAATTTTTTTGTTATAAAAAATGTTTTATGATCTTACAGGTGCTATGATAAACTATTCTCTTTTGTTTGAAGAATGAGTTAAATATCAGATATTTAGTTTCTGATTTCTAGAACATAGAAAATATGGTAGTATAACCACATTTGTGATAATAAGGTTTTTTTTTTTCTTGCTAGGGATGGCAGTAGGGCATAGTGGATAAGGACTTCATCTCAGAGGGTTCTAAACCTTGCTCTTCTGAGAAAGGGCTTCACCCTGAGAATGAAAATTATAATAGCATTTACCCCATAGATCTTTGTGATGATTAAGTGAGCAGATGCATATAAAGCACTTAGAATAGGGCCTGGCCCATAGTAAATACCAGATAAGTGCCAGCTTTTGTTATTTATGAGGGCAACCTAAAGGAATATCATATAACCCTTCTGGAAAATTTATATATGGAAAAATTATAATATTGGGTGAAAAAGACACAGTATTTGGAAATAGTGTGATCACAGTTGTGTAAAAAAATAACTTGTATGTTAAATATGTTGGAAGGAAATAAATGAAAACATAGGCATATGATTTTTTCCTTATATATTCCAATATTTTCTGACTTTTTTACTTTTACAATAACAGTCTGGATAATAATCTATCAAGAAAAAGAAAATAGTGAATATAGGAGGGAAATTTTGGCATATAAGACATTCAGATTAGTACTCTTTGGACATTCCATTTGTACTTGTCAGTGTGTGTGCAGGTGTGCATCTTAATGTAAATGTGTCCCTGAAGTGAGATGTACACATGCATCTTGATAGCAAAAGTATTATTGGCTAGCGAGGAGCACTGCTCATTAAATGCTTAAAGAGGGAGAGGATCCATGTGAAATAATGAAACTCTGCATTTGACAGTTTTATAAAATTCTTTCAAAAAACTTCTTGCTTGAGCCTCTGGAAGATCTAGTGAGGCAGGGATAATTTTTTTTTTAATTCTGATTTTCAATTTGCTTAAGGTCACTTGGCTAACAGTTAACATTTTTCCTCTCAATCAGATGGCAGGGATTGTCTGAAAGATATTTTAAAATTTGAATTCCTTGGAAACTTTTCAACTGTTAACTTGAATCACTTGGCACTTTTCTGGAAAGTACCACAAATTCTCTGGGTTGCTAGATATTTGTGATGTGGAAATGAAGTTATGTGTTTGGAGGTGAAAGGTATTTTTAGAGGTCATTTAATTCAATTTCTTAATTTTTAAAGATGAGGAATAAAAAGTCTTGGATATATCTGTGGTCATATAGCTAGTTAGTGTTATGGAAAAGAACAAAATCTAGTTTACTAACTACTGGTCAGTGTATTTTCCACTGACCATGGGAAGTAATTGAATTTACTTTGTTTACACTTGCATTTTTCATTAAATATTTTTACAGACTATGGTAATCAGATATCAGAATATGAAACATCTATTTGCACCATAGATCTCCTCCCTGCTTATATATTTCATCAGTCCTAGGCCAGTTTGTAGGTGAAATTGACATACATTTTTTTCTATATTTCTGTTTAAGGAGTATTAGGACAAAGGAGTGAAAAAAAAGTAAGAATTACAGAATTAATGTAAAGAAAGTCTCTATAGAAATTTATTGAAGAAAGAAGAATTAATTTAATAGTCACATAAGTTATCAAGGAATGGAAAATCATGGTTTTACATATACTGTGGTTGAAATAACTATGTGGCTTGAGAAAAAAACCTTCCCAGGCCTATTAACCTAAAATTCTTTAATGTAGAAAAAACTCTGTTAATTTGGGTCATTTTACCTTGCAAGCTCCTTTGACTTGGCTAAAATAAATATTCAGCTATAAAAGGCAATTTGGTTGAAATTGTATATTATAGAAAGAGGTGCATTTCTAAGATTGTTTAGAGGATTTATTTAATCTGTCATTTTAACATATTGCTGTTTTCTTAAGTAGAAAGCTGAGTTCCTATGGTGATAGCAGAGGTGTCATAATATTTATAGTATATTAGATTCATTTTAAACTATTAAACTAGTTAGAATTTACAGATATTTGATCTCTTATATGAGCTTTTTTCTTCCCAGGCTTTTTAATATGTTCAGTTGTTCATTTTTTATTTTATTCCTTTAAGGAAACCTTCTGAGAGAAAGCTAATTATTTATTTGTAGAAGATCAGAAGTAACTGCTGTTACATTTTCTCCCTTTAAAATGAAGACTGTGTGTGCTTTTTTACTGACTCTTTTGGAGGTGATTTTTTTGTGAAAAACCCAACTAATATACCAAGTTTTTAATGGTTAAGACATGACCTTGCCCTCAAGGGGCATGTAATTTAGAGGGAAAAAAAGAGCTTAGATGGAACTCAAGGAGCATATGGGTGTGTACTCCTTTGAGAGTCCTCTACATCGTGGCTCTTTCACATCCTTGAAGGAAGAAGGAACCAGTTCAGATCAAGTTCATAGGAAACTCAAGTCAGAGCTGAGACTCAAGTCAGCTTCCTGGGAAGTAGAAACATACATGGACTTCCCATCTATTACTCTGCTTTCATGAGATCCAGGATACCGTGTGCATGTTCATTGCAGGAGTAGTGATGTTTAGAGTAGTGACATTTGGAATAGAATGTTTCTCTGATGAAGATATTGGGTAGGGGTAAAAGAAACTCACATCATTAACAAGAGTACAGTGAGAATTGTGGGTCAGGGATCAAAGAAATAGTCTAGGTGGGAGGGAAAGATAGGAGAAAAGGCTAATAACATCCTAAAGAGTCCTAAAATTAAGATTTTTAGTGCTGACTGGTGTGGCTCAGTGCATTGAGCACTGGCCTGCAAACTGAAAAGTTGTGTATTTGGTTCCCAGTTGGGGAACATGCCTGGGTTGTGGACTACTGTTTCTCTCCCTCTGTTTCTCCCTCCCTTCCCCTCTCTCTGAAAATAAATAAACAAAAATCTTTAAAAACAAAAGGTTTTTAACTATACACATGTAATTTGCTTTCAAGCTAATTAGGGAAAACTGGGTCTTCAGAAGATTTATTTCTTTTGGCATCTAGAATATGTCCCCTGGTGCAAAGACCCTCAAATTAGCAGGGATTTGGATCTCAATTTTGTCCTTAATTAATTCTAGAAGTAACATATGCCATTTATGTTAAATAGCATAGTATTGTGTTAGCATTTTAAACTTATATCAAGTAATGTGGTGGTATGTTATTGTAGTTCTTTGTATACTATATTTGAGGGTGCAAGAGCTATAAAACCTCTGCTTTCTTTAGACCTGAAAATGAAACCAATTTTTGTGGAGCTGCTGATTAAAAACAATCTGAATTGATTGTGAGAATTGTGCGAGAAAACAAAATTAATTGAGTTTTATGTAAAATTGTCAGTGACTTTAAGTTCCATGGAACACAGATTTGCATGGCAGCGCTATTGCCTGGGTTTTTAAGTGAGTGTAAAAGGCACTGAATACTTAGATCATGGTTTTTGGAAGCAAGATGACATCCTGCTGATTGCAGTTAGGCTAATGATAGCATAACTAAGGTACTGGTCATTGCTTCTGGAAAGGCACCACATTTCAAGTGCCAAGAAATATCTTTATTTGTAAATACCGAAATTGGTTCTCATGTAAAGGTTCATGCACTTGATTTAGGCTTGATTTTTGTTTAGTTTTATCTTTTTATTTTTAACTTCCTGCCATTAAGCACATGTGTAGATCATGTTAGTTCCATGGGAAAAGAAACAAGTAAATATTTGACAAATATGCAGGCACATGTATTGTATACATGTGGGAGCATCTGTATTACACATCTATACATGCATAATATACATTTAAGTAGAAGACTGTGTCATTGGAGAGTTTTAAGTAAAGTGTTAAAGGGTGCTAAGGAGAGAGAGTACTTTTAGTCCAGGGAATCAGAAAACACTTAATGAAGGAGATGGCATTTTGAGCTGAAAACATACTTGAGAGATAACAGTTGTTCTAGATAGAGGGATGTGTGTGATTAAAGGCCTGGAGGAAGGAAATTATGGGCTGTACTTGGGGAACAGGGAACAGTTAAATCTGGCAAAGTGTAGGAAGAGTTAGGGGTACACAGATCTGGGTCACCCATGGAGGGGGAGGGTGGATGAGGTTGTAGAGTGTCCGCTTTATTCTTTGTTGTTGGATTTTTGAGCTGGAAGGCACACAGAGCTTTGCAGTGGGAATATGGTGATTGTGTTGTTGGAACCTAGTGGCTGGGGACAGAGAGTTGGGGGTTTAGATATTATTTAGGAAAGCTTTGCCATAATTTAGGCAATAATTAATAAGGAGGTTATGAAATAAGTTATGTATAAGAAGTGGTTTGGGATAAAGGGGATGGGTATTTGAAGCCTGATTAGATTAGGTGATTCATTTATTTATTTGTTTATTTATTTATTTATTTGATAAATATTTACCAATAATTCTCCATTCCCCACACCTAGGTGAGGTTTGTGTTTCCTGGCTAGGTGAGATTGTAAAGCTGGAGATATTAATATAGCCTTAGGTTTCATCCCTGGGAAACCTGGAAGGGGGTGAGGCAGAAATCTGAGAATATCCACCCTTGTTACCAGGCCTTGAGGGGAGTGTAAACTTACCTGGTCTCTAGGTTGGCTTTCAGATAAACTGTTGCAGATAGCTTGGAATCTCATCTCCCATTATAAACTACCACCAGAGGCAGAGATTAGCAGTGAGCTGCTAGGGACCTTCATTTTTGTTTAGAGATTGTTTAGGGTAGAGCAGGCAGCTTTAAAAAACCATCTAGCTAGTAGTCCTCTTTAAAAGAATCATAATCAGTGTGCTCTTTAACCAAGAGATTCCAGTCAGCTACTTTTTCCGCCACTGTGTCTTCAAGACTTACTGACATGCTGACTTCATAATGATTTTCTAGGATGACCTTTCTTCTCTCTCCTTTTTAAGAGACAAATTAAAGAAGCCTTTACAAATGTTGGTTCATAAACAATTATTTAGAGGCAAAATAGGTAATTAATATTGTTACCCTTTTTTTGGTGCACAATTCCATAGTGTACTTGTTTTAGGTAAGAGAAAATAAATGTGACTGCTTTGTTACAAACAGGGGTCCCAGTTCATTTTTGGATGTGGACTTCTTGAACATTTTCAAGTACAAATTAAGTCACTACATGCATTGATAAATTATAGATAGAAAAGTGTTCTCAGTTTTCTTCCTCTTGGGTTTCTTTACTTCCTGTAACCACAGATCTCTCTTCTTTGAAATTCTATCTTCTTTTGATATCCAAATGCTATTATTATTACCTGGTTACTAATCAGTATGGTGAGAGTGGTAATAACGATAACTTTTTTTTCATGTCTTTCTCTTTCACTGTCTTCCCATTCAGCTTCCTACTTTAGCCATTCCCCCAGAAGAACGAGGACCCGATGCTATCTGTCTTCCACCTTACAGAGCTATTGCCTTTATTTCATTGACTCCTTTATAGCCAGCCTTGACTAAGATATTTGTGAGGGTCAGGAGAAAGCCAGTTGGTGAAGGGATATGATGAGTAAAAAGGGAGGAGGATAAATTAGAGTTTCCCCCAATGGAGGATCTGCAGGTCCTAATGGAAGCCTTCAGAATAGAGAAGCATAGTAGAAAGTGAAGATGTGAAGGTGTTGAGCCTCCATATCTTGTTTTAAGGCAGTGCTATACAATTTGAAAGCCATGAACAGGGTTTATAACTGATCTATGATACGGTACATATAGAAATGGAGAATAAGTGTTTAGAAACCTTTAACAGTTTGAAGGGGCAACTTTAAGTCTGTTGAATCTAATAAAAATTTGGGACATTTTTACATGTCTTTGTTTTATTTATTAGTTGTTCTTATTTTGTATTTTATACAGCTATTAGTCCTCAGTGGAATGGAGGAGGAAGTAGACCTTCACCACAAGTAGTTTGAAAAGGTCTGTTATAGGTTTGTGGAGATCTGAAGTGGTTGGTTTGGGAAGCCAGAACTAGGGATACCTGAGGGAAAGGAGGCCCTAGAGAGAAGGAGTCTTGTGACTGGAGGGAGTTGTGGGTGGAGGTCAGTGTTTAGACACATGGCACCCACACCCACGTGAGGCCCTGCCCCAGCATTTGGTAGGAATGTGTGCATTGTAGTTCCCTCTTATCCATAGGGAATACATTCCAAAACCTCCAGTGGATGCTTGAAATTGTGGATAGTACCAAACCCTATTGTTTTTCCTTAGACTTAGATACTTTTCACTTCAAGTTAGCACTTAATGGCTTCTTTGGCATATCCAAATCGCCAGCATCACTACTCTTATGCTTTGGCATCATTATAAAATAAAGTAAGGGTTACTTGAACATAAGCACAGTGATACTATGACAGTTGATCTGATAAAAGAGATGGCTGATAAGTAACTAATGGTTGGGGAGTGTATACAGTGTGGATACACTGGACAAAGGGATGATTCATGCCCCAGGCAGGATGGAGTGGGACAGCAATGAGATTTTATCACTTTACTCAGAATGGTGTCTAATTTAAAACTTAGGAATTGTTTATTTCTGGAATTTTCCGTTTAGTATTTTTGGACCTCAGTGGGTAACTGAAACTGCAGAAAGACAGCAAAGCCGTGAATAAAGGAGGAATTGTAGTGTCCTGCTGGCATGGCCTTCTGAGCTGGAAGAGATTCCCTGCGGCCTGAGTAGGGGTTTGTGGATCATTACCAGCAGTGTTGTTTTTGGCTCACTAGACTCGAATATGGGATCATATCATTGTGTGCCCTAACCTTGCTTTTCATATTTTATTTGTCCCTGTTCTTTCCTACTTCGACTCTGCCTAGTCATATTGCATAAGCCTTAATGGCAATTCTTTTCTTTTTCTCCCCCTAAGCCCTTAAAATTCTTCCAAAATGAAGAATGATTCCCTCTGTTGATGGTTATCCTGGACCTCTAGGATTCTAAGCCATATACCTTTCCATTGGCCTTTTCTTAATTCCGTCACTTGTATAATGGTTACTGGTTTTTCTTTCTGTGAAAGGTGATATCATGAACACCCAGCAAACATTAACACCAGCAGAGCAGATTCTGATCCTGTACTGGCAACTTCATCATTCTGTCTTTTCCCCCAAAGCAACCAGATATTAAACCACTGATCTCGTCCAGTCCTCGGCTGCTTGCCAAAGGAATATTTGGGGAGGAATGGACCAGCTTTTGTTTCTCTTGCTTTCTCTGTAGACTTGGGGTAGATTCTGAGGGGATGTTTTTCCTTGCAACACTTACCCATTTAGTATTGAGAAAGCAGGAAAGCGAGTTTTCCTGTTACAAGTTGTGAACAAAAAGCAGGCAGCGATGGAGATATCCTGTTGTAGAAGGCTGGGGGGAGTAAATTCAGGCAAATGCATCTCATTCTTTCTGTGTCTTTAAGGAAGATGAGGAGATGGAAAGGAAATCAGTCACTCTGGAGGCCAAGTCAGAATGGGTTTCCTTTTATTTATGGTGCTTAATAATAAGGTTATAAATGTATGCTTTGTGATTTAAAAACTTGTCAGATTCAAAGATGTATAGCAGATGACAAATTAGAAAAACAAAAAAGTGTTTTTGTTTCCCATGAGTTCATTCTAAGTTTTCCTGGGATCAGGCAGTGAACTCTAAAAGTCAGCATAAACTCTATCCAAGTTTTATTTATTATTAAGTTTAAAAATTACTTAAAATGGCAAATTCTTGCAGAATTAGATTTATAAGAAGATAGCTTGTTATATACTCTTAGGGGACCCTTCCTTGGTAGTTTTAAAAAAGAACATTTTCCTCTCTTATTATGAGAGCAATACATGTTTATTCTAGGAAAATTAGAAAATACATACAGGCAACTGAACAGTATAGTAGTGGGCTGGAAAGATATGGAAATGGAAATTAGAGCCAGTGGTGAAGGAGTGTCTTCTGGGAGCAGTGGCGATAGGGATAGGCTCAGGGAAGGTTTCTCTGAATCCCCAGGGAGGAGGCTGTCTTGCCTGAATGCCATACCTTCAACTGTGACTTCATATCTTTTAAGGCTGGCCTCCCAGTCTGTCACAGGTCTAGAGCAGACCATTCCAAGTTGGTTTAGAGCTAGAAAACTGTATAATGACAAATTGAAAGTTTAGTTAACCCACTGCATTTTACATATTGTCAATCAAGAAGAAGGAGTGCTAAATGAGATTCTTAAGAGACAGATTTGCATCAGTAAGTGAGTGTTGTGTGTGTTTGTGTCTGTGTGTGTGTGAGAGAGATGGAGTCTTTGAGAAATTTGACTTTAAGGGAGATAAAGCAAATATAAAAGAGAAGATGTAGAAGGGTAAAATAATTGAATAATTGTGGGTGGAGGAGGAAATGTGCAAGTGACTTTTGTCATCTTTCATTGTTTTCTTGACTTTGCCATTCCCTCCACATCTTGCCAGTTGACAAATGCTTAGATGTGCTATGGAATGAAGAATGTTCTGTGGAATGAAGAAGCTCATTCCACTGTTTTATGTCAGTAAATATCACTGAGCAGCTCTTAGAGTTCTCACTTTATGTTAAAATTCAGTCAATTTGATCATACAGCGAGAAAAACCCTTACATGGCGTGGGATTAAATTGTCTTTTTTTTTTTAATGTGTGAAAACATTTATCATCAAGTCAACTAGCCATCTTGTTATGGGTAAGATAGGGATTAACATGTCAAATGGAAAGTGTAGAGGCTTGGACTGAATAATCTGTTGATTTTGTCTACTTACTAATTAATAAATATCCATTGAGTACTATTACATGCCACCACTGGGTCAGAACCTGGCAATAAAACCATAAATTGGATAGACACAGCCCTTTACCTCATCAGACCTCAGAACATGTCTGATCAGAACATGAGAAGATAGATAATCAATTTTAATATAGTGGGATAAGAACTCCAAAAAGAGATGTCTTTAAGGAAAATGAGGAGATGGAAAGGA
This sequence comes from Phyllostomus discolor, assembly GCF_004126475.2. Taxonomy (NCBI): domain Eukaryota; kingdom Metazoa; phylum Chordata; class Mammalia; order Chiroptera; family Phyllostomidae; genus Phyllostomus; species Phyllostomus discolor. The sequence continues at coordinate 53,254,455 of NC_040913.2, read as the reverse complement.
AATCAGTCCTGTGGGGTGTTCTGTGATAATGTGGGAGAGGCATCTACTCTGGACTAGAAGGAGTGACATTTCAGCTGTGAACTAGAGAATAAGAAGAAATGAGGCAGATAAAGGGGGATACCCTCTTCTAGCCATAGGAAACACCATGCACAAAAGCCTGTAAGCAGGAAGAAGCATGAGTCATCCAGGAACTACAAGCTGGTCAATATGGCCAAAGCCTGTAGCTCCAGGTGGGAATGATGGGAGAGAGCTCTGAACAGGTAACCTGGGGCTCAACATGAAGGGGCATCTGGATCATGTTAAGATGTGTGAACTTAGAAGTTCAGTAAAGATATAGGACATAAGATCAAAATACAAAAATCAATTGTTTTTTCTATACACTACCAATGAACAAACAAAAGAACAATTCCATGTATAGTACCATCAAAAAGAATGTAATACTTAGGGCTAAATTTAACAAAAGAAGCATAATACTGGTATACTAAAAATTATCAAAATAAATTAAAGAATACTAAATAAAATCTCCAGTGTTCATTGGTTGGAGGACTTAATATTAAGATGGCAGTACTCCCAAATCTATCTATAGATTTAACAATTTCTGTCAAAATCCTTGTTTCCTTTTTTGCTTGTATTGACAAGCTGATCCTAAAATTTGTATGAACATACAGGGAACTCAGAAGAGTGAAAACAATATTGAAAAAAGAACAAAGTTGTAGGACTTATATTTCCTGATTCCAAAACTTACTACAGAGCTTTAGTTATAAAGTAATGTGATACTGGCATAAGGATGGATGGATTATATATATATATATGTATGTGTATATATATGTGTATACACACACACACACACATATATAATCTCACTGGACTAGAATTGAGAATCCAGAAATAAACTCATACATTTATAGTCAATAGATTTTCAACAAGAGTGCCAACCAAGATCATTCAACGGGTATAGAATAGTCTTTTCAATAAATAGTGCTGGGACAACTGTATATCCATATGCAAATTAATGAAGTTGGATCCTTATGTCACACTGTGTGTAAAAACGAACTCAAAATTGATCATAGGCCTAAATGTGAGACCTAAAAGTATAAGAATCTTTAATAAAGTATGTGGGTTTGAATTCTCATGACCTTGGATTAGGCCATGGCTTCTTAGATATGATACCAGAAGTCCAAGCAACAGTGTAAACTTTTGTGTATCAAAGGACAGTGAGGAAAGTGAAAAGACAACCTACAGAATGAAAGGAGAGATTTGCAAATCATGTATCTGATAAAGGACTTGTGTCCAGAATGTATAAAGAACTGTTAAAACCATTAATAACAAAATGGGCAAAGAATTTAAAAAACATATTTTTAAAGAAAATACACAAGGTTAAGAATTCAAATACTGATGGATGGATAAACAAAATGTAGTATATCTATAAATGAAATGTTAATATAGCCATAAAAAGGAATGAAATTCTGATACAATTCACAACATGGATGAACCTGAAAACATGCCTTGTAAGAAGCTAGACATAAAGGGGCACATATTGTTTGACTCTGTTTATTTGAAATGTGCAGAATAGGCAAATCCACAGAAGCAGAAAGTAGATTAATGGTTGCCAGGGATTGGGGAGAGGGGGCATGGAGAATGATTGCTAATGGGTACAAGCTTTTTGTTTGTTTGTTTTCTTTTAGCAATGAAAATTAGGTGGTTGTGGTGGTTGCACAAGCCTGTGGATATATAAAATCACTGAATTGTACACTTTAAATGTGTGAATTTTGTGGTATATGAATTATATCTTAATAAAACATTTTAACAGAGGCTTATGAACTTTATCCTGAGTTGGTTGAAGGGTTTTTAGGAGCACTGTGACATGATTGGATTTGTGTGTTTGGGAGATTATTCTGGATGAAGTGATGAGAGCAGCTTAGAAGGGGCAAGACTAGAGGTAGGGATCCCATTAAGAGGTTATTAGAATCATACAAGTGAGAAATGGAGGTTTAAACTAGGGAAATGGCAGTGGGAATGACAGGAAGTAGATATGTTCAAAATACAAAACTCAGTAGGGTTTGGTGGTTGATTAGATGTAGGAGGGAGGAATCAAGGATGATGCCTGTGTTGCCCAGGTTAAGCCATGGGTGGAGGAATGAGCAGGTTTGAAAGAAGAGGTGATCTGAGCATGTCCCTAACGTCCTCAGTGGTGAGATGTCCTTAAGCCAGGCACATAGAGGTATCCAGTAGGTAGTTGATACAGGGCTCAGGAATCCAAAACCTCAGGGGCCTTGTTAAAAATGCAGATCTTGGGTTTCACTCCAGACCTAATATGAATCAGAATCCCTGATCATGGTGACTCTACCTAAAATGTAAGGCCTCCTGTGGATGTGCCTTAAAGCCCTAGGAGTGGATGGGATTTCCTATGGAGAGGACTTAGAGGAGACAAGTGGCTCCATCAACATTTACAGGTCCAGTAGTGAAAGAGGTGACATCACAGAGGCCTCAGACCAGAGACATAAGAGGTGTCTAGGAGGGTGGATGTCAGGGAAACTAAAGGAATAGTGTTTCAAAGTGAGAAAGTGTCCAGGGGTATCATAAGCTTCAAGATAAGAGATGCAAAATGTGCATTAGATTTATTTATCAACAAAATGGTGACTTTGGTGAGGACTGTGAGTGATGCAGATGTGTCCCCAGAGCCGGGCTAGTGTGGGACTGCTGCATGTGGCTGTTGGGTTCTCCAAGGGTGGAGTTCTTATGCTGACGGTCTGCAACTCTCAGCATGTTTTCCTTGGCTGTGCTCCATTCCGTGGCGTGGCCTCATAGCACCATATATGTTTCCATAGCCATTGCTGTGGAATTGACCCTGACTCTATCACCAGTGTCCTAGGGGGCAACCCTTGGTGAGTGGCCCAGGCATATGGGGCACATAGAGCTGGGTGGGGGAGGTGAGATGCCACATTGTGGCAGAACAGATGTCCTGTCTGTTTTTCACTTGGCCTGGTAAGAGTCCAGCACTTGGCTCTGTCGCCTTCACACTGTGTCAAGATATATACTGCTGTGCTGTGGGACTGAATCACTGAGGTCTGGGGTTTTTGAAGTTAGGGCATTACATATTTTTCTTGGTTTGTTGGTCATGCACAACTTTGAGAGCAATACTGTACAAATGCTTGGAAATAATAGCCACTTCCTACCCCACCCCTGAGTTTGGCACATTCTTTTTCTTTTTGAAATATTGCCTAGTAAAAGTTACTCAGTTCTCTTAGAATTGTAAATCTGTATCTCATCAGTTTTCAGCATAACAAAGTTACAGTGTATTTTCTGTATAAGAAATATCAATCTGAATGACAGTATCTTCAAAAACACAGATAAACAGAGTGCCTGCTAGTCTTTGGTCTGTTGTGAGCCAGCCTGGGATTCTAGAGGTCTGCCTATTTGTGTTTTCAAAACTGCTGTTCCCTCCTTCCCTCCCTCCCTCCCTCCCTTCCTTCCTTCCTTTCTTTCTTCCTTTTCTGTCTTTTCTTTCTTTCCTTCCCTTCCTTCCCTCCCTCCCTCCCTTTCTCATTTTTCCTTCCTTCCTTCCTTCCTTCCTTCCTCCCTCCCTCCCTCCCTCTCTCTCTCTCTCTCTCTCTCTTTCTTTCTTTCAAATATATTTTACTGATTATGCTATTACAATTGTCCCATTTTTTTCTCCCCTTTATTCCCCTCCACCCTGCATTCATCCTTCCACCAGCAATCTCCTCCTTAGTTCACGTCCATGGGTCGTACATATAAATTCTTTGGCTTTTCCATTTCCTATACAGTTCTTAACCTCCCCCTGTCTATTTTGTACCTACCAAATAGGGTGTTATGTTATGTTATAAGGGGCAGAGCCTTAGGTATATGTGAGGGTGGGGCAACCCACATCGCTGTGTTGTGGCTCTGTATGTGGGGGAGGGGTCCGAGAAGGGAAAATGCCCCTTGCTCTGCTCTCTGATGGTTTTCAGTCACTTCTGCCACTACCCACAAGCAAATTGGGCCCTTCTGGTGCTGATTCCTGGGTGGGTGGGTGGGTTTGTGTACATTCTAGAACCATGTGGGTCTCTCCAGTGAACTCTCCTGTGAGGATGGGACTTTCTCCTGCCACTGCATCTCCCATAGGTTTTTACAGCCAGACGTTTTGAGGCTTTATTTCCTTGAGCTGGAACCCTGGATTGTGTGGTGTGTCTTGCTCCTCAGTTGTTTTTCCTGGTTGTCCACACTGCCCAGTGTGATACTGCCCAGTCTGCCAGCTGCCACCTCACCAGCCAGGGATATGGAAATACCCTACCTGAAAAATTGATCCTGAGTCATTGATTAGTAAAGAAATCAGAGGTGAAATGAAAACCCAGGTGGTCATCTAGCTCATTTAGGACTATCCCTTCCTAAGGGTCAAGGTAATTGTTTAAAAGTAAAGACTTAAAAATATCATTTTTCATTTGTGTTCCATGCTTATTTGTGCTGTAAGATTTCAGGCCCAATGTATTAACTCCTAATATTTTGAGACCGGTTCTTTGGTGTGTGTTTTAGTTATTTAGACCCTTACTTGTAACTTCTGCTACAAGTAACAGAAACTAAATCCAAGTAATTTAAGTAAAAAGAGGGACTGTATTATAAGGACACAGGTTATCTCCCAGGGCCGAAGAGCAGAAATGCAACTAGATGTATCAAGGGGTTTCCCAGCCTCCAAAAATCTGCCTGATCTCTGCTGTTGTCATTAAGTTTTTGGCTCCTTTTCCACTTGGATATTTTGTTTCTTTGCTACCAGTCTACATGGTGGGAAATGGCTCTGTGACAGTCTAGCTATCTGGCAAGAGACTGGTCGGTCCTTCTTTCAGACCCAGCTCTAAGCCCCCAGGGAGGGGGTCTGGATTGGGTCTGATTTTTACCTGTAGAGCTCTCCACTGTGATTGGGGTCATGGTTCATTGTAGGAATGTGGCTTCTGGGAGCCCTACTTCTATACCTGTGGCTTCACAGGGTCATTTCCTTTTGTCAGAGCAAGGGACTGCTTCTCAGTCCCAGAGAAGAACTGGCCTGGGTGACCTTTCAGCCTCTTCTGGCATGAGAGGACCCCCACTGCCATAGAGGGAAAGGGGACAGGGTGAAGGAGACATCTCAGGAAAAAAGTGTCTTAAGGGGAAAAGAAGGTGCTGGGTAGCCACTCCAGCAGATACTCTATGAAATGTATTTTTCACTTAGAAAAACAGAATTGGGGAGGGATGTTTGTCACACCAAAACATGAATTCATTCAGAAATGACTTTTGGATTGCTCATTTCTTTGTTCAGCATGGTTAGGAGCTGGTTTTACTCTTCATGAAGCCTGTGCCACACCTAGTTGAATCATTCAGATGTAACATCCTTCCCCCCCTAAAGTTAATGTATAAAATAATATTCGTTATCTTTCATAAGGATATTAACATCTTTATAATACTTTTGAATATTTAGTATTTAAATCTCTCTTTGATGATATTTTCCATTAAGACTTGTTGCTTTAAGAGAAGCTCAAAAACAGCTTCATCAGCACTATTTAATGTGCCAAAAATGTCAAAAAAAGAATGTAATTGAATGCCCAGGGAAGCTGAATTGCCTGCCATTAGTTTGTGTGGCAAAACATGTCACAGATATATTTTCAGAAGTTTATTTTGCATGTATGTTCTAAAAATGACCACAGCATATATTTATTGCTTTTTTTTATCAAAAAAAAATATTCCCTGGAGACACTGTGCTCACTAAACTGGAAGAACACCTTAGGAATTAGTATTTGTCGTTTTTAAAGCGACAAATATTTAAAAAATATTCCCTGGAGACACTGTGCTCACTAAACTGGAAGAACACCTTAGGAATTAGTATTTGTCGTTTTTAAAGCATCTGGCAAATACAATAACCAGACTAAGGTCTGCTTCACTCAGCTACAAAGGCACTTTTGTTAAAGTTCCATGTCCCTGTGATGCTACTACAGCTAAAACTTGGTTCTGACAGTGCTTTTGGGAATCTTGGCTTATTTCAGGTAAAGCTCAGATGCCTTGGGCTAGGATTATGACAGGGTGTAGTTGCTGCAAACTTTTAGGATGTGTTTTGAGCTGTCTTCCCCTTTTCTCTCTCTATTTAAGGCTAGAGAGAGGGTGCGTAGGCTTAGTCCTGTTAGAGGCCTGGAAAAAACTTGTCCCTGTGCACAGTAGTAATTAATTTAATTAGTTACATAGTTTGCCTCATATAATTGCATGTATTTTTTCAATAAAATCCAAATTCAGATTTCTTGTGCCTCTTTTTCTGCTCTGCCCTGTGTTTTTGAATGACCACAGTTGATAAGAGTGCTTGTCAGACTGCCCTTGTCTCCTAATCCCTCCCATTCATTTCTCTAGACAAAGTCCCAGCTAGCTTTATTGTACCAGGTGCAGCATTGTCCTGTAATTGTCTTGTTTTATTCACTAGAACATCCCCAGCCCAAACAAATGCCCATCTCCTAGTCCCACAGGTTCTCCTTCTTTCCTTTGGGATTCCTGCTTCTTTCTGCATGGGGACACAGATTTTGCTATTGAAAGCTCCTTTAATGTTGGTCTTCAATGGAAGGAACCCTACACAGAAAGCAAATAAATGTGTTTTTTCCTATTCTGTTTTTTGGAACTTTTATTGAATTTCAAACTTACAAAAGAAAAGGGCAATAGAACCAGGAAGTCTCTCATACCCTTGAGCTAGATACCCTCAGTTGTTTACATTAGGGTAGGTTGTTATTGATCATATTCCTAAAAGCACACAGAAGAAGCACTAACGAGGTATGATTTCTTCTCTACGCTGAAATCCCATGACTTCTCTGCACTTTTCAGACTTTAAAATTTTGTCTTGTATTTTTGTACTTATGTAGTTAGCTGTGACTCCTGGAGACCCTATGAATGAGTGATGTCTACAGTGTCCTGTCCTCAACAGCTCTGCTCAGCTCCTCTAGGCTCCTGCATATGGCTTCTTTTATGGAGTCAATCCATCTCATATTTGGTCTTCATCTTCTCCTGCTTCCTTCTGTTTTTCGAAGCATTATTGTCTTTTTCAAAGAACCCTGCCTTCTCATGATGAAGCAGTATTTAATATTGTATCCATTGAAACATCTAGTGCAGTGCTATAGTGAGAACCTTAACAAGTGGTCATATGCGATTTTCTTACTAAGATTTTTCTTACTTAGTCGAGTTTCTCCCAATTAGCCATTTCTCATGTGTCCCTGTGTGCCAGGCTGCAAAAATAAGTGTGCAGAGGAAAGGGTCATTGGTGCTACTTTCCTCCTATGTTCTTTGTGGCAGCTGGGGTGATAGCCTGCAGATAGCTAGGAGCACTGTCCTTTACTTTGCCAGTGTTTTAAAAAACAGCTTTATTAAGATACAATTCCCTCCCTGGCTGGTGTAGCTCAGTGGATTGAGCACGGGCTGGGAACCAAAGTGTCCCAGGTTCGATTCCCAGCCAGGGTACATGTCTGGGTTTCAGGCCATAACCCCCAGCAACCACACATTGATGTTTCTCTCTCTCTATCTTCCTCTCTAAAAATAAATAAAATCTTTAAAAAAAAAAAAAAAGATACAATTCCCTTACCATATAAATTCAACCATTGAAATTGTACAGCACAATGGCTTTCGATGTACTTATTAATTTTTAAAAATTGCGGTAAAATATATATGACATAAAATTTACTATTTTAGGCTAAGCAGAATGTGTGCTTGATCTTTGGGATGCTGAGGGAAATGAATAGACTTTGGAGTGACTGTGGCAGTTAAAAAAATGCCTTCATTTTTTGGACCTGCATATTTTGTTGATTTGGAATGGGGTTGTTTCCTTGAGTTTCAAATGTAAGACTGCCACAGCCACATCATAATATTCAGTGGCAAAACTTTGTTTGTTACTGTCATTTTCATTCCTTTCCATGTAGAATCAGAATAAGGTATTTCAAACATCAAAAAATTACTACTTTAACATTTATTTATTTACTTATTTTTATACATTTTTAAAAATATCTCCCAGAGGCATGCTTTTTAAAAATATTATTGTTTATGTTGGTACAATTGTCCCAGATTTTCCCCCTTTGACCCCCTCCACCCAGCTTGCCCTCCACTCCCATAGTCCTCACACCATTGTCCATGTCCATGAGTCCTTCATGTATGTTCTTTGACTAGTCTCTTCAGCTTCTTTCAATCAGTCCCCAACTCTCCCCTCCCCTCTTACAGCTGTCAATCTATTCCATGTTTCTATGCCTCTGGTTCTATTTTGCTAATTAGATTCCAATTACAACTGAGCTCATATGGTATTTGTCTTTCACTGGCTGGCTTATTTCACTTAGCATGATAGTCTCCAGTTCCAACCATGCTGTCACAAAAGGTAAGAATTCATTCTTTCTTACTGCTGTGTAGTATTCCGTTGTATAAATGTACCACAGTTTTTTGATCCACTCATTCATCAATAGGCACCTAGGCTGTTTCTAAATCTTGGCTATTGTGAATAGCGTTGCTGTGAACATGTAGGTGTATAAATTCTTTTGAAATGGTATTTTGGGATTCTTAGGGTGTATTCCCAGCAGAGGAATTGCTGGGTCAAAAGGCAGTTCCATTTTTAATTTTTTGAGGAAGTCCTATACTGTTTTCCACAGTGGCTGCACCAGTCTACATTCCCACTAATAGTACACTAGGGTTTCCTTTTCTCCACAACTTCTTCAGCACTTGTTGTTTGTAGATTTATTGACAATAGCCATTCTCACAGGTGTGAGTGATGTTTCATTGTGGTTTTAATTTATATTTCTTTGATGATTAATGACATTGAATATCTTTTTATATGTCTATTGGCCATCTGTATGTGCTCTTTGGAAAAGAGTTTATTCAGGTCCTCTGTCTATTTTTAAATTGGATTGTTTTTTGGGTGCTAAATTGTATGAGTTTTTTATTAATTTAGGATATTAATTTTTATTGAATATGTAACGGGCAGATATCTTCTTCCATTAAGTAGGTTGTGTTTTCATTTTATTGATGGTTTCCTTTGCTATCAAAACTTTTTAGTTTGATGTAGTTCCATTTGTTTATTTTCTTAAATTTTTTATCCTAAGCTAAGGATAATTTTTTTTCATTGCTTTTAGAGAGAGAGGATGGGAGAGAGAGAAGCATCAATGTGAGAGAGAAGCATTGATCAGTTGCCTCCCATGTGTACCCGGACTGAGATTTGCATGTGTTGGGACTGGCATCCAAACTCACAACCTACGCATGTGCCTGGACAGGGAATGAACTAGCAGCCCTTTGGATATGGGTGGATGCCTAACCAACTGAGCCACACTGGCCATGGCTGTTTATTTTTTTCTTTTGTTTCCCTGGCCCAAGAAGATAAATCAGAAAAATATTGGTAAGAGAAATGTCAGAGATTTTGTTGCCTATATTTTCTTCTTGAAGTTTTATGGTTTCCAGTCTTACATTTAAGTCCTTATTCCATTTGAGTTTTTTTGTTGTATGTGGTGTAGGAAAGTGGTCCAGTTTCATTGTTTTCATTATCTGTCCTAATTTTTCCAACAGCATTTATTGAATGGACTGTCTTTACCCCATTGTATGTTCTTGCTTCCTTTGTCTAATATTACCCATAGAGATGTATGTTTATTTCTGGGCTCTCTCTTCTATTCCATTGTTATATATGTCTGCTTTTCTGCAATAATATTCTGTTTTGATTACTGCAGCCTTGTAGTATAGTTTGATATCAGGTAGCATAATACATCCAACTTTGTTCTTTCTCAAGAGTGCTGTGGCTGTTATCACATCTTTTGTGGTTCCATATAAATTTTTGGATTATTTGTTTTAGTTCTCTGATAGACACCATTGGTATTTTGATAGGAATTGCATTAAATTTTTAGATTGCTTAGGGTAGTATGGACAGTTTTAATGATGTTAATTCTTCCAGAAGGACCTCAAAAACCCAGAATTCTCTTTTGGAGGGTGGGCTCCTTCTGGTATAGGCTTTCTCTGCTAGGTAAGTGTTCTAGGAACCCATCTGTATCAACATATCAGCTGGCGTTATTGTGAGAGGCTATATTTGGCTTCAGTGATTTTTTTTTGAAGACTCTTTCAGTGTATTTGCCCATTTCATGATGGGTGATTTACGAGTACACCTGCTCACACCTAGCTGAGTGTTCAGCAGTTTTTGATGAAAAATGGCATGATCCCCATGCCCTACCCTCAATATGTACCTGATCTTACCCCGAGTGACTCTTTTTTGTTTCCCCAGATGAAAAAAATCCTCAAAGGGAAATGTTTTGCCAAGTGGAAGAGGTGAAACAAAAAATGCCAGAAGCACTGAAAGGCATCAGAATCGATGAGTTCAAAAACTGTTTTGAGCAGTGAAAAAATGTCTCAATAGGTATATTGCATCAAGTGGGGAGTTCTTTGAAGCTGACTGAATTTTAAACGTGTAAGAATAAATATACAATTTTTTATAAATAAATTTGTTTTTTGCCCCCCCATTGTATTCTTTCATTTATTTGTATCTTCTTTAGTTTCTTTGCTGTCTTATAATTTTCTGAGTACAGGTCTTTTACCTCCTTAGTTAAATTTATTTCTAGGTATTTTTCTATGATGAAATTGTAAATGGGATTGTTATCTTAGTTTTTCTTCTGATAGTTCATTATTGGTATATAAAAATGCAACTAATTTCTGGGTATCTCTTTTGTATCCTGCAACTTTACTGAATTCACTTATCAGTTTCTGTTTTTTTGTGGAATCTTTAAGGTTCTCTATATACAGTATCATGTCATCTGTAAATAATGACAGTTTTACTTCTTCCTTTCCAATGTAGATGCCTTTTATTTCTCTTCTTGTCTGATTGCTGTGGCTAGAACTTCCAGCAATATGTTGAATAAGGGTGGTGAAAGTGGACATCCTACCTTGTTCCTGATGTTAAGGGAAATACACTTAGTGTTTCCTGTTGAGCATGATGCTGGCAGTGGGTTTGTCATACATGGCCTTTATTATGTTGAGGTATGTTCTCTGTATTCCCACTTTGCTGAGAGTTTTTATCATAAATGGGTGCTCCGTTTGTCAAATGCTTTTCTCTTTCTATTGATACAATCGTGTTTTTTTTTTATCCTCACATGAGGATATGTTTATTGATTTGAGAGAGAGAGAGGGGGAGGTAGAGAGAGAAACATTGATGTGAGAGAGAAACATCAATCAGTTGCCTCCTGTATGTGCCTAGACTGGGACAGAGCTCGCAACCTAGGTATGTGCCCTGACCGGGAATCAAACCCATAACCTTTTGGTGTATGGGACAACATTCCAACCATCGGAGCTACCAAGCCAGGGCTGATCATGTGGTTTTTATTCTTCATTTTGTTTATGTGATGTATCACATTAATTGATTTGTGGATATTATACCAACTTTTCATGCCAGAAATAAATCCAACTTGGTCATGGTATATGATCTTTTTAATGTATTGCTGAATTTGGTTTGCTAATATTTTGTTGAGGATTTTAAAGCATGTATGTTCATCTGGGATATTGGCCTCTTTTTTTTTTTCTTTGTGGTGTTGAAATCAGGATAATGCTGATCTTGTAAATAATCTTGGGAGTCTTCTCTGCTCTTGAATTTTTTGGAATAGTTTGGGAAGGATAGGTGTTAGTTCTTGTTTGAATAGTTTGGTAAAATTCACCTGTGAAGCCATCTGGTCCAGGGCTTTTGTTTGTTGGGAGTCTTTTGATTACTGCTTCAATTTTGTTAGTTGTAATCACTCTGTTCCGACTTTGTTTTCTCTTGATTGAATTTTAGAAGATTGTATGTTTCTAGGAATTTATCCATTTCTTCCAGATGGTCCAATTTGTTGGCATATAGTTGTTCACAATATTTTCTTATAGCTCTTTTGTATTTCTGTGGTGTCAGTTGTTTTATTTTATTTATATTTGGGTCCTTTCTCTTTTCTTCTTGATGAGCCTGGTTAAAGATTTATCTGTCTTGTTTATCTTTTGAAAAAGCAGTTCTTTGTTTCATTGATCTTTTGTATTACTTTTATAGATTCTATTTTGTTATTATCCACTCTGATATTTATTATTTCTTATTTCATTTATTATTTCTTTATTATTTCTTATTATGTTTTGGGCTTTGTTTATTGTACTTTTTCTAGTCTTATATGTATATGGTTAGATTGCTTATTTAATATTTTTTTGTTTCTTGAGATGGGCCTGTAATGCTGTGAATTTCTTAAGAACATCTTAAGACTGTTTATGCTGAGTTCCAAAGATTTTGGGTTGCTGTGTTTTCATTTCATGTCTCATGGTATCTATTTTTTCTACCTTGATCTTGTTGTTAACCCTATTCATGTGTTTTTTTTTCCTTGTAATAGATTTCTAAGTTTGTACCTCTGTGGTCAGAGAAGATGCTTATATGATTTCAGTCTCCTAAAATGTATTGAGACTTTTTTTGTTTTCTAACATGTAGTTTATCCTGGATAACATTCCATGTGAACTTGAAAAGAGTATGTATTCTGCTGCTTTGGGGTGAATTGCTCTGAAAATATCACTTAAATCTATCTGGTCTGGTGTGCCATTTAAGGCAACTCTTCCTTTGTTGATTTTTTGTCTGGAAGATCTATCCCTTGATGTCAATGGGGTGTTAAAATTCCCTACTGTGAGTGTATTGCTCTCAATCTCTCCCTTTGTGTCCATCCAGATTTGCTTTATATATATATATATATATATATATATATATATATATATTTAGATGCTCTGTGTTGGGTGCATAAATGTTTACAAGTGTTACATATTCTTGTTGACTTTTTTATTGTTATGTAATGTCCTTCATTATTGTAACCTTTGTTTTAGTCTTTTCTGTCAAAGTATTGCTGGCCCATTTTCTTTTTTGTTCCATTTGCATGAAGTATTTTTTCCATCCCTTTACTGTCTGTGTATATCTTTTATTCTGAGGTGGATCTCTTGTAGACAGCATATATATGGGTCCTGTTTTTTTTTCATTCAGCTATCCTATATCTTTTGATTGGAGCATTTAAATCATTTAGATTTACACTATGATTGGTACATATTTATTGCCATTTTATTCTTTATAACTGTGCTTCTCTTTGTCTTTCTTTCTTTCTTAAAGACATCCCTTTAACATTTCTTGTAATACTGGTTTGGTGGTAACAAACTCCTTTTGATTTTTTAAAAATTTGTGTGTGTGTGTGTGTGTGTGTGTGTGTGTAGAAAGCCTTTTATTTATCCTTCAATTTTAAATGATAGTCTGCCTAGGCAAAATAGTCTGGATTTTAGGTCCTTGGTTTCCATCACTTTAAGTATTTTGTGCCAGTTTCTCCTGGCCTGGAATGTTTGTTTTGCTTTGTTATGAGAAATCTAGTGACAGTCTTATGGGAGCTCCCTTGTAGGTAACTGTCTGTATTGCTGCTTTTAAGATTTTTGTCTTTAATTTTGGCATTTCGGTCATGATAGGTCTTGATGTGGGCCTCTTTGGCTTTATCTTGTTTGGGATCTCTGTGTTTCCTTTGGGATCTCTGTGTTTCCTGGTCTTGTGTGACTATTTTTTTTCACCAAGTTAAGAAATTTTACAGTAATTATTTTTTCAAATAAATTCTCAGTCCTTTGCTTGGTCTCTTCTTCTGGTATCCCTGTGGTACAGATATTCTTAGGCTTGATGTTGTCCCAGAGGTCCTTTAAATTGTTCTCATTTTTTAAATACATTTTTCTTTTTTCCTGCTTTGATTGGGTGTTTTCTGCTACCTTGTGTTCTAAATCACTGATTTGATCCTCTGCTTCATTCAACCTGCTACTGATTCCTCCTAGTATATTTTTCATTTCAGATATTTTATTCTTCATTTCTGACTGTTCTTTCTTATGGTTTTCTTTGTCCTGTTTTATGTTTACTGTCCTGTTCATGTTCTCACTGAGTTCACCCTTTCTTCCCCTAAATCCCATTGAGAATCCTTATAACCATTGCTTTGAACTCTGTATCTTGTAATTTGCTTGCCTTTATTTCATTTCAGTTCTTTTGGGGAGTATTTCTCCTGTTCTTTCATTTGGGACATGTTTTTTTATTTCCCCATTTGGCTGCCTCTCTGTATTCGTCTCTGTGTATAGGTAGATCTGCTATGGCTCCCAGTCTTGGTATGGTGACCTTATACAGTGTCTTGTGGGTCTCAGTGGCACATTCCCCCTTATCACCTGAGGTAGGTATTCCAGGAATATCTCTTGAGTGTGTTTTGTGATCCCTTTTGTAGTAGTTGAGTCTTCATTACTGTTGGCCCATCCATGGGTGGGGTTGATTCTCAGACTGGCTGACTATTAGGATGGACCTCAGCTACTGTGTATATGCTACTGTGTGGGGGCTGACTTCACGAAGAGGAACTTGCTTCAGTAGGGTCTAGCACCTGCTGAGATCTCCCTTGGAGTGTGCTACTTGTGGAACTAATTGGGTTGTTCTGTGGTATGGTCTGAATCTTGGCACAGGGTGTGCTGGTTCTGGGGCCTCTTGGATGTACTCTGGTGCAGGTCACTGTCAGACACTGCTTGTGACCAGCCCTGGGCTACCTTTTTGTAGCTACACAGTGATCCGTAGTTTGTTGCTGCCTCTCATTGTCCTGGGTGTGCATAGGAGGGACCAAGCTGCACACCAAGGCTGACTTCCAGCAGCACCTATTTCATGCACAGGTCAGCAAACGGTTAAGACATCCCAGCTCTGCCTGGCAAGTTCATGTTAGGCTCAGTTACTGAAATAGCCTCTGGTGGTACATGAGTTTTGTGAGGTTGATTCTTAGTGGGTCCCCCTATAGGAATGAGTGGTATTCACCTGATTGATAACATATTTAAACTAGGCACCAGTACTGGGTCTGAGTCCACTCAGAAAAGTCTCAGGTACACCAAGGACAGCTGCCACCTCCCAGGTGCCATGTGGAGCTTTTTGGTGGGGTAGAGTCTCAGGGAATCATCAGGGTGAGGCCACTAAAATTCATTAGGCCCAAACAGACCATGGTTTGGCCATGTGAAGGGAGGGCTCTGTGCAGGAATGGTATGCTTATAGGGCAGTGAGGGAGACATGGTCCCACCCTAGAGCCACACAACTCAATCACTCCTGGATTCTATCTGGACCTGATAGGTCCTAAAGGACCTATCAGAACCTTCTAAAGAACCTTCCAAGAGAGTGCGCTGAGGGCCCCTATCAGCTGACCTCCCTGCAGAGCATGAGCTCTGCAGGGCAGAGCTACAGGGCATTAGGAGGATGGGGCTAGTGGATCTCCTGTGGGGTTGTGTGTGGCACCTGAGGAGGTGGGTGAGGCAGTATGTGGAATGGCCCTGCCCCAGAACCATACAACTCAGTCTCTGGTTCTCCTGAGTTTGCCGTCAAGAGGCTACCAAGAAAGTTTACACCTTGGGCCCAGAAAACTAACTCCCTGTGTCAGCAGGGCAACGGTGAATGGGGAAAGTAGGGCTTGTGAAAGCTGATGTGGTATGAAATAGAGTGATCAACCTAGGAAAGATGGCATCTGTGGGTGGTGTGGGAGAGGGTCTCAGCATAGGGACCTGGCTGTTGCCTCTTCAGCCGTCTCCTGGGAGCCATACAACCCAGTCTGTCCTTGGACTGTAGTCCACTCTGATTCACCCTCCCTCTGCAGGAGGCCACTGTGAGTGGCTGCAAATGAGATTTTGTGCCTGGCTTTTTAAGAGGGTCCCTGGGTTTCTAGCAGACTCCTGATTCTCATTCATGATCAGAATTCCTGTTGCTTTTCACAGCCAGGCGTTATATGGGCTCCTCTTCCCAGTTGTCATGCTCCAGGCTAGAGAGTCCAGATGGGGTTGAGCCCCATGTTCCTCAGGTTGGATCCCCACAGCCGAGATATCCCTCCCAGTTTTCCCAGTTTTCCATACATGGGTCATCCCCTTTTACATCTTCACCCTTCCTACCAGTCTCAATATGGCTCCTTCTGTAAATCCTTAGTTCTAAGACTTTCGTTCAGCTAGTGTTCAGTGGTTATGCAGGTTGATCATCTTACGATTTGGTTGTAATTCCAATTGGACCTGGGTAGGGGTGAATGTAACTTGTACCTACTCCACCACCATCTTAGATCTCCTCAACATTTTTTATTTTTTAAAATTGTAAAATACATAAAATATAAATTTACTATTTTAGACCATTTTTAAGTGTACAGTTCAGTGGCATGAAGTACACTCCACATTGTTGTGCTACCGTCACCACCATTTATTTATGAAACTCTTTTCGTCCTGCAAAACTGAAACTCTCTACCTATTAAACAATAACTTACCACTCACCCCAGCCCCTGGTAACTCCTGTTCTACTTTCTGTCTCTATGAATTTCACTTTTTTTAGTACCTCATATAGCTGAAATAGTACAGTGTTTGTCCTTTTGTGACTGGCTTATTTCATTCAGCATAATGTCTTAAGGTTGATCCATGTTGTAGCCTGTGTCACAATTTTCTTCCTCCTTCTTTAAGGCTGAATAGTATTTCATTTCACCTCTCATTTATCCATTTATCTGTTGGACACTTGGATTGTTTCCACCTTTTAGCTACTATGAAAAATGCTGCTGTGGACATTGGTGTACAAATATCAAGTCCTCTGCTTTCGGTTCTTTTGGGTATATACCCACAAGTAGAATTGCTGCATCATGGGTAATAATGTTTTTAATTTTTTGAGGATATTTAAATGATGTTGATTATACAATTCAGTAGCATTGATTACATTCACAGTGTTTGTGCAACCATCACTTATTTTTATCCAGATCTTTTTTACACTCCAAACACAAACCATGTACCCATTAAATAACTCCTCATTCCTCCTCTCTTGCCCCTGATAACCTGTCCTTCTACTTTCTTCTTTTATGAATTTGTCTATTCTAGGTAGCTCCTTGAAAGTGGAATCAGACATACATGTTCATCCTTCTTCATTTCTGGCTTTTATTACTTAGCTTGAGGTTTGCAAGTTTCATTCATATGGTGGCACATGGTCGGAGAATTTTTTTATGGCTGAGTTAGAATTCATTGTATTTATATGTGGCTTTAAAAAAATCCACTCATCTGTCAATGGAAAACTTGGGTTGTTTTACCTTTCGGCTTTTGTGAATAATGCTTTAATGAATACTGATATACAAATATCTATTTGCGTTCTGGCTTTCAGTTTCTTTGGGTATATACCTAGGAGGAGAATTGTTCCTCCTCTCTCTTGATACATTCTCTGTGTAAGTAACAGAATCAGTTAAGCCACTGCACTCTCAGTAGTGGAGTCATAGGCCATTCATTCTTATGTTTATGCAAGAAACTTTTCATAATAGAGGCTTTCTGTATAAAAAAAGATGGGAAACATTCTCTCCCCTACTTCATGTCTACATGAAGTTGTAACTGTTTTAGTTTCTTGGTCTCTAAAAGGGTATATGGAAACTTATTTTCTGAGTTGGAAAGGTAAAAGGGGAGAGGGCACCACATAATTCTGAGATACCATCTTTATATTTTCTTTGTGGGATATTGGTTTTAAAAATGGCTCATATTAGAGGCAATCTCAGATGAAAGGTAGTTTGAGTGTTTCTCTTTATCATTTAGCCTCATCCCTTAACTTCAGGATGGTGGTGTCTTGAATTGCACTTACTCTATGGGGTAAATACTGGTGTAGTTAGGAATCTCCTAGCAGAGAAGAGAGAACCTAAGTAGCAAGGGTGAAAAGAGGAGCAGGTTTCATCAAACCTCCGGTGCTTTATGCCTGGGGCAAAACAATAGTAATAAGAGAAAAGTGATGTTATTTTGCGCCTGTGTTTCTTTTGCACTTGTCTTCAAACCCAGTTCAACAAACCAGTAAACAAGAAAAGCCCAGTTTTTAGGTTTGTCACAGTTAGGAACTTCACTGTATTGTGTAGACTTGTGTAGTTCCTCTAGTTATTCTATAAAACCAGTTTTCTCATGATTTGTATTATTTATGCTATTGTGAGCTAAGTGTCTGTGTCTTGTTTTTTAAAAGAGATTTTATGTATTTATTTTTAGAGAGAGGGAAAGGGAAGGAGAGAGAGAGGGAGAGAAATACGATGTGAGGGAGAAACATTAATTGATTGCCTTTCATATGTGCTTCAACTGGGGGAGCGCACACACAACTCAAGCATGTGACCTGATCAAGAATCAAATTGGTGACCTTTTCTTTGTGGGACAATGTGCAGTCAACTGAGTTACACTTAATGGCTAAGCTGTCTTGGCCTAGATCTCTAGGTAATAGTGGGCTATGTCGGCCTGCCTTCTTTCAATTTTCAGCTAGGACAGAAGTACATCACATTAGAATCTCACAGAATGGAGAGTCACATTTCTATGTTGTGTAATATGTTTCTACAATTACTACAGTCACATTTCTATGTTGTGTAATATGTTTCTACAATTACTACAGAACGGAGGCTGCTTTTTTTCTAGGTGAGGGCAGTTATATTTATAATTTTTTGTATCTATTGGGGTATGTAAATAGACCTGGATAACCCCTGTGAACTACATTTCAGAGCAAGCCACAAGAAGAGTTGCATCCTTAGACATATGGCAAAGCATCACAACATCTTTTATGGTAGAAAGGAGAAAGGAGGTGAAAATGAGTAATATAGAAATCCCTTGAACCTGTCACCAAAGCCCCCTTTCTCTGACTTCCTAGTGAGCTAAGGCAGCCCAGCCTAGGCTCTTCTGCTGCTGCTTCTCTGCTAGACCTTTCCTTGTTTCAGTGTCCCCCGCTTAATAAATGTATCCTCATAGTTAGGGTGGGGTGGGGGAGAAATTCGCCCCAGATTTTCACTTAGGTTTCTCCATGATTTCCGTTTTCTTGTTTAATGTGTTTGGGCAGATAATCTTTGAGAGGTGTTTAAACTATACTCAGCCCTATCGGTTATGTGTGTTTCCAATGTGGAATTAACCTTGTTCCCAAAACTGCCTGCTGTTTTCTTGGGTGTAGGAAGGAGAGTGAGTGGAAATGGAGGCTATGGGGTGCTTTGTTCCCTTTGCTAATAACCCTCTGAGTCTGTGCTATGTGACGGGCCCAGGCTGCATGTTGTACATTTGTCACTGGGGAGCAGGTAACAGCCTCAGTTATAGTAACTGAGCCTGACTCCAGGCAGTGGAAGGAAGCAGAATCCTCCAGTGTTTACTGAAACTGAAACCATGTTTTTATTTCTTTATTCCTTTGTACAGCTATCTGACTTAGAGAGGCTTTTGTTTGTCTCAGTAAATTCTTACCATTGACCTTAAATAAAACTAGGTGTCCTTCTTGATGTAAGTTTCTTATAGAAAGAATATCTTTGAAAACAATTTAATTTAATGTAATTACATTAAATTTGAATAATTACATTTGTATTTTTGGTTTTTTTCTTAAAAGCATGTGTGGTATTTTGGAAACATGTATCAGAGTTGCTAAGGTTTTTCCCTCTTTTTGACATACGTGATTTGTGTGGGATTATATTACTCATTGCTGCAGTTTTGAACGTATGAGTGACAAAATTATCTTCTTAGTTCTCCTGCAAATTTAGTAAGATTGTTAATTTTCACTTTTCCTCGTTTAACAAAGTCCTACTTATCTATGTAGTTTAAGTTATAATCAACATATTTCTTGCCTCATTTCAATAGACAAAGATAGTAGAAAAGGCAACAGTGGAAGCTGGGAGAGGCATTAGTGGTGATGTCAGTAGTAATTCACTGTGGGGAGAGGTCATTGCTCAGAGGTGGTATTTTTAGGGCTATTTAGCAACAGGGCTCCCTGTGACAACTGAGAAACAGGGTGCTTGGAAGTAGTCTTATTGAAGGGTAATGGGAAAGACTTCATCCCACCATATAATCCTTAGTGACACCTGAAAAATTTACCATTAGTAATTCATTCATATGTATTAAGCAAAGCCGTCTTCCTGTGGTCTCCTTTTATTAAGTATATATTACTGGGAGCAATAATGTCTTAACTCACTGATATCTTAGTACAAATTAGTTTTTGTGTGAGATTTTATAATTAAATTTCTATTAGATAACTGACCTCTGAGATAAGATGAAAAATAGAGGGGTACAAAGAACACAAAGTTGGAGAGCAACTTCATAAGCTTTCTAGTTCGGCCTTGGTTGATGGCCAGGTTGGCAGTATGATTGGGAACTTCACTATCAGGGCAGCTGCTTCTGGCCAGAATAGACCAGCAATGATCCAGAACACCTCTTCTTTATCACTGATTTTGTACTCTAACACGACATGATGAAAGATGATGCGGATAATATAACTGGCTTAAGCTTTGCACATGGTAGGCATTGAATTATGAAGCCTCTTTAAAATAACATAATATTAGTGGTTATCAATAACTAATAATATACTTTGCTCTCTTAAAGGCTTTAGAATGAAAGGCAAAGTTCTCTTGGGTAAAAATATTGCAACAGAACCTGCTGTCTTTCTTCCTTGGCGATTGTGCAAGGGGGTGACTAGAGAAATTGATACTTGGAAATATTTTAGGAGAGTAGAATATTTTTTTGATTATTACTCTTTCAAGGAATCTGGGGAGATGGAGAGTAAGCTGTGTACTGGCCCCTGATTAACATGAGAATTTTCCATTCTACTTCATGCCCAGGTAGTAAGTGGTAGGTAAGGGAAGGAGGTCCCTGAGGAGGAGGGGATTCTGGCACACTGCTTTGTTGGGTACACTACACCAGGCAGGTCCCTCAGTGTTCACTCATGAGCTGTGAAGTGTTGGATTTATGCCTGTCACCTTCGTTCTGCTGGTGTCCAAGCATTTCCATGGAGAAAATGCACATGCAAGGATGCCAAGAACTAATGATTTACGATTATTAAGGATGCTTTGAATCTTTAAACAGGAATGATACCTTGGCTGAATATCAGTTTGGCTTCTGTTGCTCCTTGAGTTTCTTCTCTATTTTCAGAAAGCCAACTTGTATCTTTTCCTATGAGCTATTTCCTGTGGTTCTTGTGTTTTTGTGGGCAAATTTATTATGAGGGAAGTTTAGCAGATTGTGAGTTACAACTTCTTTTTAGCCACTAGAGGGTGAAACATGTTCTTATATTTCTAGACTGAAACATAATTTTTATTTGATGATTTTTGAGAGGGTTTATGTACTTTGTGGATTGTGTTTAATAAGTAGGACTCTTTTTTTGTCTGTGGACTGAGAAAATTG
The DNA here is from genome assembly GCF_004126475.2 of Phyllostomus discolor. Taxonomy (NCBI): domain Eukaryota; kingdom Metazoa; phylum Chordata; class Mammalia; order Chiroptera; family Phyllostomidae; genus Phyllostomus; species Phyllostomus discolor. The sequence continues at coordinate 53,233,323 of NC_040913.2, read as the reverse complement.
CAGCTAAAAATGATGAATGTGATGATGGTGAAAGACACAGTTCTATAGTTAGATCAGGTCCACTATAGATTGTCTTCATCATTCACATTGTGCTTTTTTGATTTGTTCCATATCTATTAGTGAATGACTTGTATGCCATTCTGATAACTCTAAGGCCTGGGTATTAAACCCCCCCCACATTTTTCTTGTTTGGGTGGTATTTTCTTGGGCACGAAAGCTACAGGCTTCAGGTTCCTGTTAGGAGGTAGAAGTGAAGGGGGAGGATGAAAAGTCTGTAGGCCCTGGGCCCCAAACCCTGGGTAAGATGTATGTCCTTAGGCTCTGTCTTCAGGGATTTTGAGAAGGTTGCAGATGTGGTGTGCATGAATAGTATGGAAATCAGTGAATTAAAAAGCAATAATTGAACTTTGGACCCCAGGGAGTTAGGGGGAAAGGTTATCCTGGAAGAGTCTACAATTTTAATCACCACCTCCCTGTTAGTGAAGTGTTGATCTGGCTAATAAGCAAAGAGAATCTGGGTCAGGTTTCCCTTCAGTCTTTCAAGTTCATTCTTTCCCCTGGTGTTTCAGGTGACAGTAGAGGAGGCTATAAGTCACACAGAAGGCAGTAGCCCTCATACCCACTCTTGCTGGATGGAGGGATCCTGGCATACATGGGCAAGGGGGCCTACTGTGAGAATCGGTGGTGGAGAAAGAAGTCTGCTTTTCCATTCTTTTTACATCCACTTTGGAGAATGAGCTTATTGTGCTTGGCTTTACCTGCTGATAACTGTGTCTGAAAAATTTTGACCTTTGCTTTTGAGAGTCAGACACTTGTATCAAGGGGGAAACTGGACATTTGGGGCGGTCATGTCTAGGAAGTGACTCTAATTTAGAACCAAAGGCACCTAAGTGAGTTGTGGCTGCTCCAGGTTATAGGTGAACAGTTTATGGGACTTGTTTGTCAGAGTGTCTGGAACATAGTGCTTATGAAATGTTTATTGAATGGACAAGAGAATAAGTGAGTCATTAAAGGTTGGACTGTTTGTTGTTGATTCATGTTCTTGCTTTCATATGTTTCTACTGGCGTATTATCCCGAAGGGAACTGTTTTGTTTACTCTTCTCCTGTGGTCTTGAAATACAGGATGAGCTGTAGGTACTGGATTATAATTAAAGCATTACTAAGTTTATCTTCTGCTTTTTGATACACATAAACTACCCATTCCATGTGTGTTCCAACTTTTGATGTTTTTACTTGCTGTCTCCTGTTTGAAATTTTAGACATGATCCAACATGTAATCAGGTGTCATCTTACATTCTGAAACCTACATATCTTCTATAAACTTTGAAAGTTTCATAAGTTATTTTAAATATATTTATATATTGGACTAAAATTTTTTTTGGTCTATACCATAATTGCTGCTTGTATTTTTAGGTATGATGAAGTTGTTGGCCTAAGAGAGTGCCTACAACATTGATGACCTTGAAAGATTAATAATTTCCTAATGAAATGAAGTTTTATGTGTTAGAAATCATTATCTGGCCATATAGTATGTGTCATGCCGTCAAACATTTATCTGTTACATCAGTAGCCTTTAACTGACCCCCTTGAATCAGATCTCTCTTTTTCTAGTATGTGCTTACTCCACGGCTACAGCAAGCTTCTGGAGATCTGAGTTGGCCAAGCCGCTCTGATGAGCAGGGGCTCTGATGAGAAGCTTTCAACATCACTTGTTACTTTCACTTAGCCAGATATTCTGAGGTTGGAAGGTGATGAGGCAGGTATGGTGTGTGAGTTTGGAGATATTGTAAACATGTTCAGATGAACTCAGTGTTACTGTTTATGAAGTTTTGCTTTACACTTTGGCTACACTTAAGATTCTTAAGTAATAAGTAAATTGAATAAGAATAACCATTGATTACATTGTCAGCTGAAACCAGGGAACAGTGTTTCACTGAAGTTCATATAATGTCAAAACATTAACTATTCCGTTTCATTCCATTCTGAACCACATAATTTATCAGCTGATATCTGTAGCAAAACTAAATTCCAGTGATTCCAGATTTCACTTTTTAGTATTGATATCTTTACAAAGTGGGAGGTTATCAGATACTGTCTTTCAGAGTGGGGTGAGCCAGATTATACTTGCTTTTCATTATAAGTGCTCTGATTATATTTATATTTTTAGATATGTACATATGTTACTTTGATAAACACAAAATACTCAATATTAAAAATTCCTCCTTATCTTCTCTTCCAGAGTAGGTACCAGATAGTAGCAGAGTGGTGAACTTTTAAGCAATGGGAGTGAGGACTGAATTAGGGGAAGCCTAGAGTCCTGGTCATCCGTAGGCTGTCTTCAGGTTTGCTTTCTCTAAACCCACTTTGGTGAAATCTTGCCAGAGCTTTGAAACGAAACAAGCAAACACACACAGAAACAAAACAATAAACCAAGAAATGGCACAATGGTGAATCATTTTTAATCCCATTTGAACATTTTCCAGAACCTTGGAGCACAATGGAATTTTTTATCAGTGGGTACTGACACTGAACACCAGTGTGGGATTGAGGCTTTTGCCGCCATTGTGGTTCCTGGTGTGCCTGCTGACTAGGACCTTGCCAGGCTGATATTTATATCAGAGCCAATTATTTGACTAGTAGGAGATCTGCTATTGAGGAACATAATAGGGAAAGCAAGAAATGAGCTGGGCAAGGAAAAGGAGGGGACAGCAAAATGCTGAGTTTGTGTCCAGGGACACTTCGTTGAAAGGCTGTTGCTTAAGGTTGGTGCTTCTTACGATGACAAGTTTGACTGTGGAGTTCATGTTTAATTTTGTGTTTACTTGTAAACACCCCAGGAGTGAAAGACAGTGGCACAAAGAAAGATATTCTTAGGCCAAATAAGTTTAAAAACTGAAAAAGAGCCTCTAATTCTTGTGTAATTTTAGAGCCTTGATAGTGATAGAAATGCTCGTTGGAAACCTGAGTGGTTGTGTGGCCAGGCCACTGTCCAGCCCGCACTGAAGTGCGGTGTCTCTCCCGACTAGGGAGATCTGGGATCTGTGCAGTCATTCATCTTAAGGTGGTCCCATTGGGAAGACTGTTTTCTGAGGAAATAAAAAATTTACAATAATTTTGTGTAAATAGGCCATGCTTTACTTCCAGAGTCAACTGGAATTTATTTTGTTATAACTTATTATCTTGTGAAATTTTAGCATTGAGAAAAGTTAAGTGATAGGCTTGGTTCATATGAGTCCAAAAATTGCACAGATTTCAGTTGCTCTTTGGCATTGTTTTAAATAAATATTTTACCTATTAATTATTAGGGACACAAGAGATTAAACTTTGATTCATCCAACATTTGCTCTTTCTTCACATTCAGCCTACGGGAGAGAAAATTTCAGGTGGATTTTCACTTGAGGTGAAACCTAAATAGGAGCCTTTAAGAAGCATTCGGAGCAACATTTCGTAGCATCAACACAGGTGTGAAGCTAAGTGTGATATTTCTGGGCATATTTTTAGGAGAGCAGGAGGTCAGGACTTGGATATAAGAATGAAAATGAAGTAAATTGTGGATTTAGGCAGAGACAGATATTGGTATCGAAGTTTATACTCTGAATAAAACTGATTTTCAGGGTGTTTATGAAATATACCTCATGTATTTATTTACTTTTTAAGATAAAAATTTATTTTTATTTTATTGTTGTTCAAGTACAGTTGTCTGCATTTCCCCCTCCACTCCTCCCCTACCCTAGCCATCATCACTTCCCTCTCCTGATCCCACCCCTGTTGGTTTTGTCCATGTGGTCCTTTATAGTTGTTCCTGAAAACCCTTCTCCCCTTCCCTCCATTATCCCCTCCCAACTTCCCTGTGGTTACTGTCAACTTGTTCTTAATTTCAATGTCTCTGGTTATATTTTGCTTGCTTGTTTGTTTTGTTGATTAGGTTCTACTTAAAGGTGAGATCATATGGTATTTGCCTTTCACCGCCTGGTTTATTCACTTAGCATAGTGCTCTCCATTTCCATCCATGCTGTCACAAAGGGTTGGGGCTCTTTCTTTCTTTCTGTTATATAGAGTTCCAATGTGTAACTGTACCTTAGTTTTTTGATCCATTCATTTATTGATGGGCATTTAGATAGGTTGCTTCCAGCACTTGGCTATTGTAAATTTGCTGCTATGAATATTAGGGTGCATAGGTTCTTATGGATTGGTGCTTCAGGGTTCTTAGGGCATAATCCCAGCAGTGCAATTTGTCAAATCAAAAAGCAGTTCCATTTCTAGTTTTTTGAGGAAATTCCATACTGTTTTCCACAGTGGTTGGACCAGTCTACATTCCCACCAGCAGGGCACTAGGGTTGTCTTTTCTCCACATCCTCTCCACCACTTGTTGTTTGTTGCTTTGTTTCTGATGGCCATTCTGACTGGTGTGAAGTGGTATCTCATTGTGGTTTTAATTTGCATTTCTCTGATGGCTAGTGATGCTGAGCATCCTTTCATATGTCTCTGGGCCATCTGTATGTCCTTGGAGAAGTGTCTGTTCAGGTCTTTTGCCCATTTTTTAATTGGGTGGTTTGTGTCCGGGGGTGGAATTATGTGAGTTCTTTGTGTATTTTGGAGATGAAAATCTCTTGTGCGAGGTATCCTTGGCAAATATGTTTTCCCATATAGTTGGTTTTCTTTTCATTTTGATACTGTTTTCTTTAGCTGTGCAGAAACTTTTTATTTTGATGAGATCCCATTTGTTTATTCTTTCCTTTATGTCCCTTGCTCTAGGGGATATATTGGTGAAAATATTGCTGCATGGAATATCTGAGGTTTTATTTATTTATTTTTAGAGAAAGGGTGGCAGAAAGAGAGTGAAAGAAACATCAATGTGTGGCTGCCTCTCATGTGCCCCCAGCTGGGAATCTGGCCTGCAACCCAGGCATGTGCCCTGGTTGGAAATCCAACCTAAGACCCTTTGGTTCTCAGGCCTACACTCAATCCACTCAGCCACACCAGCCAGGGCCTACACTCAATGTATTTAACACAGTAGTGATTCACAGTGGCTCTTTAGGACCACCCCCTTCTTGGGCTTTTGACTTTCTTGTCAGGTATTTCTCTCTCAGTAACCAGGCAAGTTCTGTAGGGTGTTTGCTGCTAAGACAGGTCCCGAAAGTTGGGCAGCCCTTTAATTGCTTTTTTCCAGAATAGAGCTAAGGGAGTTAGCACTTTGAATGTAAAATCCTTCCTTCTTTTGAAACCTCAAACCAACATACTACTTCCTCTCTTAACCTCCATTGTGGAGCCTTTAGTTGTGTAATGTGTGTGGCCCCAAGGTCAGGATCCTCCTACTCAGATCCAGTGGGCGTCATTCCAGCAAACCTGTTGGTGAATATTCCACCTCCCATTTTCCATAGAGAACACAAGGTGGGAGCTGTCATTCAGCTTGGTTCTGCCGAGTCTGGGGTAGCTGGTGTTGGACCAGGAGCTTCTGCTTTCTGTTTTTGCTTTAGATACTTCCTGATTGTCTTGTATTGACAGACACCTTAAAAAAAAATGCTGATTAGTAAAGTAAGACGTCTCTTGCAGAAGGTCTATCCACCTTGGTTGGTGGTGGAGGGGCGGCGGGCCTAGAATTAGGGTGGAAGTTTACCCTCTTTTTTTCTCAGTGTGATAAAAATCCCATCCTGTCCCTGAAAAACATATAGAGAAATGAAGTAACACATACCTGTGTGATGTAAGCAGCTGCATGTATAATCAGGTAATAGTTCTGTTCTTTACTGCTACTCTGTGGTTTTAAAAACTGTATTGTAGTGGGGAAAATGATTGCTCTTGTCTTCAACCCCTTGTCAGTATGGAAATGATTACCAAGGGAGTCAAAATATGTGTCTTTTAAGATAACTCAGTTGTTCCTTGTTTTAAGCTTTTGGATTTCCAAATTCTGGTTTTTTTTTTTTTTTTTTTTTGTGGCAAAACGTGCACTTTTATAAAGCACCAGTGAGTAGTGTATTCTGTATTAATTTAAATAAAGAAGTAGGAATCAATTCTGGTTTTCAGAAATAATGGCCTATCATTTCTTTGCAGTTGCCACCAGATTGCCATCCTGGAGTGCTGTGGGTTTGGCTGGGGCGCTCAGCCAGGTGCGGGGACATTTGTTGGCTCCAGAGGTGAAACAACCTCAGCTATAGGAAGCATCTGCTTCTGCAGAAAACCTCAGGATAAGTAAGCATTTATTGATGCCCTACTGTATACCAGGCAGCCTGCATACTGCTAAGGAAACAAACATAACTATCCACTGCCTGTGGCTGAGTCACTCACGGGGTGTCTGTTTGTTGAGGTCAGTCATTCCACCAGAAATAATTGCAAGAGGACGGCCGTTGTTTCTCTTAGTATCTGTGTTTAAGATCAACTTGATCTTTAAAACCCAGGCAGTGAACAGTCAAGAGTTGGCCCTGATTGTCTTACTTGTGAATGAATGTTCAGCAATGTTGCTGGAGCAGTTGAACATGCTTTGTGACCAACAAGCCATGACTGAACCTCCCTGAGCTATTGTTAGCAGATTACTTATAGCAAAGTTAATGTGTCATATAAAAGAACTACATTTGGGTCAGTAATTACATGTTTACATGTAATACTACAGTAATTACATGTAAAATGATAAGTGCTCATGTTCATTCAACAAACATTTACTAGAGGCCTCTGGTTGCAGGTGGTGTTGGAGGGGTAGTCACACCAGTGTTGTCCCAGCGATAACTGCCAGATAACAGAGGCTGGTGGGGGACAGGGAGTGAGCAAACACCAGAGTTTGATATGTGGTGTGACCTTGGAGGGCTTAAGAGAAGAGCTTGAGTTGAGTGTGGGGCTATGGACAAGATGTTTCTTATAAAAAGTCAGTTCTCCATTATTACTACTGCCTACCTGAAGCCCCTAGTTCCTCTGGGGTGTCTCGCAGCTTCCCTTCCTAACCCTATAAGACCCTATCTTATCAATGTAAGGTGAGGTTCATGGGGTATGAAAGCACGCTTAATGGCTAAAAATCTGCTTGCTTGTGCTATTTTAAAATAATTGGATGTATAAACATGTGTGTTTGGTGCTGGTGAACTTTGAGTTAACAGCTCAGCCTGCAGTGAAGAGATAAACTATCTAGGGGCCAGTAACATAGAGGCCATCTTTAATATAACAATACAAATCTTTAATTCCACAGAAATGAAATGTCTAACAATGTAACACACTTGGGGAGTAGTAAGTCATTGGTGTTAACATATTTCCAGTCCGAATTTAAACATGTTTCCAGGTTGCTTCCTTGTTTGACAGGGAATCTAGAAGTCTGCAAGCATCACTCTGCCCAGTAGGACAAGGGCTGGGTGGTGAAGAGAGGTGGCTGTGGGACAGAAGGAAGAGACTGGACAGCCCAGTAAAAACTTAAACACATTTTTTGGATGGAAGACATGGAGGAATAGGAAAAAGACCTCATTTAGTGGATTCAGGGGTGTGACATGCTGCTCCACCATATCTTGGTGCATGATCTCAAGCAAGTTAACTTTTGTTGCATCAGGGCCTGTTTGTAGAACAGAGCTAATACCTACCTTGTAGTTTGTTAGGATTATTGGCTACAACTGAAATAAATGTGCCTGACTGTAGGCTCATTTTCCTGACCAGGAAATCTTTTAAACTCTCTCGTATTAATATTGTTCTCTGTATTTGTTTCCTAGGGCTGCTATAACAAATTATTCCAAACTGAGTGGCTTAAAATACCTTGTTCTTTCATAGTTATGGAAGCCAGAGTCTGAAATGTGGCAGGGCTCTACTTCTTCTGTAGGCACCTCCAACTTCTGGTAGCTCTAGATGTCCTTGGCATGTATCACTCCAATCTCTGCCTCTGTCTTCACATGATTTTCTTCTCTGGGTCTGTGTCTTCTCTTCTTCTATCTCTTCTAAGATCACTTGTCATTGGACTTAGGGTCTATCTCAGTAATCCAGGATGATTTGATTGCTAGATACTTCATTATATATGCAAAGACCCTTTTTCACAGGTTTTGGAGGTTGGGACATGAACATATTCAATATCATTTGAGGGGGTACCATTGAACTCACTATACTCCATCTGTATCCTGATGACAAGAAAGTATAGCAGAGTCACCCCGTGGTGTGCATTAGGTGTCCAACTCAAATGATGCTTTATTTGAACTATATCAAAATACATTCTTATCTTATTGTAGATCATTTAAAATGTTGAGAAGAGTATCAAGAAACCAGGAAAAAAATGTATCTGCCTACCAGTACATATCCTCTCTAGCAGAATAGGAGAGAGTAGCTTATTTTCTCCTTCTGTCCTGCTTAAACATCTTCATGCCTCCTTGTACTCCTTTCAAGGATGCTCTAGCCAGGGGTGTCCAACCTTTTGGCACCTCTGGGCCACACTGGAAGAGGAGTTGTCTTGGGCCAAACATAAAATACATTGCAACATGTAATCACAAAAAAAAATCACATAATGTTTTAAGAAAATGTATAATTTTGTATTGGGCTGCAGGTTGGACACCTGCTAGATGCTCAGTCCTTCCTGTTATAGGCTGAACTGTGTCCCTTCCATTCATATTTTGAAATCTTAACCAGTACATCAGGTTGTGATGGTAGTCAGAGACTGGGTCTTAAAAAAAGTAACTGAGTTAAAATGAGATCATTGGAGTGGGCCCTAATCTAATATGACTGATATCTTTATAAGAAGAGATCAGATCTCAGACACACACAGAGGAAAGACCATGTGGAAACACAGGGAGAAGATGGCTATCTGTATGCTGAGGAGAGAGGCCTCAGAAGAAACCATCCCTGCCAACACCTTGATCTCTAGAATTGTGAGACAATATATTTCTGTTGTGTAAGCCACTCAGTCTGTGGTACTTTGTTATTGGCAGCCTGAGCAGACTAATATATCCCCCACACCCAGTAACCCCAAAGCTACTTGATAGCTCTTAGACTCCTTGGGACAAAGGGTTCTGCAGGGCCCACCTTGGTTGTGAGTAGAATTCCTAGGAACAGGAAAACCAACTCTTCAAACTTTTGTGTGGACTGTGAAACGAGTTTTTTTTTTAATTGTCGTTCAAGTACAGTTGTCTCCATTTTCATCCCACCCATCCCCACCTCCCACCCTCGAGCCCACCCTCTTTGGCTTTGTCCATGTGTCCTTCATACATGTTACTTGATGGCCCCCCCATTATCCCCTATTATCCCTCTCCCCTCTGGTTAGTGTCAGATTGTTCTTTATTTGAATGTCTCTGGTTGTATTTTGCTTGCTTGTTTTCATTCTAGTTTGCTTTAAAGTAATAAACCCATCTTTTGTTACATCACTGACTTAGGGAAGATCATCTCATGCAGGGATGATTTGGAGTAGCTAGGCAAGAAAGGGTTGGTCAGTACATTCTAAATATTATGAGTTGTGTCCTTCCTCCTTTCCTCCCCATCCCTAACCTCCTCACCTCCTATTGTCATTGGGCTCCTTTAGGAGAGGCACAGATCTTCCCTCTGTTGTCTCTAGTCTGGAGCAGAATAAGAGCTGTCCATAAATGTTTGGTGAATGGGTACTTGAATTCTGGGGATACATGAATAATTTATGCTGCCACCAACTCTCTGGTCCAATATTTGGATTGAATTTTGAAGTAGAATGCTCTGTTTACACAATCACTGTACATATTTGCCTGAAATGTATATATTTCTGATGATGATATCTTTGGTTTCTCAGAGAGTCAGTGTCAGTTTTTTTCTGTTTCCACTCAGGTCTCAGCAATACTTGTAGATGTCCCTCCTGTTGAGTGCGATATAAAAAGAACTGTATTGTGATAGTTGGCATTTATGGAATACTTACTATGTTAGAGGTAGGTACTATTACTGTCCCCCTTTAACAGATGGGAAAACTGAGTAGAGAGGTTAAGTAACTTGTTTAGTAAGCAGTGGAGCTAGAACTCCTTAAACCAGGACTGTCTGACTCCAGTTTCCCTTTGGATTTTGAGCACCCATTCAGTATTATTTTCCCCCCAAATAAAACTCCCATAAGGCAGTCCATACAGATATTTATAATTAAAGTAATAGAATGGTACTTGGCCTCCTTGATGGTGTTGCTGTACTGATAACTGAGCAAATATGGAAAAGGAGCAAGAGTCTGTTACCAAGAATGGGCTAGTCTTCCCTTCTTGTGTAGAAAAGTTCTCTGCTAGACAGAGACCTTTATGGGATTGAATTCTTCGCTATATTCCTCTACCAAGTATAATGCTTGTTGAAAGAGTGGCATAATTTTGTAGACAATAGCCATTATTCTTTATTATTAGTAATACTCAATTAAAGTATTACATGCATGTTTTTCTACCAAGCTTTCTTCTTGGGAACATTTTCCCACAGTTTCATTTGAGGATGGGGTTTTAGTCTATTTGGTAGTTAAAAGTAAAACAATTCCCAAGTGTTAAAAAATAAAAAGCATTCTTTCTTCCCATGAGTCATGGTTGACAATAGTGTCATTTAAAAGTTGGGTTGTAGAGCCATTTTAACACCCATAAATTATAGGGTTTATTTTGTGAGCTGGAATGTTAAGACTTTTAAGATCCTGTCTTATTTATGGGCACTTATTAACATTATTATGTGTACAAAACAATATTTTTTCTAACTTCAGAAAGAAATATTTTAGTTAGTGGATCTATTGTCCAAACAGATGTTGTTTTTAAAATAATGCATTAAAAATTAACCTATACAAGATGTTTTCAGAAAGGTTTTGATACTTCATGCTGGGTGTAGCATAGCAAATGCAATAGCACAGATTTATATTTAGGAAATGTCTCTAATGAAGTAAGTAAATATGAATCAAGTAGTTATAAAGTTAAATTGCCCCTTTTTATGTTTTACAAGTATTCAGAGGACGATGTGGAACAATAATTGTCAAGCACCAAATTTGTGTATAGCTTCCAAGATACCAATAGATATTATAGTACTTATGAGTTTTTCATTGTGTTTGAGAAATTCTCATGGTGCAATTAGAACTTTGTTCATCCACTAATGCTTGATAACTTCTAGGTACCACTTAGTTTTTTCTTTCTTAACCCCCTTTGAAGAATACATGTGTGCACACACTGAATATAAATGTACTTTCCATGGGAGAAACCAAAATGGCATGGGAGACACTGAAATTCTGTTTAGGTCAAAGGACAGTGTGAAAAATGCATGTTCTTACTTCCCTCTTTTGAAGTCAGTTTTTGTTTTGAGTTAAAATGGCACAATGTCAGCTTTTCAGCTTACTAATTAGGGTATTTGGTAGCTTTAGAGTATAATCTGAATTAGAGTGGTTCAAACTAAGATAGATGAATATACTTTTGAGTCTTTGTGTGAAACTGCTATCATAAAGACCTTTTCCTTAAATAGCTTTGAGATAACTGACATACATAGACAACATACATGTAAAATAAAAATATAAATTTTTAAAGTTATTTATGTTAATTACATAATGGACTACATGTTTTTATTTATTATTTGTTTTAAAGATTTTATTCATTTATCTTTAGAGAGAGGGGAAGGGAGGGAGAAATAGAGGGAGAGAAAAACATCATAGTGTGGGTAGCCTCTTGCATACCCCCAGCCTGGGGCCCTGGCCTACAACCCAGGCATGTGCCCTGACTGGGAATTGGACTGGCAACCTTTTGGTATGCAGGTCGACACTCAATTCACTGAGCCACACTAGCCAGGGCAAGTATGATAAGTTTTGACATCTATAAAACCATCACCATGTTCAAGATAGTAAACATACCCATCATCCCCAAAGTCTCCTCATACCCTTTTGTTCCTTCCTCATTCCTAGGTAATCACAGATCTGCTTTGTGTTTCTATAAATTAGTGTTCATAAAACCACACAGTTGCATGCTTTTTTGATGTCACTTGCTTCATGTGGCATAATTATTTTGAGATTATGTTGTTTCATATTTCAATATTCCTTTTTATTGATGAGTAACATTTAGCTTAGATAGATATACTATATTTATCTGTCAGTCAATCAGTCTGTCAATTCACTTGGGCATTTGGGTTGTTTCCAGCTTGTGGTACTATGGATAATTTGTCATGGATATCTTTGTGTAAGTTTTTGTGTGGTGGCATATTTTAATTTCTTTTGGGAAGTATGCTACAGTAGAATGGTTGTGTCATATGGCTGGTGAAAGTTTTGCTTTTTAAGAACTTCTTATACTATTTTCCAAGGTGGTGTACCATTTTGATATTTTTACCAACAGCATATCAGAGAATATTAGAGTTCCTTTGCTCCACATCCTGTCAGCACTTGCTATGGTTGGTCTTTAATTTTAGCTATTGTAGTAAGTGTGTAGTGGTAGCTTGTTGATTTTAAAATAAAATTTGCTGATTACTAGGGTGACAAAATTGAACATATATTTTTTTAAGTTTATTTTTTATTCTTAGAGAGAGGGGAGAGAGGGGGGGAGAGAGAGGGTTAGAGAAACCTTGATGTGAGAGAACCATTGATTGCCTTTTGCACGCCCCTGGCCCTGACTGGGGACTGGGCCTGCAACCCAGCATTGTGCCCTGACTGGAGAGAGAATTGAGTTGACAGCCTGTCACTTTCAGGGACAGCAGGCACAACTACGGAGGCCACACCAGTCAGGGCTGAACATTTTTTCAGCCCTGTACATACCTTCTGTGTATATTTTTTTTGTGAAGTGTGTTTTAAATTGTTTATCTATTATTTATTGTTTTTTATTATCATTGAGTTTCAAAAGTTCTTTATATATCTAGACACAAGCCTTTATTAGGCATATGTTTTAAAAACCTTAAATCACTGAGTTAAAATGTTTTTTTTCTGAAATTTTCCTTTTGCTTTTTTTATTATAAACTATATATAACATAAAGTTAACTTTTTAAACACTGTTTCAGTGTATAGTTCAGTGACATTAGGTACATTCACATTATCTTCTCTTTTTAATACTGTAGTCCAAAGTTTTAAAAAGCCCATCAGAGTGTGAGCTTTTAGAGTTTAGGAACTGAATCTTATTCTCAATTGTATTTCTAGAGTTTGTACTATGCTTGGCACATAGTAGGTTCTCAATAAATATTTGTTAAGTGGGCAAAATGTTTCTTTTCAGGTTTGTAGTTGTTTCAGTATTAGTTAGGATTTAACTTTTACAAAGACCAAAGTGGCTTATAAGGATGGAAGTTAAGTTTTCTCTTACATAATAGTTCAAATCTATACAGCCTGGGCTTAATTAATGATTCTGCCATTTTGGGAGCCCAGGCTCCTTCTGTCTTGTTGTTCTTTCATCTTACATAATACCTTTCTTCTTTCTAGTTTTAGGTATTGGTACTCCAGCTTCTGCTGACTTGTCTGTGTTCTGGTTAGCAGGAAGAGGAGATGATAAGAGGATGGTATTCTCTTTCTCATTAAGTGCATGACTTAAAGTTGAACACATCACCTTCTGCCTACACATCCCATTAGCCAGAAACTAGTTGTGTAGCTACATCTTACAGTAGGTGAGGCTTGAAACATTACCTTTGGCTGGGTGGTCATAAGCCCATGGATACTTGTATTATATTAAAAGTGGAGGATAGATTTTGAAGGCAAACCAATAATTTCTGACTGCGTTCATTCATATTTTGTGTTACATTACAGTTAACAGTTTAATTGTAGTTGAGGGTGTTTACTGATATATTAAATATGCCCATGAAAACTGAAAAGTTGAGAGTTATGACCCAACAAATGGTTCATAATTGGTATTATTGAATTTGATCTTTTTTTAGCACTTAATAAAATGTAAGTCTTGGGTGAACAGGTATGTGAAAGTTGACCTACAACTTGTAAAGCTCAGGCAGAAGACAGAAACCCCATCTCGTTAAGAGTATTGTACCTCATTCATTAGGAAATGGTTTGATAAAGTTTTGGAGCAGTGTGGGACTGTGACAGATTGGGGACATGGAAAGTTAATCTGGGGGCTCCCCACTGATTGTTGGATGAAATCCGAAACACATTAATACAGTCTACAAGGACCCACTTTCCTGTTTCACTTCAACTCAAGACATCTACTTTTATTACCTATGTTTGGTCACTGAATAAGGGACGATTCCTTATTATTATGTATCTCCCTATCTTCCAGCAACTCAGCTTACCATTTGTATTACCTTTTTAAAATAGAAATTTGAGGTGAAGAAAAGGAGAGAAAGGGCTCATAAACAGGAGGAGTGAGCTTACTTAGGTTTTAGCCAATTAATTGAGTGCTGGTCCTCCAGAAAACATGTGTGGTGCTTCTCATCAGTCATCCCTCTTCATTCTCACAGAAACCCTGTTGGTGTATACCACCATCCATGTTAGACAAAGGAGGAACTGAGGGCAGAAGTTAAATAAATGACTTACTGAAGGTTACTACATTAAGAAACTTGGCAAGACCAGGTATGTTGACTTCTGAGTCAACTGACTTCTGAGCCTCAGTTTTTCTTACCACCTCTTGTTTGTTTTTTTTCTTTAAGAGGAAGGTTTACTCTTGGATTTAAGATGAAGATTAGTAACTGCAGTAATATCAAGGAGCTAATAGAATATCTGAGCTTCTAAGTCAGGTCTGAGTTAGACCTGCTGGGTGTGTGTCACTATGAGAAGTCCTTCTTTGATTACTTATGAGGGGGGCCAACTTGCTGAATCCTTACATATGGTGGGGGAAAATGAGAACAGGGGAGAGGAAGCCAAATTAGAGTACAATTTTAATTAGTTGAGTGAATTCATCCTTGACTCTTGAAAGCTTCTGATTTTTATAATCTCTTTTTAGTGTTGCTCTTTGGGGTCGAAGTAGTGGATAATGAATGCTTTGGAATTATGTGAACTGAGCAGTATTGAAAATGTGCATTTCCCTCCTCAACTGAGGATCTTACTTTAATCCACTAGATGGAGCACATGCTTTGAATATATTTCATGATTAGAAGTTGGAAGAAAAGATCTGTTTCTTCACATCACAGTCATATTGCGGCGCCCCCCCCCCCCCCCCGGAAATTGATCAGAGCATTTTGAGTATGTTTTTTTTTTCCCCCTCTATAAATTTTTCTTTTACTACTACTTCTGTATGTAAGGAATATGTGAGGTGTCTTTGGGAGCCTGACAGAGAAGCATCATGGTAGAAGTAGAAAGAGTTTGAATCTGCAAGTCTGGGGGTGGACAATGTGCTGTTCTAGTCAGACACTCAACACACTATTTGATCATGTCATCTTTAAACATCTTTGAGCTCAGTATCCTTACTTGGAACTAGGCATATATAAGATGTACCTCAGACATGTTAGGTATATTGGGCCTTCCTGAGACCAATAGCCCCCTTCAGTTCACCCATGTAACCAAAGATGCCCATAGCTGCCTTTTTGTCTTACTGAAATTGCACTCACAGTCAATGTCTATAGGGTGGAGAACCCATCAAATTGCAGGACCTGAAATGATCTTTGAGGTAATTTAGATCTTTCTTATTGCAATGTCACTCACCTGGAGAACACACACTGGGGCAGCACTTTCCTTTCCTCCCAAACAGTCCATTCTATTTTAGGGCAACACGAGTGATTAGAGAATTTTTACATATTGATCTTTCTAGAATAGCCCAGATCTTGTACATCTAATCTGTCTTCCACATTCAGATTTTCTGTTTTAGAGCTCAGAGGGAGCACTTGTCTTTACCTTCTCTACTACAGGGCTTGGATAAATGAAATGATCTCTAAGAAATAAAAAGTAGCATCAAGATCTTTCTCAGTTTTTAGTTCACACCTGATGGCTGGGAAAGGAGCCCTTTATATTTAAATGTGTTATATGTGCTCAGCTATGTTAAAACATCATATGTCTTAAGATTTTTAGATTTCATAGCAAGGAACTATTCTTTAACAATTGTTGATTTGTTCCTAAAAGGCAATGCTATCTTAGACCACTGGAATCTGCTATTAATGTTTAATGAAGTGAAATTAAAACTTTCATTTTTAGGCAGCTTTGAACTTCTATGGAAATGGGTAATTTCACCATTTATAATTTCTGTTCATAATTTTTCATTAAGTAGACATCTGCTAATACAGACTTTCACATAGGTTGATGTTCTTACTGATTGCCAAGTACAAAAGAATGTGATATTTGGAAGGGATTCTTCAGAATTGCTTTAAAATTATGCAGATTTGGTATCTTCAGTGAAAAAGCAACAGAACAACAAGCCCACTTTAATTTATAGCATATTAATTAATACATTTCTAGTACCTTCCTTTTGGTTGATGGAAAGGACCTGGCCTTAGTCTTTTCTTTCTCAAGTAGAGGGGTCTTAGGTATTCATCTATTTGAATGGATTTTGGAATCAGTTTTAACATCAGTATATAACCTCTACTGAATCTTCATTGGCACTGAAGTAACATTAAATATATTAATATATGGCCATTTTCCCATGCATTGGGTGAAAAATAAAAACTGAGCAAGTTTCTTGGACTGAGGCCACTTAGTGTAAGGATGAACTTTGATCTTCCTAGTGACTTCCAGCCAGTGACTTACATTGGGGACTCTGACACATTAAAAGGAGAATTTTTTTCTTCACAAATTTTTTCCAGAAAAATTTGAATTATCAAGATATTTCTTTGGTCAGCTAATAGGTGCAATCAAGCTGTTGGCTATTATGAAATTAAGAAACATGTCTTCTTAGAGTGGCATTGAGTTTGTTCATTTATAGATCTTGGAAGATTCTAATCTCTTCCTCCTATCACAGATGTGTTGGAGTGTCCTAAGCAGGTACCTGTGACATCAGTCCCTGAATTCCCTGTGGTTCTCATCAAGAACAGTAAAAATGATTCCTCACCTTCTGTGGAAGTGAGGAATTTTTGTTCTAAGTAGAAATTGAGGGAGCCTTCAAACAGAGGCTTTACC
Source organism: Phyllostomus discolor (assembly GCF_004126475.2). Lineage (NCBI taxonomy): Eukaryota > Metazoa > Chordata > Mammalia > Chiroptera > Phyllostomidae > Phyllostomus > Phyllostomus discolor. The sequence continues at coordinate 53,216,467 of NC_040913.2, read as the reverse complement.
TTGGCTTTACATGAATTGGGAGGTCTGGGATAATACTAATGACATTTGACTTTGGGGAGTGTAACTCCCCTTTCAGTTGATGAAAAGGACATAGCCCCAGCCTTAGGTTTCTCGAATAGAGGACCACCTGTGTTTTAATGAACTAATAGAACTAAATCATCATTATTTGTTAATGGTATTTGTGACATGCCAGAAAGAGTAGGGACTTAGGAGTGAGGGAGACCTGGCTCATGTTGCACCCACCGGCTCTGTGACTTTGGTGAGTTAGTTTGTTAAACTCTGAGCCTTGATTTTATCATGCATAATGGGATTAAGTAGGTAACCTGTGTCTCATGGCCTAATTATTAGTTCCTGGATAACATTTAGAGAGATCTCTTTTAAATTCAGCTTGTATTTACTGTACCTTAGGCAGAATGTTACAAATTTGGGTTTTATTGCAGAAAATCATTCTATAACATAAAAGCAACAAATGTGATTAAAAATTATAAAAAATTACAATAATACCTGCTTTTTAAAACACTAATTATGAAAAGCAAGATATTTATTATAAAGTCCATGTTATCAATATATTCCTTTTTGAGGTATTTTACATGGATTTTGGAGGAAGTCTTAAAATATGAATGTAAAATATGAACAAAATAGGAACTTTGACCTAAAGAATACTTTTTTCTCTGTAGCAAGCATAGACATTTTTCATTATCCAGGAATCAACAAGTGAGTTGAAAATGTGAGCCATTCATTTAATGGTTTGTTTAATGGAGGCAATGTATCTTTAGAGGTCCATCTTTAGAGGTCCCTTGCCTTTACATTATAATGATATCTCAGTTCAGGTTTGTTTTCAAGGTCAAGCAAAATTTCAGTGATATATATGATATATTTAGTTGTACAGTATTTGATGCCTAGGGACAGTCTTTGCTGTTTTGTAATGAGACATTATCAGTCTGTTTTGTCAATGTCACTGTCATTGGTAAAAGGCATTCCTACGGGTGGGGTGGGGAGCCTGTCCCCTGACACAAGAGAACTGTCTGAACTTTAAACCAGCATCTTCCTTTTGAATGACATTGGCTAGATCTGATTGCGGGTGCCATCTTGTTTGTTTAGATTTGAAGTAACGAAACCAGTTTCACTCAAGTTGAGCATTTTTTAAATGCCTCACTCCAGACCTATTCTTAAGCACTTGAAAGATATTTCATTTGCTAAAATTATTTGGTTCTTAGGCATGCTGTATTTATCATATGTAATTATATGTATGTCTAGGCACAAATGTTTCATTTTACTTATCAGTGCATTGTGATTTCTTATCAGGATTTATTTCATTTGCCTGTGACACTAGATTTTCTTCAAAATGTTTTACCTATTCTTTTTTTTTTTTTTGGCCTGGATTTATTTATTTATTTATTTATTAAAATATATTTTATTGATTACGCTATTACAGTTCCATATTTTCCCCCTTCATTCTCCTCTGTCCTGCACCTTCCCTCCAACACACATTCCCCCCCTGCCCTGTCCCTTAGTTTATGTCCATAGGTCATACATATAAGTTCTTTGGCTTCTCCATTTCCTATACTATTCTTAACCTCCCCTTGTCTATATTGTACCTACCATTTATGATTCTTATTCCCTGTACCTTTTCCCCCATTCTCCCCTTGCTGATAACCCTCCATGCGATCTCCATTTCTGTGATTCTGTTCCTGTTCTTGTTGTTTGCTTAGTTTATTTTTGTTTTTTTTTTAGGTTCAGTTGTTCATAGTTGTGAGTTTGTTGTCATTTTGTTCATATATTTTATCATCTTCTTTTTCTTAGATAAGCCTTTAACATTTCTTATAATAAGGACTGGGTGATGATTAACTCCTTTAACTTGATGTTATCTGGGAAGCACTTTATCTGCCCTTCCATTCTAAATGGTAGCTTTGCTGGATAGAATAATCTTGGATGTAGGTGCTTGCCTTTCAAGAGGTTGAATACTTCTTTCCAGTCCCTTCTTGCCTGTAAGGTTTCTTTTGAGAAATCAGCTGATAGTCTTATAGACACTTTGTAGGTAACTATCTCCTTTTCATTTGCTGCTTTGCAGATTCTCTCCTTATCTTTAATCTTGGGTAATGTAATTATGATGCGTCTTGGTGTGTGCTTCACACCAATTGGGTCCAATTTCTTTGGGATTGTCTGGGCTGCCTGGACTTCTTGGAAGTCTATTTCCTTCCCCAGATTGGGGAAGTTCTCCTTCATTAAGTTTTCAAATCAGTTTTCAATTTCTTGCTCTTCCTCTTTTCCTTCTGGCACCCCTATGATTCAGATATTAGAACATTTAATGTTGTGCTGGAAGTTTCTAAACCTCTCCTCATTTTTTTGAATTCTTGTTTCTTCATTGTATTCTGATGAATGTTTATTTCTTCCTTCTGCTGTAAATTGTTGATTTGAGTCCTGGTTGCCTTCTCTTCACTGTTGGTTCCCTGTATGTTTTCCTTCATTTCACTTTGCATATCCTTCACTTTTTCCTCCATTTTGCGACCATATTTAACCATTTCTGTGAGCATTCTGATTACCAGTGTTTTGAACTGTGCATCTGATAGATAGGCTATCTCTTCATTGCTTAGTTCTATTTTTGGAGCTTTGATCTGTTCTTTATTAAGGTCATTTTTTTTTTTTTTTTGTCTCCATGCACCTCTTATGTAGTAAGGGGCAGAGCCTTAGGTATTTACCAGGGCGGGGCAATGCACCATCACTGTGTGGTTGTGCTTCATGTGGGGGAGGGGTCCGAAGGGGAACAATTTCCCCTGCTCAGCTCTTGGCCACTTTCCGTCATTTCCTCTGCTACCCACAAGACCTTCTGGACCTTCTGGTGCTGATTCCTAGGTGGGTTGGCTTGTGTACGTTCTAGGCCCATGTGAGTCTCTCCAACAAAATCTCCTGTGAGGCAGGGAGTTTCTCCCACCACTGCACCCTCCAGAGGTTTTTACAGCCAGAGGTTTTGAGAGTTTACTTCCCGGAGCTGGAACCTGGGATTGCATGGTCTGGCTCACTCCCCAGCTTTTCTTGCTGGTTATCCACGTGCAAATGTGGGATTGCTGGCTCTGCCAGCCACTTTCTTGCCTGTTCTAGTCCTCCAGCTGCTGCCTTGCTAGTAGTCCTTTCACCCTGGCTGCTCGTCTCTACTCCTCCTACCAGTCTGAATGAATGTTTCTTCTTTAACTCCTTGGTTGTCAGACTTTCATACAGTTTGATTTTCTGGCAGTTCTGGTTATTTTTTAAAATTTGTTGTTATCTTCTTTTGGTTGTGTAAGGAGACAGAGTGTATCTACCTACACCTCTATCTTGTCCGGAACCTCTGTTTTTCCTATTCTTTTGTTTCCCAGCTTCATCAAAGTATAATTTACATTATCATAAAATTGACTTTAAAATTTAAATGTACAGTTCAGTGAGTTTACATAAATTTGCAGACTTGTGCAATTATCACTGTGATCTAATTTTAGAACATTTTAGTCGCCTTCAAAATAATTGTTCCTATTTGATTTACTCTCAGTTCCCACACATAACCACTAATTTACTTTCTGTATCTATAGATTGTCCTTTTTTGAACATTTTGTTTAAATGGAATAGGTCAGAGTGTGGCTTTGTGTCTATCTCCTTTCACTTAGTTCAATATTTTTAAGATTTATAGAGATTAAGCATGTATCAGTACTTGATCCTTTTTATTGCCAAATAATATTGCATTCCATTGTCTAGGTAAAGTACATTCTGTTTATCTTTTCACCAGTTGATGGACTTTTCATCAATTTTTTGGTTGTAAATAATGTTACTATGAATATTTTTATACAAGTCTCTGTGTGAACATGTGCTTTCATTTTTCTCCCTTTCTTTCATTTTTAATCCTTTTCCAAGGATATTCTTCTCATTGCTTTTAGAGAAAGAGAAAGGGAGAGAGGGAGATAGAGAGAGAGTAGTACCGATTTGAGGAGAACATTATTAGTTGCCTTCTTGTATGTGTCCACATCAGGAATTGAAAGCCAAGCCTAGGTTTGTGCCCTGACTAGGAATCAAACCCACAACCTTTTGGTCTACACATGACATTCCAACCAACTGAGCCACACTGACCAGGGCTGTGCTTTTATTTTTCTTGGGTGGATACTGAGAAGTGGAATTGCTAGATTATATAGTAACTTTTTGTTTAATATTTTTAGGTACTGTTAAACTGTTATCAAAGTGGCTTTGCCAGCAATGTATAAGGGTTCCAGTTACTCCACATCCTTGCTACACTCCTAATGGCCAGTCTTAAAATTTTAGCCATCCTAATAGGTGTGTAGGGGATGTAATTGTAGTTTTAATTTGCATTTTCCTAATCATGTGAGCAGCTTTTATGTGCTTATCGCTATTCTTATGCTTTGGTGATCCTAGTCTTTTAAAATTGTTTAGAACCTAGTATAGTATAGCAGTCAAGAGTCCAGCCAGGAAACAGAAATAATGCTGGTTATATTTTAACAATATAATAAATATTTTTATTAGGGCCCTGGCTAGTGTGGCTTAGTGGATTGAGTGACAGGCCTGTGAACTGAAAGGTCACTGGTTGGATTCCCAGTCAGGGCACATGCTTGGGCTGCAGGCTGGGTCCCCAGTTAGGGGCATGCCAGAGGTAAAGGATATTTCTCACACATCAATGTTTCTCTCCTCTTTTCTCCTTACCTTTCCCTGTCTGAAAATAAATAAATAAAGTCTTAAAAAGAAAAAATGAATTGTTATTAGGTATGAAGTTAAGTAGGGAACTGAAAAATGAAAAAGAGGACATTAACATGTTATAGAAGTAGTGGCTGCAGGAAGCAGGCATCAGCTCTGGGTCTGGGGGGATCGAAGATAAGATTGTGTTACTGAATCTTAGAAGCTTAGAGGAGCTGAGAACCTATAGGTTCAGAGGAGAACCTATAGAACTGAAACCAAGACCTCTGAGGAGGGGTGCTGGGTGCCTGGTGATGGTATTTCTGAAGAGGATGCAGTGAGGATGGTTCTGTAAGTGCTGGAAAAGCTGCAAAACCCAATTTAGCTGCTGCACAGGAAGGATCTGCTACTGCCATGGTGAAGAAATGTTGCTGGGTGAAATAAGGATCCAAAGCAAGAGGGAAGCAGGCACCAAAGAGCAAGCTCCTTCTCCTGCCCCAGGTTTGTAGTCTCCCTTTGGTACCCATGGTGGCAAGCCTAACAGGGAGCCAACTGGTAACACAGTGTGGTTTTCAGAGTGCCAGACCTATCTAGCATCACAGAACTGAGTGTGGAAGAATGGGGTTGGAGCTGGGAGACAATAACTTAACACTGGCATAGCCCACCCCTCACTACTCAGCATGCAGATCTACGCTTCCACACATATTTGAACTTAACAACAAAAATGAGTATGTTTCAGCCTAACAGAAGACAAATACTCCTCATGCAAATGAAGATTCTCACTAGCTCCCCAAAACAAGGAGTCACAGTCTTGTTAGTCATTGTATCCATCTTGAAAGAGACACACATTATTCATCTCTGGGCTTTGTTAATTAGTCCTTAAATTCAGTTGCAGTCTTGTATGGATATGTGCTATCCAAAGTCCAAATTTCAGAGTTAAATTTCAACAATAGTGTTTGTATGAAGTGTCACAAGAAGGAGGAGGAGAGAGGAAATTGGTACACACACACACACACACACACACAGACACACACACCCCTGCACAAACCCCACCCACCCAAGCAGGAAAGGGGGAAGGAAATATGCTGCAGTGCTCAATTCTCTAACTGGTCACTTGGCAGTTGATGTTTATATCTTTATTCTGCTATTACTCATAACATATTTCCTTTATCCCCAGGCAGGACCTCAACTGATTACAGTAATTCACTGGAAGGTCTGATTTTTCAGTGATCCTGCCTTTCTATGGAATGCTGTGGTTTTCCATGAACTTTTACTATTTGAGATAGAAGCATTAATTGATGCCCAGAAGAATCCACCTTGGGTTCTTGTTGTAGTCCTTCCTGACCCATTTGGAAACAGCAAACCTGTTTCCTCTTACTCCAGCTGGTAGAGTATCCTCCTTATTTGTCTCTTGGTTCAGTGTTTGAGGAACTGAAAATGGCATGGTGGCAGTCTTACCTTCTGATTCACTGTGCAATGTTGTCTCTCTTTAATGGGAGCATTCTTCCCTTTTAAAACCAGCAAGGACAGGAAGTGAAATTTCTTTGAATGTGTTAGTGGGGTAATAATGAGAGGAGCCATTCCTCTTTTACCCCTTGATTTCTTGACAGTGTATTCTGACTTTGGGAGAGAAGACAGCCGATTCAAACCAGTAGTTACTGTATGAGACAGAACTCCATCCTTTCAGGATGTTGTCTTACAAATGTTGTCTTTAGTAGGCCATTCCATTCTTCTGTTGGGCCAGCTGCTTGTAGGTAATGAGATGTGGTGATACTAGTGAATTCCAGGTGCTGACAGACTACTTAGTAACTGGCCCATATGTTGTTCTTACACTGTAGTCCATGAACCATAGGGGTCCTGGAAACAGTTCAGTGGGCTATGACCAGTTCTGTTTCTCCTTCCCTTCTTTCCTTTCAGTGAACTAGAGTAGATGTGAGAGTCTGGAAGAGAAAATAAAATAGGATAGCTTGTTGTGAGGGTACATATTTTGGGGGGAAATATTCTTCTACAGATTTATTGCATCATGATTTAAAATTAATTTCTACATAGAATTTGTGGTGACAGTACTTTGAAAGCTACTGGTCTAAAGGAGATATTTGTATTTGTGGGTTACTTATCTCAAATCCCCCAAGGCTTGTCAGTCCCACTCCCCTGACCTTAGTGCTGGTTATAATCCTTTAGTGGGCCCACACACAAGGATGGTTTTCTGTGGAAATCTTGTATACCTGAAACAAGGTCAAAGAAGGGCAAATATGAAGTCTACAAACTTAACTTGTAGATTTGTTTGAAGATTAAATGAGACCATGTGACTCAATTCTTTGTTCATTGTCTGGCATGTAGCAGAATTAGGTCCATGTAACCACTCTGTTAAAGATGTGCCCAGTACTATTTAAATAATAGTTTTTTAAATACTGTACAATAAAATTTACATTTAAAATGTAAATCTCCTAGAATGACCTAAATAGAGCCAATTCTGTGATTTGAATAAAATTTCAGATCCCATGTTAATAATTGTTCCCACCCTCCTCTGACTTTTTCTCCAGATAGTTTTTTTTTCTTTCTCTTGATTCTTGGGAGCCTTGTGGTTAAAGCAGAGATGGAAATTTTATGGGAAAAGATCTGCAAATAAATTTCTTTCTTTCTGCAATAAAAATTCATTCTTAGAATGAATTGGGATAGATGACTCAGTTCTCAGGCCCAGATCTTGCCTTAAAAAATGAATGAGCCAAAATTATTGACCAGACACAAGGTTTCCCTTAAGTGCTCTGTAAGTTTAAAGCAGAATAACTGGCCCTTTTTGAAGAATCATCTAACATTGTCTTCTGTAATCTCTTTCTTATATACAGTGCCAGGAATGCTTTTGGAAATTCGCTGTTTTGGAGGTAGTGATAATGTTATGGAGAGATAGCTCTGTTGAGGATAAACAAAGTGCCTTCAGGAGAAATTCAGCTTTTATAGCTGCACCCTGATATGTCCTATCTTTTTAAAACAGCTTTATCAAGATATGATTCACATATTATGTAATTTATCTGTTTAAAGTGTGCAATCCAGTGGTTTTTTCAGTATTTCACAGTTGTGCATTGATCACTATAATCAATTTTAGAACAATATTACCCACAAAATAACCCTGTACTCCTTAGGTAGCACCGCCCAATTTTACCCTACTTACCCCTCTAGCCATAGGCAACCACTAATCCATTTTGTGTTTGTGAAGATTTGCCTAGTATGGGCATTTTATACCAACAGAAGCATACAATATGTGATCATTTGTGACTGGCTTCTTTCATTTAATATGTTTTTTCAAGGTCCATCCATGTTGTGGCATGTACCAGTACTTCATTTTATTTTACTGTTGAATAATATTCCATTGTGTGGATATACTACATTTTGCTTATTCATCAGTTAATAGACATTTGTGCTGTTTTTACTTTTTGACCATTGTGAATAATAATGTTAAGAACATTCACATACAAATTTTTGTGTGGACAAAAATTGTAACTTTCTTGGGTATATAGATAGCTAGGAGTGGAATTGCTGGATCATATAGTAACTCTATGTTTAACCATCTGGGGAGCATCAGTAAGACTGTTCTTCAAAGCAGCTGTCCTATTTTACACTCATATCAAGAGCTGCACTACCACTTACTGTCCGTATTTTCTATTTTAGCCATCCTAGTAGTTATGAAATACTAACTCATGGTTTTGATTTGCATTTCTCCAGTGACTTTCATTTATTTGTTGGCCGTTTGTATATCGTCTTCAGGTCCTGTCTGTTTTTTGTTGGCATGGAGGGTGGCAGCATCTGTAATCCTCTCCAATTCTTATGTGGAAGATGGTTTCCCCCAAACATTCCCACTTCTCTGACCTACTGAAATCTACTTATGCATCAAGGAATGTTTGGTTGAAGTAACATCTTTAAAAACACAGTTATAGTAAGCTGTAACTCATCCATAGGCTGTATAAAAGAGAATCTTATGAATGTTCTGAATTTTATGTCTTTGGAAGAAGAAAATTAGGTAAAGACTGGAGCTTTGTGAGCCTCTATAAGCAGGGACATATAATATATCTAGTTCCTTCTGACCTGGCTGGAAGCCTGCACAGAGGAGTATGTATTTTATGTTGTCTTTTCATTGTGATTTCAAAACCATAGGAATATTTTTGAAAAATTGCATTTTCTCCATATTTGGGGAAGGTAACCATGTACTATCTTTACTTTTTATTACCTTTTGATTAACTCTAATTGAAAATCTGAATATACTGCAATAGTTTTTTAATATGGCAAACTAAATTTCATGTTTATGTTTTTTTTATTTCCTTTCCTTCTCCACATGGAGTCAATATTTCTCTACTGACACAATGACAGTAAAAAATTAAAATACCGAAAGGTAATATACAAATACTCGAGGTTCATAGAATCTGAATTTCAGTCTCTTTCACATGAAAGAACATCTTTTCCACAGCCTAAACTCCATTTTTGAAGCACACAAACTGTTTCATGGATGCATTTGCACATGAATTATGCTGTGTATCTCTTCTATAATTTATAGTCAGTATCCCCTTGGATACTGATACTGAAAAGATCAGTAAGCAACTGATCTTTTCAGATGTGTCTGCCTCTAAAATAGAATTTCCTGAACAGGCTGCTGGAGTCCAAGAAAAGGTCACTGTGAGCCCTGATTTCATTGTGAGTTTGCTCAGCTTCCCTGCTTTTTACTTAGTGTCTATTTACAGTTGGACATTAGTGCTTATAGTATTCATTTCCATTCTGTGCCATCAATCTCCCTTCACTCTGCCCCTCCCTGCAGATGTTTGCAGAGGATGTGAAGCTTTACAGATAGGTGAGCTCTTTTAGCAGCCTCTCCTATTGACACTTAATGGATTTATTGGTTTTTCTTCAAAGAACTGAGCTCCTTGTGACACCATGATTTGTTTCCTGACCTCTTACAACAGTAATGAAGTTCTGACATCCCCTGCAGCTTCCTGAGCTGAGGGATAATTGGAACCTGTATAAATACTGTTGGTTTGTCATTTTGTAGCCTTTTTTTTCTGTGTTGGTACATAGTTCAAAGGGTTTTTATAACAAGTGCATTACACAGTAGAATGATAAATTATTAGTTATAATTATATAAACTATAGTGTATAAATTAATCCAATATAACTATTAGAAATAGTTATGAGGAAAATAAACATTATGAAATCTATTCCTTGGGTGTGTCTACTCTTTATAAGGGGTGGGGGAGAGAAAGAAGAAAAGACTAGTTGCTCTCCTGGTTTTCCGTTATTTTATATCACTTGTTGCTAGAAGTCATAGGAAAGCTGTGCCTAGTAAGTTGGTTTCCTTCCTTCCTTTCTGCTGTTGTGTTAAGATTTGCATAATATAAATTCACCATTTGTATCATTCATTGGCATAAGTGAATTCACATTGTGTGCAGCCATCTATCTTCAGAAACTTTTTCATCATCTCAAACTCTGTATCCATACATAACAAACTCCCTATTTTTTTGCTTCCCCCTGCCCCACCAGATCTGGTTTATCTATGAATTTGTCAATTCTGGGTACCTCATTAGTATTTGTTCTTTTGTGACTAGCTTATTTCACTTAGCATAGTGTCCTAAAAGTTTATCCATGTTGTAGCATGTGTCAAAATTTCCTTCTTTGCAAGGCTGAATAATAGCCCATTGTATGTAGATAACACATTCTGTTTATTTATTCATCTTTTATTGGACAATTATGTTACTTCCACCTTTGGCTGTTGTGAATGATGCTGCTGTGATCATGGGAGTACAATACTTTTCGAAACTCCACTTTCAGTTCTGTTGGGTACCTACACAGAAGTGACTTAATGGATCATGTGTTAATTCTCTGTTTAATTTTATGAGGAATCACCATACTTTGCTTCACAGGGGTTATCCCATTTATATTCCTACCAGTAAGTAAGTTAGTTTTCTTACCCCAAACCTTCCTTCCCATAGGAGATATGTTGTATTTTAAAAGCTTTTAAACTTGGTCTCCTGCCAAAAAAATAAAGGGTTCTCCTTTCTTTTGAGAGACTGATCATCTCTGGGGAGACTACCACCCTCAGTTCCATGGAGCCCACTTTGTTGCTTCCACTCCTTTTACTTGGTCACCCAGTGAGTATGCTAGGTGTTCACAGCAGCCCACAGGAACTGTTTGCCTCCCTAATATTCTAGCATCAACATGGAGACACCTTTGTAACTTTCTTTTCTTTCCTTTTTTTTTAAAATCCTCACTCGAGGACAATTTTTCATTGCTTTTAGAGAAAGAGGGAGGAAGAAAAGGTGGGAGGGAGAGGAATAGGGAGGGGGAAGAGAGAGAGGGAGGAGGGGAGAAACCTCAATGTGAGAGAGAAATATCAATTATTTGCTTCTCATAGGGTCTCTGACTGGATATTGAACCTGCAACCTAGGCATGTACCCTGACTGGGAATCAAACCTGCAACCTTTTGGTGTATGGGATGTCGTTCCAACATTCCAACCAACTGAGCAACCTGGCCAGGACTCTTTTCCTTATTTTTAAAAGGTCCTTACTTAATAACACTTACGTAATTTCTCTTATTTTAAAAAAAAACTTTCTAATGGTCATTGATGAAATGATCATCTTCACCATCTTAACTCCCTTTTTCCCCTGCCAAACCTGCATTTCCCTATTTTAACCATTTTTCTCAACAGAAGTAATTTGTAGTTTGGCTTTATTAGAGCTAAAATTCTCATATCCTTGTACTACAGTACTCTTTACTCTTAATATTAAGGAAGAAAATACTTAATTTGGGTAAAAGGAGGAAGGGAAGCCAACATTTATTGAGTATGTGATATGCATTAGGCCTTATGTGAGATACTCTACTTACCTTTGACAATACTGATTGAATATAAAATAGATAGGGTGTTGTCAGGCCAACTTATATAAGATTTCTTTGTTCAGCAGAATTCACTACATTAATATATGAAATATGTACTCTGAGGGATGGAAGTAAGTTTTTCATATGGACTGGCCATCATCATGATACTTAAATAGAATAAATGACACGTTAGATTGACTTCTATCCATACTACTATTATTAGGCTTTGTGAAATACAGCTATATCATGTGTGATGTACTGTTGTAATGTGAGGTCTTCATTTCAGCCACTGTAGAACAGACTTCACTTCTTTCCTGGCCTCCTAAGGTAGGACCCAATGTCTAACCTAAGTAAAAGACTTAATGTCTGTTTGAGATACAATGTTATCTCTAGTTTGTAGTTCTAGATGTTTAGGTGTCACATCAGATTCTTTTTTACCCACATTGTCCTGAAAGAGTATTCAAAAAATCTAACAATCAAAAAAATCTTGACTCTTAAGACAAAGACTTAAGGAGAGAGCTGCAAATGGGAGCATCTCCAGGTGGGTATTCCTTGTGGGGACTCAAAACTTGAGACCTATATGACATGGTCTCTGTGGCTGAATGCCTGAGGTTTGTTGTGTCCACCAAGTGGGCCAGCAAATCTTACCCTGAGCTTTTTATACAGGCTTTCTGGTGGTTTGTACAGCATGGAACTATTTTTCCTCATCTAAAATGCACACCCAAAGGCAGGTACCTTCCTTCTTGCTGAGTGTATGCCTGAGAAGTGGAGCCAAAGCAACATTCAGAAGTTGTTAAATTCATTAAGCAAGGAGGCTGTTTTGAGTTATTCAGTAAAATCCTTTGTGAAGCAGAAAACAATAGCTACATATATGTTTCTAGCAATTTCTTGGTTGAATTCTTTCCTATTATTTCATTTGAACTTGGCATCCTTATGGTATGAGCAGAGTAGATGTTTTTTTCCTTCTCTCTCCATTTTAATAACAGCTTTATTCACTGCTGGGGCCACTCCACAGAAAAGGGATGGCTCAATCCCTAACATTTTCTTTGAGTGTTGAGACTAATGACACCACACAGACACACACACCCCATGAGGGTGTATAAAATTTTATTACTCATATAATGAATGTGCCTAGGGAAAGCAAGTATGTTCCCAAGCAGATCCTAAAATGACTTAAAAGAGCCGGGAAAGGAGACAGGTTTGGTTTTTTTGTGGTGGTGAGGGGTGAAGCTGAGTGAGTAGTTTGACTTTCCTGCTGGCACCAAAGGAGGGAACCACCTGGAACTTTCCTTTCAGTTTGCCCAGATGTGGGACAGAGGAGAAGAAAGAGGGGTAAGCTTTTAGCATTAAAACATCAGAAAATGGAGTCAGGTTTTTTATTACATTTACCTATAATAAAAATTTACCTTTTTAAAGTGTTCAGTCCAGTGGATTTTAGTGTATTCGTAGACTACGTATTGTGTATAGATAGTGTAGATGTTAGAAACACTGTCTAATTTCTGAACATTTTCATTACTCCTGAAAGAAGTTCTGTATCCATTTGCAGTCAACCCCCATTCCCTCCTCCCTCTGCTCCTGATAACCACTAATCTAAATACTTGCTATCTCTGTGGATTTGCTGGTTGTAGATATTTATTTAAATAGAAGCATATAATATGAGGTCATTTGTGACTGGCTTATTTCACTAAGCATGACATTTTTCAGATTCGTCTATATGGTAGCATGTATCAGTACTTTATTCCTTTTAATGGCTGAATAATATTCTATCGTGTGGGGTATATTATCCTAGTTTGTTATATTAAAAGATGATCAATTTGGACAATCTGAGGTTGAGACAGTGATGGGAGCATCAGGAGAGGAAGACATGGGCTTGAATCTCAAAAAGGAATCAAGATAGACATCCAGTCTTGAGAGTTGTATAACTTCGAGGTGACATTTAAAGATGTGAGAGTAAATGTGATCTCCTAATTGAAATTCTGGGGTCTGGCTGAAGTAAGGCCTACTTGAGTGTGGTTGGTAGGGTAATAATATGGGTATAATAATTTATGATTTTAATTTGAACATTTCCCCTAAATGTCATCTGGTGTACTTGAGTGTGATATTGTTATGTTACAGAATTACATGCTTATGATTTTGTAATAAAAGATTTGTAATAAAAGGGGTAATTTTTTTGTGCCGTACCCTGTATATACTTGTAGGTGGCTGAACTGGTTGTCAGTAGATACCATTCATCTGTCCCTGTTCTCTGATGGAATTTATGCTAATTATCACCTTAGACCAATCCAAGATAATTCTGATGCAGAAAAATCAGTGAAACCAAGTACACATTTTGAATGATTCTTTTTGTCATGTTTTTGTTAGCATGAAACCCATTTTTTGGCCTTGTTGAATCCTTTGATGTAAATATTTTCTGATGTTTTTCTTGTCCATGAATTTTGTTGGTTGAAAAATGGTTAATATTTAAAAGTGATACAGTTGCTGAAATGCTTATTAATGTATATCTAGAAAAATATTTCTTTTTCCTCTGAATGATTGTTAGAAAATTGTTCCATTCTCTCCCATTGTTTCAAATATTAACTTGGAGCTTTTAAAGTAAATAAGATATGTACTTCCAGTTTTCTTAGTTATCATTTATAGTGCTTTGTAAAGTTCATACATAATATTTTGCATCTCAGATAATATTCCCTGGCTTCTATACCCAGAATGTCTAAAATAGGTAATAATAATAAGTTGTTTTTAATTTCTAGTTACATTTTTATTTGTATTCAATGAACTGTTACTTTGTAAATTGTTTCCCTTGCTATGCAATTATAAATTTTCTGAATTCTTAAAACAGACAATTTAACCTGTGTGTCTAGTGTTTTATAGTCTCCAGTATGCAGTTTCTGTATAGATATGTTTCCATTTATTTATATGCCAGCATTGTTATGTCACATGAAGATTTGGGTCTTAATGTTAGGTGTTGAGTGTGATCTTGGACACTATAGTTCTGTTTTAACAGAATTACCATTCTGACACAAAACACTCTAGAGCATATAATTCCTGTGCTTTTTGCATGTAGCCAGTATCTACTCGCTTGATCTCCTGTGGCTATTAGATTATTGCATAAAAATTCAAGAAATAGACAAAGCCTAGATTTTTCCTTATCTACGGAGTCTAATATATAAACCAGCCATAGAAAACAGAAATTTGGGGGTTATGTGACTGCATGGTGTTCTCTAAAGATCTGCCTTTGCTACATTACACAGGTTTCTGTTACTAACCATAAGTACTCAATCATTCCAATCCATTGTAATTTTGAAATGAAAACCCTCTGTTACCTTGTAAAATAAGGAAGAATATCAGAACAGATCTTAAAAGAGCAGTCACTTTTTTCCAAATGCATGTTATATAGGTGGAAAGGGTTTGCCTATGTCTTTTTACATAATTCTACTGTCACTTTTTAGAAGAAAAATGTCAAGAGTCAACTTACTATTATATCAACAACAGGCTTCTCTGTTAGCCATCCCCAAAGATACACATAAAGTAGTATAGTGTCAATGAGTTCATTCTGCAGTGGAAGGATCTGGATTACTTATGCACCAAAAATTATAACCTTGTTGGCTGTGGGACTTCAGTGTGTATTACCATTGCGTACTGAGGTGCTGCTTCAGGAGGACCAGGTAACCCTTTATTCATATTCTCATTTGCGTCTTTGGGTACCAGAGAAGGGAGAATCCTTTTAAGCAGTGTAAACTTGCTAGCCCTCTCTAGCAAAGAGTAGAAGTGGACAGAAGTCAAGATCCACACAGCAATTTTGTGTCCCTTCTGATTTGCTATCAGCAAGCTATTGCTCACATATGCAATGGTTGTTTGAAACGGCTTACACGTTTCCATAGCAGCAGTCATCTTAGTGATTTCACTCGTTTTCGGACATTTTTCTTTTGCTTTTCTCTTCTCACTGATGCAGGATTAAACAAACAGCATATATAGGTCAAGGAAAGAAATGTTTGCTAATATAGATGCTAGGCTAAGCATTCTGGGAGAGTGATTTCTCGCAGCAGATCATTCTTTGTGCCTTCCAGCAGTATCTGCAGCAGGGTGGCTGTCTGGTACCATCTTTTTCCTTTTGGGAGGCAGGTTCTGAGATTCAGAACAATCCCAAGCAAATCATAGGAGCCAGTAGTTTCCCAGTAATCACATGTAAATCTGCTTATTTGTTCCTTGGTATTAACAGTGAAGCAATCTGCTGGAAAAAACACTTCAAAGGTTTTGGTGCATCTGAGGTGTATCATTTTGCGTTTGCACCACCCCTCCTATTTAACACTTGGAGCCTGGATTTTTTTTTTTGGTCACGCTGTTGAGCAGGAGCAGATTCTAGTGCGACAGCTCAGAGCTTCCCTTCTGTTCTGGTGCTGGCAGCTGCCTGTCATGAAGGTGGTACAGTGGGAGCCTGCTCTGAAGAGCCAAAGAAGATGATGTGGAAATGCCGTAGAGATTGCTAGAAATCTGAACATCCATTCCTTGGGGATGGGTTGCACTACTAGTGTGATTCTGTTTAAAGGCATCCGCACTGTTTTTGAAAGAAACTGTGCTTATATGTGCAAACAGCAAGGAGAGAATAATGCCCTCGAATATACAGCATACAATTGGACTAAAGAAGATTCAGAACTATTGATCTCCTTCTGTCTGGTAAATGCCGTTTTGCTTAATTAACAAATAGTTAGTTTGGTGGTGTTAAAATAAACTAGTATTTACTTGTAAAGCAAATATATGTATTTCATTATGCTTATATACAGCATATACATGTGTATAAATGGGTAATCAGTGGCCTTAGGTTTAAATTATGAGGTGCCCATTTGTATGTGTGAGAATGGGATGGATTAATCAAAACTAAATATAGACAGAGAAAAGCTGGAGTAGGTATTTGATTTTAGAATAGTTTTCTAAGTTAGCTTTATGAGCTTGTATTATCTTGGTATTATCCCAGACATAATGCTGGGTAAAGTGTGTATTAAGGGTATTAGATATTGAACCTGGTGAGAGAATTATTCAGTCTCTTTACAGCTTTTTCTTGGCTAAATTTTTCTTACTGCTGGCTTGTGGTCAGTCCTTTGGTTCAGGGGGAGAAATTTAAAGGGAACACAAAAGAAACTGTAATAGGTATAAGGAAAATTTAGTTTTAGTATTTTCAATGCAACTGTGTATAATGTTTTGGATGTAATGTTTTACTTATTGTGTTTTCCTCCCTTTACAATACTTGAGGATGTGTCAAGTCACATATGGGTGTGCCTCTCCACGGCCTTTCGACAAATTCCAGGCTCCTGAGGAAGCTACACATTGCTCTTCTCCTCCCTCAGGATGCCTTGCCATTTTTCCTTCTGTTCTTGTCACAGTTTTTGTCAAAACAAATGAGAATAGGACACATGAGAGTTCCTGTGTGTGAGTCTGGCCAGCAGCCACTTGGTATGGTGAGGGTGAGGTGTGCCCAAATCCCGAAACCTTCCCTGCCATCTGAGACTGAGAAGGAGTGCTGGGTGCCACATGAATCTCAGGATCAGGTCGGGTCACCCCAGCATTGCAGGGCCACAAGAGATGGTGCATTTTGTGCAGTGGCTAATGTGATGTTTGCTCTCCAAATACTTGGGAGGAAGAAATAGAGAGCTTCACTTCAGCATCAGATGCATTTTGCAAAATAGTGTTACGTGTGGGTGTGGAGTTTAAGTGGTACTGTATTAACTATTAAATATTTTAAACCCTAATGTATTTTGGAATGGGCTTTTGAGAATAACTAGTATCAGAAATTAGAAGGACTAGCTCATTATAGTGTTTGTCGCATTAGCAGTATAATCCATAACCCTGATAGCCCTGGGACTACTTAGCCAGTGATGGCAATGCCGCTCCCATGCTACTAGCATTTGCTTCCTCAGGCCATACTAACTTGTCTTTGGTTAACCGGCCTTTGCAAAACTGCTTGTTTTTCTGTTTGTTTTATTGAATGAGGGAATTATAACTTCCCAGAGGCTTTGTTGGTGCTCTGGGCTGGATTTGGAGACACTGTTCATGTGTATTGATTGAGCTGGATGCTCTCTGCCTACCATCCTTGCCCACACCAGCAGATCAAGAAAGGTGTTATGAGCTTGAGTGCATGTGGCTGAGGTGATATATCCACTTTCGTTTACTTCTCACTCCTCATTCCTCATTCAGTTCTGGTCTCTGAGGCTACCTTGCTGTTCTCTCCTCCCAGGACACCTCTACCCAGGTATTTACCTGGTTCACTCTTGACCTCCTCCAGGGTAGTGCACAGATTTCTTTCTCATTGAGGTTTCCTTGTCCACCAGTGTCATCTTGCAACACTTCAGCACATCCTTCTCTGATTCCCTGCCATAGTTTTTTGTATTTATCTCTCCCTGGCATATAGTTAGTCAAGAGTACAAGCATAAGTATAGTAATGGTAGTTAGTGGTGTTACTTACTAATAGTAAGTACAAGAATAAGATGTATGATAACAGGAATTTCTCTATTTTATTTACTGCTCTGCCCCAACAGCTAGAACAATGCCTGATTCATAGTAAGTACTCATTAAGGAGTGCATCTGAGGACATGGTTTTATTATCCTGAACCTGAACTGGAGAAGCTGCTGAGAAGAATGTTATAATCATTTATTGTAAAACCAAAGTCTTGAAAAAAATTAATGTAGTTAACCATGAACAATTCTTGCTCATCTTTTATAATCCCTCCTATCATGTTGATCTTTCAGCTTCCTGGAATTATACTTTCCAACCCTTGCCCTGGAGCTATACCAGGTTATGTGGTTCAAGGCTGAATGTTCATTGGTTTGATATCAGCCCATGAATGACAACACATGATGATGCTCACCTTTGGATTTATCTGGACTAGGTCTGTCTTACCTGTTTATATGGTGTTAGCATTTGGGAACATTTTCATCCTTGGTTTGAAGCATCCAACCTTTTCTTAATGGAGGCTCTGCCCATTGGCACTCTCTTGGGTCACCTGGATGCAAAAGTAGGCTGACCTTCTCTTCACGCAGATGTGGGTCCTTGTCAGGCTCCTTAGCCTTGGTTGGGAGTGTGTCTGTTCTTCCTCTAGCTCAGGTGGCTACTACAGCCTGTGATTCTACCTTAGCTGGTCATCAGGTTAAAGCTGTACTTCACCTGCTCCTCAGAGTAAAATCCTCACCTTGGCCACTCAGCGTGTACCAAACCTTGTGGAGGAGAATTACTGTATTTTGCTGTATATAATGTGCTTTCATGTATAATGTGCACCCACATTTTTGGCTCAAACTTTCAGGAAAAAGATCTTTTATTTTAATTTTTTAATTCAATTTTTAATTTATTTATATTTAGATACTTGTTTTTTGGCATTATAAAGGAATTTTAGCATTTTTTGAACATATGCTACAAGAAATTGTATGTAACAAATAATTCTAGAGTTACACTTTTACGCATGAAGCATAAATAAAAGAATTAAAACATTTATATAGATACGGGATTAATATTACCCATGTATAATGCATATCTTTTATTTTCCCTTAAAATTTGGGCAAAAAACCTGCATATTATACACAGCAAATACAGTAATATTCATGAAGAATAGCTGAAAGGGCTTCAGGCCACCATTTTTCTAGAGACTCTGAATATCCAAGTATCTGTCCATCGTTCAGAAACCCACCAATGTAGACCTGCCTCATTTTGGCCCTAGTGGAATTACTGCTCCTGATCTATGTAAACTTTGTGTTTTTCTCTTGGTCTACACTGAAGTGCATCATAAAAAACATCCTATGAAAGTAATGTCTACTATGAGGGTATTTTTGAGAACATTATTCATTTGCTTTCGAAACAGTGAGAGAAGGCACTGGAGTGTAGTGGTTAAGAGTCCAACTCTGAAGCCAGCTCATAGGGTTTGAATCCCAAATCCACAGCTGCTAGCTGTGTGACTTTGGGCAGTTGGCTTAACTGCTCTCTTCCTCAGTTTCATTACCCACTATATGTAGATCAGTAACAGTACTATACAGGGTTATTAAATAAGTAACTATGTCTAAAGTTCTTAGAACAGTGTTTTGTAGATAACATAGTGTATTTTTTAGAGTTTATGAGGAAACTTGGAAGAAATTTTTTCTCTCTGTTCTCTGAATGGTTGTACTTTTTTTGGGGAACTGTTTTGTTTTCATTTTATATACATTATAATTCAGTTGACTATCTAAAGAAAGCTTAGTTCTAAACATATGACCCAATTCTAAGTGATACATAGGCTCTTTCAAATGATTTTTTAAAGTACATTTTATTGATTATGCTATTACAGTTTTCCCATTTTTTTCTCCCCTTTATCCCCCCTCCACCCTGTAACCCCCAGCCCTCCAGCCTTCCCCCCACCCTTAGTTCATGTCCATGGGTTTTACATATAAATTCTTTGGCTTATTTTTATATTATCCTTCAACTTTGTTTCTTATTTTTCTGTATTACTATTTTATCACAGTTTGCTTTTTCTCCTCTTCTTATTACAATATTTTAAATCTTATTTTGTATGTGTTTATGTAAATAGCATTAAATCCCTTGGGATTTAAGGACAAAGTATAAATTAATAAGCCAACAGAGAACTATATAGTAAAGAAAAAAACTGTTTTACAGTGGCTCTGAGGCAAAAATCAGATGTCCTGAGTGCAACCTTTAAGATTGTAAGGCTGCATCTGTGCCGTCTTGTACAGGAAGGTTCTTTTTATATCTGAGTGGCATGAATCAGCCCTATGGTAGGTAGTTATCTGGGATATGAGCTTATCTGACAATTGTGGATTGACTGAATTTCAAGTGTATTACACTTAAAGTTTGACTAGTAATTCTGCAGTGGAAGGGCAAGGCTAAGTTGGGATAGATTTTATTCCTGAGTATAGATTTTGCTGAAAGTCTCCCATTTCTTAATTGAATGTATTAGTTTACCCCATTCAGGAAACTACCTGAGTATACAGAAGTGATGAGGGAGCTCCCCGTTGGAGGAAGGCTGATATGCAGGTCCCACAGGGCACTGTTGGAAGGTGTGAAGGTACCAGCCCAGGCATTTTCCAGGAGGAAGGGCAGCTTGAGCTGAGGCGAAATGCTTGTAAATCCCATTTTCTCTTGTCTTTTAAGGTTCATGATGGGCCTAGCTTTATTGGCTAGGACTTGACCTGTTTTACTCTTAGCTAGTAAAATGATATTCCCTTTTCTTATTGTGTCTGTGGAAGAATTGAAGAGCTGTGGGATTATTCTTTACCATGTTCTCTTTTTACCAATTGTAACTGAAGTGGAAATCACTCATTTATGACTTTGACAGCAGCTAGGACCATGTCAGCAGCTTCATAAAGGACAATAATGAAGGTGAACTGTTGGAAGTCACAAACGGAGAAAATAAACTCTCTTGTCTTCAATTTCTTTTGTAACATGTCAGGATACTATAGTGATAATTATACCCATTTTATTTTATTTTTAAAAAGATTTTATTTGTAGAGAGAGGGAGAAAGAGATGGAAAGAAACATAGATGTGAGAGAGAAACAACGGTTGGTTGCCTCTTATACATGCCCTGACTGGGGACCAAACCCACATCCAGGTATGTACCTGAAGCAGAAATTGAACCCGTGACCTTTTGCTTTGTAGGGTGATGACCAACCAACCAAGTCATACCAGTCAGGGCAGTTTTACCCATTTTAAATTAAAATTTAATTGTTTTCTTACCTCTTTAAAGCTTTAAAATTTTCCATGGTTCTCCTTGTTACATCTTAAACACATCCTCAGCCTTTATTGCTGTGTAGGATTTTATTAGCTCACTTAGACTCCCCAGGCCAAACAGTAATTTTAAAAACTTATTGGTTATAATAATCCTTTGATTCATCACATGCTTATTCAAAAATCCTTTATTGAATATATGTACTGTGCAAAGAGAACAGGAGTTGAAGGCAGTATGATCTCCGGCTCATAAGAGCCTGCAATCCTGCTTGAGTGTGTCTGTGTGTGTCTGGAGGTAGGGGTGAGTGGGGTGTGGGGTATGTGGAGTGGATGATTTCAGGGGGAGATGGCAGTTTAATCAGTGATAAGAGGTATAATATGTATCAGCTTAAGACAGTCGGGAAAGTGAAGGCTGGGTCTTGATTATTTTAAGGTGTTTTCTCCTGTTTCTTGAATTGTTATAATTGTCTTGAAAAAAGTTAGAAAGCAGGGATGTGCTTGGCTACGTTCTGGAACACTATTTCAGTTCCAAGTTTGGTCACGGGACAGCGGCTTTGGCTGGCTGTGTTTTTCATTTTATTTCTAATATCCTTAATGATGTCCAGGTTTTTTTTGTTTATTTTGATCACAACAGTAATTTGGGCTGATATTTTCAAGGAAGAGTCTGCTGTCATTCTAAATCCATTTTCTGTCTCCTGAAACCACCCTGTTTGACTGATGTGTTTTGTGAGGTATTGGCCATGTGAACTAGTTAGACTGAGAGCATACTGCATCTTTCCCCAATGCTTTACTAAAATTTACCATTTTATTTGTCATGAGATTAATTTATTTTAATATTTGTTAAGTTATAAGTAATTATGGTAGAAACAAAGCATGCTGTGTTCACTACACAGGGGTAATCACTGATTTAAACATTTTGAGACAAATCTTTCAGAATTTCATCCATGTATAGCACAGTTAAAACAGGTTACTGTTGGACTGAATTGTGTGTCCCCCTCAAAATTCATATGTTGAAGCCCTAACCACCAATGTGACTGCACCTAGAGATAGGGTCTTTAAGAAGTGATTAAAGTTAAATGAGGTCATAAGGGTGGAGCCCCAGTCTGATAGGACTGTGGCTTTGTAAGAATGTAAGATCTCTCTTTCCCTCCTCTCCCTATCCTGTCTCTCCCTCCCTCTCTCTCTCTCCCCTCCAAGTGAGGACACAGTAAGAAGGCAAGCTCTCACCAGGAACTGACCAGGATGGTACACTAACTGTGGACTTCCAGTTTCCAGAATTGTGAGAAAATAAATTTCTGTTGTTTAAGTAACCCAGTCTGTGGTATTTTATTATGGTAGCCCTAGCTGACTACATAGTATATGTTATTTTATTTTATAGTCTTGTAACTTGCTTGAAAGAGACTCCATAATATATCACGAACATCTTTTCAAGTCAGTAAGTATACATTTATGTCTCATTTTTAATGCCATCATTTCATTATATAGATATGTCTTAGTTCATTTTGGGCTACTATAACAAAATACCATAGACTGGGTGGCTCATAAACAATAGACATTTATGTCTCACAGTTCTGGAGCCTGAGAAGTCCAAGATCAAGACATCTGAAGATTTGATGTATGTTGAAGGCCCACTTCTTGGTTCATAGATGGCTGTTTTCTCACTGTATCCTCATATAGTGGAGGGAACAGGGAATCTGTGGGATATATTTTATAAGAGTACTAATCCCCTTCATGAGGGACTCACTCCCATGAGCCAATCATCTCCCAAAGGCCTCACTTATTAATAGCATCACATTGTGCCCTGGCTGGTGTGGCTCAGTGGATTGAGTGCCAGCCTGTGTACCAAAAGGTCGCTAGTTCGATTCCCAGTCGGGGTACATGCCTGAGTTGTGGGCCAGGTCCCCAGTGGGGGGCATGCCAGAGGCAACCACACATTGATATTTCTCTCCCTCTCTTCCTCCCTTCCCCTCTGTCTAAAAATAAAGAGAGAGAGAGAGAGAGAATAGCATCACATTGTTGCATTAAGTTTTAACACATGATTTAAAAATTTTTTTTGTTTATTTTTAGAGAGGGGAAGGGAGGGAGAGAAGGAGAGGAACATTGATGTGCAAGAGAAACTGATTTCTTGCCTCTCACGTGCCCCCAACCAAGACCTGGCCCGCAACCCAGGCATGTGCCCTGATAGGGAATTGAACTGGCAGCCTTTTAGTTTATGGAATGATACCCAACCTACTAAGCTATACCAGTCAGGGCTCAACATACAAATTTTGAGGGGACATAGACTTTCAGTCCATTGAAGTGACATTTTATTTAAGCTATATCCACTGTTCCATTTATTTTACAATTGTGAATGCTGTGGTTAACATCTTTGAACATATAGTTTAAACACTTGTCAAATTTTCTTAGCACAGATTTCTAGACTGGGATTAACGGGTGGAATTGTATTTACTTTGTAAAGACTTTTGAGATATATGAGATATATATATATGGGATATTTATTTGAGATATAGGAGATATTTGAGATATATACATATATTCAGATTGCCCTCCAGAAAGTTTATTTTGAGATTTAAAAAAAATAAAGACTCTAAGAAAAGTTTTTCTCTGCTTTGTGACTTCAAGCGGTTTGCCTGTAATAAGCTATTGATAGTTATTTGCTGGATAGGATAACAGTTATTGACTTAGATGCTATATACTTAGGCAAGAAACATAGTTAGACTGAAGTTCAAATTAGCACTAATTTTGCCTCAACTTGTGGAAGCATGATCACTAGCATTCTTCAGTATCCCAAGAGAATTCAGAAATGTCCTATCATGGGGGCTGGAATGTGTTTGTTTTGGGAGGTCTTTACCCTTTTAGAGTTGGAATAGCTACTTCAAAGAGATGAAAGTAGGAAAGAGCTCCAGAAATATTGAGTAGAAACAGATGAGTAAAGCTATCACTGCTTTGCTCAAGTCTTACTTCTTAGACATCCAAAGTAGTTGATTTATGCTTCTTCCACATATTTAGTGAGAACAACTTTTTTGTTAACTTTTTAAAAGTAACATTTATCCTTTCATATTTAAAATACATAATCACCACAGAAAATTATTTAGTTTTTTTATTTAGTCATTTATTTATTTATTTATAGAGAGGAAGGGCAGGAGAAAGAGAGGGAGAGAAACATCAATGTGTGGTTGCCTCTCAAGCGCCCCCCACAGGGAACCTGGCCTACAACCTAGGCATGCGCCCTGACTGGGAGTTGAACCAGCAACCCTTTGATTCACAGGCCCGTGCTTAATCCACTGAGCCACACCAATTTAGAGACTATAGAGAAGAATAAAAAGGAAAACAAAAATCAGCTATAATCCCACAGCCCAGAAATAATTATTGTTTAACATGTGCTGTGTATTTTCTAATAGTTTTCCTGCTTATGCAAATATTGAAAAAATTGGTATGATATTCTGACATGGATCGTGGCCCTGGGTCTAGCGGTGTTATGGATGAGATGTGAGACAAATTCACAAGGACTACTGAGTCCTGTGTAGGAAAAGGGATGGCGCAGCTTCTCTCTCAAGAGGAGAAAAGCCTTGGAGCGGCTTCGCCACTCTCTCAAGGAGGAGAACACATGGACCCTTGCCTTGACAGGCTTTTGTTGAATTCAGTTTGCACAGGGAATACAGGGTGTTATGCAAAGCTCATCGATCATTGTCAGGCAGAAATGATTTAAACAATAGATAACATTCAAAGAACTCTGAGGGCTTATTCTGAGTAAGGTCAGATAGTTAAAGGGCCATAAACTTTGGGAACAAACCTCGCTCCTGCTTGGACCATTATCATTTAAATTGAGGGTATTAGCAAAGTAGGTTTCATAGGATTTTATGCATTTCTTCTTAGGCTGATTGCCCTCGGGAACCAGCCCTTTCCAGCACCAGGGCTGCACCCACGTCCAGTCTTGTGCATAAGGCATTGTTTCAGATTTACGTCAGGCAGGGAATTAAGGCAGCCAAGCGATTAGGAGACTTTTTACAAACAGAATGAGGACTCAGGCTATGTCAAAGTCAAGGGGCATGGTCCATCACTCCCTTCTTCTATAGCCCCCCAAGTCCTTCCCTGAGGACCCCATTCTCGACCATGCCTGCCTTAGGTAGTCCCTCTTTAGAGGAATCGTACCTGTCATTGGCGAACCCAGTCATCCGCCTAAGGCCAAGCAGGGTGAAGAGGAAGGGGGCAGAGGTGGTGACCCTACAAGGAGATAAGCTTTGTCTCCTAAGTGGCTTATGGTCCCAAGGTCCTTTCCTTAGCCCTTAACCATGGGGGAGGATTACAGCTTCTGAAACCATGCAGGGCAGTTCCCAACTATATTCCATAAATAATCTTGATGATGCCTTTTTAACATCATTTTCTTAGGACCATTTTTATCCCTGTAAGTTTTGCTAAAGATGATTTAATATATGCATAATATTCCATTGTAATGTACGTAGTAGAATTTATTTGAATGTTCTGTCTTGTTAGGTATGTAGGTTGTTATAAATTAAGCTTATAGAGGACTATCTTTACCCAAAAATCTTTCTATGGCTCTGTAGTTATTTTCATAGGCTCGATCATAAACATGAACTTGGTAAGGCAAGGATGAATTTTTAAAGGCCTTTCAAGTCCATGTTTTTAAATACTAGATGATTGACCCAGCTTACATTCCCAGGACCAATTAATATTAATCTTATTTTATAAATGATCATTGTCAGCACCATTTTTGCCAGTTTGAGAGACAAAAGAAAGAAATTTGAAACTCAGTTCTCTGTTGTATTAATTTCAAATATTTTTTCATTTTATAATTTGCATTTAATATTGTTTAATTTTGTTATTTTACTAACAAGTTTAAATGTAGTTGATAAGCATAATTGCCCTTTCTTTGGGGATTTCTTTCATTACTTTTATGCTTAGAAATCCTCGCCTATCTCAGATCATATATTCACCAGTATTTTCTCTTGGAACTTACTTGTTTGCTTATTTAATTATTTATTCACCTATTTACTTACTTACTATTTGGCTTTTTTGTCCCTGGAGCCTGCTTGCCAAGTGCTTTTATGACTAAAGTTTCATTGGCATATAGCCACGCTTACTTGTTTACGTGTTGTCTGTGATTGTTTTCATTGTGGCCCAGTTGAGTGTTAGCGACAGAGATCTATAGTATTTACTAGTTGGCTTAAAACATTTATTACTTGGCCCTTTATAGAAAGTTTGCTGATGCATGCTTTAGTCAATCTAGAATTTATTTGCATATATAGTTTAGTGGAGGCCCTAACTTGATTTCCTCCTTAGCCCCAAACACTTTTTTTTCTAATCCTGTTGGTTGAATAATCCATTCCTTTGTCACTTGATTTGTGATCCTTCCTTTATTATATTTATATTCTTTCATATATAGGATTTGTTATGTTACTACTCTATGTCCATTATAGAAGCAAAGTTCTTATCCAGCTGTTCTGTTCAACTGCAATTAAGTAATGCGTTTAGTAAAAATGGAAACGGAAATTTGGAGAGAAAAAACAGTAATTGTACAGGCTATATATTGGGTAAGTCACTGAATTCAAGTAGTCTAAAAAGAGCTTATTGATAAAGATTCAGGACCTTAAGGGTTAAGGTTTGCGTGTAGATACACTATATTTGAAAATTTGTTTCCTGCCTTTTCATAAGTAGATTGATTAAGCTTGTCTTTATAAAGACTCTGTGGTGCATCTTGACGAAAGAAAAACTCCAACTGCATTCCTTAAGTAACCCTTGATTTGAATCTACATTTTTTCTATATTTGGTCATTCGCAACGAAAAGGAAGTTGCAGCAAAATATAAGTAGAAGTGCTACCAGGATTTTCAAACGAAGTGCATTTGTCTGCAGGAAACATACGTGTATCTTAATAGATGAAGATTAAATTCTAGTTTTCCTCTTATACATTGTATGAATTTCAAAGATAATTTATTTTCCTCCTTATCTACAGTTTGTGGGTATGTGAAGGTTTGGATATGTGTATGTCTGTGACGCATGTGTGACTGTGTGTGTATTTTTTGTTGTCACCTCAATACTGGAATATTGGATGAAGAGGCACTTTACTTTCTTTCACATGTCAATGAACAGCCCAAGGCTTTATTCTAGGGTGCATTTCAATAAACATTTGTTCCTGCCAAGGAAAACCCTTATCTAAGAAAAAGGAAGTAGATGTGCACTTGTGAACCTAAGCTGAGGGGACAGGAGCTTGTTGCATACTAATAGGTTTTCTGAAGGAGGTTTTGCATTTACCAAAGTCTATATGATGAGAGTTCGCTTATAGAATTCTAAGATGTGGGTTTGGTGGCAGTCCTGTATACTAAAGATTTAACCCTTCTGCATGTTTGATACTTCCTATATATTTTTCCAGGCTTATGACATAGGCAACAGCATCATCAAAGAAATCAGTCTTACAAGTTACTCTTCTTTCTCTGTGTTCTTTATTGTTGAAGCGCAATCAGAAGAGAACCCTGAAACTACTTCCTTGTTTTTTACCCCTCTACTAGAAAAAACTGTTTCCTGTTCTTACAACACTTCTGACACCAAATGTGTGGGTTCTTTCCCTCACCCTAAATGATTCTGACACAAACTACCCAGAATTAATGCACATTCCACTGGTTAAGGGCGCAGTTATACAAGCCTGCCCTGACTTCTGATGCCAGTTGTGGGTCCCAGGTTGTAACCTGTGCTTCTGACCAATCAGCTATAAATCAGGGGTTCCCACGACCTTCTTCTTGGGTTTGATAATTTACTAGAATGGTTCACAGAACTCAGGAAAACACTTTACTTACTCTTGGTTTGTTATAAAGGATACAACTCAGGAACAGCCAAATGAAGGAGATGCTCAGTGCAAGGTGTGGGGAAGGAGTGTGTAGCTTCCATGCCCTCTTTAGGTGTGCCACCGTCCTAGCATCTGTACGTGTTCATCAGCCTGGAAGTTCTTCGGACTCCTTCATTTAAATTTTTATGGAAGTACCATTATGTAGGCATGATTATAAGTTATTGGCCCTTGGTTATTAAACTCAATCTCCAGACTCTCTCCCCTCCACAGAAGTCAGGGAGCAGAGCAGATACAACCCTCCAATCACAGGATTGGTTCCTGTGGTAACCAGCTTCCTTCCTTCCTTCTAGTCACCTCATAGCATGAACTCAGATATGGTTGAAAGGGGCTTATTATGTGTAACAAAAGATACTCCTCTAACTCCTGTTACTCAAGGAATTCCAAGAGTTTTAGAAGCTCTGCGCCAGGAATCAGAGCAGAGGCCAAATATGTATTTCTTATTATGTCACACCCAATCTCCATTGGGTGCCTGCTGGTGAAATGGCAAATAAGCCACCATCTGTTGTCTGAGAGAAAGGATGGGGATACACAGGGTACAGTGGTGAGCATAAGGTTAAAGAGGTAATCATAGACCAGGTTATGGTGGGTCTTTTGGAACTTTATTCTAATATTGGAGGGGAGACATTTACTGGAGATTTTTTTAACAAGGAAAGATGTGATCAGACTGATGTTTTTAGAAAAACCGCTTAGACTGCAGAGTGAATTGAGGGATTGAAGAAAAGTGGATTTTGAAGACAGGAACACTAGTGAGGAATAACTTCAGGGTGGACAGGTGATGTTGGCCTGATTAAAGCTGATGGTAGTGGATGTGGAGAGATGCATCTGGATTTAAGAGACAGTTAAATGACAAGGAATAAGAACAACAACAACAACAAAATGACACCAAATATGTTAAAAACAAACAAACAAACAAACAAACAGTTAAATGAAAGGAGTCAAGAGTGTTCAAATATTTACTTAAGTACCTCCAGGGTGCCATTTATGGAGCTAGGGAACAATTTAGAAGGAACGAGTCTGAGGAAGTTGAAATGGAGAGAATTTCAGTTGGGGACATTCTGAGTGTGAGGTTAGGAATGTCAAAATTGAGACATCTGTAAGTCACTGGGCCATGACTAGTGGAGCAGTAACCAGAGTTGTGGGTCTCAGCAATGTAAGGGAAGCATGGGAGTGGACGAGGTCTCCTATTGAGAGTGCTTAGAGTAAGTATTGGGTTGGCCAGAAAGTTCATTTAATTTTTTCTGTTTGTCTTTAACTTCATTTGAAACACTTTCATTAGATTGTATTGTGATAGCTGCCATATCAGTGTGCATTTAAAAGAAAATTGGTGAATTTTCATGCAGTCATTTTAATGATGGAATAAAATATGCAACATTCTTGGCATTTTATGCCTTATTATTTCAAAAAATGTAAAAATGCAACTGAAATGCAAAAAAAAAAAGATTTGTGCAGTGTATGGAGAAGGTGCTGTGATTGATTGAACATGTCAAAAGTGGTTTGCAATGTTTCGTGGTACTATTGACATTGTGGCCAAATAATTCTTTGTTGTAGGGCTGTCTTATGCATTGGAAGATGTTTAGCAGCACCCCTGGCCTCTACCCACTAGAAGTCAATAGCAGAAGATAGATGACATACTCAGAATATCCAAATCAATAAAGTTACTGGTGCAAATGAAAAATGTACCTTTTATTTTATGGACAAAAGCTAAGCAGACTTTTTGACCAACCCAATACTAAGAGCACAGGCCCTAGGAAGTGCATAGAAAAAGAAGTTGGAATAACTGGAGTTAAGTGGTCAGGGAGGTACAGGATAGGTTTGCATTTGGTAATAGGATCATAGCCACATAAATACCTAGAGCTTGGATAACTTTGCCTGCAGGTATTTGTTTAAGCCTCCTTTCTACTGTGCACTGACACCATTATCTATATTGTTCATAGAAACATTTAACAAAATATGTGCCCAGTATCCTTCTTGGGGCAACAAACTTTCAAGGTAAGTATCTCTTCTGCCCTTAGAAGGTACTTTTATAGTGGAGTGGGAAAATAATTGATTATTGAATAAAGTCATCCTCCCTCTCTTCCTCCCACCCACCCCACCTAGTGTCAAAATAGCTGACATTTATTGACTGTTCACTAGTTATTATGCACTGTTCTAAACTCCTTATGTCTGTTTACTCATTTAATCCTTATGACAACTCTATGAAGTGGAGATACTCTTCTTACCTTTATTTTATAGATGAGGAAACCAAGGAACAAAGAAAAAGGTAGGTATTGTCTAGTCACATAGCTAGTGAGTAGTAGCACAGTTGGGCTTCAAACCAGTAATTGAGTTCCAGAGCCTGGTGCTCTTAACCATTATACCTTTGAGTCCTGCCTTCCATTATAGCACACGTAAGTATTAAGGTGGAGTGAAGATGGGGCCTGGAAAAGTTTATTCATTCAAAAATAAGTGAATTCCACAACAGTGGAAGAGTGAGAAAAAGACAAAGAAGAGTGAGAAAGAGAGATGAAGAAGGGAGCCTGGTCTAGTTGGGAGACAAAAGTAAATAGTAGAAAAAAATTTGCTGAATTCCAGAGAAATCAAAGGGTGGTGTGAACTAGCTGAGCAGGGGCAATGGGGGAAGGATTGAAGGGAAGGTGGCATTTAAATTGGGTTTTGTGGGGTTAGGGTGTGAGTGTGGTGAGGAGAACCTGTAGCTGAAGAGAATAGCATCTTTAGAGGTATGCAAGTAAATGTGAGAAGTTCAGAACTGGTGTGAGATGAGCTGGCCAGTTTGTGCAGAGTTACATCATATGCTCTGCATAGACTGGCCATGAGTAGCACATGAATAGAGCTACATCAGCTGTTTCTATCTGGAAGCCTGCAGGTCTGTGGGGCATTTTAGACCATTCTTTTTATATGAGAGTGGGGTCAGAATAAAAAGCATGAGACTGGAGGCAGAGGGATAAGGGTAAAAACTCTGAGCCCCCAAACAAACTCTCTATTGCGGGGGATAGAGGGAAAGGATCAGGCTGGAGGGATGTTTTGTGTTTTCTTTAATGGAGATAGAATTTACTCACCTGTTGCATGCTGAAGTGGATGAGGGAAGTAAGGAATAACTACACCCAGTCTCCTGACTTGGGAGGTGGTGATGCTATTAATCAAATGCCTGCACAGAAGGGGAGGGCAGGATTAAATGTATGAGAACAGAGGAAGTGTCACAGGTGGGCACAGGTAACCAGGTTCTTGGTGGTCATGAACAGTGAATTGAACCAAACACATAGAGAGTTTATAACAGAGAGAGGGCAGATTTATTAAATGATAGTACACTTTACAGAACATGGGAGTGGGTCAACTCCAAGCAGAGTAGCTGGAGGGATTCAATTTTTTTTTTAAGATTTTATTTATTTATTTTTAGAGAGAGGAGAAGGGAAGGAGAAAGAGGGAGAGAAATATCAGCGTGTGGTTACCTTTCATATGCCCCTACTAGGCATAGGCACCTGACCTACAACCCAGGCAGGTGCCCTGACTGGGAATCGAACCAGCAACCCTTTGGTTCATAGGCCAGCGCTCAGTCCACTGAGCTACACCAGCCAGGGTGGGATTATATTATATTCTTATAGGGAGATTATTTCCTGGCTAGTTTTGATGGGATTTTATTGTGCATGTACAAGTACTTATATTACTTTTAAGCTACTGAACATGCAGCCTTCCATGATTTTCCTTGATTATCCCCTGGGGGAGAGGGGTCCCCCAATACTAATTTATTATAATGCTATTATAATGAAGCAGGGGTCATGTAGCATCTGCAGATGTGCATTCATGATTCACCGTGATTCAGTGCTTTTCCAGAAAGCAGGGACAACTGGCCTTACAACAGGGTCTCTGTCCTGTATCTATGTCCTTTGTCTTAGTCTGGGGGTGCCTTCGGAGTTTCCTCACTCCGACTATCTCCTGCCTCAGGAGGACCCCTGCTGTGCCTTCTGACTTTGTTGTAGAAAAGGTACTCTGCTTCCACAGTCTTTCTAACAAAGAGAAGCTGAAAGAAAACACCACTCAGGGCTTGTATGGAATGAAGGGTTTATTGTATTATCACTACCCATGACCAAAAGAGGATAGTGCTATGAAGTATACCCTCTCTATTTAGATTACCAGTAGGCAATAGTAGCCATTATACATTGAACTGAAGCACTTCCAGCTTTTCCTGTTACGAGTTTTGGAGGAACTATTTTATCTAAAATCTTTCATTTTGAACAAAACCTTTTAAACCAAATTTAAATGGTTTCCAAATAGAGATTAAAAGTGGTTTCATAATAGTAAATGTAAAACAGCACATTTAGATAGGTATCCCAGTAATACTTACAAAATGAGTTCTGTAGCAGTAAAACAGGAATGGAGAACACTTAGACTTGTTTAGTCTGTCTTTGATAGCTCCTGTTGAAAAACCTTCCCTTGCAGGGAGATAATTGCTTATACAGCCAAGAACAAGATTATATTTAGGTTAAATGTCCTCTGTCCTGCTGCTGTGGCTTGGCCTTTGGAACTTCCACTGGGGGCTGGCCCTCTGGGTAGCCGTCCACCCATCCTCCCTCAGAGCTCCAGAATTCCACCCCTATTCCCTTTTCACTATCAGTCTCTTCCTGTGAATGATATCAGCCAGATGGGAGACTTTTATCAGATTGAAACATTCACACCATGATATAAATAGCTAATAGAATTATGTCTCCCAAGGTGTGTGCCTGCATTTTAGAGGGGAGTTTTCTAACTAAAGGTGCAAGATTTGGGGGCAGATTGTCATTCTGTTACAGAACAGATCTGGGTGTGTGTGTGTGTGTGAACAATATGCTATTACCAAATGGACCCCCGCTTTCTGCTCCTGGGGTCCTCCCACCCCACCCTATACTAGGTTCTCCTTGCCTGCTACCAGGGAAAGACATCTTTCAATGCCAGAGATTGGTGAAAAGGAAAGGAATTATATATTCTAAGAGTTATACAGACTTAGAATAGTGACTTAATGTCTTCATTAAAATACTTAAGTTGTTTAGAATACCTACAAATGCACAGTTCTTCCTTCTCCCTCTGCCCAGTCCAGGGTACTGGATCTCTGGAAAAGAAGTAGAAGTCCATGGTTCAGGCAACCCCTTGGTTCCCTGCACCATCAGCTGTGTCACTGCCATGATCTCCAGTTAATCCAAAACTGTGTGGTACCTTCTCATTGACCACCAGCAAGAGTCCTTTTACCCCTTTTCTTCCCAGCAAGGTCTCTCCTGTTCCCTAAGCCGCATGGCAAAAGGGAGCACCCCAAAGCTGCATCGTCCCAACTTTTGCCAAAGCCATGTGGTCCCCCAAAACAAAAACCAGCATGGCTACCATGCCTGGGTTTAAATCCTAGTGCCCATCTGCCTCTGCAGCCCCATTTCCAACTCCTCCCACAATCTGCTACAATTTCCAGCATTCCCATATTTTTCCAGCTTTTCTGGGCTGCCATAGTAAGTCCGGGAAGGTGTAGCCCCATGGTGTGGAGCCAATCATCTCCAAGCTCTCATGCAGGCACTGTAACCAGAAGGAGTTTCCTCCCAGTTACATCATGGGTTCAAGTCAGTCCCATCTCCCTGGCTCAAAGCAAGGCCACAGCTATTTAACATATCCATGAAACCAGTTAAAAGTTATAGATATGTTAAGTGACTATGCCAGAGGTTAGCTGCAAAGCTGTTGCTATGTGAAACAGCTTTCAATGGCCCTGCTCCATGTGTCCCATCCTCCAACTCAGGCTTGTGGGGGTGAGGACATCCTGTATATATATTTTTCTCATATTTCCTGGACACCCTGAGTTCTGGACCCCATTACAAATCCCTACTTGGCCCTCCCCCCGGTTGCACCCTATTGTAGTTCATTTCCAAACTGCAGAATGAATGGAGTTTGTATGCCAGGGAGTCTCTGTATGGGAGTTTGAGTCTTTGTTTTGATTGCAGGAGAATAATTATTTTTTAACCTAATTTTTCTTCTTTCTTTTCTAAGTAGGCCACAGTTTTCCTTTTTCATTTTTAATTCAGTCTTTATTGTATGTTTTTATATTACCTTTCAGTTCTCTTATACCCCCCCTAGCAATCACCACACTATTGTCCATGTCCATGAGTCTTTTTTCCTTTTTGCTCAGTCCCTCTACCTCCTAACCCCACTTCCCACTAGCTGTCATCCTGCTCTCCACTTATGAGTCTGTCCCCATTTTCTTCATTAATTCAGTTTATTCATTAGATACCACATATGCGTGAAATCATATGGTGCTTTTCTTTCTGTGACTGGCTTATTTCACTTAGCATAATGTACTCCAGGTTCATCCATACTGTTGCAAAGGGTAAAATTTTCTTCTTTTTTATGTCTGTGTAGTATTCCATTGTTTAAATGTACCATAGTTGTCTTATCCACTCTATTTTTTTAACGATTTTATTTATTTATTTTTTAGAGAGGGAAGGGAGGGAGAAGGAGAGAGAGAAACATCAATGTGCAGTTGCTTGGGGTCACGGCCTGTAACTCAGTCATGTACTCTGACTCGGAATCGAACCTGCAACACTTTGGCGCTCAATCCACTGAGCTACGCCAGCCAGGGCTTATCCACTCTATTGATAGACACTTGGGCTGCTTCCATATCTTGACTATTGTAAATAACATTACAATGAACATAGTGGTGCTTATGTTCTTTCAAATTTGTGTTTTGGGCTCCTTTGGATATATTACCATTAATGGGATCGCTGGATCAAAAGGCAGATCCATTTTTAATATTTTGAGGTATCTCCATACTGCTTTTCACAGTGGCTATGCCAGTCTGCATTCCCACCAACAGTGCAAAAGAGTTCTCCTTTCTCTATATGTTCACCAGCACTTGTTTGTTGATTTAATGATGACACTGCCATTCTGACAGGTGTGAGATGGTATCTCATTGTGGTCTTAATTTGCATATCTCTGATGATTAGTGAAACTGAGCATCTTTTCATATGTGTTTTGGCCATCTGTATGTCCTCTTTGGAGAAGTCTCTATTCAGGCTCTTTGCCCATTTTTTAATGGGTTGGGTTTTTTTTGTTTTATTTTATGTTGAGTTTTGTAAGTACTTTATAAATTTTGGATATTAACACCTTATCAGATGTATTGGTTGAACACATTCTCCCATTCTGTGGGTTGTCTTTTTATTTTGTTGATGATTTCCTTTGCTGTACAGAAATGTTTTCATTTGATGAAGTCCCATTTGTTTATTTTCCTTTGTTTCCCTTGTCAGAGGAGATATATCTGATAAAAAATTTCCATGAGCAGTGTCTAAGATTTTGATGTTTATGTTTTCGTCTAGGATTTTTGTGGTTTCTGGTCTAACATTTAAGTCTTTGATCCATTTTGAATTTATTCTTGTGTGTGGTGTAAGAAGATGGTCTGGTTTCACTTTTTGCACATATCAGTCTGGTTTTCCAACACCATTTATTGACTAAACTGTCTTTAGCCCATTGTAAGTGCTTGCTTCCTTTGTCAATATTAGCTGATCATAGAGTCATGGGTTTATGTCTGGGCTCTCGATTTGGTTCCATTGATCTATGTGTCTGTCTTCATGAGGGTACTGTGCTGTTTTGATTACTATGGCCTTATAGTGCAGATTAATATTGGGTAGCATGATTCCTCCAACTTTGTTTTTCTTTCTCAGTATCGCTGTTGCTATTTATATGAGGCCTTCTGTGGTTCCATGTAAAGTTTTGAAATACTCGTTCTAGTTCTGTGAAACACATCATTGGAATCTTGATAGGAATTGTGTTGAATCTATAGATTGCTTTGGGTAGTATGGCTATTTTAATGATGTTAATTCTTCCTATCCATGAACATGGTATGTGCTTCCACTTATTTGTATCTTCTTCAATTTCTTCAGTGTCTTATAATTTTCTGAGTACAGGTCTTTTACATCCTTGGTTAGGTTTATTCCTAGGTATTTTTTTCTTTTTAAAGCAATTGTGAATGGAATTGTTTTCTTAATTTCCCTTTTTGTTATTCGCGTATGAAAATGCAACTGATTTCTGAATATTAACTTTGTATTCTGCTGCTTTGCTGAATTCATTTATCAGTTCTAGTAGTTTCTTGGTGGAATCTTTGGGTATTTCTATGTACAGAATCATGTCATCTGTGAATAAAGACAGTTTTACTACTTCCCTTCCAATGTGGATGTCTTTTATTTCTTCTTGTCTGATTCCTGTGGCTAGAACTTCTAGTACTATGTTGAATAAGAGAGGTGAAAGTGGACATCTCTTTCTTGGTCCAGATCTTAAGGGGAACACTTCTGGTTTTTGCCCATTGAGTATGATGCTGGCAGTGGGCTTGTCATATATGGCCTTTATTATGTTTAGGTGTGTTCCCTGTATTCCCATTTTGCTGAATTTTATCAGATGCTTTTTCTGCATCTGTTGATATGGTCATGTGGTTTTTATCTTTCATTTTGTTTATGTGGTGAATAACATTTATTGATTTGTGAATGTTGTACTCATGGAATGAATCTCATGGATCATGGTATATGATCTTTTTGATGCATTACTGTATTCAGTTTGTTAGTATTTTGTTGAGGATCTTAGCATCTGTGTTCATTAGAGATACTGGCCTATAATTTTCTTTCTTTAAAGTATTTTTATCTGGTTTTGGAATTAGGATAATGTTAGTCTTAAAAAAGGAGTTTGGGAGCCTTCTCCCCTCTTGAATTTTATGAAATAGTTTGAGAAGCAGAGGTGTTAGTTCTTCTTGGAATGTTTGGTAAAATTCTCCTGTGAAGTCATCTGGTCCAGGGCTTTTGTTTGTTGGGAGTTTTTTGATTACTGCTTCAATTTCACTAGGTGTAATCTGTTTATTCAGATTCTATGATTCTTCCTGATTTAGTTTTGGAAGATTGTATGTTTCTAGGAATTTATCCATTTTTTCCAGGTTGTCCAGTTTATTGGCATATAGTTCATAATATTTTCTTACAGTCCTTTGTATTTCTTTGGTGTCAGTTGTTCTTTCTCCTCTTTCATTTCTGATTTATTTATTTGGGTCCTTTCTCTTTTTTTCTTGATGAGTCTGATTAAAGGTTTTTGATCTTGTTTATCTTTTCAAAGAACCAGCTCTTGGATTAATTGATCTTTTGTATTATTTTTTTAGACTCTGTTTTGTGTATTTCTCTCTGATCTTTATTATTTCCTTCCTTCTACTTACTTGGGGATTTGTTTGTTATTCTTTTTGAAGTTCCTTTAAGTGTAAAGTTAGATTGTTTATGTAAGCTTTTTCTTGTTTTTTGAGATAGGCGCTTAATGCTGTGAATTTCCCTTAGGATTGCTTCACCAGTGTCCCACAGATTTTGGATCATTGTGTTCTCACTTTCATTCGTTTCAAGGTATATTTTATTTCTTCTTTGATCTTGTGACCCATTCATTGTTCAATAACATGTTATTTAGCTTCCATGTCTTTGCATATTTTTCAGTGTTCTTGTGATTGATTTCTAGTTTCATAGCATTGTGGTCAGAGAATAAGCTTGATAGGATTTCAGTCTTATTAAATTTATTGAGACTTGTTTTGTGTTCTAGCATGTGGTCTTTCCTAGAAAACATTCCATGTGCACCTGAAAAGTACATGAATTCTGCTGCTTTGGGGTGAAATGCTCTAAAGATTTAGTTAAATCCATTTGATCTAGTGTGTCCTTTAAGCCTGCTGTCTCCTTGTTGATTTTCTGCCTGGAAGATATATCCATTGAAGTCAATGGGGAGTTAAAATCCCAGACTATGACTGTATTTCTGTTGATCTCTCCCTTTATGTCCATCAAGATTTGGTTTACATATTTAGGTGCCCCTATGTTGGGTGCATAAATGTTTAGTAGAATTATATCCTCTTGTTGGATTGTTCCCTTTATCATCATGTAGTGTCCTTCTTTGTCTCCTACTATAGCCTTGGTTTTAAAGTCTGTTTTGTCAGATATAAGTACAGCTACCCCAGCTTTTTTTTCCATTTGCATGAAATGTCTATTTCTATCCTTTATTATAGTCTGTGTGTATCTTTTGATCTGAGATGGGTCTCTTGGAGGTAGCACATATATGGGCCTTGTTTTCTTATCCATTCAGCTATCCTATATCTTTTGGTTGAGGTATTAAGCCATTACATTTAAGGTGATTATTGATAGATATGTATATAGTACCATTTTATTATTAGACAGCTTTCCTCTTTTTTATCTTTCTCCTCTTCTGAAAGCAAGCCCTTTAACATTTGTTGCAGTACTGGTTTGATGTTAACAAATTCTTTTAGCTTTTTCTTGTCCTTTCTTGAAGAGGCTCTCTGAGTCTTCAGCCATCTTGCCCTGGCAGACAGAAACCCTGCTCCTTTGCATAGCCATATGTTATTTGGGTTCTTTTCCAGGTTCTGGTGCTTTAGGCTGGGGAGCCCAGCTTGGGGTTTAGAACACACATTTCTCAGGGGAACCCCCCAGCTGCTGAAATATCCCTCCAGATCTTCAGCTGCTGTCCTTGGGAGCCCAGCCAGCCCTCTCGTGTTTCTCTACTCCCTACCAGTCATGTTGTGGTGAAGTGGTTTCTTCTGTCTGTCTGTGATTATAATGCTTCTCTTCAGCTAGTGTTCAGTTGGTTATTAAGGATACTTCTCTACAATTTAGTTGTAATTCCAGATTGGTCCTAGGAGGAGGTTAGTGTAGCTTCTACTTATTCTTCCACCATTTTGGATCTGTCTTCCACACTTGTTTCTATATCGTTTTCTAGAGCAAGTGTACATGTTTAATGGGAGAGTATGAGGTTTTTATTGGTGGCATTCTCTGCTACCTCTTGCCTCCTTCAAGCCACCCCAGCTCTTCTACCAAGGCCCTGGAGATTTGAGCTTGGGAATCTATCACCTTTCTTTGGAAAGGCTGGATCCTGCTCTTGTGAACTGAAAATATCTGCAGATTGTATCAGTGGGCCTAAAATCCTGGGACCTTGTAAAGTAAGGACAGTAAGATTTTGCTTTCTTGTTTGAATCTGTGATCTGCTGATGTTCTTCCGTTGTGTTTAGAACTGAGTAGGGGCAGGGGAACATAATAGGGCAGGGAAATATCCAGAGAAGGCCTACTAAATTGACTGGTATATATGTATAACCTATAGTTGGTAGGTAGAAGCCTTTTCTATGTTCTTTTCCAGACCCTTAAGTCAGACCAGGCCATCCTGCTTTTAAAAACCTCGTGTTGGGGTTTGGTTGGGTTAGGGTATTGAAGTCAGACAGAGCCCTGAACCAACCCCAGAGCCACTCCCAAAAATAGACACCATTGTCTTATTTTTGGTTTCCCTTTTCTACTAAAAAGAGTTCACCAGTTTTTCTTTGCTAGGTTAACAAGTGCGGGTGTATTGATGGTTTCTAGAAACCGGAATGCAAGAGAGTCAGTGCTGAATTTCTGTTTTCACTTTTCATTCTTGTAATTCAGCCCCCTTTTAGATTGGGCTGTTTTGTTATAGAAGGATGCAGGCCACGGTCCAAATCATAGTCTTGTGACTGGTGTTGTAAAACAAGTGGAAACTCTGATAGTCTCTGCAGATGTGGGTTATCTGAAAAACAGCTGGGCACTGTCCAAAGGGCAAGTGGGCAGTTACACTCTTAATTCAAAAAACAACCTCTAGCTGCTCCAGGACCTTAAAACTTTTCATTTTTATTTCTCATCACCCTCTTTAAAAAAGAACATTAAAAAAAGGGAAGTATTGAAGATAGGATTTAGGACTCCTTATGTTGTCTGTCTTGCAGTCCCAGGCATGAAGGACTTGACTGTAAGCAGGCAATTAGAGAATTCAGAAGGCCAGATGATCTTGAAATAAGCAAGAAAGTTCATTGTTTAAGAATTCCTTTTATTGGAAAATGAATTAAAACAACAACAACAAAACTTAAAACTTTTACTTTTCTTATTGAAAAAGAGTTGTTTTGTTATCCTCTCCTTTATCACTTTTCTTGTGTATGCGTGCGTGTTGGGGGGATGGGGTATAAGCTGCTCCTGTGAACCTTGTTCCAGGCCACAGGGATTCTCAGCTTACCTCCCTTTTTACCCTCTTCTCACCTCCCTCCACCCACAGGGATACTTTCCCCATCACCCATGCGCTGTGTGTTTGGAATTGCAAACTAATTTGACAATAGCCTTAAATGAAAAATTAGGAAGATAAATCTGGTTGCTGAGATCCATAGGCAAATATAGATTGTTTTGAATTGTCCACCAGGATGGACAGCCTGCTCCTGTAAGTCTCTCCATCACTAATTTTGGAAGTAATGGAGAGTAATCTGAATGATTGAGGGGAATATATATTACCAGAATTTAAGTTGCAGCGTTAGCAGCCCTGTAACCTCCTGGTAGAGGGTTACTCTACTCTTATTCTACTGGGAGGAGATAGGTTGGGAAGAGCTCAGTTGGGTGAGGAGT
This sequence comes from Phyllostomus discolor, assembly GCF_004126475.2. Lineage (NCBI taxonomy): Eukaryota > Metazoa > Chordata > Mammalia > Chiroptera > Phyllostomidae > Phyllostomus > Phyllostomus discolor. The sequence goes on along the minus strand of NC_040913.2, from coordinate 53,176,003 downwards.
TAGGGAGGTTGGTATAGAAGGAAGAGGTGCTGACCAAGACCATGCTTCCTAAACCACATCTTCTTCCTTTATGGATTTTACAAAGTCTCTTAGGTCAGAAACTCATAAATACTTTGGCAGCTTTGGGACTCTATCCGCATGACTCAGAAGGAAACCAAGGCCAGGAGTGCTGTAAGTGCACTGTAGCTTAAAAAGGGCTCATCACATAATTGGTGACAGGCCTTTTCCATTTGTCAGTCTTCCTGGACAAAAGATCAGCCCTTAGTTGATACCCAGGGAGAAAGCACAACTTCAACCTTGAAAGTTAGGTGGTTCCTACCCCTGGGGGCTTCTGTTTCATTTAGTGAGATCTGTATGCAGAGATGAGAGGGTACTCCAACATTTACTTTGCTACACTCTGTGTGGATTTTCTCTGTGATGTGTCTCGTCAGCATACCCTGTGGCTCCCCCATGCACCCAGTTCCAGAGTTAGCTGTTGTTGGCTGTGACTCACCCATGAAAGGCCAACTACATGCAAAGGAAAAGCAGAGAAGGGTGTCAGGTTGGGTACTGTGTTGTAACTTTACCACCATCTAGGATGTTTCTGGGGTCTGCAGCACATCTTAGAAAAGCATACTGGCCTCTGCCTCACAGCCTGGGGAACTTTTCAGGGCTTTACCAAAGAGGATTTTGAGGATTTAGCAGGAACTTGTCCGGTTGGCAGAGGGTAGACTGAGCCAGTACCACACGTACACAGAGCAAAACCCTTCCTCCCATAACCATGAGGTTGGAAAGCAGTGTTCTTACCATGCTGACAAGTGGAAGTGTTTTCTATTCTGTAACAAAGATGCACTAAATCAGGGGTCTTGGGAGTATTCCTGTGAACCCAGGAGTTAACATCTAGTACTGATCAGCTTTGAATGAATCAATGCACAAAGAGGGGGAAAGTGAATTTCTAGGAAGAAACAGTGAAAACTGAGCATGGCAAACCCTGGAAAATAGTCTAAGGACGGAGAGGTGGGTGCTGTGGATGGAGTGAGGCAGGGAAGTGTTGAGAGAATGCTGAAGGGTGTTAGAGAAGTGGGTAGTTTTAAAGACAAACCTTATTTCACGTTGTTACTGGCCTACTTTTACTTCAGGTGTAGCAAATAGTAATTTAGTGGTCTACCGGGAGATGTGTTATCAAAGGCCTTCAGGGAGGTTCTCTTTACAGAGTTTTTAGGCAAAGCAACTCTAAATCTTGCTCAGCGAGACGGAGAAGGCTTTAGTTAGAAATTTGAGGTAGCCCTGGCTGGCGTAGCTCAGTGGATAGAGCTCGGGCTGCAAACCAAAGTGTCGCAGGTTCGATTCCCAGCCAGGGTACATGCCTGGGTTGCAGGCCATAACTCCCAGCAACTGCACATTGATGTTTCTCTCATTCTCTCTCTATCTCCCTCCCTTCCCTCTCTAAAAATAAAAAGAAAAAAAAAAAGAAATTTGAGGTAGATTGGTGAATTTTTTTTATCCCAAATTTAGATGGCTCCTGTTTGGAGATGGGGGTGGGTAACCATGTTTAATTAACAAGTGGAAAGTGTGAAGTTATCTATGGAGAGCCTAAGTGAGGCCATTCTGCTGTCTGTTCCCTGAAATTACCGAGATGTGTAGCTCTTGGGGCACATCACCGACAAGTACCCTTGTTCAGCAGGTGTGCTCCAGAGTGAGTGCCCTGTGCAGGCCTCTCTTCATGTTAAACCAGCTGAGAAATTAGTACAGAATGGGCCTAGCACAAATGGAGTTTTTTTGAGTTTGAGAACACCCAAACTTATTTTTTATTGGAATGCTAGTGCTGTTTGCTTTCCCATTGGTAGAGCAATTTAATTCCAAATTATTATGATAATAAAATGTAAACAAATTTACATGGGAAATTATGCATTGTATTCATGGTCATTCTTCTGTAAAGTCAATAGCCCATGACCAGTGTGGACAAATCTTGGCCAGGTTGCTAATTTTCCTGAGCTACCATTTTCTCATGCATAATGGGAAGTTTAAATTAGATTATCCCGTCCAGGTCAGAAGTTCTTTGAATTTGAAATTAAGTATCAAATACACACACACCCACACACCCATCAGGGCACTATAAAGCACTGTCCAGTTGGAGTATGAGGTATAAATGGAAGGTTAAATATATAATGTTAATCTTGATGTTAGCTCAGAATGATTCTGTAACCAGAAAAGACACTGGCCTTCGGGCTGCCTGCCACTACCAAACCCAATAAACAATGACAGCAATTGAATCTTTATGGGTGCTTTATTCAGATGGCCAGTGATCTGAGAAGATGGTAGGTTCACACCCTAACAAATCATCTTGTCTTTTCTTTCCAGGCCATACTTTTTACAACAGGGAATAAACCACGTGCAATGAGGGCTTTGAGATTCAGGGAGGATTTGGTGATAGAAGCTGCAACATTCCTGTCCTGAGCAGTTAGCTGTTCCCAGGGGTGGGTGGTCCTCTGTCTTTACCTAAAACACAATGGCCTGGATGCCTCCAGTTGTCCCCAGGCGGTAATCTTCAGCAGTGCCCAGGAAGTCAGCTGCTTTCCCAGGAGCCAGGACAGACAGGCCTTATCTGTAGTTTCTGAAATAAAAGCTTTAACATACACATTACTTGCTAGGCTTATAACTTTTTACCTTAAGCTAAAATTGTCCAACTCTTAAGTCTCCTATCAATTCCAGGAGGTATAAAATAAGTCAGCTAATGCTGAATTGCTGTTAGTACTCAGGATCTGGAATAAGGTGTGTGCCTGTTGTCATAGCTTTGTTGGTTTGTACTATGGATGCAGTGTGGGTAAGAGGGATGGTTTATGGTTATTAGTAGTAGCACCTGTATTACCGAGGGCTCCTCTTTGGCCAGCATTCTCTTCTTAGGTGATATCATTCACTTTTATTGTTTTAGCCACCACCTGCCTGTGTGTAGTTTTCCACTATGTCTGCATCTGAAGCTCTCTTATCCTCATGCATGTATGGCCATATGCCATTTTCTTCCTAAAAACCCTTTTATATCTTCCCACTTAGCTGAGGCTAAAATAAGCAACCCCTAATATGCCTATCAGCATGATCTGCACTCTGTTGATCACACCAGGCTCATTGTGAGCTTTCTTCCCTGGGCCACTGCACTCAAACCACTTGGGCCACCTTCCAGCTCCCCAAAAGGAACAAGTTCTTTTGTACCTCAGAGCCTCTGCACATGCTGTCCTCCCTGCCCTTAACTCATACCCACTCAGCCCTTTTGACTTTCACTCTTCTAGGCACAACTCAAGAGTATTCCTGAGAGGCTTATTTGACTGCAGATAAGCATCTTCCACTTTTTTTTTACTGCACTTATCACAATTATAAATAAACTAGTGCTTATATTGCTAGTTGCTTACTGAATGATCCCACTGACTTCTGTTTATGTTTATAGAAACCCTGGACAGTTAACATGTCTCCCTTTGCTTCTTTCTCCCAGTCCACTTGCTGGTGTAAAAGAAGTACCCTGACATTAGCTTTGTATGAGTGAACAATATTATTAGAATGTCCTTTCTGTTTCTATACTGGTGAGACTCAGTGTCCTAATGGCCTGATGGATGACCTACAAATAGGCCCAAACAGTTAAGAATCACTGACCATCAAGCAGATGGACTTCCAAGAGCATGATTTAGATCTTAGTGATTTTTCCCTATGTGAATATTTCTTTAGAACACCTGGGTCATTTACACAATTTCCTATTTGTCAAATGTTAGTAATTGTAGCTCACTAACTTGTTACAGCTTTTTTTTACTTGTTTACAATTTAAAGTAAACGGTGTTTAATGTTGTTGGGCTTCTATAATGTACTGTTCTAAAATGTAATATATAACTTGGACACAAAAAAATTAGGTACCATATGTAAGGCCTAGACTTTTGCTAAGCATGTTTCTAATCTTTTTCATAAATTATACAAAATAATTTATGGAAATAAAAGGGAAGAGAAACTACCACTTTGTATACAAGATGAAAAGACATCAAATTAAAAGCATAATTGAGAGGAAGGAACAAAGACAATGAATTAATTGATCTTGATTAGTAACAATTATAAATATTCACATATGAATAGCTATAAATAACATATAATATATAAGTAAAATTACAGGAGGAATACACTGCGTTGTTTGGACATACATTTTGTTGTTGTTGCACAAGATACATACATTTGAGGGATAGGGTTGATAATCTATTCTGATAGGACTGGTACAGCGTTTCTCAGTCTTAGCACTGTTAACATTTTGGGCTGGATAATTCTTTGTTGTAGGAAGCTTTCTGGTGGATTGTAAGATAGTTAGCAGAATTCAAAAGTCATGACAACCAAAAATTTTTCCCATTATTACCAAATGTCCTGTGGCAAATAATCCCAAGTTGAAACTACTGGATTAGAGTATTTGGTGCTTCAGGTTAAGTCTGTAGTCTGAAAAATGAGTGCTCAAAACAAACACAACAAAGCCAGAAGAGGGTGCCCATCTACGTCAGAATTCCCATAGTAGAAGATGGTGTGCTTGCCCCAGCTACAGTTGGGACTCATGCCAATAGCCTTCCTCCTACAGTACACATCTCATTTTGGACTTCTCTGAAGTAAATGAAGTCTATTTTACTGATGAAAACAAAAACAAAAACAAAAATACTTGAAGCACTAATTCAACTGTTAATTATTTTTAATATCTAACTCAAACCCACCTTGGTAAATAGCGAGGTGATCACCCATTGATTCCTGTTTTTGATCTGTGTGACAATGAGAAAAATAAGGAAAATGGGGTGAACTTTTAAAGATTTAAGAGCTTTTAAAAACAATTCTGAGATTGTCATTCCTAGTTTCAAGTCTGTATATGTGTATGTGTTTTAATAGTCTTTCTTTACAAAACAGTAGTAGTGCGTAATATTATTTGATTTTGTTTGTTTGAATTTTGTAGTTTAGTATTACTACTTGGCAAAATAAATACCCTGATAAGAATAAGTTGATCAAATATGTGGTACTTCTTTTACAAAGTTGTATGTGAGTGAAGCCTATCAAGAAAGTATGTTGCTGAAAGTAGTAGCATAAATTTTTTTCTCTTTAAGGAAAACCAGTTTACATCCTTGATTTTTTGACATAAGCAAATTCCATGTATTATTCATCTAATTCTAACTACAGCAATAGAACATATTTAGTAAGTTGTTTTAAAGCAAACTATTTTGATCACTTTCTTTTCCCTCTAAATGATCATAAAGGGACCATTAGTCTTTCATATAGGGCAAAGAATATATTGGCTCAAACAGAACTCTTCCTCCTTGTGTCATTAAAAAGAAAAACACTAACACCTTTCCCCCAGCATTCATTTGAATGCAGTACAATTAGCATGACTGTTTCAGTGTCTTGCACCTACTTAGCAACATATTTTCACCATTTCCTTGTTATGGTGCCTGTATATGAGGTCCATCCAGAAGGTATCCCACCATGCAATATGAAAAATAGACACATTTATTGAAGAAGATAGAAGAAACATTGTACATAGGACAGTGGCACCTCAGTCCCCTTCAAAGTAGGCCCCTTGGACCTCACACAGTTTTCCCAGTTGCCATCAGCTGCCCAGAAAGATTTTCCTGAATATCACTGATGTTCTGAAATCTCTTTCCTTTCAAAGGTGATTTTAGTTTTAGGAGAAGCCAGAAGTCGCAGGATGCCAAATATGGGCTATAGGCGGGCTGAGTCACCTGGGTGATTTGATGTTTTGCTAAAAACTCTTCATGGACGTTGTTCGTGAACAGGGGGTCGTTGTTGTGATGAAGCTGCTAATCACCAGTTGCCCACAGCTGTGGCCTTCTGAATCATCTGAATAGTTTCTGTGGAGGAATATTCAGATTTATTGCAAAATTTGTTGCAGATTTGTTGCTCTACTCAGGTCATTTGAATGTGACTGCCACATAGTATACTTGCTCACTCAATGGCTTCTGTCACCCCCACTGACTAGTACAGTGAAGTCATCATTGTTCATGCACGCACATTGCAGTCCACTCTCCTTGGCTGCTAGGTTACACTGATGTCATGCAAACTGTTCTCAGTATGTTAACAATGGCCGGACTTTTTCTAGACAGACCTTGTATAAACATAGTGGTAGGGATGGAAATTTGGTATGGTCATAAACTAGGCTATGATTTCATAGAATATTTTTCACGACTACTCAGAAGACACTAACACATGGCTTTTAATTTAGTTGAATGAGTTGGGAACTGCTTCTTTATTTTGGTCTATCCTGAAAAGTGGAAAGAGGGCACTTAGAATTCTACTGGAAAGGATTCCTAGTGAAAGTCATGGTGTTCCTCTAGTCCCTGCTTTTCTTACCCACCACAAGCCCATCTCTCTTCCATCATCGTGTTTATCAGTTCTGGTTGTGCCTCTTCAAAGCAATTAGCTATTTGTGTCTTATGAGGTTGAATAGTAACTAATAAAAACTCTTTGAATGTAAATTGTATACTTTTTCCTAGGAACACATTTCTGTTTCCACTTTTTTTTTTTTTTAATATTTTATTTATTTATTTTTAGAGAGGGAAGGGAGGGAGATAGAGAGAGAGAGAGAAACATCAATGTGCGGTTGCTGGGGGGTCATGGCCTGCAACCCAGGAATGTACCCTGGCTGGGAATCGAACCTGGGACACTTTGGTTCCCAGACCGCGCTCAATCCACTGAGCTATGCCAGCCAGGGCTCTCTGTTTCCACTTTTAATCTCCCAAGGTTTCTGAGAAGTAGATTGAAGGTAAATATTACTCTGCACAAATGTAGGAGTTAAATTGTTTTACAAGTCACATAACAAGATTAAAATAAATTGGTGGTTGATCCAAGAATTGTGATTTTGGGGTCTCACACTTGGTCCATAATGATCAAGTTACCATACTGTACCCTTATCATTTCCCAGGAATTTTGTGGGTAATTGAAATATTCGTATATGAATAAATAAGTATTCATATTTACTTTATAGTAAATATGAATTCCATGTGTTATGGAAATGAAAACTGCTTCAAAGTTTTCATTGAAGAGTCAGAATTCAGACTTCTGATTACTGAATATAAGCCTGCCTTTGTCCTTTTCTTCCCAAACTCCTTTCCCAGCCCCTGTGGTGCTTCTTTACCAAAAGTCTCGCTATTCCCCAGGTACACCATGCTCTTCCAACCTTTCAAACTTTTCTATATATGAGATTTCCTTTTTCCTGGAATGCCTTTTATTCTCTTCACTGCTTGACAAAATATTGCTAATCTTTCAACAAGGTGTTACTCCCTGGCCTAGCAACATCACCAGCTGCACCTAGAAAGCTTGTTAGAGATGCAGATCCTCAGCTGTGCTCCAGATTACTGCATTTGAGGGGTTGGGGGAAAGGAGACTGATGGAGCTCAGAGGAGGGACATGAATTGAGGTTGGGTGGGGGGCAGGTGTGGGATGTGGGAGACCTGGTACTCTTAGAGGGCCAGCACTCTTAAAGACTTCCTTCCCCAGGTGGGTCATCCTAGAGGACTAGAAGAGGATCCAGCAGTCTGTGCTTTTACAAGCTCCTCTGAGTGATTTTGAGCAATGGAGTTTGAGAAGCACCATGTTTAGACACCTCTTACATGTCACCTTATCTTTGAGGCTTAGTCTGACAACTCTTGAGCAGGTACTCATCTCTCCTGTTAAAGCACTTATTCTTAGTGTATTAATTTGTAAAGTATGTTAATTGCTTTAACCAAATGACAATAGTTTAACACTGTAAGCATTTATTTTTCACTTGTTACACCATCTCATTGTCTGTACATCAGGTGGTTGTGATTTAGGAAGTTAGCTTCCTTACATTCATGGCTTCTCTCTTGCCCAGGACCTCTTTAGAAGCCTCTTGTGGAATGTCTGTCTTCAGCTTGGCCATAAGGACTGAAAAAGAGAGAGTGAGTGCACACGGGGATGATTTTGTACCTTCTCTTCTAACTGCATTTGCAGCTTGCTGCCTCATTTTTCTTGTATTCTTCTGGCTAGAATGTGATCACATAATTTCAACACAACTGTCAAGGAGTTTGGGTAATGTGGTCTTTCTGTCTGCACAGGAAGATGAAACGGTGTTAGGGAGAATCAAGCCCAACACTGTCCAAAAACAAAAGAAAAGAAAACAATGTCAGCCACATATGTAATTTTATATTTTCTAGTAGCTTCATGAAGAAAAATAAAAAAAGTAAAAGATGAAATTAACTTTAATAATATATTTAATCTGGCATTCAAAGTATTCAACATGTAAACAATAAAAATAATCTGGCATTCAAAGTATTCAACATGTAAACAATAAAAATTATGAATAATGTATTTTACATTCTTTTTATTCCATACAACCCCTTTGACATCCAGGGTGTATTTTTCACTTAGAGCATGTCTCAAACTAGACAAATGTCAAATGTTCAGTAGCCCCATGTGACTAGTGGGTATTATATTGGACAACACAGGTCTAGCAGGTCCCTGCCACAGCTGGTATTGAAATCACTTCTTTACATCTTTCCATCTTGCTTCCCACCCTGTGCTGTGCATTTCTTATATCTCATTCTCTGTGTTACTTACATCCCAGTCCTCGCACAGTGCCCTGTGGTTAAGAAATATTTGTGGAGAGATTGGGCAGGTAGGGAGTTAATGCATAAATACAGAACATTCCTCTTGGCTCTTTTGATTACATAGTGAAAGTTTCTAAAATGTTTTCTTTTGTAATAAATATAGTTGCAGAGTATGACAAAATTAGTGTCACAGTAGAAGGATAAAGCAATTATAAATAATGCTGCCATGAACATAGGGGTGCTTATGTTTTTTCAAATAAGTATTTTGGGTACCTTTGGATATATTCCCAGAAGTGGGATCTCTGGGTCAAAAGGCAGATCTATTTTTAATATTTTGAGGTATCTCCTTACTGTTTTCCACAGTGGTTGTACCAGTCTGCATTCCCATCAACAGTGCAAAAAGGTTCCCTTTTCTCCACATCCTCACCAGCACTTATTTGTTGATTTATTGGTGATAGCCGTTCTGACAAGTGTGAGATGATATCTCATTGTGATTTTAATTTGCATTTCTCTGATTAGTGACCTTGAGCATCTTTTCATACGTCCATTGGTCATCTGTATGTCCTCCTTGGAGAAGTGTCTATTTAGGTTCTTTGCCCATTTTTTCATTTGCAGCATTATTTATAATCACCAAGACATGGAAGCAGCCCAAGTATCCATTAGTAAGTGAGTGGATAAAACAACTGTGGGACATTTACACAACGGAATACTACTTGGTTGTAGAAAACAAGGAAATTTTACCCTTTGTGACAGTAGGATGAACCTGAAAAACACTATGCTAAGTGAAATCCAGTCAGAGAAAGACAAATACCTTGTGATTTCACACGTATGTGGAATCTAATGAACGAACTGAACATACAAGCAAAATAGAGACAGATTTATGAATCTGATAGAGAGCAGGATGACAGCTATGGTAGGGGGAAGGTTAGGGGGTAGAGGGATTGGGCAGAAAAGAAAAAGAACTCATGGACATGGACAAGAGTGTGGTGATTGCTGGAGGGAGGGGGTATAAGTGTATAAGGGGACTAGATGGTAATGGAAGAATACAATAAAAAATCTAAAAAACAAAGGATAAAGCAAACCCAATTAACTGTGGAACTAATATGTATCACTGAATTGCAGAAAGTTTGAGCCGAAAAGAAGTTGATCATCAGATAGTTTAATGTTCTCATTTAATGGACCTGTGTCCCCCACACTAGTGGAAACTTGGAGGTGGCACATCAGCTCTGGGAAGCTGGCTGGGTTGAAACTTTTGGTTGATTTAACTCTATTGCAATAAATCTAGAATCCTGTATTTTTTCTAAATGAACGAACATATATTGTACGATAGGCCAAGTATTTCAAAACAAGATGTCAAAATTGTGAACATAGTTTCAGTTTTAAAATGTTGCCAACAAAACTTGTTTAAGATTTTTTTCTTTATTGGCTTTTCTTCAAGTCCTAAATCAGGGACTTGGAAAGCTCATAAAAGCTATATTAATCCAATGTGTATTTCTGAGTAAGAGATTCTATTTAAAAGAAAATAATAGTACATTAAGCCTGTAATATTGGGATAGTGGTTTTTTTGTTTTTTTGTTTTGTTTTGTTTTTCATTACTGGCCTAATGGCAGTGAATTGTGGAGGATGCATATGGCGGATGTAAATTTGACATGTCATTTCTCTTATGGCAGGGCGAAAGGAAATCCTTAGAAATGCATGTTGCCTTCCTCTAAACAGATTGTTTCATTGCTTTTAGTTAGGGACATGGATCACACATGTGAACTTGAATGAGATCACGTGACTCAGCTGGCAAACAAGTGAGATGTTTGTGAAGGGATTCTAAGTAAAAAAACCCTAGGGTGGGTTTTGTTCTTTATTATCTTTAGGAAAGTATCCTGCTAAGCAAGCATTTAATTACATGATCACACCACTTAACACATGAGAGATGTGTGGAGCTTGGACTGTTTTTGTAAGATCCTGTCTTACTGACTTTAAAAGGCATTTTATTTTGGCAGAGGTAGGGTGGAAAGGAGAAAGTGGGGGGAAGGGTAATTCTAGTGGAAGAACCCACCCACAAAGTTTATGGTGGTTCCAAAAAAAATCCAGCTAAATAGAAATGACTGGTCATCAGTGAGTTAAAACCGCCATGGCATTTTCAATAAGGCCTAGATCCTGTGGAGGACAGTAAACATTTTGGTCTCATTCTTAGCCCACCCTCACTTTCAGCCAGATACGTCCTGTCATACCTCTGCAGAGACATACCTGGGAACCCATCCATGTTTTCTTGTATTGGACCTGGGTTTAAACACTGTAAGTGTTTTTCCTGTATCTTTTAAATTATTAAATCAAGATTGGTGATTCTCAGATATAGATGGATAAAAGACTGCAGCATAGGTATCACCTGGGGAGCAGTGAAAAATACAGGTGGCTGGGTCTCAGCTCAGGATTCCAACTCAGAAGTTCTGGTGGGGCTCCAGGAGTTTGTATAATACAGAGGTGAGCATGCATTTGACAGATCTTAATCTGCCAGGAGGTGGGAACATTTCAGGTTGATGGACAGCATTTCTGGAGGCATGAAGGTAACGCTTGAGGAAGCAATACAGTCAGTGCTCTTTGCTTAAAGCTCAGGACCAGCGGTGGTGAGGAAGCCAGGGGAGACCGTGGGGCATCTGTGTGCCTCATTACCCTGAGGACCATGGGATGAGGGATTGTCACAGGGGAGTAATCACAGTTTGGCATATGGAGGGACTGCCTTGCTCTGGGAGCCAGATCTCCAGGTTTTACTCTTTGTTTCTTCCTTCCTTTGGGGAATTAAAATGAGAGGAAAGGCTTTGCCTTCACTTCTGCATTACCTCTTTCCCTCACTCTGTTCCATTCTTTGAATTATCAGGTTTCACCCATGTGTGAATAATAAAGTAAAAAAGGTTTCAATATAGTGAGGTTTGGGGTTTTTGCCCAAATGACCCTGTATTCTTTTTTAAAAGATTTTATTTATTTAATTTTAGAGAGGGAAGGGAGGGAGAGAGAGAGAGAGAAAACCATCAATGTGCGGTTGCTGGGGGCCGTGGCCTGCAACCCAGGCATGTGCCCTGACTGGGAATTGAACCTGCAATGCTTTGGTTCGCAGCCTGCGCTCAATCCACTGAGCTACGCCAGCCAGGGCTGACCCTGTATTACTTAATTTTCTGAAGAAGAAGAAATTATGTTGAGCTTGAGTTTTAAATCTTTCAAGTTGTGGATGATATCTGGAGATCTGGTCATTTGTAGACCAGTTTTAAAAAAATGATGTAGATTTTATCTTTATGGTCAAGGCAAACAAAAATGACTTCAATTCATCTGTTTAAAGGTGTTTATTCACATAACTGCTCTTTTGACCTTGGACTGTAACTTCCATGCCTCAGTTTTCTCATCTGTAAAATAAGAGTACCTATCTCAAGGTTGGTGTGAAACCAGTAAAGCCCATGTTCATGCTGTTTGACATGCTACCAGACCCAGTAAGCAGAGACAGGGATTGAATTTTATGGGCATTTTATTCAGATGGCCCACAATCTGATAAGGTGGGGTTATGTACCCTAACAGCCTGTCTTAAATTATATTTTAAACAGACTCTTTTTATAAGAAGAAAAGTGTAGGTAAGGGGTTTGAAATTCAGGGGAAAAGTTAATCAGATAAAAGCTGCAGCATTCCTTCATTTGTGTCCTGGGAGAGGTGGTCCTGGGCTGTGGTCTTTATCCGTGCCCTGGACAGTGGACATCTAGCCCTGGAGCTTATTGGCTCAGATACCATCTTGGTTGCTTGTGAACTGTTTATGGTCTAGAGTCAGGGCCAGTCATACCTTCAGTTCCTGGAACAATAGCTTTTTACAGGCATTGATTACTAAGCTTATTAGGTGTTACTTAAACTGAATTTTTCTAACTTTTGAGCCCCCCGTCATGTGTAGAAATAAATATACTGCGTATCACAGTGCCTGGTACAGATTAAGTCCATGCTGAGCAGAGCCAAATTGTAGTGTGAAGTGTAAAAAAAAACACACCCAGTAATAATAATTTTTCTAAACCAATAATATAATTCTATCTTTATTTCAAGTTTTGATTTATCATAGCTTTTTTGTTATTATTTTCTTTGAGTATTTCATTAAAGTTTATATTTATCTTGATTGCTGACTTTTAGTACTCTCTTAATTCTGTTCTGGAATTGAGCACCTCACTAACTCCCCACCAGTCCTAGCCCTGGAGGAAGCAGTGCCTGTGCTGTATGTGCATGAAGCTATTGTGTGGATATTATTTTTTAAAATTTCCAGATAGTGACAAGTGGCTTTGAAAGTTAAAAAAAAGAAAGTTTTCTTTAAAGTAGTTTGTGCTTATTAAGAAAAATTTAAAATATATAGATACGTGGAAGCAGGGACAATAAAGCCTATGTTCCTTATTTCAAACACAACCACTATTAATAACTTTATTTCCTATTACCTTTCATTTTAATGTTTTCAGCCCTTAGAAAACTCTCCAGTATTTTTTGTGGCTCCCCTAAAGAGATACACATTCAAAAGGGAGGTAAAATTGTTTGAACTAAAACTTAAGATATTCTGTTTGATTTAATTACCAGGTTTAAGATTAATTTTGGAACATAGCTCCAAAGTATAGTAACTGTGTGAACTTAGGGTAAGCTATTTAATTTATAAGAATACCAATTTTTAGAAGCAAAAATGCCTAATTATAGTGTTATTATATATTTGATTATAATGGTTTAATTGATCTATGTTAAATGTGCATGTCAAGTGCCTAACACATAGTAGGGGCTTCGGAAATGTTTTCAAGTGCCATACCTCAAGTCATTCATTCTCTTCTTTTTCGTCTCCCCTTCTGTGTTGAAATTCCTCTATGACCATTACAATAAAAAAATATATACATACATATTGATTTCAAGATTTGGCAAAGAGTAAATGGAAGTGTGTGCCTGGGGAGTTCCTAAATGCTAATTTTATGTAACATTGGAAACGTCTTTTATTTTGTAATTATTTGACCTATTTTTGAATCAACAGAGGACTGTAAGACCTGGCACCTCTTTGTGGATGGGCCTGTGGAATATTCCTAGCCACTGGTAGTCCAGTTTTCAGAGCTTGATTAAACATCACCCTCTCTTTTAACCACATGTTTTCTGGAAGAATTTTTTCCCCTTGTTTGAGAGGGAAAAGCAGAAGCCCATTGTGTCACATGTATAATACTCTAGAAATGTAACAGAAGTAACATTGGACTGTTCAACAATCTTTAGTAAAGGACTGAAGGTGGCTGCAACTCCTTCACCATCTCTGTCACCAGCTTTGTTTGTTTCTAAGTTACATGATGTGTGTGGTTTGATTTGGTAGGGAAGAGAAGGAAAGCTTTGATGGCCTACTTTGACATTTGCCCTCTCCATCTACCCTGTTTGTATCTCCAGCTCTGGTTACCTTTGTTGTATCATATTTATGAAGAAGGTTATTTAGTTTAGTTACATAGTTTACAGGAACTGGGGGGGGGGCAGGGGAAAGTGTGACTTGTCAGGATGTGTTGCTCAGGAATAACATTTGAGTCCCCTCAAACTCTGGCTTTTTTTCTATTCCTTGGCAGTCTCTTAATTTCACATAGGAAATCAGTCACAATGATCTGGGAAGAAGTGGAAGGCCATCATTTAGGCAGTAGGATGAGAAGTGATACATCATCTTTTGTTGCTGATGTTCATCTTATGGAAGGGACATGATCTAATGCTTTTTAAAAGAGGGGACTTCCCAGTTATTGTTAGGAAACCTGGTATTATTGTAAATGATCTTTGTCTTTTAAGTACAAGCTAAATTAATTCAGAGGTGCTAGTGGAGAGTCCACAACCCCATTTGCCAACTTTCCCCTTGTAGCCTGGGGGTGTTTTCCTTTTTGCAGAAGTAGGTATCCAGCATTTTCCTGCAGGCCTGTCCTCTCTCTTTCCCTGTGTTAGGTAGCTAATGGCCATTAACACTGATACATGGGAGTAGTCAGAGTTGTGTGACCTCTGCCAGCTTGTCCCATGTCTATCATTTATAAATCTAGATGGTTCACTGGTGTTGTGCTTTATAAACACTGATGGGATTTGCTATAAAGTGAAATTTCACATACACAAAGAGATTACAAAAGCCATAAATTTGGAGGGTGGTTATTTGCATTTTTAATTAGGTTTCTTTGAGGGGTGGATATAGGAAGAAGTGGAAAAATGGACATTATTTGTCTTCCAGTTGTAATTGAACAAAGCATTTTTATGTGGAAAGAAGCATTTTAGTGCTTTTTACCAAAGGTTTTGATTGTTTTTTCTCACCAAGCATGTATTCTCTGGATCTTAACCTTAGCAGTGTCATGTCCTGAGGAAAGGTAGAAACTTTATATGAGTTCCCTTTGAGGGCTGGGTCTCTGATAAATCAAACCAATATAAGGCAGTTTCATTATTTTTCTATAAACAAATCTTTATGGATGCCTACTGTGGACACAGTAGATAAAGTACACAAAGTGCCTGCTGGCAGACACCTACCTGCACACACATGCACACACAGTACTTGGTGTGTGGAGGGGGTGATAAAGCATGCTGAGATTGCTTCCAGTTAAGGTTGAAGTGGGTGAGGCAGGCCAGGCTTTGGTGACTCAGTCTGGGAGTTCTGTTTCCTGAGAAAAATCCCAGGCACATTATGTTTTCCTTGGCTGTGTAAATTTCCAATCTCTAAAACAAATAAGTAACACTTCCTGGATGAATTATCATTATTGTGATTAAAAATAAATTTACAGTTTACAGAAAACTCTTGGTGTCTGCAGTGTAAAAGCTCTACATTCAGCTTGAGGGGTCCTGACACTTCAGTAAATTCCCATAAGACATGTTTTTTGAGTACCTATCCTATTTTAGGACCTGGGAGCAGAACAGTGAGCAAATAGACAAAAACCCTTGTCCTCACGGAACTTCTTGGTTTTTTTTTTTAAGTTGTGGTTAGACAGACATTAAACAAGTAAGAAAAATCGCATAGAGAATGCCTACTGGTGATAGAGGCTGTGGAAAAATGGGGCTGTCTCAGGTGGCCATGGGCTGTCTTTACCAAGAAGCTTTTTGAATGTGGCTGCAGACAGTGTTCCTCCACAGAGTGGGACATAGCCATTATTTACTTGGGCTTTGGGGTTGAACAGAATCTAGGTAGGATTATATGGTGGATATTATAATTCATGTTTTCTGGATGTGGGAACTGGGGCCCCCAGAATGGTAAATCCACTGTCCTAAATTCACACAGCCAGTACCAGAGAGCCATCTCTAGAAGTAAAAGGACTCTCCCCATCTTAGTTTCTTCATCTGAAAACAGAGCCTTCTTTAGGGCTTTTCCACTGCTGTCCCAGCACTAGAGCTGTGTAAAATGAGCCTCCTCTGGACACTCTTCTTTACCAATAGAGCATCCTTTAGTTTTTTTTGTCTGCCAGCCTCTCAGCTCTTCCTCTGCTCTTTTGGAAATGAGGATGTGACACATTTTAGAAATATATCCACTTTTAGTCTTTGTATTTTTCTTTTGTGTGTAGTGGGGCAATATGATTTGGAAATGTTTATCATACCATTGAGGTGATTTCTTTTTCCCCAATTGTCAACAGTAAGGGAAGTTTTAATAGTTAATGTTATAGACATATAGTGCTAAGTCCTTCATTTTACAGGACCCAGAAAGGTAGGACTTAGGCGAAGTGACTTTTAAAGTATCACAAAGTTGTTGAGTGGCATGGTGTGGAGGCTAAAACCTCAGTGTGAGCTTTTTCTATGCCACTGTCTGGTAATCCAGTGTTTCCATTTTTCTTACTGTAGGAGTGATAAGTACTTTTGAAGAAAAAACTTTTAGAAAACAAGAGTTTAGAAGAAAATTACTAATAGTCTTATATACCAGAGGTAATCAAGAAGTTACATTTTTTTTGTCTTGTATGTGTGTTTAATTATGGGTGTTTTCTCATTGTCATTAAAAGTCTCAAGACATATACTTTGTATTGGTTATGTTATTTATCCTGTTTTGGGGTTATATGTTATTGGCCTTGGGTTGTCCACTGGGCATTGGGCTTCATGTAATGACCCATTTGCTGATCTGACCATCCATCAACAGAAAGTAGACTACAGGTGTCGACACTGCTGATTGCCATCTAATGGTTATTTATTTACTGGGGTTTGGCGTTTAATTGCTATTATCTCTACTTGGATATATTGAATCTGCAAAAGTGAAGAGTTTTGTATCCCATAACTTTGGGTGGTTCTCCAACTTATCTCTCTGGATCTCAGTTACCTTATTATGTGAATTGAGTCAGATCTTTACTTGGTTCCTTCTCTAAGAACTAGATGATTCCAGAGGCCTCTCAAGAAAATCACAGGCATACAAACATTTGAATGTCATTGTAGAGGGCTCATGGACCCCAAGTTCAGCCTTGGATTCCAGTCTAAGAAACACTAGACCAGATGACAGTATGTTTTCCATTTCTGTGATTATTTGAGGTAAGCATCACACTTTATATCAAAATGTATTTTTTGATATTACTTCTTCCAAGAGACCCCAGGGGTCTGATGTAGAGACCCTCTCTCCTCTCTCACCTCCACCTGTCCCTACATCTATTCTCTATTGTTTTACCCTGTCTCTGCCATAACTATAATATTTATCACTTCACTTCTTATAAGTGTTGGCTCTAATCCTGTCCCGTTCTGTTTTCTGCCTCTCTTGTCTCTTAGGTACAATGTTTTTGTTTTTCTCAGAAGGGAAAATCATTTTCCTGATACCTTTTCTTTGGCCAGCAAGCTGGCCTGTAATAATATACTGTGGAAAATATTTAGTCATGACCTTTTTGCAGTTTTGCATAATAATTTTTACCTATAGTTTTAAATTTTCCCAAAACAAGAGAAAAGGAATAATTTAGATTAGAGCCATATATATGATATTTAAATATATATTTAAGGCTATATTCCAAAATACATGTGATATATGTCTGTATGCTTTATATATTTAAATATACTTTGTATGTACTCTAAAGGCATTTATGAGGCCTGTCTGGAAAAAGTCCAACCATTGTTAATATAAAAAAAAAATGGTTTGTGTGACATCAGTGTAACCTGGCAGCCAAGGAGAGTATGCTGGAATGTGCATGCATGAACAATGGTGACTTCCCTGTACTAGTCAGTGGGGATGGTAGATGCCATTGAATAAATGTGTGTACTCTGTGGCTGTTGCATTCCAAATGACTGAGCTAGTAGAACAATGAATGTGCATCAAATTTTGTGTTAAGCTTAAATATTCCTGAAAGCTTGAACATTGCTGAAACTATTTGGGTGATTCAGAAGGCCGCGGCTATGGACAACTGGTGTTTGGCAGCTTCATCGTGACAGTGTGCCCACTCAAGCATCACATCTTGTACAGTTTTTGACGAAACATCAAATCACCCAGGTGAATCTGCCCCCATACAGCCCAGAAATGGTGCCCTGAAACTTCTGGTTTTTCCAAAAAACTAAAATCCCCTTTGAAAGGGAAGAGATTTCAGACTGTTGATGAAATTCTGGAAAATCTGATGGGATAGCTAATGGTGATTGGGAGAACTGTGTTAGGTCACAAGGTGCCTACTTTGAAGGGGACTGAGGCATCATTGGCCTGTGTACAATGTTTCTTTTATCTTGTGTCTTCTTCAGTAAATGTGTCTGTTATTCATGTCACGTGACTGAATACTTTCTG
Organism: Phyllostomus discolor; assembly: GCF_004126475.2. NCBI lineage: Eukaryota > Metazoa > Chordata > Mammalia > Chiroptera > Phyllostomidae > Phyllostomus > Phyllostomus discolor. The sequence goes on along the minus strand of NC_040913.2, from coordinate 53,157,745 downwards.
GACAGACCTCATATATGTACCTTAAACTCCCTTACATATATGAGTATACCTTTAAAGTTAATTGATATATTTCATATTTTTTAAAGATTTATGTATTTATTTTTAGAGAGGGAGGGAGAAAGATAGGGAGAGAAACGTTGATGTGTGGCTGCCTCTTGCACATCCCCAACAGGAGACCATGCTTGCAGCCCAGGCATGTGCCCTGACTAGGAATCGAACCAGTAATCCTTTGGTTTGCAGGCCGGCACTCAATCCGCTGAGCCACACCAGCCATGTGTAATTGATATATATATTTTAAATATGCTTCTGATATACCAAGAACCCCTAATAGGTGGGTAAAAAAATTCCATTATGTTGAGATATTTATTCTCTGTGTGGTTATTCCGTGTATAATTATTAGCTACAGCAAAATGCAGTTTCAAATTTTGTGTAATTCGTTGCTGAATTACACAAGTTTATTTGTATTTCTTCAGTTGTATTGTTTCCAAGAATACGTTTGTCTCAAAAAATGACTAGCAAGTTATTCAGTTTAATATTTTCTTGGCTGGGAGAAAGGAACATTTTAATTAATAGTAAATGATCCTTTGGGTTTCAGTTTACAAACAGTTTAATGCTTCTGCCTTAATTTGGGCCATTAACAAATGAAAATATTTGTATATTTTTACAGCTACTAAATTAACTTACAAGCTAAAGATAACCAACCAGTGACATGAAATGGGCATAAGCATTAAGTTCAGGAAATATGTTTTGAGCACTTGGAGTACTAAAGACACTGGATACTCAAATGTGGTGAAAATATAGTCCCTGCCCTTATGAATTTACAATCTCACCAAAGAATGTGACATGTATAAATTTAATAAAAGACGGATTGTGAAAAGCTCCAAAAGAGAGGTAAATAAAAGTTTAACAGAAGAGGAGCTAATTGATTCTGGCTAGGAGGATCAAGGGATTTCATAGAGCAGGATGCTGTTGAAACTGGACTTTGAGTCACACATAGGGTGTCCTCTGGGTGAGAGGGTCCTTCAACTTCTTGCTTTTCAGAATGTGATGGAACTTCATTGTACAGTGGGAGGGCAGCGATAATGGGGGCTTTTGAGCCTAAAGTTTGCCTTCCTTATAGTAAAAAAATTTCCCTTAGAAAATCCTCTAAGTTTCTCATAATGTTTTTATAGTTTTGTGTACCTAACCTCTAAAATAATGTGCATGCATATTAAAATCTGAGAACTGAAACCTGTATACAGAAGCATTCATTCCATCCCGAGGTATTCCTATTTCCCCACAGAAATTACTCCACTCTGTTTTGAGAGTGAAACTCTATACCCTTAATACGTGTTCATAGATATGTTTGTTATTGTAAGAATTAAATAAGTTAATGTGTGAAAGAACTTGAGGTTGCTATGTCGTAGGAGCTCAGTAGATGTTAGTGGATTTGAGTCCATAGGTCTAGCATATGCATATATGTTATTCTTTGAAATGGTGGAAACCTTGGCCACCTGTTTCCTGTCCTAAGATTGTATTTCTCCTTGTGGCTGCTGTGACACAAGATGTCATTTTTCTTGTCCTCAGACACTGATCTCATAAACTCCGTAGAGAAACCACACATCCTTCTTAGAGGTTTAGGTTCTGGAGTTAAATGCTATCCAATGTGATTCTCCTTGCTGGTCAGGTTTCTAAAGTGTTGGTCTTTTCTAAGTGAGCATAGTATAACAAGGACATCTTACATTGCCTGAGAAGTTATGTAGTGGGAAGGCTCACAATAGTACCTCCGTTCATCTAGGTTGTGAGAATTTCCTTCCTCCATAAGTTGGACCCATTTGAAGGTGCTGTCAGAATTGCTCTCCTGTCTTCTGAATTTAAGTATAATGCTCTGAGTTGGTGATGAGAAAGCTGTGTGAATTTGGCTGCTGCATTTCCTTCCTATAAATATGTTGAGAACTTTGTCTAGTACATTAATCAGTTCTCCTTTCGTATAAGTCTCTGTGTCAGAAACTCTAAAAATTTTACTTGCCTTACAGCTTGATATGTTTGATGATATGAATTGTGGAACTGATCATGTTTGCCTTTCTCTCCTGGCTATCTGGAAGCTCAAAGCCAAATCAAAGTTTTTTCCTTGATTACAAAGGAAATATAAATTCACTGCTAAAATTTTGAAAAATACAGAACAACTTGAAGAAGATGACTGGCTCATGGCATGAGCACGGGGGTTTCAAGATGGCTGAAGGCAGTTGTCATAGTTGAACTGCAAAGAGGGAAAAGCAGTTGATTTTAAATAGCCAAAGCACTTTGTAGTGTGTTGCTAGAACATATTACAAAATCACCTTTGAAATAGCAGTTGGTGGAATTGTTATTTTAGAGCACAACATCTAAAGTCCTGAATTCAGGACTAAGATAAACTTCTTCAGACTGTGATAACAACATCAACAATAACAGCGATTACTATTAAATGAACCAGGCACTATGCTATGCCATTTTTATGTTTTTACTCTTTTCACTAAATTATCTTGATGGGATTAAACCCAGATGCTGCCTTTATTTTTAGTTGTTGATCAGTAGCTTTTACATATTTGTGATTTTTAGCAGTTGGCATAGATGGAATAGACAGCTGGTTCAGCACAGTATCATGGGTTAAATATATGTACACTGGATCCATATTGCCACTGCTTGCAGTGTGACCTTCTTCACATACATAAAATCTCTGTGCATCTGTTTTCTCGTCTGTGAAATGGGAATAATCGTGTTACCCACTTTATAGGGTTGTTTTGAAGATTAAAAAAATTATCTCTTCAGGGCTTGGAACACAGTGGGCACTCTAGTTTCATAAAATACACAACCCACATTCCTTCTCATTATCTAGAGAATATCAGGGTACTTCTTTGATCCAACAAATAGGATAGCATTCTCTCTAAGTCCAGAACTTCTGGTGGCTTTAATGATGATGGGGATATGAGGAAGAATTGGGCTATTCAGAACTTCTCAAGCCATTTCAAAAAGGTTTTTGAGTTGTTGGTTATACTGTATTTTCCCTAAGGCTTAGTTTGTCTGTTTAGTGCCTGTGGCTTAACCCTTTCTTGCCTCTTCTGATTTATAGAACATTTCTAAGTGTTGATATAACTGTCTTTCAAATATTTACTTATGTAACTGAGGCTTTTTGTTTTTTTTTCCTACCCTCTTTTAACTTACAAAGATAGAGTTTTAAGTTCATAGATCATATTATTGAAACACAAATTTGTGTTTCAAATTTGAAACACAAATTTGGTGAGTTTATATTTACCTTGGAAGATTACCCAAGGATAATTATGTAGTGTAAAAAAATTATTATAGAAACTACTAATTTTTTAAAAGATTTTATTTATTTATTTTTAGAGAGGGAAGGGAGGGATATAGAGAGACAGAGAGAAACATCAATGTGCGGTTGCTGGGTGTCATGGCCTGCAACCCAGGCATGTACCCTGGCTGGGAATCGAACCTGCGGCACTTTGGTTTGCAGCCCGCACTCAATCCACTGAGCTACGCCAGCCAGGGTGAAACTACTAATTTTTTAAATTAGAGACTTGTTCAACGCTTGTGACTCATTACACAATTGATATCCACACTGAGAAGAATTGCTGGTATTGGAGTGATAGAGGTCCTGGTAGAAAGGAGAATAGGTGGACATTGGGTGCCATCTCAGCTCCCTCATTCCCCATCCCCCTCCCCCCCCAGCCCTCCCAGCCAGTTACTTTGCCTGGAAAGTGGGAGACTTGTACTATATGATAGTTTATAGATTTCCCTGGGTAGTGTACCTTATGGCACCTGTTGTTGCTAAATGATACCCATTTCCATTGTTTGTTTACTACTATACTTCTATTACCTACTATAACTAAATCCTCCCTGATTTCAAGAAAATGAGCAGAGTAACTAACTGGGAGAAGCACTGCAGCAGCCCAGGAAGTACAGATTAATATTTAACCCCATCTTAATGTCCATTTCTATGTAATTTTAAAATAAATCCCTTAACACTTCTGTTTTAGTTTTCCCTAAGAGATAATTTTAAAATGATTTAAAAACTGTTATTGTGAGGAACTAATAAAAATAGGCTTTTGGGAAAACATATTTTGGGTGCCATCCCCATTGAACCATGGGATGGTGACTCAGCTACTTTGCTGTGCTTTGCGTAAATCTCTATTAATTATGCTAATCTGTCACTTATGCTGTCTATTCATCTTGCCTTCCCAACCAGCCCTGACACTGCTTGAAAGGAGAGACAGACACTCTGATTATTAATGGACTTAAAGTAACCTTCTGTTTAATAAGAACATTTACCATGATATGTGGTTTCCCATGAAACTGTTTGATGACTTTGTTTTGCCAGTATAAAATAACACATAAGCTAAGTTTTGTGTGTAGGTAGAAACTTTCTTTACACCTGCCACCATGAGGTGAAGGCTCTGGAATCCCTTGCTGATTTCTCTTGCTGGCATTGATCATCAGCCAGCCACTGGTGAAAGAAAAGCATCCAAAAACTAAGAATTTTAGAGTATCTAGATGACCCAGCTGTCTTTGCAGTTCCACAAGCTTCAGATTTGAAGTAATTACTTCAAATAATTGTGAAGGAGTTTAACTGTGTCTGGTTTTCTTTTAAACACTGCACTATTTTGATTTGTGCCCATCTGGCCCACCCTGCCTGGAGCAGACACAATGAGGCCCGTCTTTATCAGAGAGGCAGTACACTGTGTATTGTACAGTTCAGGATTTGTTTTCCTTTGGCCCGTGAGAGGGACCCACCCATTTTGTGAGCGGTAGTGACACCCCTGAAGGCTGGCCCTGGCCAGCATGCCCTCCCACCCTGACAAGCTTGCAGACCCAGCCAGTGGGGCTGACCACTTGTGCCTTGGAAGCCAGCTAGCTTCCTTTCCTTCCTCTGGCCACTGGCATGCGTGTGTCTTGCAAAGCCAGTGTCCAACAGCTGTCCAAGTTGCAGACTTTCTGACTTGCATTTTCAGCCAAGAATGCAGGCTGATAAATACAGGACAAGTAGTAGAAGTATCAAAAAGGAGCTGGTGATCGAGTCCCCCATGCAGCGCAAGGATGCATCTCAGGGAGAAGTGGAAGCAGAGAGCACACAGCCAATGCTGGTAAGGGGCACATCCACAGTAATTCTTTTGTCTTCCCCACACAGTGCTTATAATTGTGTGCGTGCTTCGTGCCTTCTTGTCCTCTGTTGGATTTTAAAACTTGCTCTGCCTGTCTCTTGAGAACTCTCTCTCTCTCTTTTCCTGTAGATTGTCTTCGGTTCCACTTTGATTTTCTTTGTGAGGAAAGATATGTTAACTTTTTGTGGGTAAGCGTGGTTTCCAGGAGGCTTCTTTGTATAATACAACCATATATTGTTCAAAATTATGTCCCACTTAGCTGCAGTGTTGCCAAATGTACACCCAGGGAAGAATGTTTTAATTGCTTTCTATAGGGTTGAAAAAGATGTCCTTTGCAAAATTAAAATATTTTTACATTATGCATTTATGTTATTGTGAAAATGAGGAAGATGACATTGGGGGCTTTTAAGGAACATAACTGTTAGGAACATAACATGTGGTCTTACTCATTTTAACACGTTTGCCTTGAACAAAGTAAGAAATAACCTGTATTTTGAACCAATTGATAGAAATATTTCTGTTCTTAACATTAGCTCTACTCATAGCAGTTTGATACATTTAAGTGCTTCAGCAGACTTCATAAGGGAGGAATGTGAAGAACGGTTGTATTGTTAGGATCAGTGAGTAGTTTGTACTGTCTCAGAGTTTATTTAGTACAATAAAGTCACATAATTTTAAAAAAATAAACTACATAAAATCACCAACAGACACTGCAAAGGGGACAGTTGAGCTTTTCAAATGAGCTGTTAAAGGGATTCTTAAACTAGTACTTAGTGATTTTATATAGTGATATTTTTTTAAGTAGAGGTCTAATTGACATTATTACAAAGTGTTTGGTTAATTAACTTAATTTTCAACTAATATCTTTAACAATCTGAACTTAAACTTCCCCATAATGGTTTAATTTGAATTAAACTGCTTTCCTCTGACGTGAGACTGCCTTGTATTGTACTGACTTCACCATTATGTTGCAAACCATGAACTGAGAAAGTCAGTAATGTATGATGGGCCTTTGCATTGCAGGCTTTCATTAGAGAGATTTAGGCCTCTATCCTGGAATATTGTTTAGAGGTGCTATTCATTATCTTGGAATTCTTTCTGGTAGCACAATAGTTCATTTATCTATTGAGTAGCGTGACCTGCTTATGTGCTGAATAGATTTAATTGGAGGAAATTGTGTGGTGTGGGTTCCTTTGTGAATCTTCTTCAAAATCTTTTGTCAGTGATTCTTCAGATGTGTAGAAATATTTGTCCAGATGATTACACTATAGAAAGGTGCTGTGTGATTTTTTAGTTCCACAAGTGACTTAGTTTATCTTTCTAGTGCTCAAAAACAAACAAACAAACAACAACAACAAAAACCAGCCCCTCATATCTCAGTTATTTGTTTAGATCAAATCTCACTCCAGGCACTTCCATAGAGAGGTTTTTTACCACTGTAATGGATGAGGCTGTGCTGGCTGCAGCTGTAAGTTCAGGGCTCAGGAGCTTTTGGCAGTGTGGAAAGCTCTGCTTCTGTAATAAGCAAGATACAAAGAACTAATATCAGATAAGAGAAGCAAAGGTATTTAAGTAGGGCCTCTGCCCAAGGGCAGACCTCCTTATCTGTGATTATCAATGCCTGTAGCAAAATGAGAATTCAAGAAACTGCTTGGAGTAAAACCTTTTTCCAGGATAGTTTTCAAAAAGTATGCCCACACAGCCATGAGATCTATTTTTTGTAGTGCTTTTCGTTATGTCAGTAGCTCACATGCTCACTGAGAATTCCCAAGTCTACAATGTTTATTTATTTTATTTTTATTGATGAGAGAGAGAGAAAGAGAGAAATATCGACTTGTTGTTCCACTTATTTATGCACTCATTGGTTGATTCTTGTATGTGCTCCCCCGGGGGTTGGAACCCACAACTTTGGCATATGGGGACAACACTGTAATCAACTGAGCTACCTGGTGAGGGCTATAACATTTAAATGTAACAACTTTATTCAAGACATAGCACTTTGAAATTAAGTTGTGCTGGTTTTAGTTATGTACATAATCACTCCTTGGGGGGAAATATTATATAGTTTTAGAAAGCATAAAAGTAATTAATGCATATAATAAGAAATATAAGTAGTATAGAGAGGTGGAAAAATAAAGTGCCCTTACCTTTATTCTCCAAAAGTGCCCTCTATTAATTACATGGTGTATATACTTCCAGATTTTCTCCTGTGCAGATAAAAATATAACACTGTGTGTGTGTTTGGAAAATATGCTAATACTATAGATTTCCACATTAATTTTCTCTCAGAACATATCAATAACATCTTTCTTTGTCACTATATATAGATTTATGACATTCTTTTTAATGGTTGTATATTGCTCCAGTTTATGGCTATATCATAATTCAATGGTTATTCAATTTGATTCTAATTCTTGACAATTATTATAATGTACAGTCACTGAAAAATGACTGTGTGGGCTGTGAATGACTGACAGCAAATGTACTAGTAAATATAGCTTATAGCACTTACACAAATCAGAAGAAGTACTTGTTCTATAAAACTTCTATTAGAAGTCTCCCCCAGGCACTCATTGGTGATGATGTTTTTTTCTTCTTTGTTAAGACAGAGGTTAAGGTTGCTTTTAGCAGTGGCTGCTTGTTCAGTGCAAGGTGAAGTCATTGAGCGTTTCTAAGAGAAGAATGTGTTTGGATATTATAAAGTTTCAGAGGCTACAGTATTCAACTTACAGGCACCTATGTAGGTGTTTTTCTTTCATTGTGACTGTAAGCGGGGGAGGAAGTACGTGTTGAAACTTCCCTGTTCCTATCTAGGCTCACTGCCAAGCCCATTGAAAAATGCCTTTGTGGGCTGTGAGTGACTAATAGGGGAACAATCAGGATATTCTTGATGGCTACAAGTTAGTTACCCTGCTTACATTTGAATCCCTATTTTTGCCTCAAACAACCCCGCCCCCCCCCCCCCCCCCCCCCCCCCCCCGCCCCCCCCCCCCCCCCCCCCCCCCCCCCCCCCCCCCCCCCCCCCCCCCCCCCCCCCCGGCCCAACTCTAAAGTAATTCCTGGAAATAATTTATTGTAATTGTTACTGCCCAACAGTTTAGAAGAAAAGGGTGTGGCCTCAAAGAGTAGAAATGGTTGGAGATGTGTCATTTGTGTTGTCCTTTCACTGAGTTACTTTTAGAAGGCAGGCAAAGACTGCAGCACAGGTCTTATGTGGGGAATTTTGAAGGTTGAAGGATGTGAAGATAGAAGAGAACTAAATTTTCATATGTTAGATGTACTCATTAGGTAGTGTTTGAAAAGTTTCTTTTAAGAGACACCTTTTCTATTTATGTTATTTTCTGGGATCTTCAAGTGTTAAAAAACAAATCTGAGTTCTTATTTTGATGTTTGAATGAACAGATGATTAGTTAACTGACTACATGAGAAGGCAGCATGTGTGCCAATGTGTTGCAGATAGGATGAGGAGACTGGGCCTCCGGTTGGACAAGTCAGTGCATTGTCTGAGAAAAGCTTTTCTCTCCCTGAAGTTCTCTTTACTTTAGAAATAGCAGAAGTGAATTAAGACAGAAACCTTGAAGTATAAGCTTATGGGCAATGATTATGCTGTTCCTAGTATCCAATCATCATCAGCTCCAGAAAGGACACATCCTTCATTTTTGAGCACCTAAAACAAGCCTACCCTGACTTTACAGAAGGCATGGGGTCCCCTGAATATTCATATGAACAGGTTGCATGAATGAGGTCCCCAGAGTTACACACATATTTTGTGGACTGGTTGGTGGAGGGAACCTTTGGAGAGTGCATGCTTCACTAGCATCAGGGTGAATTTAATAACTTTGCCAGTATGGAAAACTATCGTAGAGAAGGGGGCTTCTATAGCTTGTGTCACCATCTCATCATTGCAATACTGAGCTGCTCTTGCCTTCTGGGTTTCTTGCTTGTATAGAACACGAAAATCCACCTGGCTCCTGTGTGTTTCTTTGCTCATGAATGTCATCAACGTGGAGGCAGAATGTCTGGTCATTATTTTTTATAACAAAGTAATGCCAATTGTTTTTCTTTTGGGGGGGGGCGCATAATAATAAAATGGGAAAAAATATATAGTGACGTGATCTGTGTGCCAGACACTGTTTTAAGCCTGTTAAATACGTAAAATGAGAAGCATGTACTAATAATCTCTAAGGTCTCCTTTGGGGCTAATGTTTTAGGGTTGTTAGTGTTGATCCCAGAATAACCTGTGATGGAGTCAAGTCAAGACTCTGGAATTTTAGTTTTAGATTCTAAGTTAGTTTATCCAAAATCACTTGAATTTTGGAGTTGTAGCTGCTGCAAAACGGGATATTGACTTTTCATCCAATGTAAATGAGTAACACAGGTGAAATGCATTGACCAAGCTGGAAATAAATAAAAATGGCAGCAAAATTTGAAGTTAGGAGGGAATATTACACAAGAGAGACAAGAAACCCTGGCTTGAGCCTACAAATAACATTTCACTATGAGTATAATTTTGGAACCGAAAAAGCTTGGAAATTATAGTTTATCCTCAACTTTCCAGAAGATTGAAATATCCCTGTAAGGTAATATAGCTAGTCCTACATTTCTCCTAGAGTGACATTTTGTTTTGAAGCTTTAGAAGTTTTTAGTGTTTGATTTCCAGACAAATATATGTGCCACTTACCGGCAGGTCTTTGAGGGCTTTGCCAGGTTCTTGGGGAGGAGCCGGTCTGTAGTTCTCTTTTGGGATCTCCTTGCTCTTGAGAGTTGTCACAACCAAGGGAGAAGCAGAAGCGTGTGGTGCAAAGGGGACCTGCATTCTGTGTATTTTAAACACTATTTGACATTTCTAAGCCAAGATTATGTTTCTACAAGATGGAGATAGTAGTAGTGTCTGCCCTCTAGACACCTTATCTCCAAAAGTTATCTGGATTGCCTGGGTCAACTTACTGCATTCAGTCTTTCCTTATTCTAAGCTATACTTTAACATGCTGCTTGGCTGGGTTTTTTTTTTGTTATTTTTTTTCAAAACACAGGTAGATTTACTAACTTTCCTGCTTAAATGTGTTCTTCTCTGTGCAGAGAAGGCAAAGTATGGCCCTTAGAGGCTGTCCCTGAACTTATTTGCTGACCTCATCTCTGCCATTTCCCAAATTCATTCTGTCCTGGGCCCTGTATTTTTCCATTGGGGATGCTTCCACACCTGGGCACTGCTCCTCCTTTGTCTAGTATGTGCTTCACTGCCCGACCATTTCCTTTTATCCTTTGATTCTCAGCTCACATATCAGCTCCTCCAAGAAGCCTTTTTAGAGCCTGTCCCTGCATTTCCCCATAGACTGTGTATTCCTGTGGCCCACCATGGCATTGTTATTCTAGTATGTTAAGTAATTATGTATCTCTGCCTCACTTAACTGGAGGGGGTTACATATGCCTAGCAGGAACCATTGTTTTTTGGTCGTTTTTTCAATTACAGTTGACATTAAATATTTTATATTAGTTTCAGGTGTAAAGCATGGTCGTTAGACATTTATATAACTTAGAAGGTGATCCCCCTGATATGTCCAGTATCTACCTGGCATCATACATAGTTATTACAGTATTATTGACTATATTTCCTATGTTGTACTTATATCCTTTTCTTTGTATTCCATCTCTGACAAAATGCCAAAGCTACTGCACCCCTCCTGTTTTTTGTTTGTTTTTTACTTTTTTTTGTTTGTTTTTGTTTTTCTACAACCTTTGCAGAATATATTGATAAAAATGGGTTGCAGAAAGGGCTTCAAGGAAAGACTGGATCTGAGGATGACTCTTTTACTCTTTTTTCTTTGGCCTTCAAACATTTAGCCTCCAATATCTAAATGTGATGAATTGCCAAAAACAAGTAAAAAAGAATGCATCTAAAGGAACCTACTTGACTAAATATTATGTGGGTATTGTGCCACCAAACTGTGCTTCTATTTTTTAACCTAAATTAAAATATTAGCTGATATTTTATGTGAGTACTTGAGTACAAAAGCGCAAACTTAGGTGACCAAAGTCAGAAGCCTTCTCTCTCTTCCTCGTAGCCAGCATCCCTTCTGTTATCAGAACCACTTTTTCCTTGTCAGCCACACCTGAAACCATAACATCACCTTTGGTGGTTGTGGTACACTTGGAGACATCATTGTGTGACTTTATTGTGTGAGGCTAGGTTTTCCTTGCAAAGATTGTCATATCCTTGAAATATTTATTGGTAAAGCAAATTAAGTACTACCTAATGGCATTCATATGTATTCCAGCATTCAAACCTGGTTCTTCAGGAAGATTTAGTATTTTGCGATATTTTTAATATTCTTGAGACAGAAAATAAGTCTCCTTCAGGAAGGGATTCTGCCTTTTCTTTTCCTTGGTAAGGTCATGGAGCCTGGGCAGTTTAATGTGGCTTACATTCACAGATATCAGAGCTGGGCAGAGAGCAGGGTCTCAGACTTAGGGTCTCCTTGTGGTGTGTTGGCTGAAGCATCATAGCATGGAGTGGTTTTAGTTCTTATACAAAGGGAAATGGAGGGATTGGGGAGGCATTTCCTGTCCAAGAACTCTGAGATTCCATCATGCTTATTGCCATTAGGTTATGGGAAGGGTCCTTAGTTGGAACCAGGAGATCCAAGCCAAGGACCCTTCATTAATTCATATAACCCCTTAATTAATTAATGAGTTGATATAATCCACATAATCCCTCTGAATTTCAGTTTTCTCATCTATGAAATGGTGATGATACAACCGTAGAATTTGGGGGAAGTTTAAGGAGATAATGTGTGTGTGATCCAGCAAAGTCATATGTATGTTACACTGGCTAAAATTCTCTTTATGTCTGAATGACCTAACTATGTATGATCCCCATGACCACCATTTGTTGAGTTTCTGCCTTTTAAAGGTACTATATATTGAAATCCTTTAATAACCCTATGCTGATGATAAGAGAAATTACTTCTTCCTACCTGTAGATGTGGATATAGAGATTTAATAACTTGTCCCAAGGCCACATAGCCAATAATCAGTGGAGTCAGGATTTTTTGAAAATATTTTTAATATGAAATTCTCAAACATACACAAAAGTAGATTAGTAGAGTGGTTCTCAGCTTGAGTGAATACCAGAATCAGCTGGTGGCTTTGTTAAACCCAAATTGCTTGTCCTCATCACCAGAATTTCTGATTCAGTAGGTCTTGGGTAAATTTGCATTTCTAACAAGTTCCAGGTGATGCTGATGTTGCTGGTCTAGGACCACACTTTAAGAAACCCAGAGCTGGTATTATGAACCCCCATCTACCTGTTATCACCTCCAACAATAGTAAACATTTTTGGCACTGGGACTAAATGCTCTGTACATCTGCCTATAACTGGTCTCTGAAATGTCTTCTTGGTCATGAAGTATATAGAATATATGTTATAAATATTCCACCCCCCACCATCACTATCTTCAAATAAGTAGCTTAAGTAAACTGTATTGAAATCTGACTAAATCTGGCTTATATAGCTTTTTAACTTAATTACTTGACCTTCTCATTTCAGAGTTCCAAAAATACTTTTATGGGCATAGGAAGAATTAAGAATTTCAGGCCATAACGTTACAATTGTGGCAGGGGTAGGGATGATTATTGGCTGGAAAAGAATCTGTAGCATACATTTAAGATGGAATTATTTATACAACTACTATGGTGCATCTTTTTTTTTTTTCTTTCTCATGTGAAAAAAATGGCAGGCAGAATTGGAAGCTGGGATGGTTATATGTATGGGAGACACACACCAAGCCCACCCCTCAGCTTCTCCATCTGTTATCTCTCTCTTCTCCTTATATCCTTCTTTGTCTCTCTTAGCCCTTGCCTGTGCCAGGATAGATGACACTTCAGGTACTGTCTTTGCAAGGGCAGTTGCACCATTCCATTCAGCTTTCTGCTCGTGTGCTCCATGGGCAATGACAAAGTCCCCTAGATCCCTATCATGCCTTTCTTTCTTCATTGACATTCTCTGCAGCATCCCCATTGAGCACAGCTGACTTAATGCAAGCATTTTTGTGGGTTTTGGTAATTGGTACTATCTTTATTATTACCTTAAGTTCCATTATTATGTTTCTCTTACATCATTTTCTAGATGCTATTGATTTGACAATTTTTCATACATTTTTTAATTCTGTTCATTTAGTAATAGGATAATAATTTTGGAAGACCACAGTTATTTATAAAACTGACAAATACAAAACTGCAGACTATTTTCCTCCTATCAAATTGATTGATTTTGAGTGTTCAAGTTTTGGTAATGCTGCCAAGCCAATAAATAAAATCTTCATTCAGTGACAAGTTCTCAAATTTGAGTGCTTAAATGTGGTATAAAAACATCTTATCTATGTTTACAACATTTACAAAAGTATGATTTTTTTAAATCTAACATACTTGTTAGATTAACAAGTATGTTATTCTTGGTGTTGGTCTCGTCTGAGGACTAACCCCATATTTGCATAACCCCACATTTCAATTTAAGAAATATATTTAGATGTTTGAAGTTTGGTAGTTTTTATGCATTCTTCTAAACATTCTCCAGTTCATTCACTGTTGTGGTTTAATGCTCAGGTTTGAGTCTGCTTCTCAGTGCAAGCTTAGACGAGGTTCTCTTCAGCTTTTTTATATCATGTGCTTATGTACATTGGCAATGAAAATGCAAGAATTAAAATATAGAGGCCAAGAGGAAGAGCATGGGCCTGGATCCTGACCTGGGATCCAGGCCCAGCCTTGCAGCAACTCCTCCTGGAACCCGAGGCAGTCACTTAACTCCCACACTCCCTAGTTTCCCTGTCTGTGAGATGAGAAGGCTAGACCAGATAATCTCAGGTTCTAATATTTGCAAAACTGTAGTTCTAATGTTACTGAACCTCTAGCTCCTTTTAAATAAGCATGATTCTAAAGAGCTGCCAAGACCATTGTTGCTATACACACTAATGAACAATCTGGAGAAGGAATGGGATTATATTTTATCAGGATCTCTTAAGTTTTAATGTGTTGGGTTGAGAGAAGAAGAATGTGTCCATTTCATGGTGATAGGAAGTCATTTTTCACGACTGGAGTGTGGTACAGGACTTTCATCTTCAGTCCCCTTCTTGGCTGTACCAGTTTGCTGGCTTCCTTAGGGCCCTTAACATACATAGCCCATCTGCCTCTCTGGCCTCATCTTTCACCACAGGCTATAGGCCAGGGGTGGCTTGGAGACATGTGGCATCCCAGGTGAGCCAAACATTGGTACTCCCTGAAACTCCCTGCTACTCAAATTGTTTATTATTTTAGATGAGAAACCAAAAGCTGCTTAGAGCAGAGGTTCAGTGGAACCCCTTGTACAGAGCCATTCCTTTCTGGCTCCAGAGAAACTAAGGCCCTATGGTTAACCACCCATTGTCAAGCATGTCCATCTCAGAGTCCTGCTGCTCATCTCAGGTAGCTTATTCATGTATTCTTTGCAGTCACATAGAATATCCTTGCAGATGGGAGTTCTCATAAATGTGATTTTCTCTCTTGCATTGGATTTCCAGTGATGCTGTAGTACCCCTAGTGACTGTGTCCCAAGCTCTTGGCCTGCCACTACCCTGCGCCCTTTATGAAACTCTGCCCAGCTTTTGTGAGCTGCTTGCTGCTTTCTGAACTCATGGTGCTCAGAGGAATATTTATCCTGAAGCTAGTGAAGCTTCAGTTTCAGTTTCAGGATCCCTTCCAAGACCCTGGGAGAGATTCTAGCCACTTTATATTCATAATTTTATATTTTTAACACCCTCTCCCCCCCATCACAGGCCCCACAAAATCTGTAAGTGTGCTGCCTGGCATATCCATTTTCTTTGCAAGGAATTTCCAATCCACTCTGAATCCTGGCTAACTCATTCATCTCTTAGATTCAACTCTAACAATCTCCATAAAGTACACCATGGTGCTGGGTTTTGTCTCTCATCTAACACACTTATTGAGTCCCTGTCCTAAGCCAGGTGCTTTCCTAGGTGCTGGAAGGTAGTGAATAAAATAGAGAAATCTTTGCTTTTGTAGAGCTTGTAATCCAGTTGGGAGAAGTCAGGTTCATTCTGGTGGGTCAGGTACCTCTCATGGAGTCCTTATTGCTCGCAGTCATTCTACTCTAATTGTTCACACATCTGTTTCCAGTCTGTATTGTGAGCTTTCTGGGGTGGGGGCTGTGTCCTTTTCACCTTGGTGTCCCAAAGACCTGGTATAGTTTGCATGGACAGGCTCAGTAAAATTCTGAAGAAAAGGAAACATAATTGCTAATAACATTTGCATGTGAGGAAGGGAGGCAGCTGTTAATTTCTTGGGCCCACTCTAATTATAGGAAAATAAAGATTCTTCCTTCAAATTTGACAACTTCAGGAAGTTCTTCGTAGGTGTATGTAGTGAGAGTTACCATATTTTGCTGTGTATAACACATACTTTTTTGCCCAAATTTTTGAGGGAAAAATAATGATGTGTGTTATACATAGGTAAAATGATCACATACCATAGGTATAATAATCCCGTGTATAATGAGCACAAAAACGTGGGTGCTCATTGTACATAGGAGTGCCTTATACGTGGTAAAATGTGGTATGTACAAGAGAGTAGTTCGGGAAGGCTTGTGGGGTCACACTGATTATCTGGCTCCAGAATCCCCTTCCTTCTTATTGCAAACTTGTTGTCCTTCTCCCCAGCAACAGTACTAGCAGCATTGAGAGGTGTACCATTTTGAAAATGGACCACGTTCCATGAAAGGTTTTTAATCTCAGCTGATCAAGTAGCTTCCATAGCCATGAAGACAAATCAAAGAAGTCCTAAATTCTTCATAAGCAGAAATGATCAATGTCTCATTTCTTATAATAGAATGCTTCAAGAGTTGCCATTTCCTTAGTATACTATTTCAAGAAGTGGCATCTGGGGTTTTAGCTGGTGTTGACATTTAATTAATTATCAGAGATAGTACTTCTGTCCATTATGGAGGCACAGGTAGGTACACTTTGCTTCCTCACATAACCTAAATAAGGATGACAACCAATTTAAAAACGAAAAACAACCAGAACTTCCAGAAAATTGAACTGTTTGAAAGTCTGACAACCAAGGAGTTAAAGAAGAAACATTCAACAAGACTGATAGCCTGGGTGGAGATGGGCAGCTGGGGTGGAGAGGACACGTGACAAGGTGGTGGCTGGCAGACCAGCAGGTCCCACATTCGAGTGCAGATAAACTGGGAGGAAAAACTGGGGAGCAAAATAGACCATGCATCCCAGGGTTCCAGCACAAGAAAAGACAGCCTCAAAACCTCTGGCTGTAAAAATCTGTTGGGGTTATGGTGGCAGGAGAAACTCCCAGTTTTACATGAAAGTCTGTTGGAGGGAACCACAGGGTCCTAGAATGTACACGAACCCACCCACCTGGGAATTAGTGCCTGAAAGGGCACAATTCGCTTGTGGGTAGTGGGGGAAGTAACTGAAAGTGAAGCAAGAGCCAAGCAAGCAGCATTGCTCTCTCTCTGACCTATCTCCCACCACAGTGCCACGCCGTTCCTTACAACATAAAAGGTGTGCCAAGACAAAGAAATATGGCCCAAAAGAAAGAACAGATAAAAATCCCAGAAAAGGAATTAAGTGATGAGGAGATAGCTAACCTATCAGGTGCAGAGTTCAAAACACTGGTAATCAGGATGCTCACAGAAATGACTGAGCTCAGTCACAAAATGAAGAAGTGAAGGCTATATAAAGTAAAATAAAATAAAATATATAGGGAACCAACAGTGAAGGGAAGGAAACCAGGACTCAAATCAATGATTTGAAACAGAAGGAAGAAATAAACATTCAACTGGAACAGAATGAAGAAACAAGAATTCAAAAAAAAAATGAGGAAAGGCTTAGGAACCTCTGGGACTTTAAACGTTCCACTATCCAAATCATAGCGGTGCCAGAAGGAGAAGAAGAAGAGCAAGAAATTGAAAACTTATTTGAATAAATAATGAAAGAAAACTACCCCAGTCTGGCAAAGGAAGTAGACATGCAAGTCCAGGAAGCTCAGAGAGTCCCAAAGAAGTTGGATCCAAGGAGGAACACACCAAGGCACATCATAATTACATTACCCAAGATGAAGAGAAGGAGAGAATCTTAAAAGCAGCAAGAGAAAAGGAGACAGTTACCTACAAAGGAGTTCGCATAAGGCTATCAGCTGACTTCTCAGAAGAAACCTTACAGGCAAGAAGGGACTGGAAAGAAGTATTCCAAGTCATGAAAGGCAAGGACCTACATCCAAGATGACTCTATCCAGGAAAGTTTTATTTAGAATGGAATGGCAGCTAAAGTGCTTCCCAGATAAGGTCACGTTAAAGTAGTTCATCATCACCAAGCCCTTATTTTATGAAATGCTAAAGAGACTTATCTAAGAAAAAGAAGATGATCAAAACTATGAACAGTAAATGACAACAAACTCACAACTATCAACTACTAAACCTAAATAAATGAAAACAAAAACAATTTGAGCAGACAGCTAGAACAGGAAGAGAGTCACAGAGGTAGAGATCAAATGGAGGGTTATCAGTGGGGAAGGAGAGGGTGGAGAATGGTGGAAAAGGTACAGGGAGTAAGAAGCAGAATTGGTAGGCACAAAATAGACAGGGGGAGGTTAAGAACAGCATAGAAATGGAGAAGCCAAAGAACTTGTATGTACAACCCATGAACATGAGCTAAGGTGGGGGGGATGTTGGAGGAGGGGTGTGCAGGGAGCAGGAGCATAAAGGGGAGAAAACTTGGGACAACTGTAATAGCATAATCAATAAAATATACTTAGAAAAGGAAAAAGTAAATTATCAGAGACAAAAAGGCAATAAATGACTAGAAAGATCACAGGACGCTGTGTCTGAAGGAAGAGCAATAGAATCAGTAAGCCTTTTTGCCTAGCCCTTCCCATTGTTTCTCAGCTTCATATGTGTTTGGCCAAAATTGAACTCATTTGTGATTTGACACGTTTCAGCTCTGTTGGATTCCTGAGGAATCTCATTTTCCTGGCAAAGAGAAGATTTCCTGGTTTCTGATTGCCTGTGAATCTGGAATTTCAATTTATATGGCTGTTTAGCAGCCAGATCCACGGCAGTAAATGCTGTAGGAAGGGAGTTCAGAGATCCTCAAAGGAAGGCTAATGGGAAGGGATGTGGATTGTGCTCTTAGGCACCTGTGAGGCCCTCATGATCACTGGAGATTTGCTGTGGTGCCTGCTGCTTTCTCTAGTAGGTGGGGGCTAGTGCAGCCTCAGTATCATTGGCTAATCTGTGCACATGTTGTACATTGAGGTTGATCTCCTTCTCCCCAGCATTCTGATCATATAGCCCTGGCCTGTGGGTCTCCTCCAAGGAAACCAAGATTTTGATTCTGTTAAAAATCCATCTGTGGGTCTTGGGCCTCCTATACTCTCCAGCTGAGCCTGTCTCCATCTTCTACCACATAACCCTCTATGAGCAGCATTCCTTGGAGTTCACTGCTTGGTCCTCTCTCCTCCAGAATCTTAGATCCTGCTGCTTTTGTGGAGTTTGTGTAAAGGGAGTGAGTCTAAAGTACTTCTCTGTATGCCTGGAGTCCCCCTATTGTTGCTCTTTCCAGTCCTTCCTGACACAAACTTTATCAATACTCCTCAATTCAGTTTATAATGTATGCATCTATTTATGTTTATTTTGGCCTCAGTTCCTGAATTCCAGTGTCATCTCTATATATTCTTACACAGTTTCCTCCATCTTTGGCTTTTTGTTTTTTCTTCTTTGTGAATGCCCCTACCATTGTTGCCTGTTTTATTTCATATGTTCCTGAAGGGTGCAGAAAAGTTTTTGTGAACAGATTCATAAAATTTAATGTACATGAACACTAAAAAAGATAAAATCTGAGATCACTGTCATGCAAGCAATACATTTAATAATAATAATAGCAGTATTTATTATGTGTTTCCAGTTTGCCAGGCTCCGCCAAGCATTTTACCCACAGTAACTCAGTGGAGCCCGGTAACAGCTGCACATAACTGCACAGCTCAGCTTTTTTCATGACTTTACTACATTAAATTTGATCAATATGTGGATATCTATGGCCCTTTCTGGGCAGTTCTGTGTTTTGTGAGCAATGAAACTTAGAATTTTGGGGGGTGCCTTGTTTAAGAACAATGGTTCAAAGTTATCAATAGAAAATAAGGTACACAAATGAATATTTGGAATTTGAGAAGAAATCACAACAAAGTACGAATTTTAAAAAGTTAACTCAAACCATAAATGTCAGTGATACAGGAGAAACAGTACATGTCAATCAATAACCTCTTAACACAACTCAGTAATACTTTCCTCACCACATTTTTTGGATTCATACTATGATCACCTCTTCATATGATCTTAATTTTGTATTGCCATTTTGTATCATAAGGGTAGATTATTTAATCTTTTCTGTAGCATGATTAGTTAAAATTTGTATTAATCACAGTTTAGAAGTTTTTTTCTATCTTCAGATCATTAGGTAACGTCACATAAATTTTTAGGATTGGAAAAACTTCAATCAGGTTTCTTTCATATAAGAACTGTATGATTTGGGGGCATTCTCAGTTTGTGCAATAACTTATCTCAAATGCCCCCAGGTAGTTCCAGGGCCACACACCTTGGGTTTCTCTGTATTGCAATATAGCCAGCCCCTCATGCTGCACCTTCATGTCAAGAGTCATTACACTGGGAGGACTGACACAGCAGGTGTATTCCTACAAATCTTCCACTTACATGCCAGTGGCCAGAAGACCGTCATATGACTGCACCTAACCATGGGGAGGCTGGGAAATGCAGTCCAGCTGTACTTGGAAGGAAAAGAGACAGATTTGGGGAACATGTAACAGCCTCAGTCACAACATCCAATTTAGGTGCCACATAGTAGATGTCGTATTATATATATATATATATATCTATATATATCTATATATCTATCTTATATTGTCATTTTAATATATATAAAACTTGTTCATATTATGGATATTAGATGTTTCTTTTTTTTTTTAAAGATTTTATTTATTTTATTTTTAGAGAGGGAAGGGAGGGAGGGAGAGAGAGAAAGAGAGAGACAGAGAGAGAAACATCAATGTGTGGTTGCTGGGGGTTATGGCCTGCAACCCAGGAATGTACCCTGGCTGGGAATCAAACCTGGGACACTTTGGTTCCCAGCCCACGCTCAATCCACTGAGCTATGCCAGCCAGGGCTGATATTAGATGTTTCTTAATTAATATTTTCAAAAAATAATCTTGCTCTGTATGTGTGCATACCTATTTTAACACTTGGCATACTGTGCTATAGTTAGTTGAATGTGTATCTATATCTCCGATGTAGCCCAATTAGTGCCTTGAAGGGGAACGTGATCAGTAACACCATGGCAAAAACCTGTTCCCAGTAAGAGGTTTTCACTGGGAAGAGTAATTTCTGGAATAACTTGAAAAAGCATATTATCTCTTTTCTTTCTCCACTTGCTTGTTGCCTCCTTACTCTTCTTGGTGTATGGTAGGAATGGCCATCACTAACCCCTGTGAGGTGCACCCACAATTCCTGGTTTAAGTAGTACTTTTTTCCTCCCCCTGCTTGTCTGGCTTTTCTGTTGAAATATTTACAATCTAAGTTGTAAATATTTCAGTATAGGCAGGGATATTTTGAGACTTAGAGATGCGTTCCACAGTCTTATCTGAAATAGTGAGCCCTGTGGATGCTTTAAGCCCTGAGCAGAGAAAGGGTGGACATGGCTGGAACCAGTGTGGGCATCCAGGCTTCACTGTCAGATCATAGCTGGAGCCCTAAGTGGGCAGCTCTGGCAGAGCCTAAGGCTTGAAGTGGGTACTGATCTAGCCAGGGGTGACTCAAGTTGCACCTGCAAGTTCCACCAGAATCCCTAACCTCCTTTGTGCTTAAATAACTGAGCAGGCATGACTGAATGTAGACAGAATGCCATGAAGTATCTTCTTTTGCTTTGAAAACAACTTTTATATCTTGTTTCTGATTCTTCCTGGTAGCAAAACTAACACACTCTAAATTGTATATTGTAGAAAAGCTGGAGAATACGAACACATGTAGAGCAGAATTTATGTAAAGTTCTCTAATCTTAAGAATTTGCATGTATCTATAAGAATGTTTCAAATGCTTGTCTTTCACCTTCCAGGCAAAGCCAAAGCTGATTGAGCCACTTGACTATGAAAATGTCATCGTCCAGAAGAAGACACAGATCTTGAATGATTGTTTAAGGGAGATGCTACTCTTCCCTTATGATGACTTTCAGGTAGATAACTTTTAAGTTTCTGTAAATAGAACCATGTGGCTGATCTTTATAGTTATTTCCTGTATATTGATTTATTGTTTGTTTGTTTGTTTAAGTATTTTAAAGAGATGAAAAGATGATATTAGTTGATGGAAAAGTTATGTCATTGTATTCTTCAGGCATTCTTTCATGAGTTGATTTTTAAAAAAATGGTATTTTTGCATATATATGCAAATATGAATATATGAATATATATGTTGTATATGTATGTATGCAAAAATAGGCGTATAGCTTATATAACTTTTTTCCAAGTGTGTGTGTGTGTTTTATCTTGAATACAAGTGCCATTCTCTAGGCTGATTTAACTAAGGACACAAGTACCTCCTATATCTTGTGAGATTTGTTTGAAAAGGAATTTAGGGTTTAACATAGGGTTTTTTCCCCATGTGCCTTAGAGCCTTAAGGCTGAGACTTGCTGGGAAGCAGTGGAGGATTTTGTCATATATCTTTTTAGGAGACGGCCATGAGAGAGGCTTTGAACTGTGTGTGGGCTCACAGAGAAGTGTTTGGAGGTAACTAGGTGTGTCCTGATGCCTACCTTTCTGGTGCAATGTCAGGTGCTGTTTTTTTGGAGCTCAGTCGCTGCCAGCAGAAAACTCAGCATAGCTCCTGCTTTGAGTGGCACTCTAGGTGGTTGCTCAAAGCCTTTCAGATTATGGCCTGTGGCTGAGTGACTCACAGGAACTTTGAGGCAAGTGAGGAGTGGGATGAACATCCTTCCTTTCAGAACTCCATACAGTGGTGTGTGTTCCTGGTAATCTAAAGTTATCTCGGTCAGTTTGGAGGTTCTGGTTATTTCCCTCGCTCTCCTAGAACCTAATCTTGGCACTTCTTTCTTGTTTACCTCAGTGCTTCTCTACCTGATGTTGTTATCGTCCAAGTCCTGTCTTCTGTGAATTGAGCTGCCTCATTTTTAAAAAACTTCATTGATTCTTTGTTTTTTAATTTAAAAAGTATTATATGCTTGTAAACAAACAAGCCAACAGGCACTATTGAAATACTGGGATAGCCA
Organism: Phyllostomus discolor; assembly: GCF_004126475.2. Classification (NCBI taxonomy): domain Eukaryota; kingdom Metazoa; phylum Chordata; class Mammalia; order Chiroptera; family Phyllostomidae; genus Phyllostomus; species Phyllostomus discolor. The sequence continues at coordinate 53,135,257 of NC_040913.2, read as the reverse complement.
AAAAGTCCCTTTAGTTTTTTCTGTAAAAGAAAAGATACATTTTTAACTTTCACTAATAATTTTATTGATTTGGATATTTTGAGTAGGTCGGCTATCTCCTGCTATTGACTTCTAGTGGGTAGAGGCCAGGGGTGCTGCTAAAAATCTTCCAGTGCATAAGACAACCCCACAGCAAAGAATTGTTTCACCACAATGTCAATAATACCAAGAAATTTTACAAACCACTTTTGACATGTTCAATCAGTCACAGCATCTTCTCCATACAGTGCATAAATCTTTTATTGCATTGCAGTTGTGCTTGTACCTTTCTTGAAATAATAAAGCATAATGTGCCAAAAATGTTGCCTATCTTCTTCCATCTTCAGTCTTAAAATGGCTGCACAGAAGTTCACCATTTCTGATGTTTTTTAAAAAATGCATGCTGATATGGCAGGTGTCACAATACAAAATTGTTTTGAATGAAGTTATAGACAACTAAGCACTATTAGATCCATCATAGGGAAAAAATTAAATGAACTTTTAGGCCAGCCCAATACTTGACATTAAAGCCTCCCCCACTATGTTCTGTTCTACTCCTAGAACATAACCTACTATATATTCATTCCTGTGCATACTGAATTGTCTTCAGAAGCTTCCATTTTAATTACAATTGTTAAATTATGTTCCTTAATGTTTTCTTTTCTCGCCAAATTTAAGAGACTTCAGTTTACCACAAGGCTGAGAATTTTCACAAATGTTTACTTTTTCTAACTTATTAGAGGTACATACGTAGAAAATTTTTGTTCTGTAGTTCTTTCCTGAAAAGTAAGGGTTGCTGTGGAATTGAAATTGACCATAAGTGTGCTGCTGCTGCCAAATTGCGTTCCATTGATGGCTTCAAATCATGTCTCAAAATACGATGCTTTGATTGCATGAATAGAATACCCAGATAATGGAAAAATAAATGGAAACCTCAGAATGATGCCTGTTGCCTGTGATTTTGGCAAAAAGTTAACATGAGAAGTTAATCAGACAACTACAAATTTAATCCATGTTGACATATTTTTCCTGTAGTGTGCTTGGAGAAGCTAAAGGTTATGTCAAGTTTCTCTGAGCAAAGTAAGTATTCTTCTTGAGATAATTAGACTAACAAAGTTATTTCAAGTTTTGCAATAGAATGCAAAGTTGAATTTCTAGCCCTAACATAAAGTTGCTTAAGAAGCAAACAAACCAAAGAAACAAGATATAGTTAATTTAGTTTTTTTCTTTTGTTATCCCAGAAACAGGGAATTGAGATGTTTAAGCAGTTGTAAAATCAAATGATTGAAACTGGGAAAAACTCCTTTGTTGTTTTTGCTTATAACTACCTCTCTGAGGATACCAGGCACAAATTTTCTAGGAAAGGCGAAGAACCCACTAACATTTTGCTGGACAAGACTGAACAAGCAAGTGTTATTTTTTGTTTTGGGAAATTTTTTTCAAAGAATAAGGAGCTTGAATTTCATTTTTGATCCCCATCTCAGTAACTGTGATGTCACCATTTAAGTTTGGATGTTGTTCTTGTTATTTTGGAGACTCACACTTTCTAATCAAATAAGGCCATTTACACTGTGCTTTCTTGCCAGTTTGTCTTGGTGATTTCAATAACTGTCTAGTTAGTTGAATAAGCAAAATGTCTTTGCAGTGTCACAGATTCCCTCTGTCCCTGCTTTTTCAGGAAGTATAGGAATGGAATTACTGTTGTATTATTAGAGGCAGAGGAAGCAAATTAGATTAGGGGAATGTATTTTATTTAAGATGTAAAAAAAGATAGCAAGTTGGCTAGCAAATGGGTCATATAGTGAGCAAAATGTATGCTGGGAGTTTACTTGCAATACCGAAATTACTAGCTAAACAATATTAGTTAACTATTAAAATAAGAGAAGCTTATGTGAAGTTCTGTCAAACAGATTCTGAATGACAATTTAGTAAAATATATGTGTGGATAGTGACAATACTTTTGTACAGTTCTTCAGTAGGACATATATTGACATTGGTTAGCTCCTAAGAATGTCTAAATGTTATCTGAAAATGAGTGTTATTGCGAGACTTGTTTGTGCGATGTACTTGCCTAAGGGTGGAGAAGAAAATAAAACCTGAGAGACATGAAGTAAATGTGGATTTTAAAAAACAAAAGAACAATTCTTAGCCCTCAGAATATTTATGGATTAATGTTTTATATGCCATGGCCAGAGACGGGTCTGTCATGGCTAACATAGCCCTTACTAGCCTGCTATACTTCTCTTTTTAGGATTGGACCCTGGTACTTCGGGGTCTGCTCTGTTCTTTCTCCATCTTGGCTTCGTGATTCTCTTTGTGAACAAAATTTTTCTCTTCTTTTCCATCCTGTTAGAACCAGTTCACCATCTGAGGCCACTTTAATCCCACCGTGATTTTATCCCCATTCTCTTATTTCCTCTGATGCTTATGGTCTTACGCTGTGTATACATTAATACCAAAGTACATTGGGCTTTTCACTAATGGCTTCTTGTGCTTTTTGTGTTCAAGTGTCTCCACCGTGCTGTGGCCACAAAAAAGACTCAGACACAGGGTTTGTGCCTGTGCAGCCTCCTACCTGCCCATCCACATCATGTCTGCACACTCAGTACTAGAGTTAGGTACTTTTAGCTTCATTTAAAATTAGTAAAACTGAGTTCTGGCCAAGATGGACATGTAGGTAGAAACACTTTGCTCCCTCGCAAAACCAAAAGAAGGATAACAACAAATTTAAAAAGAAAAAACAACCAGAACTGCCAGAATATCAAACTACATGGAAGTTCAATAACTAAGGAGTTAAAGAAACATTTATCCAGACTGGCAGGAGGGGCAGAGATGGGCAGGCAGGGCAGAGTGGATGTGTGGGAAGGCGGGGACTGGTTGACAGGGCCATCCCACATTCATTCGAGGATAAGCCAGGAGGAATAAATGGAGAGCGAGGCAGATTGTGAAACCCAGGGTTCCAGCGTGGGGAAATGAAAGACTTAAAACCTCTGGCTGTAAAACCTGTGGGGGTTGCGGTGCTGGGAGAAATACCCAGTTTCACAGGAGAGTCCTTTGGAGAGACCCACAGGGTCCTAGAATGTACACAAACCTACCCACCTGGGAATCATCACCTAAAAGGACACAATCCACTTGTGGAAGGAGAGGGAAGTGACTGAAAGTGGGGTGAGAGCCCAGCAAGTGGCATTGTTCCCTCTCTGACCCCTCCCCTATATACAGCACCATAACACAGGAACATGGGTTGCTCTACCCTGGTGAATACCTAAGACTCCGCCCCTTATAATGTAACATGTGGGTGAGACAAAGAAATATGACCCAAATGAAAGAACAGATCAAAACTCCAGAAAAAGAACTAAGCAATGAGGAGATAGATGACCTATCTGATGCAGAGCTCAAAACACTGGATGCTCACAGCAATGATTGAGTTCAGTTGCAAAATGAGGGAAGAAATGAAGAGTGTACAAAGTGAAATAAAGGAAAATATACAGGAATATGAAGAAAGGAAAATGGGACTCAAACGATTTGGAACAAAAAGAAATAAACATCCAACTGGAACAGAATGAAGAAACAAGAATTTAAAAAAATGAGGAAAGGCTTAGGAACCTCTGGGACAACTTAAATGCTCAAACATCTGAATCATAGGGTACCAGGAGGAGAAGAGGAAGAGCAAGAAATGGAAAACTTATTTGAAAAAGTAAGGGGGAACTTCCCCAATCTGGCAAAGGAAATAGACGTCCAGGAAGCCCAGACAGTCCCAAAGAAATTGGACCCAAGGAAGCACACACCAAGATACATCATAATTAAGTTACCCAATATTAAAGATAAGGAGAGAATCTGAAAAGCAGCAAGAGAAAAGGAGACAGTTACCTACAAAGGAGTTCCCATAAGGCTATTAGCTGATTTCTCAAAAGAAATCTTATAGGCAAGAAGAGGCTAGAAAGAAGTATTTGAAGTCCTGAAAGGCAAGGACCTACATCCAAGATGATGCTGTCCAGCAAAGCTATCATTTAGAATGGAAGGGCAGATAAAGTGCTTCCCAGAGAAGGTCAAGGTAAAGGAGTTCATCATCACCAAGCCTTTATCATATGAAATTGTTAAAGGGGCTTATCTAAGAAAAAGAAGGTGATAAAAAATATAAACAGTAAAATGATAACAAACTCACAGCTATCAAAACTGAACCTAAAAAACAAAACCTAAGGAAACAAGTAGAACAGGAACAGAATCACAGAAATTGAGATCATATGGAGGATTATCAGTTGGGGGCAGGGAGAATGAGGAGGGAAGGTACAGGGAATAAGAAGCATAAATGGGTACAAAATAGACAGGGTGAGGATAAGAATAGTATAGGAAATGGAGAAACCAAAGAATTTATATGTACAGCCCATGGACATGAACTAAGTGGGTGGGAGAATGCTGGGGGTGGAGGGTTGCAGGGAGGAGGGAGATAAAGGGTAGAAAAAAATTTTGACAACTGTAATAACAATAAAATATACATTAAAATTAGTAAAATTGCTGTGACCATTAGGTAGTTTTCTTTGATGCTGGAAGTAAGTATGAGTACCATTGAGCACATTTGGAAGTGCCAGTGACTAAATTCATAAAATGTTTTGCCTGATAGATGATTTAGTTTGGTGAAAGTTAGGTAATTTCTGAAATAAAAGAATGAAGTAGAAACAGAGTCATAAAAAGCATACACTTTCTGGTGGCTAACAAACATTTATTCTGAGAACAAACTTTTTCATGGGTAAATTGTAGTTAAATGTTACTGGGCAGTTAGAAATGATAACTATTATGATTAAAGTGTTTTAGAACTATAAGTTGATTTGTTGCTTAAGAAATGACAAATTTATGTATAACTGAAAGTAATGCCCAGGAATCCTCTCTTTCCTATCAGAGAGCCATAGAATTTGGTATGGGTCTGGCCATTGATTTTCAATCATCATTCTCCTTTAAGAGAAGTCTTTTACCAGATGCTGTTGCTGCCAGTGACATTCTTAACCGTTGCCATCAATTCACTGAATCTACAGCTGGCTTTTTGAGCTCTTTATATTTTGACTTGTAATACAGCTTATAATGTTTGTGTAGTTATGTAAAGTAATGGAATATAAAGAAGGTAGCAAATATTTTAAAAAGGATGTTGGGAAGCAATTTACACCATTTATATTTTACAAATATTAGAATTTGGTGTGTGATATGAACTTACAAGGAATAGAGTTGGTATGGAAGGAGTAAAAGAACATGTTGTATCCCACTTCTAGAGATATATTCAAAAGATTTAAAAGTAGGGACTCAAAGAGATATTTATATGCCTGTGTTCATAGCAGCATTATTCACAATAGCCAAAATGTGAAAACAACCCAAGTGTTCATTGGTGCATGAATGGATAACCAGATGTGGTGTATCCTCACAATGTGATACTATACAGCCTTAAAAAGGCAGGAAATTCTGATACATACCACAACATGAATAAACCTTGATCTCATTATGGTAAATGAAATAAGTAAAAAAAACCCAAATATTGTATGATTCCACTTGTGAGAGGTAACTAGGGTAGTCAAATTCATAGACAGAAAAAGTAGAATGGTGATTGCTGGGGGGTGGTGGGGAGTTTTTGTTTCATGGGTTCAGAGTTTAAGTTTTACAAGATGAAAAGAGTTCTGGAGATGGATGGTGGTAATGTAGCACAACAATGATAATGCCACTGAACCTGTACACTTAAAAATGACTAAGATGGTGAATTTTGTTGTATAGATATTTTAGCACAATTTTTTTTTAAAGAGCATATTATAGGAATTCTGTGCTACATTGGTGTGATATTGTTGTCATCCTTAAAGCTGCATGGGACGTTAGGGTGAGGAGTGATTTCTCAGGTGCTCCTTCTACTGATATATAAAATCTTCATTCAAGGACATTTTTTCATTGCTTTTTAGAGAGAGAGGAGGGGAGTCGGGGGAGGGAGGGAGGGAGGGGGTGGGGGGGAGAGGGAGAGGGAGAGAGAGAGAGAGAGAGAGAGAGATTGAGAGAGAGAATGAATGAGAATCGGTTGCCAGGAACTGAACCCACAGCCTAGGTATGTGCCCTGACAAGGTATGGAACCTGCAGCCTTTTGGTTTATGGGATGATGTCAGACCAGCTGAGGAAAGACAGGAGCACAAAGCAAAGATTATTAATAATTGGCAATTTTAGAAATTTTCACTTTTGAAAATGTTTAGATACAGGAGAATCCTGGTGTTCATGGTATTGTATAGAAAAATGTGGTTAATCCATTTCCCTTTAAATAACATCCTGATTTTTATTTTTCTTCTGTTTCTTTTCCTCTTCTACTTACATGAGACTGATAATGATCTACAAACAACTGACCTGAAAAGGAAGCCAGGCCCTGCTATTTATAAAGGATCTGGAAGTCCCTGATCTCATTTCCCATCTATTTTTTTTTTAAGAATTTTTTTATAGGGTTTTGTCCTCACTTTTTACAATATGATGTCAAAAACCAATCTCAATACTTTATTTTGAGCTTTTTACTGAAAAGTGTTCTTTTGATAAATTCCTTGAAATTTTTATCAGTCCGAAGTCAGTGGCCAACATGTACTTTCCGTGAACATTGTGGCTCTGGGATACTCGTGTCTAGGATTTTACCTTCCTGAAAAACCCGGGTAAAGAATAGTTCTGAATTGACATTGGCCAGAACTTTAGGAGATGAGTATTTTAATTCTAGTTCAAGTATAATAGCTTTTACAGGAAACAGTGACAGATCATTCTTTTATAATCAAACCTGCCTTAAAAAGAAAAATTTTTCAGATAGCACTGAGCAGCTGAATTGAAGAGTGTATTTATTTAGCTTATAGTTTGTGGTTATACTACTTGTACAAAGGGCTCAGCCTTGTGAGATGCCTAACAGTATAAATAAATGATAGGGTTTCTGCTTTCAAGTTGCTTAAAACTTAGGAGAGGAGATAATTAATATTAGTAATAAGAATATGACCAATATCATGGCAGAAATGGAGTCCTATGGAAATTTATTAAGTTTGAGATAGTGGGACATTCAGTTGCTAGGAGTCCTTTAAGTATTGGAAATGCAGAAGTCTGCTGTAAGAGAGAAGCCAAGGCTCATGTCAGACAGTGGCCAAAAAGGTTAAGAGTATGAGGGTGCTTATGGGGACAGGATGTTGGGAAGTACCTTCATTTATGAAGGAGGGAGTGGGGAAGCAGAGATAGAAAGTAAAGAAAGAACCAGGAAGCCCAGGGATCCTGGAAGGCAGCAAGAGCAATTTGAGGAAGGCAGGCAGACAGCAGAGTTGTGTGCTCTTGGCTTATTAGGTGGGGAGAAAAATCGTGAGAGTAGGTAACTAGGATGTCTTTGCCAATTAAGATATTTTCTAGGCAGGGCTGAAGAAGTGAGTAAGTATTAGACAGAGGTTCATATTAAATAGGAGACAGAAGGAATCATTTGACTCAACAACAAGAAGTGGTTTTTCTCAGGATCAGGGAAATGAAAGAATGGGCTAAGGAGGGAAGTCCAGGCATAAGGAAGAGATTGAAGATGTAAGATACTGCATTTTGCCATGTGTAATGCTCACTTTTTTTGCCCAGATTTTTGAGGGAAAATAAGGATGTGCCTTATACATGGGTAGTACTAATTCTATATCTACATAAATGTTTTTAATTCTTTTATGACCAAAAACGTGTGTGTGCATTATTCATGGGAGTGCATTATACATGGCAAATAGATATTATGGGAATGTGTTTTGAAGCAAGGAACTTTAGCGGTCTGATGGGATGGACTTAAAGGTCTTTGGGGGAAAAATTCAGGAAGAAGAGACAGGACTATCTCAACACTACAAAGAGAGGACTGGATATTAAGAAATTTAGAGGTGAATTGGGCTCAGTTGAGCCCAGGTGAAGTACAGCTTGGGGGAGAGTAAGGGAAGTTCGGAAAGCAGGCTATGGGGAATAGTAGGGAGTGTGTAACAGTAGGAATTATCAAATAGCATTCCACTGCTGTGACTGTGGCCACAGCCTTTACCCTTTCTTGACTTGGTTAATGTAAAAGCCTCCTATCAAACCTTCTGTGTCCTGTTTTAACAGAGTAGTCAGAGTGGTTGTTTAAGAAATTTAAACGGTCAGATGACATCACTCCTGTGTTTGGGGCCCCTCAGGGAAGGCCTTACCATGGCCTGACGGGCCCTATGATTCTGTCTACCCACTACATCTCTGTCTCCCCACTCTCCCTGCTGCAGCCACAATGGCCTCGTGGAGGGGAAGGGACTCCTTTTATCACTCCTGCCTTAGGATCTTTTCTCTCCCTGTTCCCTCTGCCTGGCATATTCTTTACCTAGCTGTCTCTCACCTATAAACCTTTACCAGATCTTACCTTCTCAGTGAGGCCCTTGCTACAGCCATACCCTACAACCCCCTTTGGCATTCCTGGCCCTCCTTACCTTGTTTTGTTTCATTTTTTTTCTCACTGTATCATTGACTGCAAACATACTTACTTACATCTTTATTGTTTGTTCATGTGAACTCCATATGGCTACAGGAAGAATTAAATCAAGATGGTATCTTATGACAGAGATAGCTTAAGCTTGTGGAGATTTATTTATGAGGGGGGACTCCCCCACAAAATGAAATTATTTGCTGGAGATTGGGCCCCTAAACAGGCTTCCCTGCTAGGTGAGTGTTCTAGGAACCCATCTGTATCAGCGTAGTAGCTAGTATTGTTGTGAGAGGCTGTGTTTGGCTTCAGTGAATTTTTTTGAAGACTCAGTGGGTTTGGTTTGCCCATTTCCTGATGGGTGATTTATGAGGGCACCTGCCCACACCATCCTGAGTGTTCAGCTGTTTTTGACCAGAAATGGCATGACCCCTATACCCCACCCTCCCTATTCAGCTGATCTCACCCTAAGCCACTTTTTGTTTTGTTTGTTTCCCTGGATGAAAAAAGTCCTCAAAGGGAAACATTTTGCGGATGTGGAGGAGGTGAAACAAAAAACAATAGAAGCACCAAAAGGCATCAGTATTGACAAGTTCAAAAACTTGTGGGCAGTGGGAAGAAGTCTTGACAGGTGTTTTGGACCAAATGGAGAGTACTTTGAAGATGACTGAAGTTTAAACATGTAAGAATAAATACACATTTTTAAATAAAGTCATTTTGGGGGGGCATCACCCCTCGTATATCTGTAGCATTCATTATCATTCTTTATTATAACATATTTGTAACTATGACTTTAATTTCTCCCTAAATAGAAAAGAAAATGTATATGAGTAGCAAACCATAGTTTTTTTTGAAAATTCATTTGTATTTGCCAAAGTTCCTACAAGAAGTTTTTATTTGTGGTAGGCATTTAACATATATTGAAGAAATGGATAGATTTGGGATCTTGGCACCAGCTGCTTTTAAGGTTGTAAGAGCATATCTCAAGGTGGCAAATAAGGGAGTAGAAGAGAGGAAGATATAATTTGTAGACATGCAAAAACAGAGAACAAAAGTCCTTAAGAAAAATAAAATTCAGGTTGTGGCTTCAGAATTATGAGATGCCATTTAAAATATTATCAGGCACAAAATCTTTATGGGTCCTATAACCTGAAAGGGCCCTGCTGTGTCCATACCTCTGCTTTTTTTCTACCAAAGTTGCTTGGCAGAGCCTGTATACTGCAAAGAGTGTCCTGCAGTATGCAGCCTTGTATCAGCAGCACCTTGAGTATGTACATGAGATTCAGAGGGTACAAATGAAATTCAGCTAAGTCCCCTGATGTCATAAGTCTTTGAATCAGAAATTCCCCATCTGCTTAGCATTTTATCAGCAAAGCATAATCTCTGCTCTGCTGTGTTTAAAATTTGTAAATGTATATGACATTTTAGGAAACAGAACATTATGCAGTTACAAAAGCTCCCTGATATCTCACCAGTTGCTGAAACACTGTCTCATTTGGAACCTCAAGTGATCTCATAACTAAATAGAACAATCTCCATTTTAAAATCCCAACTGCCCATTCTCTCAGCAGACATTTACGTTGTGCCAGATGGGTGTTGGAGAAGCAAAGATGAATAGTATAATGGGAGGTTCTCAAGTCTAATAGGAGATACAGGAAAGTTTTTGAGTAATTTCAGTAGAATGACATATGCTAACAGAGGGCAGTGTGCTGCAGGAGCCCTGAGGTTGGTATAAGCAGCTCTGCAGCCAGGCAGAGGGGTCTGTGCATTAGGGAGAAGTTCCACATGTGCTGGAGGGTTGGAGAAGGATAGGAGAAGAGTCAAAAAATATCAATATGGCTGATCTTGGAAGGTCTTAGGTCATGCGGAGGAGTATGGACTTTGTTCTTGTAGTAGTGAAGAGTCATTGAAAGACTTTAATCTGGGGCATGATGCTATCAGATCAAAGTTTCAGAAAGATGGCTGGCAGCTATGTAGAGAATGGATAAGAGGCATAGTAGAAGGAAGGTGGACATACCAGTTAGGGAGGGTGCTGCACTGTGGTTCATACAAGAGCATCCTCATTCTGTGTGTTGTCATGGGGATGTATAGCAAGGAAAGTCATTGACCTCACAGAGTGATGCTGTTGAAGGAACAGAGAAAAACAGTTAAAGATGGAAGCGTAGGGACCATGCAGGAGCCTAGTGAATAGAAGCTGTTAGAAAGAGGTAGAGAAATGTCCATTTCCCTGGGCATAATCAAAGCTCTACCATTGAAATATTTTAATTAGTTCCTTGGGAGTTATTTTTTGTTAGATTCCTCCAAAAACCTGAATGGACTTCCTTCTTCAGATCCTTGTCTTTTTCCATGCTTTGTCTATTTTCTTAATTATTAGTGAATTAAACATTGAAAATGGAATTGTCTGATCTTAACAGAACATGTGGGCTGTGAAGACATGATCTCTCAATGAGACATGGGGAACACCTTATGAGGATTGCAGTTTCCAGCCTAGTTTGGGATTGAATCCTCTCAAAAGCCAGTCGTTTGCTCTGAAACAAATGCATGTGCCAGATATTTGGAAAGGCTTCCTTATTGCTGTGCTCAGTAAGTCACAACAAAGTTCCCAGAGTGTATAATAGTAATGTGTAATACTGCCCTGGATATAAAACGTTTAATGTATGGACAAATGCAGCCAAGGGGGATATCCAGCAGACATCAAAGGGACCTAACCCCCCAGACACAGGAGGCATCTGCAGTTTGGCTCAGACCTAGAGATGAAAGGAAGGAGGTGTGAGGAGCCATCAGTCTAAGAGGGAGTAGTTGAAATCTGAGATAACTTTAAAACATTGAAGCAAACACTTTCGACTTGGCCCAGTTGAGCACAGTAAAAATTCAACTCAAGGCTTAATTTTTAGTGAGGAGATGGGCCAGACCTGAGGGAAGCCCACCAGAGAGCTCCCAGTCTTACTTAGACCATTTGGCCTTTCATCTCTGGTGGCATCCATTTCCTTCCCTCCCTTCACTGAGCTCTGGGCCCCTCCTATCCCCACTGCAAGGTTTCCCTTCTCCTGGCAGATCAGAGGACTTTGTCTCTGACAGATGCATCAAGCTCTCAAAGATTTGAAGGGATAATTCTATTAAATAAATTGAAAAGACACAAAAACAAACATAACTACAGATGCTTTATATGGAATTACAAACAGGAGAGGTTGACTGCTAAGTCAAGATGGTCTGTATTTTAGCCTAAGAGTAGATTGGAGTTGACCAGGCTCTAACATCTGGTGGGCCTCGTTGTCCAGCGTGTCAGTGGAATGGCTCTTGGGCCTTTTTCTCTGACTTTAGGCTGCCTGTACCTTAGAGGTAAGACAGCAGGTACCTAGGAAATTTCTGTTTGCTCTGTTTGTTCTGTGGCCATGTGGCTTCTAATCTGTTAGGAGAGACCCCTCTTTGTTCATCTAACTTAGGTGCTCTGTTTCAGACACCCTAGGGGCCATCTCTTCCTCTTTCTAAGTCTGTACTCCCTGTGATGTTTGTTTTTCAGTCTTAGGCAAGACATTCCCAGCCCTGTGCTCCTTTGGATAGGACAGGTGAGGAGACAGTTTGTGGTAGATACACACAGTTGGCTCAAGTTGCAGCCCATCCACTTGTCTGGAATATTGTCTTCAGCTAATTGTTCCATGTGGTCCCAGGAGAAGGGTGGGCCATTGTTTCAGTCTCTTAATTAAAACCCTATAAAATGAGATATTTTAAGTACCCTGTGGATATGCATACTTCCCACCAGGAATTAAGAGGGCTGTGTTTTATAGTTTCATGCCCATTGTAAAATGATTAGTAAAAAATTCAATGCCATACGAGTTGAGAGGGTTAGAAAAATAAAGAAATGATAACACAAAAGCATGTCTTTGTCAATATTCATGCCTCTATTTATTTAAATCCATGTAGTGAATCTTCCCTTCTTTTAATCTGACAATTCCTTTTATTTAAAAAAATAAATCAAAGGGGACTATAAATAAAAGGAGATAGAGGATTAATTTTTTTTCTGGATGTCTTTTTTGTTTTAGTGTCTCACTAAGCAATTCATAACACTCACATAAACCATTTGAGAAAGACAGACTTAGAATTCCATGTTCACAATTGTGGAATTTTTAAACCACAAAGGAAACCTGGAAATCCTAAAAAACTCTTTACTTTATGGATGTGGAAAGTTAAAACGTTCCCCCAAGATCATACAGCTAATTAGAGGCTGAGCTCAGATTAAAACTTAGCTCAGATGGGGCTCTCAATTCAAACCCCTTTCCACTGTCACTTAAATTTTTTTGTAGGAAGTTTAATTAAATTATGTGTTTCACATTGCTTGTGATTTGAAACACAAGCTTCTCTGTATCTCAGCCTCAGTGGGTCAGAGTAGCATGTTGGCCAGCACTGATGGGAGGAAGACAGAGCCCTGATCAGGTTGGGGTCAGGAATTTTGATAGTAGAGAGGGATTCCAAGTTGAAGCTGAAGAAACGGGGTTGCAGCAGGTTATCAGGGAAGAGAAATGAGTGATGAAGAAGAGGGGCAGGAAATGCCAGGAAGCCCCAGACTTGGTTTCAGTTGAAGAGACCTGCTACCTCTGTATTTTCCCTTCAGATGGCCCATGACTCTGCCTCCCTGGGCTAAGTATCCAGATGTGGCTCATAGCCAATCAAATGATCTCAGTTTTTGGAGACAGTCATTTGAACCAAGAGAAAATAAAATTTTTTTAAGTAGAAAAAGGATCTATTTAAAATTTTTTATTTCAAGCTAGAGTTGCAAATCATTGTAAATTTTACTCTTTATATTCCAGTCCAGGGGACAACTCTGTACTTCTTCAACCCATTCCATTGCAGGGGAAAAGTCCCATACGGCCTTACTTGGGTCTCTGAGGTGTTTGCGCGTCATTATATAAGCCCTGTGGGCGAGGACTTAACTCATTTCTTTTTCTTTTTTAGCAGTCCAGTTTCCCTTTCAATTACTCCTGTAATTTTTTGGAACGCCTTATAAAACTCCTACCCATACTTGGCCAAGGCAATTAAGGATTTCTGTGTGCCAAAGACTATCAGTGTTTAACCTAAATAATTATACTGACTAAAAATAGACTATTTTTTGTGCTGTCAGATTTATATCTCAATGGTTGTCTGAGATGCTAGCTATGATTAGATTTAATTTTCAAGTCTTATCTCACACTTCATAATGTGAAATGTTCTTCCCTTTGCAAATACAGAAAGGTACTTAGTCAGAAGCTACTAAGCTTTCTTAGTAGAACAGAAATAGTTTATTTCCAAACATAAAAATGAGACTGATATTCTCTGAATGCCCAACTTTGATATTGATTTATATAAAGTGGACACAGACACATCTTTTAGCAGGAATATGATTTTAATGGATAGAAAAGTAGAAAAAATACTACAACCATGAAAAAAAATTATGATAATTTTTAGAAGGGCTTTAATGTTCACAGAGTATATATCTCCTGGTATTGATTTGGACTCTGTAATAAGCCAGTCAAATAAAACTACAGAAATTTAATGAGAATTGATTTGGCATACACCTGACTATTACCCAAATGTGATTTTCAACACATAAAATCTATGGAGAAGTTAAAATAGAGCATTCACTTATACTGTGACCTTCCCCGTCAGTTTTCAAAATGGACTAGAGAACTTTTGTAATAGAAAAAAAAATGCAAGTAATGGATGATTATTGGTAGGTTCCTAGTTCTATCTCAATTGTCTATTTTATTTATTCATTTATTAAGTATTTGGCACAGAGATATTGTACAAGATCCTGCCCTCAAAGGCATACACAATCTGGTAGGGCAAAGAAGGACATACCTGCAGGAGACTTTTGGATAATGGAATCAGGGATTGACAAGCTATCAGACAGAGCCTCATGGGTCATGGTTTATAAGGTCATCAAGGTCTCCACTTTCCAAGTCCAGAGACTGGGTTTGGTCAATATAATCACAGTTATTTGGGCTTAGGGGAGCTGACTTGTAGTAGCTAGCCCTACAAGAGAATAAACCAGAATACCGTTTAAAAATGTGCATTCAAGAAAGAAAGAAGGAGCTCCTACCCTTTGTGACAGCATGGATGGAGCTGGAGACCATTATGCTAAGTGAAATAAGCCAGGCGGTGAGGGACAAATACCATATGATCTCACCTTTAACTGGAACCTAATCAACAAAACAAAAAAGCAAGCAAAATATAACCAGAGACATTGAAATTAAGAACAATCTGACAATAATCAGAGGGGAAGTGGGAGGGGATAATAGAGGGAAGCGTTTTCAGGAACAACTATAAAGGACACAAGGACAAAACCAAAGTGGGGTGGAAGCAAGGGAGGACGGTGGGCATGGCTGGGGTGGGGTGGGGCAGATCACTGTAATTGAACAACCATAAAATAATAAAAAAAAGAAAATGGAAAGAAAGTGCACACAATAAAGTTGGAAATTTCAAAAATAAAAAATAAATAAAAATAAAAATGTGCATTCAAAACTAGAATAAGCAGATCAGGATACATTCACTGTTCTCTCTCTCTCTAATTAGCAAAGTCTAAATGGGGATCACATTATAAACAAGTGGATTTTTGAGGCTGGACTCAGAGCAAAGGCAATGATTTGGAAGACCTCTATAACTGGTGGTGTTAAATGGTGACTTCTCATTGGTGCTAAGTCCAGAAGTCCCCCAGTGAGTCGCAACCCGACAGATCCCAGCCTTTCCTTTTAAAGATACTGAGAAAAGCACTCTGGTCATGCAAACCCTTTTCTTTCTGTTGGCCCATTTTTCCCCCACATGAATTAAAACCACTGATTAGCCTGTGTGTTGGTGTAGTTTTAGTGTTGTTTAATTCAAATTTAATTAGAGTTTTAGGAATTTTTCCCTTTGAATGTAAGGTCTGTCCAGAAAAAGGGCCAGCCATTATTAATATAATGAGAACAATTTGTGAGACATTAGTGTAACCTGGCAGCCAAGGAGAGTGGAATTCCAGTCAGAATGAGCATATGTAAACAATGATGATGACTTCACTGTACTAGTTACTGGGGTCATTAGAAGCCATTGAGTGAAGATGTATACTGTGTGGCCATCACATTCAAAATGACTGAGTGAGTAGAGCAATGAATCTGCATCAAATTTTGTGTTAAGCTTGAACATTCCTCCGTGGAAACTATATGGATAATTCAGAAGGCTGCAGCTATGGACAACTAGTGATTGGCAGCTTCATCATGACAGTATCCCACTCCAGTATCACAGCTTGTGCAGAGATTTTGGTGAAACACCAAAACTGCACAAGAGTTTTGGTGAAACCCACATAACTCCAGCCCCTTACAGCTGATATCTGGGGGCCTGTGACTTCTGGCTTTTCCCCAAACTAAAATCACATTTGAAAGGGAAGAGATTTCAGACCATCAATGAGATTCAGGAAAATACAGCGAGGCAGCTGATAGTGCCTAGGAAAACTGTGTGCAGTCTCAAGGTGCCTACTTTGAAGTGGACTAAGATGTCATTGTCCTATGTACAATGTTTCTTGTATCTTCTTTAATAAAGGTTTTGTTTTCTTTTTTTGATAGCACGTGGCTGGATACCTTCTGGGCAGACCTCATAGAACATATTTTCAGTTATAGCATTTAATAGGTGTGTTTCTTTCAAGAGTTAATCTCATTCATTAAGTCTTGATTTTGGTCTTTTAACTTCCCAAGGGTATGCTTATCTCCAGGTTTCAAGTGTATTCAGTACAAGTACTGAACACACTTTTAGTAATCTTGTACAATTTAGTTTAAGCATCTTTGCCTCAGCATATGACTTTCTGATGTCCCCTCTTTCTCCCTGTTGGATTTAGACTCCCCTACTCTTTCCTCTCATACCAGCCTGTGTGTATTTTATTCTCGCATATCCTACTGTAGTACTTATCACACTCTAACAAATTATTTCCTCACCTTCCTGTCATCAGAGAGTAAACTCTACATTTTATTTTTTAAAAGTATATTTTATTGATTATGCTTTTACAGTTGTGCCATGTTTTTTCTCCCCTTTATGCCCCTCTGCCCTGCACTGCCCTTGCCCCCCCAGCGTTCCTCCCCTCAGTTCATTTCCGTGGGTCATACATATAAGTACTTTGGCTTCTCCATTTACTATGCTATTCGTAACCTCTCCCTGTCTATTTTGTACCTACCATTTATGCTTCTTATTCCCTGTACCTTTCCCCCACATTCTCCTCTTCCCACTTTCCTGCTGATAACCCTCCATGTGATCTCCATTTCTGTGATTCTGTTCCTGTTCTAGCTGTTTGCTTAGTTTTTTGTTTTTTAGGTTCAGTTGTTGATAGTTATGAGTTTGTTGTTATTTTGCTGCTCATAGTTTTGATCATCTTCTTTATCTTAGATAAGTCCCTTTAACATTACATATGATAAAGGCATGGTGATGATGAACTCCTTTAACTTGACCTTCTCTGGGAAGCACTTTATCTGCCCTTCCATTCTAAATGATAACTTTGCTGCATAGAATCATTTTGGATGTAGGTCCTTGCCTTTCATGCTTTGGAATACTTGTATCCAGCCCCTTATATGCCTGTAAGGTTTCTTTTGAGAAATCAAATGATAGTCTTATGGGAACTCCCTTGTAGATAACTGTCTCCTTTTCTCTCGCTGCTGTTAAGATTCTGTCATATTCAATCTTGGGTAACTTAATTATGATGTTCCTTGGTGTGTGCTTCCCTGGGTCCAAAGTGGGTCCAACTTCTTTAGGACTCTCTGAGCTTCCTGGACTTCCTGGAAGTCTATTCCCTTTGCCTGATTGGGGAAGTTCTTTACTGTTTTTTCAAATAAGTTTTCAATTTCTTGTTCTTCCTCTTCTTCTGGTACTCCTATGATCCAGATGTTGGAATGTTTAATGTTGTCCTGGAGGTTCCTAAGCCTCTCTCATTGTTTTGAATTCTTGTTTCTTCATTATGTTCTGATTGAATGTTTATTTCTTTCCTTCTGCTCCAAATTGTTAATTTGAGTCCTGGTTGTCTTCCTTTCACTGTTGGTTCCCTGTATATTTTCCTTCATTTCACTTTGCATAGCCTTCACTTTTTACTCTATTTTGCTACATTATCAACCATCACTGTGTGCATACTGATTATCAATGTTTTGAACATTGCATCTAATAGGTTGTCTCTCTCCTCATCACTTAGTTCTTTATCTGGAGTTTTTCTTTTTAATATTTTATTTATTTATTTTTAGAGAGGGAAGGGGGAGAGAGAGAGAGAGAGAGAGGGAGAGAGGGAGAGGGAGGGAGAGAGAGAAAGAGAGAGAGAGAGAGAAAGAGAAAGAGAAACATCAATGTGCGGTTGCTGGGGGTTATGGCCTGCAACCCAGGAATGTACCCTGGCTAGGAATCGAACCTGGGACACTTTGGTTCCCAGCCCTTGCTCCATCCACTGAGTTACACCAGCCAGGGCTGGAGTTTTGATTTAGTCTTTAATTTGGGCCATATTTCTTTGTCTCAGCACACCTGTTATGTTTTAAGGGATAGAACCATAGGTATTTGCCATGGTGGGGCAACATACTTCAAATTGTGGTGCTGTATGTTGGGGAAGGGTCTGAGAGGGAACAATGCCACTTGTTCGGTGCTTGGTGGGCCTTCAGTAACTTCCCCAGCTACCCACAAGCAAATATGGCCCTTCTGGTGCTAATTCCAGGGTGGGTGCATTTGTGTACGTTTTAGGACCCTGTTGGTCTCTCCAATGAACTCTCATGTGAGGCTGGAATTTTCTCCCGCTGCTGCAACCCCCACAGTTTTTTTTTGTCAGAGGTTTTAAGGCTTTATTTCTGCATGCTGTAACCCTGGGTTTCAAACTCTATCTTGCTTCCCACTTGTTTCTCCTGGTTTATCTGCACGCAAGTGTGGGGCCACCAGCCTCTGCCTACCCACCTAGCCTTCCAGCCGCTGCCTTGCCACTCATCCTCTCTACCCCAGCTGCCCATCTCTGCCCCTTCTACCAGTCTGAATGAATGTTTTTCTTTTACTCCTTGGTTGTCAGACTTTCATACAGTTCTATTTTCTGGCAGCTCTGGTTGGTTTTTGTTTTTAAATTTTTTGTTGTCCTTCTTTTGGTTGTGTGAGGAGGTAGAGTATCTACTCACACCTCCATCTTGGCCAGAAGTCCTCTACATTTTATTTACCATGGTGTCTCCAATGCTAGTTCAGCATTGTTGGTAGTAAGTAGGGACTCAGTAGAAGAACAGAGGGTTGAAGGTTGGAGCGGGGGGATGGATGGATGGAGTAATATTTATGCTGAGCCCTTAAGTGATGAGTAGACTATTCTTTGGGAAGAGAAGCCACTAAAGTTATTTTGAAGGTCTAACAGAAACTTTTTCTTACTTTACCACTCTTAGGACACTGAATAGAAGAGGAGTGTAGAAACCAGATTGTAATTTAGTGTATCCCCTCAATGCTTCTCTCCTAATGCTATACTGTGTGACATTTTCATGAAAATGGCAGTATTCTCCAATCCTTCAGTTAGGAGATGTTCCTGTTCTCTTACAGTCTTGTTTTAGTCTTGTTACTGTTACTACTTGTTACTGTTACTTGTTACTGTTATCTATTTTAGTATAACAAATCACCCCAAAGCTGATAATTTATTGTTTCTCACAATTGTGAAATGTGGTTGAGGCTAACCTGGGTAGTTCTACTTTATTTAGTGTCTAAAGAGGCTGGGATGTTTACGATGACTTCCCCACTTACATTGAGGTACTTAAACTAGGATGGCTGGTACCAGTTAGAAGCTGGGGGGCATCTTTCTATATATGACTTCTCCATATGAGTAGCTTGGACTTTTTACAACATGGTGGTCTCAAGGTAGTAGATCTTTTAATGTGCTGGTTGTCTTCCAAAAAGGAAGAATCAGAAGCTGCCAGTTCTCCTAAAGTCTAGGCTTGGAACTGGCATGACATCATGTCTACCTCATTTTATCAGTGGAAGGCCATCCAGATTAAAAGGGAGGGGAAATAGACTTCACCTTTTGATGTGAGGAATAGCATGCACATATAGTGAAGGACAGTAAGCATCTAAAAGGGATGATCTAAATACCACAGATAACGAACAAAAATAAATATACATAAAAATAACATTTAAGCTAGATACATAATAAAGGGACATGTTGAATTTAAGTGCCTGGTTTTGAAGAAATGCGCTAAGTTTATTTGTATGAAGTCTCTGGAGAAATAAAGGGGCTCTGTGTGGTCAGTAAACTAAGCTTTATCAAAATCATAGTTAGGACTTGATCAGAAATGGAGTCAAACCTAGTATTCTGGTATTGGTGGGTGGTAATAAACATAGGGGTGATTGGTTTAATTATGTTTAGTGTTCTTTTATTTGTAAAGGTCAAGTCTCTAATGGTTTTTGCTTTCTTTTGAAAGTGAGAACATAATAACACTTTGATCCATAAGATTAAAAAGATTCATTTTCTATTATTCGTTTTCTAAAATTTAGTAATGTCCCTTGTTTAGAAAAGTGTCACATTACTAAATTTTCTTGAGTTGTAATTCACTGGGAAAATTTTGTAATCCATTGTATTTCCTCCTAGTCTTAGGATGGGAAGTGGGCTGAAATGACTCATGTAGTTCTAATTCTTAACCTGAACCATTTCCTTAACATATTTAAAGTATAGTCATTAATTTCAAAAATCTTGATAGACAAAAATAATCAAGGTAAGGACATAATAAGTGGGGATATTAAGAAGCATATACAATTTCTTAAGCAATTTCCCTTTAATAATATTATCCTTGATTCCTAACAGTTTTGACAATCTTTTTGTAATTGATATATTTCTTTGAAGCCTTTTGAATAGATTGTGCCTCTGCAGTGCTTATTGTCACATATCTCTATGGCATTTCATGGTAATAGGTGTGTAATAGGAGTCATCCTTTGTTTGTGATATTTGCAAGGAAATCAAGACACCCAGGGTCTTAAGAACCCTCTTGGAGGCAGAATGAATTAATAATTCACTTGTGAAGGACTTTGGTGGAGAACAGAGTTCCTTATTTTCCTTTCTTTAGAATAAGGGAGACTTATTTTATAAATAAGAGAAAATTAATTTCAAAGATGAATACAGTGCAAGAAAAGAATAAATATAGGTGAAGCAGACACAACACAGAGAAATTTGGGCAGGAAGTAAAATTACGTTATGCACAAAATATATGCCTTGGGGTTCTCTGCCTGTGCTGGAGGTTGGGGCAGGGGACAGGGCAGGGATCACAAATTTGACCCAAAGCTTTTTCTAACCAAAGGAAGAAGAGAAACAGCTGGGACAAGTGCTAGGAGCTACCAGTTTAGTAATTAGCCGCAAAGAGCCAACAGGGTAGATTCTGTTAGCAAAATGTTTTCATGTATGCTATTTTATGATCTGTTAATAGTTCCGAGGATTACAGTCCATGGGAGAAAAAATCTAGAACTTTCCTTTCTGAAGCCTGACACCCAGTTTTCTCCATCAGCATTACTGTCTCTTACAAACAGTGTTAATTGGGGGTAGATGTGCTTCTGCCTAAAGTCATAAGGCATTTTGTTATTTAAATAAGCATTTAAGCCTCATGAAACAAGAATAGTCCTAAGGTTCATAGGGGAGGTAGAATTCACAACTCCTGGAATCAATCAACAAATATTGATTAAGGATCTTCTATTTGGTTGCCCTGCTCTTCAGCACTGAAGTTGTGGCAGTAAACAACAGACATAAAACGCAATTAAGAGATGGATGGTGGTGATGGTTGCATAGCAGTATAAATGTGCAATGACACTGAACTATACACTTAAAAATGGTTACAATTGTAAATTTTATGACAATTAAAAAAATAGACAGTTAAGGAAATTAAGAAGCAGTATAATGAGACTAGCTCAAGAACCTGGGTGTTAGGGACTTTCTGCATAGACCTTTACTGTGCCTGTGGGGAGCAGAAGGGCTCCCTGGAGAGGTCATTTGGAAGAAGCAGGGGCCATTGCCCTGCATGACTTTTGAACTTTAGGGTGTCAAATGGGATCTCTTGTATGTGAGCTAAGGAGGAAGGTGGAAGTTTCACTGGCTGGCAGAGGCTGAAGTGACTGTCCATTTCAGGCCCTACTGCACTTGGAGGCTGGCCCCTTTCTTCCTTCACTTAACAAAGTCCTTGCCTGGTGCTTTCCTTCACAGACAGCCATCCTGAGACGACAGGATCGATACAGATGCTCCACAGTTCCTGCAAATGCACAAGAGGAAGCACAGAGCTTGTTTGTTACAGAGGTAATGTGTTTCTTCTACATTAATTTGTGTCATATTAAATCATTTTTTTCTAATGCCTCCTCCTTTTCTTTAAATTTTAATGATGTCAAGAAAGTGCCAGAGAGGTAATTATATTTTTTATAATAGAAGTTCAAATCAGAGAAGAATGAAGTTTTCAGAATCTGAATCTTAGAAATGTCAACAGAAGACAAAACATGGATTCTGCAAAATTTATAAAATAAAGGGCAACTTGTAAATGAACTCACTGGGTGCAATGTCAGAGGGTTTGTTATTGATATTTTTTAATGGAAACTCAGCACAGATTTATATTTATTTACTTAATTTCATGTTTCTATTTGGAACTTATTTTCAAGACTAGTTCAATATTTATGACGTGGTAGGTGAAAGTGAGCTGAGCCTGATGATCTCTGATCAATGTTTAATTACTGTTACTTTTGTTTGAACAAACAAATGATTGTTATGAGGAAGAAAGGAAAGATACTGCATTTAGATTGCCTCTCCCCCACCTTGGAGTGTTTCTTCCTCCAGTTGCTTTTAGGTAGGATGAATTAATTAGGTTTTGATTTTGTTTCTTGAAGTGCTCCTTCATTTAAAAGTAATGGATTTTTATCCCCGTTTTCTAGATGATAAATATATCCATTGGTAAATTTGCCCACTATAAGGAAGTTATGCTTTTATAAGTGAAGACCGATTAAAATAAGATTTAGTTTCCATGGAGGTTTTTGAAAAATTAAATGTGCATTTAAATATTTTAAAGTATGTTCTCTCATCCTTTTGAAAAGGTAATTTATATTACTTCCTTTGCTACTATACTACTAAAATTCTAGACAAACAGCTAGGTATGTTATATATTCTGAAATGTTTATTTTAAAACAGGATGTAGGCTAATTATGACCTACAGGCAAAATCTGGCCTGCAGCCTGTTATTGTAAATAAAGCTTTATTGCAGCACAGCCACCCCCAATTGTTTGTATTGCCTATGACTGTTTTTATATCACAGATCAGAGTTGAGTGGTTACAACAAAGACAGTATGTCCCTCAAAGCTGAAAGCGTTTACTATCTGGCAATTTGTAGGAAAAGTCTGTTGACTTTTGTCTTAAAGCATGTAGAGAAATTATTAATTACTAATTCAGATTTCCCAGTTGCTTAAAAAACACCATTTTTGAAGGGTAACTCTCCAGTAAGTTCTTTAATCGCTGCAGGTTGAGCAATAGCGGCTTCATCCAATGCTGCTGGAGCCAACATAACTAAACCCTCTTGGTACTCTTCCAGTAGGGTGGAGTAAAACAACACTTCCTCTCCATCCTCTAGTCCAGAGGAGATTGGTCTAATGGGTTTTTAAAAAACAACTTCAAAAACCTTTCAGTATAACTTCAAAATATTATTGAATTTCACAAGTTTGAAAGGTCAGTCATGAAATCAGTCAGAAGGGTGTTGTAAGAGACCAGTTCTCTGGGCACTGATTTCTAATTGAACCCATTGTCTCCTAGACTTTCTACATCCCCAGAGGGATGGGTGTTGCTTGCCTTATTCTCTGTTTCTACCTTGGAATTTAGCAGATACCTGCTATGTGGGCAGTCAACAATGGCTTATTAAATGACTGAACCTCTGTGTACTTAACCTGGCTAACTGTGGGTTTTGTTTTGTTTTTTGCAGTTCCTTGTAATTTAAAATATTTAAATATTATGTTTTGTACTAATTTTGCCTAAGGTATTAAAAATCTGGGTACTCAGATGTTCCGCTCATAAATGCACATGATTATGTCTGCACTTATTTATTTTTTAATTGGGCAGGTACATTTATACTTCAAAATTATTGTAATGACCTGCAAGAGACTTTGGTGGCACAATGTTAGTGGCCATGCATGATGAAAACCACTGTGGCCCTGAGGGCTGCTTCTCTGTCTTGGATTTGGCTTCCCTCACAAGGAGAATAGCAGCATGCCCACAAGACTGTATCATTCACAGTCAGACTTGACTTAGTTGTTCCAAACCTAAGGAAAATTCTGAAATCATACTGATTTTGGAATGTAATTTTGAGTGTAGATATCTGGTGTTTTAAATGTGAAAATGCTTGAAAAACTTTTTTTTTAATTTTATTTTAATCATTGTTCAAGTACAGTTTTCTCCCTTTTACTCCCATTCCAGCCCACCCACCCAACCCTCCCCACTTCCCTCCCATTACCACCCTCCCCCTAGCTTTTGACCATGTGTCCTTTAAATTTGTTCCTGTACACCCTTCCCATTCTCCCCTGAAATTCCCTCTTCTCTCCCCTCTGGTCACTGTCAGTCTGTCCCCTATTTCAGTGTCTTTGGTTATATTTTGCTTGTTTCTTTGTTTTGTTGTTTAGGTTCCTGTTAAAGGTGGGATCATATGGTATTTGTCTTTCACTGCCTGGCTTGTGAAAAACTTTAAAAAACATTTACAAGAATAGTATTTAAAGACATCTGTAAATGCATAGCAAAGAAATTGGAAAGTTTTTTAGCTCCCAAATCTCACTCTTTTCTTGATCCTTCTCTGCTATTTGTTACACCTGACTGACTGATGATAGGAAAAACTTCTACTGTCTTCCTTCACAACCTTGCCAATGAAGTACTTAGCATAGAGCCTGGCACAAGAGAAGCACCTGCTGTTGTTTCTGTAGTTATTTTTATGACTTTGGGGTGGAGGGGAGTTTACCTTAGAACGTGTTTGGGCATAGGCCGTGAAATAGATAAAAAGGTTGGCAGTTAATGAAGAGAAGCAAGCAGCTAGAGTCAAATCAACCAGGTAAGACAAGTGTATTTGTCTACCGATGTTTTCACTTACTCATTTTTTTTGTGTGCCATACTGAGGTCTGCATGGGTGTAGTTAAAAGCTGATTACACAGAAAAATTATTTGGACTAAGCTGATGGTAACTAAATCAAACATGTCACCTCTTAATTTTGACTTATCCATATTTGAAGATTTGGCAGATGTGGCCTTACAGTCTTGAGCTTCTGTGTACTACTCAGTGGATCCTCCTAGGTAAATGAATGAAAGACACCATGCTGGCCCACTGAGTCTGTCATGTGAAAGTAGTTTAATGCATTCTCTGTAGGTTACTGTCATAGATAGACTCCTTGGCAATGGAATACTCCATAATTTGTGCATTCCACACACACACATACACATAAGATGTCACTGTGCCACTAAAAAATGGAATCCTTCCTCCTAATAACCTTACTATGTTCCTTATAAATAGAAGGAAAAACCAAAGGTAAATTTATATAATATTGACTAACAGTTGTAATATTAGTAAATATAACAAAAGTATCTTATGGTTCATAGTTTCTGTTCATTTTCATGTTCTGGTAGAGGCCACTACTTCTTAAGAACCAAGTGCTTTTAAAGCAGAAACTGTATGTTGTTATGTAAATGTAGCAAGAGGAGGTGAAATTTGTCTCCTATAAAATCTGTTCTCAGATGACAGCTAAGGGGGGAGGGAGGGAGGAGAGACTGAGGAAAAAGGACCCATGACATGGACAACAGTGTGGTGATTGCAAGGCAGAAGGGTAACTAATGGAGACTAAGGAGACTAAATGGTAATGGAAAAAAATGCAATTAAAAAAGGAAAATAATTCTCAAATCATGAATGATGGTAACCTAAAGTGACCCCTGTCCCAGGGGTAATGTTTCAGTGGTTCTTAAGCTTCAGAGGAAACGGTAATGGTGTAATTTTAGGCATGAGAGGGTTTAAGGGGAAATTTTTTTTTTGATGTTTGTATGGATGTGCATTCATAAACCTTCCTAAACATTCTCTAAAAGTCATCACATTTTTTTTTATTTTTCTCATAAACTTTCTATTTTTTTTTATCCCGCCCAATAGTGCATCAAAACCTATAACTCCGACTGGCATCTTGTGAAGTATAAATATGAAGATTACTCAGGAGAGTTTCGACAGCTTCCAAAGTGAGTCAATGGTCAGACCACACAAGGTGGTGTTATACACATAGGGAAAATTCTTTGTACTGAAAATGTTTAAGGAGGTATGTGACTGCTATGCAATCAAAGTAATTGGAGAAATACTTCTAGATGGTTTGTGTGTATATGAGCTAGCTATTGTTTACAGGGCATTTGATAATAGGACTCAATCCCAGTACTCTGGGCTTGGCACAGATGGCATGCAATAATTATGTCCAGTGATTCTTTTCAGTGTACCACTGACAAAACACAAACAGGTGAAATTTTTTCAGTGAGAAATAGAAAACAACGAAAATGTAAGATATTGAAAATACTACATTGTGTTTTCTCTTAAATAGAATATATTTAAGAAACATAAAAGTTTTATTTTTTATTTTGTACTGAGCAAATAAAAATTTTGTTTCATTTTTTATTGAATAAATTTTATGTAAGAAGTATATCATAGAACAAGCATTTCCCAGACAAACTTTTTTACCTCCTTTAAAGTATTAACTCATTCTAGAATACACTAAAAGCAGGTGTGTTTAGATTGATTAGTGGTGGTTAAAGTGAACCAGAGATAGGTATGTCTCACCTTGAGAGGATATAAAAGAGTATACCTTTAAATGATGGGGTTAACAAATTTAAGTATAGTTGATCATGAAAATTGAAAGGAAATAATGATGGATTGTTTCAAAAGTAACATTGCCAATGAAAATTTTACTTGAGAACCTATTAATATATTTTCCTTTGTGTTTGTTGCATCTATGGGCTTAATTTGTTTACACTATTCTTAGTGAACCTAGCTATTTGTTTTTTCCATTTTTGTGGTTCAGCCACTCCTTAAGAATGTTTAGCCAACTTCCCAAGTGCCTTTTTTAAACCTCAGCCAAGAATACTCCCTTCCAGCATTATCTTCTCCAGATAGGTATGCCTCTTAGTTCTATATTTATCCAATACTCATGTGGGACTTTTAAAATTCCTCCCATTTGATCAGATCACTTGATAGTCTTGTTTGTACCATTCTCATGGCTAAAAGAGAATAGAATGTGAGATGTATCGTACTTACTATATGATATACTTTTATTGCTGGTAGATTTCACTTTTTGGCATTAGTAAGATTTTCTGATTATAGTAACAATGAGAGGGAAGATTGTAATAGTGAATAAGAACATAGATTCTGTTCTATGTCTGCCTATGTCATCTACTTGCTCTGCTCTCTCTAAGCCCCAGTTTCCTCACCTATTAAATGATCTTAACACCAGTCCCCACCCTCTAAAGGACTAGAGGAGATGTGCAGTACACAGCACAGTCTTTACCTACATAATAACTATTTAATAAATGGTAGCCGCTACTCTTACTGTCATGTTTTTTGTTGTGAGTGCCATCATCTAAGATTATGGTTCCTAATAAATTTAAATGCAGTAACCTCATTTTCCATACTCTCTCTTAAACTTCATATTAAAAGTTATTCTATCAAGACTTTATTTATTAACAACATTCCCATTTTGAAATATCTATATAACTCTGAACAAGCTGTGCCATCTTAATTCCACTATGAAGAACAATAGCATTGGTGGTTTTTATTCTTTATATGAGTGGGCCAGCTTTGGATTTGTTAAATGCTGGTTCCTCTTGATGGGAGAAGAAATGCAGCATCTCTTCATGGGTTAGGTAATTATAAAACAAGTTTTTTTTCTTCTTTTTAAAGCAAAGTGGCCAAGTTGGATAAACTTCCTGTTCATGTCTACGAAGTTGATGAGGAGGTTGACAAAGATGAGGTAGGATGATCACTCACAGATTTAAAAATTGATTCATTTTATAGACTTAGAAAATAATTAGAAAATTACCAACATTTAGCCAAAACAGGGATTAGAATGTTTCTTGAAACAGGGGAAGAAACAATTAAAAAAAATTTTTTTTTAAATGTGTTGGTTGATTGATTGAAATCAGGTTTCTGTTTCAACCTAACTACTTAGCATGAATAGCATGTTCTTCTGGTCTTGTTTATTTGTTCTGAGATCATTTTCAAAGGCCTGGATGAGATTTGGTTATACTGTTATCTGTTAGACCTTAAGTTTATATTGTTTTTTAACAGGATGTTTTAAAACAAACTAGTTGCCAGTAAATTTTAAATGGCTGTTTTTTCAGGGATTGCTTTGAGTGAAGTATGTAGTACCCAGAAGCTCTGATTTTAACAACCCCCCACCCCCGCTATGATTGGAGAAATGATTATGGCTAGGGAAGTGTACAAAAAGAGCAGGATGTGAAGGTGACTATGTCCACTGAGCAAGGGAAACCTAATAAAATGTTAGTGTGACCCATCTCTGCGTTTCTCTTTCTCCTCTACTCATTATTGGATACTTCATCATGCGTTCAGTTTTTCTTTTCTTTTTTTAATTGCCAGCTAAGCCAATGATACCAGCCACTCAAGAACTTTAACAATGTCCTTCGTAGCAAACTATTTTAGAAACCACTTTTAAAATGATTCTAGGAAGAGGAGGTAGTCATTCAGGATGAAAAACAAAATATCAAAAACTTGGTGCTAATTAATAGTAAGAGGAAGACCAATTAAAATAATGCATGTAAGGACACACAAAATAAAACTGTAAAATCCCAGGCAGATAAGTTATTTCTATTATTGCCAGTAATAACAACAATAAAACCACCAGTAGTAATGTTGAGATAGTCTAAAATCAAGCCTAAAATGAGACTTTTTGCCATTATCTGCTTGATTACAAAAATAAGGATTGTAATCAGAGACTAGCTTTAGGAGGTGTGAGCTAGGTCACCTGATGTTGTGTGGCCTTCTCTTCTCAGGGTACCTATGGAACTATGTACTGGGCACAGCCTTAATGGGGGAAAGCAGTCACAAGGGAGTACTCTTCAGGAGTGTGGAAGGGTGTGGTAGAAGACTTGCTAGATCGTGTATTCATGTGTGTATATGTTTCATCACTCTGTTTATTATGTGGACAAATATATACATATATTTTTAGCAACAGTTGGCAGCACCACTCCCTTAAGCCAGATCTCAGAGCTTGGGGTTAGACCTTGAAGGATAAAGAGCAACCTGACAGTAACTAGAGGGCAGGGAGGAGGGCAATAATGAGAAGGAAGGGAAAGGGTCATCAAAGAACATGTGTTAAAGACCCAATAAAACCAAAGGGGGGAAGGAGTGAGGGTGGGTGGGGTGGGGGAAAGTAGTGGTGGGAAAATGGAGACTGTACTTGAATAACAATTAAAAAATATTTAGTTTGTGAAAAATAGAATAAATTATTTAAAATATTTGGAAAAAATCTTGAAGGAGCTTGTTTGTTTTTATTTTCCAACTCTCCCTTTTTCCTCTCTATTATATTCTTCCCTCCTTTTCCTTCTTTTCTGTTGCCCCATTATGTTACCTCTCCTTTCTTTATTGCCTCACATTTCCTTCCTTCCTTTCTTTATTCACCTTTCCCTGAACTAAGCTTCTGGGAAGTTTTCCAGGAATTTGCTTTTGTTCTTCAACTATAGGGGAGTGTAATCTGAAAATATTTTTTATGAAACCAGGCAAGACCTTACAACTTGAGTGGTCAAGTGTGGTGTGTACTTTCTGTGGCTCATTAAACACTTAAAAATAAAAACAAAGTGGAACTAGCTTTGCTTTTTAATGGACTAGGGTTTTCAGAAATTTGACTTGTCCTTCTCTTTCCCTGTTAAGTGGACTCTAAAATGACTTGTAGGTGTTAGGGTCAGATGCAAAGGAGCAAGGGTCAACCTGACACCAAATGAATGATTTTCCCATTAACCAGACTCACATAAAATAACATAGGTAATAATGGGAGATTGAGATGTTTTCCTTCTCTCCTAGGATGCTGCCTCCCTTGGCTCTCAGAAGGGTGGAATCACCAAGCATGGGTGGCTGTACAAGGGCAACATGAACAGTGCGATAAGTGTGACCATGAGGGTAAGGAGACCTGTCACCCTGCTTGTTGTAGGTCTTAGGAATAATGTTTAAAATGAGTGGGTGTGCTGTTTTTCCTGACAAAAGTGACATTGTCTAGTTAGTAAGATGCTTGCCTTTGATTAATATGACTGATGTCAATTTGTAGAGACCCTTCCACCCACTTACCCTTGTCACCCTCTCATGACCAGTGTGAAGAGATCATCATTGGGCTGGCATGAAAGTATGAATGCTAACACAGGCTTTCTTCTCTGTGTTAACTATGAAAATGATACCTGGTACCTCATAAAACATCACTGAGAGGCTAAACTAAGCGCTTTTGTAGAGGTCTATGGCAACAAAGTCAAGCAAAGTAAAAATTAAGGACTAAAGGGAAAATGGTTACATTGGAAGAAGGTGGCAAAGAGGAAAGTAAAACCAGTGTAAAATCTACTCAGCAGAAATATCGAGCCAGAGAATAAAGAGAAATAATAATAATAAAAAGAAAAAACAGTGGTAGGGTAAACAGGGTGATAAAAATTAAATCAGGGAAAAAGCTTACTATCTTAATCCTGAATCTGGAAAATCATTCAGTGTCTTGAGGCAGAGAATAGTTTCTATTCTGTGTGAGCAGAAAACTGGGGATTTGGAAAGTTTCCATCCCTCTGAGCTGCATCCCAAATTGGAGCTCACTGCATTGCTTTTGGGTAGTTATGTA
This sequence comes from Phyllostomus discolor, assembly GCF_004126475.2. Lineage (NCBI taxonomy): Eukaryota > Metazoa > Chordata > Mammalia > Chiroptera > Phyllostomidae > Phyllostomus > Phyllostomus discolor. The sequence continues at coordinate 53,104,996 of NC_040913.2, read as the reverse complement.
AAACCCTAAAATCTGTGGGTGAGAAAAATATTCATAGATGTTAAGTGAACTACCTCCTTAGAATTGAAATGCAGTAAAATCATTAGATGTGAAAGAGAGTCTTAACTCACCCAGTTACATAGGGCATTGGCCAGAATTAGGTTTGTTTTGGAGAGAACTAAACTTGTTTTTACACATGTGTCAAATTGTGTGACTTACTGAATTGTAACTCTTTTCATTTTGAGCTTGTGTGTATTTTTCTCTCAGTCATTTAAAAGACGGTTTTTCCACCTAATTCAACTTGGTGATGGATCCTACAATTTGAATTTTTATAAAGATGAAAAGATCTCTAAAGAACCGAAAGGATCGATATTTTTGGATTCCTGTATGGGTGTGGTTCAGGTAAATATCGAAAGAGGCTATCATGTTTCCTTACTTGTAAAGTACCATGTGATTTAATCATAAACTTTCAAAAATGGCAATTTTGTGGTAGAAATATAGTGACTGACTTTAAAACAGGCTTGTTTTTCATCATTTTGGAAGATGTCAAGGAATGACATGGAGATGAATTGTTGTAGTGGGCACAAGTGCTCTTATGCACGAGCTCTTGTGTTTAAAACCTGACTAGCCACTTTTTAACTGTGTGACCTTGGATGGGCTATTACCTGAAGTTCTTTCATCTGCAAAATTTGGATAGTGATAATGTTTCCTAAATAGACTAAATGAAAGGATTGGATAAGCTAACTTGGAAATATTTAGAACAGTTCTTAACATCTTACTGATAACTTTACCAATGACAGAATAGTATATGGATCAAGAGATTGGGTTTCAGAACCAGACTGACTTCAAATCAACCACTTACCAACTGTGTAACCTCTCTGAGCCTCAGTTTCCTCATTAAGTAAGGATAGTAATAGTACCAAATATGGTTTCTGAGAGGATTAATTAATTAATCTTAAGATGTAACAGCTTATGATAGTGATGGCACATGGTAAACATTCAGCCAATATTAGGTATTTTTATCCTAGTGCTGTTGCAGGTATGGAGTTATTCTTAAAAATTATTTTTGATTATAATACATAAGACATGAATACATACATATTATAAATATCAGACAATACAGATTGTGGAAGTCCCTGTTGACTCCAATTGCTCCCTTTCCCAAAGAGCTACTTTTACCAATTTGGTGTTCTCCTTCCATACCTTTATAGAATTGTCTTTGAAAACAGGTTGCCTGTCCATCCAGGCATCCACCCATTCCCCTGCCATTTTTCAGGAAGATCTAAAGTGTGTTGGAAAGCAGAAACATAAACAAGGAGTTAGGGTAGGGAGGAGATAAAGTGGAATTAAGGTACAGAAAAAGTAATATGTTATGAAGACCTAATACCAGTTTTGGGTGGGCAACAAACTGGGCTCTATGCTTTCTAGCTTGGAGACACATTCAGTCACATAGCACACAGATACAGTCTAATTAGAATAAAGATCAGGGATTTTTTCTCTTGGGGACACTCAGACAGAGAGCACTGTGTGATTAATGAACAATCTCCTTGACAATTCCTCACAATAGATACAATTACTATTATCAGAGAATCTCTCTTAAAATGACTCTATGTTAGTCCGTGACATCAGCCTGAAGCTTGATTCTTCAAGAAAGGTTGTTTTGTGCCAGTGTGGTTAATGTTAGACACACAGCTCTCTGGTTTGACCCTTAAGTATACTTGTTTATTAGTTATTCGTGTTCACTTAAAATTAAATTACATGTTCATCAGATTGTTCATTGGATTTAAACAAACAGTGCAGAAGGGTAACACTAAAGGCGTATTCTTGCCTCCATCCTCCTACTTCACCCACTCCCCACTCTCCTAAAATGATGGTTTTGAACCCTTTTCATGATTTTTTGTGGGATTTGTCTTCATATTCCTAGATAAGCAGTGTTTGTGTTCTTCATTCATCAGTTGTGAACGTTATGTGCTGGTGATAGAATTTTAGCCCCTGTCACCCTCCTTTCTGCTCTAATCTGGACTACAGTTGACCCTTGAACAACCCAGGGATTAGGAGCACCATCCACCTACAGAGTCGAAAATCCATGTATAAATTTTGACTCCCCCCACATTTAACTATTAATAGCCTGCTGTTGACCAGAAGCTTTACTGATAAAAACAGTCAATGAGCACATATTTTGTATGTTACACATAAATACGCTTGTTTGTTTTATTCTCGCCTACAAATGGTGACATGTCTGGTCTCTAACTGTGTGTATAAATTTTTATAAATTTTAACTTTTATAATAGATTTCTGAATATTTTGTGGTAGTAAATGATAAAATAGACTGCCATCTGCATAGATTTTATTCATTTATGACATACCTAACTTTTTCATAATTTTCAATGTTTCTAGGCTATGCAGCTCATCTGCAAATTTTTTCAAATAGTTACAAATATCAAAAAAATTTCCAAAATACTTATTGAAAAAATCCATATAAAAGTGAAGTTGGGTGGTTCAAACCCATGTTCAAGCATCAGATGTAATTGCTTTCTTAGCCTCTGCACAGCCACACATCCTGAGAATTCCCTTTTTACCTTCTTTCCTCTGTTGGATTCCTATTTTGAGGATCTTATGTCATCTTCTTGTTTTTCTTGCATACCCTACAGTAGCTTCCTGAGAAATCATGTGTAAGATGTTAATTTTTTGAGGGTTAGAATATCTGCAAATATCTTTATTTTTGCATTTATACTTGACTAGTAGTTTGGCTATATGTAGAAATGCAAGGTAAAATTTACCTTAGAATTTGAAGGCATTGTCTTCTAGGTGCTCATGTTGTTTTGGAATCTGATGTTATTCTTATCTTCATTCTTTGTGATCTTCTCTTTATCTCTGTTCACCTGAAATTTAGGTTATTGTGCCTTTTGTTTGTTGTTATTGTTTTTTTGGTAAGCTTTTTATTAAGGCAAAACATAGAAATAGAAAATATACATGTAATGAATGTGAGACTATATCTTTACTGTTTGGATCTCTTTTGTGCTGAGAGCTCTGTTCTCATTCTGAAACCTGTCCTGCATGTTCTAGCCACCTGGGCCTCCCTGACCCCCAGTCTCTTCAGCTCAGGGAGACTGCAGGACTCTGTTTGGGTTTCCCTCCCCATGCCATGATCCAGGTATTGCCTCTAGGCAAAAAGCTAAGATGGTAGTAGGGCTCACTTCATTTACTTTCTTTCAGGGATCCCAGGCCTGCCCTCCCTGTTGTTCAATATCTGAAAACAGTTTCATCTAGTTTGTCCAGTTTTCTAGTTGTTATTATGGGAGAGTTAAGTCCAGAATTTATTACTTCATCATGGCCAGCAGTAGAAGTTGGGGGTCCATCCAAACTTAGATGTTTTCAGGGACCAAACAGGTAATTAAGTGAAAGAAGGAGCCTCGGTGTAAAGCAAATAGGGAATACTTGGAAGTGTCACAAACTGGAGGACAGGTGGTCCCATTTAAAGAGGACTGATGCTGCTGGGTGGAAATACCAACTCAGGGTTGCCAGATCATTGGGTTTTTCAGGAAAGGGAAAAATATAAAATTGTAGTTAAATCTTAGTGTTCTTAATTATTGGTAATTGATTTAAAAGAAAACCACTGTACAAGATCCAAAAAAGGGGTGTGTGTGGAATACATAAAAGTGTATTCAGTGTACTTGGGCCCTGGATCAAGAGTATAGCATCATATAGCATTCACTGAAAATTATTATGCATCAACAGCTAATTGGCACATAGATGTCTCCCCAGATGGTAACCCAACCTCACCTGAAAGCTGCTGCTATAGAAACCAAATTATATCGAAAAGTATGTTTATTCACTGTATGAAGTAAGGACTACCAGAGTGAATTGTCAATGATGGCAAACTAACTTCTTGTGTAGGATTCCTAAATAGGAGTTTGATTTATATTTTTAAGTTGAGACACTTTTTAAGTTACCTTTTAGTTGAATTTTCTAGCATTTGGAAAGTAGGACGTGATTATTTTGTTTGTAAGAGGGTTTTTTTGTCAGTCGTCAACACAGTGTATAGGTAATTTATAAGTATAGACTGGGTGGTCTATTATTCAGTCTCTGGAGTACATTTTAGAATCTAAGGTTCTGATGTCAGTGGATGCCTCATCCTTCTTTTTTTTTTTTTTTTTTTTTTGCAGATATTGCTGATGGCATTTTTTATTTAATGAATTATATCTAAGGCACCAAAAGTTTAAAACTGTTTGTTTTTATCCATGTCCATTTGTAAGCTAAGATCCAAAAGTTGTGGTTTAAGTGTTTTGGGATTTTTAAAAAATATATTGCTATTGGACATTACTAAAAATTTAGTTGATTAACACTGTGAGTTCAAAGAAATACCTAAACTAAAATTTTAAAGTAGATCTGACTTGAATCCAGTTTAGAATGTTAAGCTCTAAAAGTATTTTAGGAGATTGAAGTGATTATACTTATTTTGTAAAAAAGGAAATAGGAATAATTCAGAATTGAGACCTAATGTTCTTTCCCTTCCCCCCTTTAACTTTTACTTTCATAATTGTGAGGATGTGAGGAATGTAGGGGAAAGAAAACTCATTTCACTTCTAAACTTTGATTCTTTACTTGATGTAAAGTGAAGTTTGAGTGAGGTCTAAGGCTGCAATTAGGGCAACCACACTAGGTCATCTGTATACAGTAGATTTTGTGGCTTTGCCGGGAGCAGCACATTCCTTCATGTTTCTGAGAAGTACACAGAGATGCATGCCTTTGGGAGTGTGGCCCTGTCCCTGAGACCTGCATTGAGGAGCCCTCACAGGGACAGCTAACCCACTAGAATTTTAGTGGACAAGGGGTCTGCTTTGTCATCTGCAGGTTGGCAGGAGTTTGTGATATTATGTCCCTTAGCCTGTACCTACAAGGAATCTTGTACCATGGTCTTTTGAGCTTAACTTCTATCTAATGTAGTCACTGGGGGTGATTTTAGCCCCAAGAGATAGTTGGTAATATCTAGAGACATGCTTTGATCTTCACAAGTGGAGGGAATGCTACTGGTATCTAGTGGATAAGGCCAGGGATGCTACTAAACCACCTATACTGCACAGGATATCCCCTCAGAACAAAATGATCAGCCAAAACATCAGTAGTGCAGAGGTTGAGAAAACCTGCTCTGGGGCATGTTCATCTTTCATCATTTAATGCACATGGACAACACCCTTCCCCAGTCATAAAAACACAGGCATGAGAGAAGGGGAAGGTAGACACAGTGTCCTAATATATTTTGGGACTCATAAATGAAAAATTTTGAAGTAAGGAAGTCAAATATATTGATAGATAATGATTTGCTTTTAAAAATGTTGTACCACACACTAGTTCATTAAAAAAATAGGAGCTAGGGGAAATGAAAATTTTCATGAAATTTCATTCATTCAAGTATTTCTCAAGAGCCTATTATTTGCCAGGCAGTGTTCTACAAATGGGGACGTAGCACTGAATAAAAGAAATCTCTGCCCGGAGGAGCTTCCATTCCATTGGAGGGGACAGCAAATAAGATGACTACATACAATATGTAGTATGCCAGTTGGAAAAACAAAGCTATGGAGAAAATAAAGCAGGGGAGGTAGATAGTGATGGGTTTTATGTGGAGGGGACTTGTTCCAAAATGCCAGTGTGATAGCACCCATCAGCAAATAATAGAGAGAAAAACTTTAAAGGCCATTTTGATTCTTTTAAATATGTCTTGTTACCCCTTTTCCATTTCAGAACAACAAAGTCAGGCGTTTTGCTTTTGAGCTCAAAATGCAGGACAAAAGTAGTTATCTTTTGGCAGCAGACAGTGAAGTGGAAATGGAAGAATGGATCACAACTCTAAACAAGATTCTCCAGCTCAACTTTGAAGCTGCAATGCAAGAAAAGCGAAATGGAGACTCTCATGAAGGTAGGTAGGTCTAGCTTTCCCTACATACAGCCACACTCTGCAGGTGTCCATTATTTTTTCCAGAGGGTATAGAAAATAGATGTATATTGCATATGTACATGAGAGGTGAGACAGATGTGAGCTTTTTACAGACAGCCTGTCAAAAAAAGATTTTGTCACATTATGATTTATTACCCTAACATCATTTTTATACGGAAATCGTGTAATTGGAAGAACCATAGCTTTGGAGACAGAAAGGAAGACCTGAGATATTGAATCCCAACAATAAACATTATCTTTCAACTGTGAGAACTTAGGCAAGCTGTTTACATTTTCTGAGTGTTGGTTTACTCACCTGTAAAACAGGAATTAAAAAAATGGAATGTGCTGGTCAATGGAAAGATTAAGTATGATGATGTATATCTAGTACCTAGCACAGAGTCAATGCTTAAAATACTAATTATAGTTATTACTGTTGTTATTAATCATATCCTTTGGAATTTCCAAAGCAAAGGAGAGGGCAGAAGCCTCAGATGAAATTGGTGGGAAAATCTGGCTATTTTCTTGATAATTCATGTGTGGGTTTGGGGATTTTTATTTTATTTTATTATTTTAGTTCTCTGGACAGGTGATTCTCAACTCTGTCTCTTAGAAATGCCTAGAAACTTTAAAAAAATATTTTTCTTGCCCTGGCCTGCATGGCTCAGTTGTTTGAAGCGTTGTACTGTAACTAAAAGGTAGCAAGTTTGATCTCTGGTCCATGCGTGTATAGGATGCAACCAGTCGGTGTTTTTCTCTCACATCAATGATTCTCTCTTTCCTGTCCTGTCTCCCTTCCTCTCTCTCTAAAAGCAATGAATAAATGTTGTTGGCTGAGGAGATACATATATTCTTTGCTTGTCCCACCAAAGATTCTGAAGACTCTGACTGAGTTGGTCTGGGGAGGCCTGACTATTAGCACATCTGATGGATGTGGCCCTGTGGGATGGTGTTCATGCCTAGTGCCAGTTCTAATCAGACAGTATCAGTGCTCTACCAGCTATCAAACGTTGAATTCTCACCATTGGGCCTGGGCATCAGAGTATTTTTTTAAAGCTCCAAGGTATTTCTAAAGAGCATTCAGAGTTGAAATCCAGTGTGTTCAAGGGCACATAAGAGAACTGACCTTCTTCCTGTTTTTGAAAAAATTTGTTAAACTATAAGTGACTCAGGTAATCTGTTTTGCCATTTTAGATGATGAACAAAGCAAATTGGAAGGTTCTGGTTCCGGTTTAGATAGCTACCTGCCTGAACTAGTCAAGGTAACATCATCTTAAATCTTCTGCTCTTCATATAATATTAAAATATGAGGAGGGGCCCCCAAAAGCCCTCATTTATTTATAAAAAGTTGTGTATTTATTTTTACATGTTTAAACTTAAGTCACATTCAAAGTATTCTCCATTTGATGCAATACACCTATCAAGAAGTTTTTTCCACTGCTCAAAACAGTTTTTGAATTCACTGATTTTGATTCCTTTTAGTGCTTCTTCTGTTTTTTTGTTTCACCTTTTCCACAGTGGTGAAACATTTCCCTTTGAGAACTTTTTTCATCTCAGAAAACAAAAAGTTGCTCCAAGAGAGATTAGGTGAATGGGGAGAGTGGGACACAGGGGTCATGTCATTTTTAATAAAAACTGAGCTGAATATTCAGCTAGGAGTGGGCAGGTGCACTTGTAAATCACCCATCATGAAATGGACAAACATGTTGAAAGAGTCTTCAAAAAAAATTCACTGAAGCCGAATGCAGCCTCTCACAACAACACCAGTTGGTACACTGATAGAGATGGGTTCCTAGAACAATCGCCTAGTGGGGAAGCCTGTACTACAAGGACTCCTCCCTTCAGAAGATAATTTCAGGTGTTTTGGCACCCCCCTCTCCTATTTCTCGTTTCATCTGTTGAAATGATTAGCAGTAGTTACATTGCAGTAAATGACATTGTAGTTACTGCTCTTTCTTTTCTAACTTGAATATGTGCTGAGGTGAAATACACTACTGACCAGAATCAAACTTCAGTCTGTTTCCCAGAAAGTGCCTTATAAAGGATTGTTTTATTGTTATTTTTTATGTCAGCAATTTTCATCCAGTGTGCTGCAAGAATTTTTAAAACATGCAATACCTTACTATTTAGTCAGGGGCATTGACCTCTTTTTCCGTAGATTGTCAAAATAAAAAAATGGCAACAGCAAACACAACGCTAGCAGTTGGTGTGAATGAATCAAAATTTTAGGTATTTTTGTGTCAGATCAGCAAAAAATATATTTTTTGTCACCTGCAGAATTTTAGTAGTTCCTTTGTTATGCCATGAAATGAAAAAAGTTGAAAAACACTTTAAGTGTTTTTCCCTCCATAATATTAATATCATATTACAAGTAGTAAAGAAATAACCAAAATACACAGGTAAATATTCCCACGGTAACATAATGCTTACTGTGTTCACATATATACAGCCCTAATTCAAGTCAGTAAACACAATTGAAAAGATGATGGGTCCATGTGAATCTTGCCACGAAACCTAAGAGGGGTTGCCTGTATTATATAAATTGTTTGTGGGTTATTCGGAATGGGGAAAAAAAGTTACATCTGGTATTTTGTATAATTTTGAGAAACTTATAAGTTACTGAAAAGCACAGAGAACCAAACAACCATGTTCCTATCACCGAGATTCAACACTTGTTACTATATTGTTAGCGTTTTTTTTCAAGGAAAAAAAACACCAGTTTTAAAGTTCTTTTTAAACATCATCCTTATTCCATTCCCTTCTTTTCTTGCAACCTCTATCAGACACAACCACTATTAAGAGTTTTCTGGGATTACTTCCATTTAATTTTTATATATTTACCAATATATCTGTTATAATGATATATATGGTTGTGTTTTGTATGTTTAAACATGTTGTATAAATAGTAATGTATCATTCTGCACTTGCTTTTATTTTTAATTCAGCATTGTTTTTGAGATTTATCCAAGTTGGTATATAGATCTAGTTCAACCCTTTCATTGCATTGTGTAAGCATTTTATATTAGCTATTGTGTTATTTCCAATTTTTTTCTCTTACATTGTCACAGTGAATATTCTTGTACTTGTCTCCTTATGTGCATCTATGAATGATTTCTTTTTCAAATGAGAGAAATATCTTTGTCTTCTCTAGATCTTTATATTCTTACTCTGTTACTGCCTTTCTATTCTTTTTTTCCTCTAGTACAATGAAATAGAGACTGTACACACCCACATCTTAAACACTGTAATACAAGACATGGTTTCTCTATATACAATTATAAATAGACTAGCATTCAGCATTGACCTTTACTTTAAATAACATGGTTCTTATGAAATATAAAATCTCCTTCCCAGGCTAGGTCTTTAGAATATTGTTTTTCTTAGGACTTGACTCTTACCACAGTATCTTTTTAGCACCTGCCTATTATAGCTAATTTTAGTGCTACCATTGTAACCACTTTTTAGGCTGGGAAGAGTTTTGGTGTATGTGTTTGCATTTTTGTATTATGAAGTTTTGTGTATCATAGTTTACGTTGAGATTTTTTTATTTCTGCATGTTTGGGGGTTCATAATTTCTCAAAGCAAAAGATTTGAATCAGATAATATATGCAATAGCAATCTAGAATTCAAAAAGTAACTTTCTATGCTTACTGGGTGAACAAGGGATACCTAGGAGAAGACCCATTATTTGAGCCTAATGTTGTTTAATCAGTAATCTGGTTTTTTTTCCCCCTGTGAAGACATCCAGGAGTGGTCTCTTTTTTCTTTTGTCATTGCCTACTATTATCTAGCCAGCATAACTCAGAATTCCTTGATTCTGACACCTAGGGAGATTTTAAAAAATAAAAAAAAAACCACATACACATTTTTTAAAAAAATCTGGCTCACATAATGTTGAGCTAAAGAAGTCTGATACAAAGCCTGACACAAATACACACACACACGTGAATGTATATATGTATATGTGTGTATATGTTCTTTTAAAAATTTATATGCATAACATATTTGGAGCTGTTTTCAAATTTTGAGTAACCACCATGCTAGCTGAAGCTGTTTTCGTTGGTAAAATCAATTTAATTGATTTCAACCACCATTTCTTACTTTTTAATTTTTTATTCTTTTTTTATTGAAATAGAACTTACATAAAGTAAAATGCTCAAGTATAATACTAATTATACAGCTTGATGAATTCACATTTGTGCACCTACATAACCACCACTCAGATCTAAATATATAAAACATTTCCAGCATCTCAGAAGACTGCCCTGTAACCCCCTCCAAGCTGATATTCTCATTCTTTTGACCTCTATCATTGTAGGTTAACCTCAGCTATTCTAGACCTTCCTATAAATGGAATCATTTAGCATGCACTATCTGTCGGACTTCTTTAGTTCAACATTACGTGACCCAGATTTTTTTAAAAGGATAGAATGTAGTAGAGAATATTAAAGTACACTACTCTTAATGATGATGGATATTACTTTATAGCTATAGATATAGATACAGATATTGTGTGTGCATTGGGATGTGATGTAAATGTATGTTTTACTGTGGGTCATGGTGAAAGCCAGACAAATGCAGTGTTGTAAGGGACTAAACTGCTGTTTTTCCCTTTGACTCTCAGGTGTTTTAAAGATAATTTGATTTAGGAAGGCAGGAATAGGCAGAAAATCATTTTTCAAAGGAAAAAAGAATAAAGCAAATTAAGATGTGTTATTGTTCACTCATTGTGCAGTCATCATGCTTGTAGGTGGCAGGTGTCCATCAGTGATGTCTTTGTGGTGTGCGGTTAAGGGGCCCAGGGTCTTTCTGTGTCTGACTCTCAGGTCTTTCACAATCCAAGGCTTCTAATGTGACTGTGATTTTGGCTGTTTCCAGCCCCATCCAGTGTATTTGGGGTGGTAATTATTTGTATCTATTACGAAAGCAGGGATAACTGGTCATCCTGATTATACAAATGATGGATTCAGAGTGGAAGGGAGTCCGGACACACAAAGCTGTGCAAGGAGGGAGCTTAATTAGGGATGAAGAATAAAGAGGTCAGTAACAGGGAAGGAGGGTATAAGAAAGGGTCCAGCAGGTGATCAGGTCACAGTTAAGATTTTGGAGAAAAGAACAGAACATGAGGGACAGGCAAAAGTTTGTTAAAGGTATAACTCCTCTTTCTGCTTCATTTATCCCATTACCCTAGTGTTTGTTTTCCACTGTGACTGAGATATGATCAAACAGGATGCAAGTGACAAGAAGTTGTTTAGTACAAAAATAACTAAAGTCTCATTTTGGAATATAATGGAGAGGCCCTTTATATGCGGTAGGGATGACATGGACTTCGGTTTTCAGAACATTTTGTATATTCTTAGCCCTTATGTTGTTTGTATATTTACTATTGAACATCATTATTATTTTATTAGGCGACATGCTATATTTACCCTAAAACTTGTTGTTTTCTTCCAGTTGTCTAATGTGAAATTCAAATATGTTTGTTGTGAATTTGACAGCATTTAATAGTATCAGAATACTTACTCTTATAAACATTTTCATTGACTATGTAAACTATAAAATTAGTCAACCCTTCAAAGTCTATGGTTAATATCAGATTATAAACCCAATTATTATTTGTTTAATAACCTCTTTCTCTGGTTGCACTTAAATTAGGTAATATTGGGATATATATCATCTCCTTCTGTAAAGACAGTATTAAGAAAATCCTCACGTTTACAATTTATACTTCTCCACAGCTTTTCTAGTTTTTGAGCTTTTTTAAAACTATGTTTTATTGATTATGCTATTACATTGTTGATCTAATTTTTTTCCCTCTTTTCTCCCCCTCCTCCCACATGCACTCCAGCATTCCCCCATCCTTGGTTCATGTCCAAGGGTTGTACATATAAGTTCTTTGGCTTCTCCATTTTCTATACTGTTCTTAACCTCCCACTGTCTGTTTTCTACCTACCTATTGTGCTTCTTATTCCCTGTACCTTTTCCCCACATTCTCCCTCTCCCTGCTGATAACCCTCCATGTGATCTCTATTTCTGTGATTCCGTTCCTGTTCTAGCTGTTTGCTTAGTTTTTGTTTTTGTTTTTTAGGTTCATCTGCTGATAGTTGTGAGTTTGTTGTCATTGTAATGTTCATAGTTTTGACTTTCCTTTTTTTCTTAAATAAGTCCCTTAAACATTTCATATAATAAGGGCTTGGTGATGATGAATTCCTTGAACTTGACCTTATCTGGGGAGCACTTTATCTGCCCTTCAATTCTAAATGATAGCTTTGCTGGATAGAGTCATCTTGGATGTAGGTCCTTGTCTTTCACGACTTCTTTCCAGCCCCTTCTTTGCCTGTAAGTTTTCTTTTGAGAAATCAACTGATAGTCTTATGGGAACTCCTTTGTCGGTAACCATCTTCTTTTCTCTTGCTGTTAAGACTCTCTCCTTATCTATAATCTTGGGTAACTTAATTATGATGTGCCTTGGTGTAGTCCTCCTTGGGCCCAACTTCTTTGGGACTCTCTGAGCTTCCTGGACTTGCATGTCTATTTCCTTCACCAAACTAGGGAAGTTTTCTTTCATTATTTTTTCAAATAGATTTCCAATTTATTGCTCTTTTCTCCTTCTGGCACCCCTATGATGTGAATGTTGGACCTCTTGAAGTTGTCCAGAGGTTCCTTAAACTATCCTCATTTTTTTGTATTCTCTTTTCTTCTTTTTGCTCTGTGTGGTGTTTGTTTGTTTGTTTGTTTTTTGCTTCCTTATGTTCTAAATCATTGATTTGATGCTTGGCCTCATTCGCTCTATTGTTGTTTCCCTATAAATTGTTCTGTATTTTTATTAATTTATCCTTCAATTCTGACTGGATCTTTTTTATGCTGTTGAGGTCCTCACTAAGTTCCTTTAGCATCCTTATACCAGCATTTTGAACTCTGCATCTGATAGATTGCTTATCTTCCTTTGTTTAGTTCTTTTTCTGCAGTTTTAACCTGTTCTTTTATTTGTGCCATGTTTCTTTGTCTTCTCATTTTGGCAGCCTCCCTGAGTTTGTTTCTATGTATCAGGTAGAGCTGCTATGGCTCCCTGTCTTGGTAGTGTGGCCTAATGTAGTAGGTGTCCTGTAGGGTTCAGTGGCCCCTGTCACCCAAGCTGAGTACTCGAGATGTGCCCTTTTTTTGGACTGAGTACATTTCTCCTCTTGCAGCTGTGCCCTGGTTACTGTTGATTGGTCAATGGGAGGGATTTAGCCAGGCCAGTCAGCTGCAAGGCCTGGCTTTGACCACTTACCACCAACCTCTGCCCTCTGTGGAGGTTTAGCTATGCAGCAACAGGGTTATGGTGCTCCTGCATGGTCTGTAGTTGTCCACTGTGTGAGCAGGCCCTGGCATTTCCTGGGTGGTGCAGGTCAAGGTCAACCCCCACCTGTGTTTTGCCTGGGAAACTCTGCCTGAACTATAAAGCAATCTGAGAATACTGTTGCTTGTTCTGGGCTTAGAGATTCCCGGGTGGAGCCAAGCTTGAACCTAGGCTGGCTGCTGCTAGTGCCAGGCCTATGACGACTTAGCAAGAGATACAGGGGCTGGGGGCTCACTGAAGCCAGCTGTTGCTTGTTCGAAAGGGTTTAGGAAGTTGTGAAGCAGGAGCCTGAGGCCAACCTTTCACATGGAAAAGTCTCTGTTAACAGCTGTGAGTTGGGTGGGATGAAGCCTCAGGGTACTTACTCCAGGGTGGGGCAGTGTTAGCTATGTTGATGGAGTCTCAGATATGGCACCCACCTGCCAGTTCCATGGCTCTGTCAGGGGTGCTGTTCCCCAGCTCTCGCCTTGATGCCAGACACTTCAGTTCCTTTCTGTATGCCACCGGTGACTTTTAAGCTGCTACTCCAGTGCCGCAGCTCAGAGGGAGTGAGTCTGAGTAAGTCTGTGTGTGGGTTCTTTTAGAGGAATATCTTGGGATTCCAGGAGTTTCTTCCACTGATTTCTGCTGTGTTTTGAAGCCAGAACGGACCTGAATTTATCTTCCTGGCACCTGAATGCTGTGCCTGGGCGGTGGGGAGCCTCGTGTGGAGCTGGGACTCCTTACTCCCAAAACACCCCTCCCGAATTTTTATCCACTACATGTGGTTGTGGGACCAGATTGTTCCACATCTTTGCCTCTTCTACTAGTCTGGAGAGATGTGGTTTCTTTTCATTTGTAGTTGTCAGACTTCCATTGAATTAAATTTCTGACATTTCTGAGTGATGGTTGTTTGATGTGGTTGTGCTAGCAGTTGAGCCGTGTTTACCTACGCCAGCAGCTTGATTGGAAGTTTAAGTTATATCCCTTTGCTAACTTTTTAAATCAAGTCTGTAAAAGATGCTTCCTTCCCCATATCCTGATCCAGAAAATTATGTAAATGTATTATGATACAAAGGTATTGGTAGGGTTGTGTTTGTGAGGTCATTGGGTGTTCTGTTTCTTAGGCCTCCTTATTCTATAATGCTTATTATGGCTTTGTGACTCAGAGGATTAGATGATCATCCCAGGGAGTTAGATGTCTTGGAGGGAGTGGAAACAAATCATGACACTTTATATTAAAAAGTATATATTCTAGCCCTGGCTGGCGTAGCTCAGTGGATTGAATGCGGGCTGGGAACCAAAGTGTCCCAGGTTCAATTCCCAGCCAGGGTACATGTCTGGGTTGCAGGCTATAACCCCCAGCAGCCGCACATTGATGTTTCTCTCTCTCTTTCTCTCTCTCTCTGTCTGTCTCTCTCTGTCTCTGTCTCTGTCTGTCTGTCTGTCTCTCTCTCTCTCTCTCTCTCGCTCCCTTCTCTCTCTTAAAAAAAAAAGTATATATTCTGACCTCAGAGTATTTTGCTAAATCTTCCTATTGCAGCCCTCCTGTTTAAATCAGCCGATAGTCAAAATGGTGTGATTCTGATAACTCATTCTCAGAATGAAATGTTGTAGGCCATAGTCGTTGACCTTTGATTGTTTTGTCTACTTAAGATAAACTTAAGACACAAACAAAGCAGTCCTAGAGCAGTCCTAGAGCAGTCCTTCTGTAAACCCTGAAATGTTTGGTTCATAATTGCCCTTTAAGAAAAGGAAGAAAACATTATCAGGGTATGTCATTAGTAATTTAACTTAGGGTTTACAGAAGTGAGGTGAGCAGCCCTTTTTTAAAACAAATTATTCTTTGACTTCTAAGCAAGTGTCAGTTTTACAGAGGAAAGTTCTTTCATTGTCCATTTTCTTTACTTTTTTCTCCTATTCTATAGTGAACCCAAAGTATTAGATGTGCTATGGGAAGGACGGCAGTGACAGGGTGTGGTGAAATGCCAGTCCAGTTCTTCATACCTCTACAATGTGAACTGACCACAGGTTGTTTTAATAGCAGAGCCAGTTTCTGTCACTTTGAGAAATGCTGGATGGCGTAGTCTGGCATAATATATTTTTTTACAGCTATGTTTTGTGGGCCTTTATATTGTGAAAGTATATTACAGGAACTTATTCATCTTTACTAAAATTTAAATAAAAATAAATGTGCTTGCTACATTTATTTTTAAATGTAAGTAAAGATATCCCAAGTTATATGAAGAAAAGTTAGTCCTTTATCTTATCTCCATTGCCACATTCTTGAGAACACTGATGTTATTAACCTGTTGTAATTCCTTTCACCAAACCAATTACTCATAGAAGTAAACACATACATGTAATGTTTTTAATTACTTTTTAAAAACATGCTCATGATACATGCATTACTCTACAACTTGTTCTTTTTTAATGTATTACAGTTGTCCTGATTATTTCCCAGATTTCCCCCTCCACCCAGCCCACCACCCACTTCAGTACTCAATCCCCACCCTGTTGTCCATGTCTGTGGGTCCTTCATATATGTTCCGTGACCAATCCCTTCAGCTTCTTTCAAGTGTCCTCCCTCCCTCCTCCACTCTTACTGCTGTCAGTCTATTCTGTGATTCTATGCCTTTGGTTCTATTTTGCTGATTATTTTGTTCATTATATTCTTCTTGTAAGCAAGATCATATGGTATATGTCTTTCACTGACTAGCTTCTTTTACTTAGCATGATAGTCTCCATTTCCAGCCATCTGTTGCAAAAAATAGGAATTCTTTCTTTCTGCTGGGTAGCATTCTATTGTGTAAATGTGCCACAGTTATTTGATCCACTCATCTACTCGTGGACACATAGGCTGTTTCCAGCTATTGGCTATTGTAAATAGTGCTGCTATGAATATAGAGGTGCTTAAGTTCTTTTGAATTGGTGTTTTCCAATTTTGGGGGTATATTCCCAGCAGTGGAGTTGCTCGGTCAAAAGGTAGTTCCATTTTTAGTTTTTCTAAGGAAATGTGCCATATAGTTTTCCACAGTGGCTGCACTAGTCTATATTTCCACAAATAGTACACTAGTGTTCTCTTTTCTCTAATTCATTTCTAGCACACATTCTTTGTTGACTTATTAAAGACAGCCATTTTAATAGATATGAAGTGGTATCTCATTGTGGTTTTAAATTGCATCTTTCTGATAAGTAGTGATGTTGAGCATTTTTTTGTATATCTATGGGCCCTCTTTATGTTCCCCTTGGAGAAGGGTCTATACAGGTCCTTTGCCTGTTTTTTAATTGGATTGTTTGTCTTCCTGGTGTTGAATTGTATGAGTTCTTTATATATTTTGGAGATTAAACCCTGGTTTGATGGATCATTGGCAAGTATGTTCTCACACACAGTTCCCTTTTCATTTTGATGATAGTTTCATTAGCTGTGCAGAAGCTTTTATTTGGGTGTAGTCCCATTCGTTTATTTTTTCCTTTATTTCCCTTGCTCTAGGAGATATGTCAGCTAAAATATTGCTATGTGAGATATATGAGATTTTACTGCCTATGTTTTCCATTAGGATTTTGATGGGATCACAACTTACAGTTTTTTATGTATTTTGAGTTTATTCTGGTATGTGATGTGAGTTGGCAATCTAGTTTCAGTTTTTCACCTCTACCAGTCCAGTTCTACCAACACGATTTATTATAGAGACTATTTTTACTCCATTGTATGCTCATGCTCCCTTTGTTAAATATTAATTGACCATAGACACATGGGTTTATTTCTGGGCTTTGTGTTCTCTTCCGTTGATCTATGTGCCTGTTCTTATACTAGTACCAGACTGTTTTGGTGACAGTGGCCTTGCAGTATAGTTTGATATCAGGTATTGTGATCCCTCCAACTTTGTTCTTCTTTATTAAGGTTGCTGAGGCTATCTAGGGTCTTTTTTTGGTTCCATATAAATATTTTTTAGTATTTGTTCTATATTTGTGAAATATGCCATTGATATTTGAATAGGAGTAGTGTTGATTCAATAGGTTGCTTTGGGTGGTATGGACATTTTAATGGTCCTAATTCTTCCAGCTCATCAGTACAATATATGCTTCCATTTATTTGTATGTTCCTCAATTTCTTTCTATAGTGTTCTACAGTTTTCCAAGTCAGGTTTTTTACTTTCTTGGTTAAATTTATTTCTAGGTACTTAATTTTTTTTGTTGTTGTTGCTATGGTATATGGCATTTTTTTTCTTAGTTTCTCTTTCTGATAGTTCATTGTTGGTAGACAAAAGTGCCTTCAACTTCTGAATATTGACTTTGTATCTTGCTACTTTGCTGAATTAACTTTTGTTAGGTGGAGTAGTTTTTTGGTAGAATCTATAGGGTTGTCTGTGTACACTGTCATGTCATCTGCAAATAATGACAATTTTACTTCTTTCCAATTTAGATGCCTTTCATTTCTTCTTGTCTGATTCCTGCGACTAGAAATTCCAATACTGTGTTGAATGAGTGGTGAAAGTGGACACCCTTCTCTGTTCCTGATCTTATGGGAAATGTTTTTAGTTTTTTTCCCATTGAGTATAATGTTGGCAGTACGCTTCCTGTATATGGCCTTTATTATGTTGAGGAATGCTCCCTCTAGTCCCACTTCGCTGAGTGTTTTTCATAAATAATGGATGCTGGATTTTATCAAATGCTTTTTAGCATCTATTGATAAGGTCATGTGTTTTTGTCTTTCCTTTTGTTTATGTGATGTATTATGTTTATTGGTTTGTGAATATTATACCATCCTTGCATCCCTGGAATAAATCCCACTTGATCACGGCCTATGGTCTTTTTAATGCATTGCTTGATCCAGTTTGCCAATATTTGGTTGAGGATTTTAGCATCTATGTTGATCATAGATACTGGCCTGTAATTTTCTTTCTTTGTTGTGGCTTAATCTGCTTTTGGAATTAGGGTAATACTGGCTTTGTAAAAAGAGTTTGGGAGTCTTCCTTCTTCTTGAATTTTTTTATAATAGTTTGAGAAGGATAGGTGTTAGTTCTTCTTTGAATGTTTATTAAAATTTGCCTGTGAAGCCATCTGATCCGGGGCTTTTATTTGTTGGGAGTTTTTTGATTACTGCTTCAGTTTCACTGGTTGTTACAGGTTTATTCAGGTTTTCTGCTTCTTCTTCGTTTCTGGAAGATTGTATGTTTCTAGAAATGTATCCATTTCCCTCTATTTGTGCAATTTGTTAGCATGTAGTTGTTCATAATAATTGTTTACAATCCTTTTTATCTTTGTCCTATCAGTTTTTACTTCTCCTCTTTCATTTCTGATTTTATTTATTTAGGTTCTCTCTTTTTTTCTTCATGAGTCTCGTTAAAGGTTTGTTAATTTTGTTTATCTTTTCTAAGAACCAGTTCTGAGATTCATTAATTTTTTGAATTATTTTTTAGTCTCTTTGTTATTTAATTCTGCTCTGATTTTGATTATTTCCTCCCTTCTACTCATTCTGGACTTTGTTTGTTGTTGTTCCTCTAGTATACAGGTGGCAAACACAAGGCCCGTGGGCCGAATCCAGCCCACCACCTTGTTTTATCTGTCTTGGTACCTTGTTTCTACCTGGCAGCAGCACCAGGCTCCTTTCCCCTAGTTAAGGAGTAGTTACATTTATACAGTCCTAAAATTACATTCGGCCCTTTGAAGGCAACTGCGAGGCTGATGTGGCCCCTGGGAAAAATAAGTTTGACACCCCTGGGCTAGTTCTTTTATATGTAGGGTTACGTTGTTTGGTTCAGATTGTTCTGTCTTCTTTAGGTAGGTCTTTGTTGCTATGAACTTCCCTCCCAGTACTGCCTGCTCTGTGTCCCATAAGTTTGGGGTTGTTGTGTGTTCATTTTCATTTTTTTCTGTGTACTTTTAAATTTTTTCCTTGATCTCTTTGTTAACTTATTTGTAATTTAATGACATGTTACTTAGCCTCCATGTATTTGAATGTTTTTGAGTTTTTTCCTTGAAGTTGGTATCTGCTCTCAAGACATTGTGATCCAAGAGGATGCTTAATGTGATTTCAATTTTCTTGATTTTGTAAGGCTTGTTTTGTGTCCTACCATGTGGTCTGTTTTTGAATGTGATCCATGTGTGTTTGAGAAGTATGTATATTTTGCTTCTTTGGAGTGAAATATTCTATAAATATGAATTAGGTCCATTTGATCTACAGTGTCATTCAGTGCCACTATGTACTTGATTCTTTGTTTGGAAGAGTTGTTCATTGTTGACAATGTGGTGTTAAAATCCCCTACAACACTGTACTGCAGTCAGTCTCTTTCTTAAAAGTCCTCCTGGATTTTCCTTATATATTAAGGTGCTTCTCTGTTGTGTGCATATATGTTTATAAGAATTACATCTTCTTGCTGGACTACTCCCTTAAGTATTTTGTAGTTACCTTTTTTGTCTCTTGTTATGGCCTTTGTTTTGAAGTCTATTTTGCCTGATGTGAGAATTGCTACCCCAGCTTTTTTTTCCTTGTCTATTTGCATAGAATATTTTTTCCATCCCTTCACTTTCACCCTGTGTGAATCTTTTGTTCTGAGGCGGGTGTCTTGTAGACAGCATATATATGCAGGTCCCATTTTCATATCAGTTCAGCTACTCTATGTCTTTTGATTGAGGCATTTAATCCATTTACATTTAAGGTTATTATTGATAGGTATTTGCTCATTGCCATTTTTTTCCTTTGTAACTGTTCCTCTTTCTCTTTCATCTTCTTCTTCTTCAAGCAGTCCCTTTAGCATCTCTTGTAATCCTGGTTTAGTGGAGGTGTATTCTTTTAGCCTTTTTTGTGTGTGTCTTGTCTAGAAAGTTCTTTATTTCTCCTTCCATTTTGAGGGAGAGCATCACTGGCTAGAGTAGTTTTGGTTGCGGGTCCTTGCTTTTCATTACTTGGATGATTTCTTGCCATACCCTCTGGCTTGCAGTGTTTCTGTTGGGAAATCAGCTGATAGTCTTACAGGAGCTCCTTGTATGTTACTAGCTATTTCTCCTATGTTGCTTTTAAGATTCTCTCATCGTTAAATTTTTATTGTGATGTGTCTTGGAGTGGACCTCTTGGGGTTCATCTTGATTAGGAAGACCCTCTTTGCTTCCTAAACTTGTGTGGCTTTTTCCCTTACTAAGTTAGGGAACTTTTCTGTCATTATTTTTTCAAACAAGTTTTTCTATCTCTTGTTACTTTTTTCTCTTTCTGGTATCCTTATGATGTGACTATTGTTACATTTCATTGTCCCAAAACTCCCTTAAACTATCCTCATTCTGTGTGTGTGTGTGTGTGTGTGTGTGTGTGTGTTTCATTTTATTGCTCTGACTTATTGCTTTTTTTCTACCTTGTCTTCTAACTTGCTGATTCGATCCCCTGCTTCATATAGCCTGCTTTTAATTCCTTCTAGTATATTCTTTATTTCTGAAATTGTATTCTTCATTTCCAGCTGGTTCTTGTACATATTTTCTATGTCCTTTTTCATGCTGATGTAGTTCCACTGAGTTCCTCATAGTTCTCACTGAGTTTCTTTAGCATCCTTATAACCATTTCCTTGAACTCTATGTCTGATAAATTGCTAGCCTAAATTTCATTTAGCACTCTTTCTGGGGATTCCTCCTTTTCTTTCATTTGGGTGTTGTTTCTTTGCCTCTCTGTTTTAGGTGACTCTTCTTGTTTATTTCTACACATTAGCTTGATCTGCTTTGACTCCCTATCCTCTTGGACCTCCTACCCAGGTGGCCTTCTATGGTAGGAGTCCTGTTGGACTCAGTGGTGCTGCCTCCTTGAACTCCTATGCTGTTTTACCAGTTGCTGACAGAACTAAACTACACAGAATACAAAACCCACACCAGCAAAAATACCCCTCCCTGCAACAACAGCAATATCAGTGACAAATGAGCAGAGATTAGTAAAGTGGAAAGTGAATAAGAATATTATAAGAAAAGTAAAAAAGAATATGAAATGACTAAAGGAAAGAAAAATGATTTCGAGAAGATAGAGGGAGGGTAAGGAATAAGTAAAGAACTGAAATGAAGTGAAGAAAGGGAAAATATAAATTTTAGAGTAAAAATAAGAACATATGGGAAGGCAGAAAGCAAAATGTAGTAAGAAAAGGGAAGAATAGAATATGAAATTTGAAATAAAAAATTACGTAGTGAACTAATGGGAACAAAATTGAAGAAAAAGAAAAGAATGTTAAAAAGCTATGTGAAAGAAAAAAACATGCAATGAAAAAGAACAAGGTAGAATTCATCTCAACAGAGATCGGTCCTTGGCTGCAGACCTCTTCTTCGGTATCCTGCTCTGGCAGTGTCAGACGCCATCCCTCTATAGCTCTAGGCAGCCTGTTCTAGGCTGTAAACGATCAATAGTCTGTGACTGTCTCCTTCAGAATTGGCTGTGTCTGGGATGTTCCTTGCTGCCCTGCCCTGCTGGCTTTTCACCAGCACAAGGCCTAGGAGTTGGTCATCCGACATATGAAATCACTGCAGTTACCACCTCCACCTGCATTTTTCTGCAGTCTTGCCATTAGTCTTAGCCTTATCACTGACCTATCTGTTTCTGAGAGGGCTTCTGGTGCTATTGAGAGGATGGGGACCCTGGCTCTCCTCTTGGAAACACTTTTCAGACTTCAGGGAAGATGGTGGGTGTTTTCCCCCGGCCCCTGCACCACACGTCTTGGTCTGTCCAGGGTTATTTTCAATAATGTATAGTTTCTGATTAGTTAGCTGTTAGTTTCACGTGAGGGGCCAATTTGTGTAAAGGGATCAGCTCTTTCCTGCCTGGTCTTGATGACAGCTCTGTATAAGAGCCAAGGCTGGGCAGGCCCCTGAATTCCCCTTGCTGTGCCATTTCTGCATAGCTGGTTTTGGTAGAATAGGGCCTAAGGAACCAATGTGTCTTGTTGCGGCTGAGAACATTTCTGAAGGGACCTCCTTGATGTCTCCCTTTCTTTTCCCTGCAGATGTGTGCCTAGCAGGGGGCTCCTAAGCTTAGCTGCACTACTTTGCAGGAGGGGGATAGCCATGCCTTTCCTTCCTAGATTTTTTTACTCTGTGGGGGTGGATGGGTTCTGCTTGGCTGCAAAGCATCTCTGGTGCTCAGCTCTTGCTTGTCTAACTCCCAGGCCAATGTCTTCGCAGGAGACACAATCCAGAACTGTTCTCTGTAGCCCCTGGAATGCTAGCTGAGCAGGGTGGGACCCAGCAAACCCCTTGTTGTGCAACTTTCTGAGCTCCCTGCCCAACTGTATGCAGTGGGAACAAACTGTGCTTTCAGTCTAGTCTCTTTGCTGGCAGAGCAGCTGTGTGCATGGTCTTTGCCTAACCACTTTTCAGCTCCTTTTTAAAAAGACTCTATGTGCTACCCGTACCACAGTTCTGTGTTACTGTCTAGTTCTCTGCACAGATCCCCTCCTCAAAAAGCAAAATGTCTCTCATGGTCACAGCTGGCTGCAGTCAGGCGGTGTGTGTATGTGTGTGACCTGGGTCTCCCATATATCCTCCTGAGTCTCTCCCAGTTAGGGTTGGGATCTGTGTGCAGGACTAAGGCCCCCTGCTCTGAGACAGGAGGGAGCTCCAAAGCTATGATTTCTGTCTGGGCTTTCTGCTGCTGCCAGGTACCATGCATAGGGTATTTCCCTTTCAATTTTTAACATCCCCTTATTGAACAGTATGAAGTGTCTTCTGTATTCCTTGGCTTCAAAACTTCCTGTCAGCTAAGATTCCATTTATTGTTGGGGTTAACTATTGGAAGATCAGCCAAACATCTGAGTTGGGGGCAAGATCAAATGGACTCAGCTTCTACCTGCTCGGCCACCATCTTCAACCTCTGCAACTTTTCTATTAGTTAAAATATTTCATAGCTGACCCTGGATTAGTTTACTCATTTTCATCGCTATATAATATTCCAGATGTGAATATTGCAGACTTTATTTCACCATCTCCCTATTTATGAGCATTTAGGTTACTTTCAGTTTTTAGCCTCTACAAACAGTATACACTAAACATAGTAAGATGTTTATAAGCTTGAATGCATGTGCTTTTATTTCAATAAGAGAAATTCCCCAAAGTGGGATTTCTAAGTCAGAAGTTATTGTTTTTTTAAAATATTTCAAATAGTGACAGGTTACTCTCCCAGTAGGTTATAATAGTTCACATTATCATTGTTCTGCATCCTCACCAGAGAAGTGAAAAATGGTATTTCACTGCCTTAATTTATATTTCATTGCTTAGCAGTAATATTTTTCATGTTTTTATATATTTATTTGCCGTTTGAGTTTCTTCCTCTCTGACTGGTCTGTTCATTATCTAATAAGAATCTGGGCTTTAAAACAGACAGACTTAGATGCCAGGCTCCTGTTTAATGTTATGAGTTCCTAGCCAAAGTGTTTACCACTCATGCTTCAGTGTTTTCTCTTCTAAACAAGGATAATAATAGTATTTGCCTCCTAAGTTCATACAAAATGTAAATGTGCATTTAGAATGATACCCAGCATAGTAGAGATATTGGTTGTTATCAATACTCATTTTTATCATTATGATGCTTTCAGATGTTTATTATTCCCTGGCTCTGGGAGCTGGTCCTGAGCCTCATTTTCTTACACTCTAGATTTACTTGGTTATTTCTTCAAACACTATTTATTGGGCATACCCTATGTTTAATGCAGCCTACGCTTTTTGGAGAGATGGGAAGAACATTAAGAAGCTGAACTTGCTTTTTATCTCATAGCAGAGCTGTCAGTGTATGTAAGGTGTATTGTGTTTCCGTTATTTTTAGCCTAAAGTTGTCCCTTCTTTCCCCTTAAATGGCTTGTCCAGGGAAGACAGTATCTCTTGGATATTAGTGGATATTAGTGGCAACATCAGGATGAGTCTCTTTTGGCTAGTTGTTGAATTTTTTTTCTTTTTATGTGTCTGCATCCCTGTTTGTTTTCTGTCTGTAGGGAGATCATAGCAGTCATTTTTGCTTATTCATTTCTCATTTCCCAGCACAGTCAGCTTGAGACAACAAGCATTTTTCAGAAAGGCACAAGGAATTGCCTGTACATTAAGAACCTATTGCTCTGCTTCAGTGTCTGAGACCATAGTATTCACCTTTGTTGAAGGACTCAACAGAATTCATGAGTAGAATGCATTACTGTTGGTAGTGGCTCACAACACTTCATACTGATGTTTTTGTTAGGAAACATTATGGTTCTGTACAAAGTAAAACAAGTTCCTTGATTTCAATAAAGTAGATTCTGTGTACACATGTCCTGGCTCTTTTTTATTTACTTTTTTATTGTCACCCAAGGATTTTTTTTTTCATTTCTTTTAGAAAGAGAAGAAGGGAGAAAGAAAGAGAGAAACAGCAATGTGAGAGAGTAACATCAATTAGTTGCCTCCCGTACATGCCCAGACTGGGGTTCATTTGTACCTGGACAGGGGATTAGACTGCCGCCTAGACATGTGCCCTGACAGGGAATAGAACCCACAATTTCTTCAGTTATAGGATGATGCTCCAACCAACTCAGCCATAGTGGCCAGGACTGTTCTGGCTATTTTGATGTGAAAAAATAGGAAAGATGATAGGAACCTGCTTCAGCCATAGGGGTATGTTTCTTGTAAGCACGAACAGATGATTTGTAGGAATCTTCCTTAACCTCCAGAAGCCTGAAAGATCTCATAGATAGCATCAAGATAAACTTTGTTGTGGCAAGAGACTTGAGCCATCATCTTGTTCACTATTTTTACTCAAATGAAAATGGAGTCCAGGGAGGCAGAGTGGCTTGATCAAGTTCACACCACTAGTCAATGACTGAACTACAACTAGAATCCAGTTTGTTAGTATCCTGGTGGTCATTTCATTTTGCTAGACCTGTAGACAGTTGGTAAAATAGTTATGATAGAATTTGGTCCATTGCTAAGAACTTGTTATAATAACTGCATGCCTGAGAAAATTAAGACAATGCTCAGTTTCTCATTAGCCATGATCGGAACTGTAATATTAGGTCTAGGTCAGCCACCAGCAGAGAGGTCAAAATACCCTCTGCTGACCCATCACATGCTGAGATGTGACAGATGTGACTTGTGGTCTTTGCAGAAAGCATGTGAGAGAGGACATTCTATTCTGACTCTATAAATTTAACCACTGAGAGTGAGAATAACAAGAACAGCATATAGATTAGGGGCACCAGGGGTGAGAAATAATGTAGTTGGAGATGACATCTGTCTTGTAAATATCTTAGAATAGGGGTGTCAAACTCATTTTCACTGGGGGCCACATCAGCCTTGTGGTTGCCTTCAAAGGGCCGAGTGTAATTTCAACTCCTTAACAATTAAGGAGTAGTTACATTTATACAGTCCTAAAATTATTTTGTCCCTTTGAACGTAACTGCAAGGTTGATGTGGCCCTTAGTGAAAATGAGTTTGATACCCCTGTCTTAGAAGCTGCTTCTTTCTGTTCCCAAATCCCACTTCTCCATTCCCCTGCTTGCCATCATATATCTCTTTCTTTCAAAGGCTTCTTTTCTCCAAGTCTGTGATTCCAGCCCTCATCCCTACCTTGTGCTCAAGTTGTTTCTCTAGCTGTATACCAGATGTTTCTAGTTGGAAATCCCACAGGCATCTCCAGACTGTAATGTATCACCTACTGCATAGACTTGCTCTTCTCCTTAATTACCTGTCTCAGTTAATGGATTGACCAGTCAGCAGGCTACTCAAGCTAGGAATGCAGAATGTATTATGGGCCTTGCTATGAAATGGAGAGGCAGTTTTGATAACCTAGGAGAAACCATGGGCCTCCTAGTCTTTCTTCCAATCCATTTCTTCAGCCCTATCCAAGTGATGCTTCTCAAGTGCATAACTTGTTATTTTATTCTTTTGCTTAAAACACTGCAGGGTTTTTTGGGAGGTGGCAGGGGGCGAGGGGGTGGATTTCGAATGAAGTTCTAGTCCTTCACATATATCCCAAACTCATTTTCCTTTACTTTTTCCACTATGCCCAAACATTCAGTCATAGCAAATGATTTAGTAATTTCTCAGATGTGATTTTCACCTTTGTGTCTGCAGTACCTCCTCCTAGAATGTCCTTCTCTCCTTTTTTGGCCAAATGTTCTGGTACTTCAATGTAGGCCTTCCTCTGAGAGCTTTTTCCTGACTGCCCCTCTTGATCCAGGTTAGCACTCACTGTATCTTACGTCTTCTTTTGCCATTGTTATTGCCTGTTTATATTGTCTTCCCAACCAGTGTTCCTTGGGGGCAGGAACTTCATATCATTCATGTTTGTGTCCCTAGTTTCCAGCACATAATAGGTGCTCAATAAATGTTTATTTAATGAATCAGCAATGCCCCCTCCGTGCCCCAGACACCTATGGCTGTCCTTCAGTGTCTGCCTTGGTTTTCTCTCTCCTGACATTCAAAACATATTCCTTTCTCTTCTGTGACTTGTACCCTCAGTCTTAAGTGGACCCTAAATTTTTCTACTGTCTGGGCTCATTTTCATACTCAGTGTCTATCTGTCCATGCTATGGGTATGCATCTTATTCATTCAACATAAAATGTTTGTTTTCCTCCTTTTTGCTGTCTAAATTCCACCGTTTCTTTCCAAGCCTGGTCCCTATTCCATTAATTATGAAGTCTTTGTTGAGAGCAATAATTATTCTCTTTTACTTTCTTTGTATTGGTATTGACTCTCCAGTTGATTATCAACATCCTTGGCCAGGTATGAGGTATCACTAACCTCTGTTTCCTCCCCGAGCAGTGTCACTGTGTGCCATACTTGACAGTCTGTCTTTATTCGTTGACATGAAGCTGACTCCCCAAGCTGAGGGCAGAGTCATTTAGCCACCTGGCTTTTCAGGATTGGACAGTTTTCAGACATACTTAGACATGCCTGTAAGAAAAGGGGTCATGTTTTAATATAATTTGTGTTTTTTGTTTATCTTGTTATCAGAGTACCCGAGAAGCAGAAATCAAACTGAAAAGTGAAAGCAGAGTTAAACTTTTTTACTTGGATCCAGATGCCCAGGTAGGAACTATGTTAATGTTTAAAATTTAAAACTAAGTTTGGGAAAGAAAACCTTTGACAGGTTATTTGTTTCTTTGTTTATTTTGGATTTACAAGCAATATAGCAACAAGATGGGAAACTCAGGGGGAGTAGGAAAAATAAAAGCCTATAATCTTATCACCATAGTACAACCATTGCGAATATTTAACTTTCAGTAGATTGTTGAAAATTGAGACAGATTTATCCAGAGACATAGTCAAGAGCACAGAGAACATATAATTTACCCGTGAAATAATAGTCAGAAAATAACAAGCAGCACTGCAGATGCCCAATAGACAGTGCTATTTTCTGACTAGCAGTTCTGACTTTTCCTCCCACTTAACGCTTTTTGTTTCTTCACAGAATTCATAGCCATATATACTTTCTGCTTTTTGACAATGTTTTAGTTGAGATAAAGTGTGTGTAACATGAAATTTACCATTTTAATCCTTTTTAAGTACACAATTTAGTGGTTAAGAACATTTACAATGCTGTGCAACTATCACCAGTATTCATTTCTAGAATTTTTCATCATCCCAAACAGAAACTCGTTATCTACTAGACAGTAATTTCCCCATTCTTCTTTCCCCTCAACCCCAGAAGCCTCCATTCTTTCTTTTATTTTTTGCATTTTAAAGTATATTTTATTGATTATCTTTGTGAATCTGCCTATTTTAGGAACTTCATATATGTGAAATCATATAATATTTGTCTTCTGGGTTAGGCTTGTGCCACGTATTATAATGCTTTTGAAGTCCTTCCATGTTCTAGTGCATGTAAGAATTTTATTTTATTGTGGCTGAATAATATTCCATTGTGTGTGTGTGTGTGTGTGTGTGTGTGTATATAAAATATTTAGTTTATCCATCCATCTGGTCATAGATACTGAGTTACTCATAAGCATACTTTTTAAGTTCTGTATGATAACACATTAAGTAGATATACCATCATTTTTGACCATTTTTATAAACTATATAAATTTATAAAATACTAACACTATTGTGAGTAATGAGTATTATATGGCTTTTCCATATGGCAGTTTCCTTAGGATACTGTACATTGATAATGGGATTTTTTTAAATGTTAGCATAATGTACTTATAGGTTTACTTTTTTTTTTTTTAAGAAGTCTGACTTCTCATCAGCTGAGCCAGAAGCAAAACCATTTGAAGAGAAGTTTGGAAAAAGAATTCTTGTCAAGTGCAATGACTTATCTTTCAATTTGCAATGCTGCGTTGCTGAAAATGAAGAAGGACCTACTACAAATGTAATTTTTTTTAAAGTTTTTTAAAAAATAGAGATTTCACATGTGCCTATTGCAATGCAGTCTGGACATGAAATTCTAATCCTTGTATCAACAAGGTACAATGTTTAGATCAGGATGTGGGGGGGGAGGTTGTTTAGCCAGTAGGGACAGGATGTTTGTGACAAAGGATAAGGATCAAGTTTATTTCTCTTTAGCAGTAATTTATAGCAGAAATCATAAATAAGTCCAATAATTTCTTCTTTGATAGCAGCATTCTACTTTTCCCCAAGAGTCTGAGCCATAGCGATGGTCTGCTTTGTTTTGTTTAGGTAGAGCCTTTCTTTGTTACTCTATCCCTGTTTGACATAAAGTGCAACCGAAAGATTTCTGCTGATTTCCACGTGGACCTGAACCATTTCTCAGTGAGGCAGATGCTGGCCACCATGTCCCCAGCTTTGTTGAATGGCAGCGGGCAGAGCTCACCTGTCCTTCAGGACATCCTTCATGAAGCCGCCATGCAATATCCAAAGCAGGTGGGGGGCCTGAGCCCAGTAGTCATACTACTGAGACTTATCTTACACATGCTATGTATGTACATAGAAACTTTGTCATGCATAATGGAGGTGAGATATTGATTATATTAACAGCTTATCTAATTAGACAGTAAAAGCAAACTGAGGGAAGAAGTGGGTATGGATTTCTCATTTCTTTTTTCTAAACTTTCTGTTAGTTGCCTTCCCCATCAAATAGCTTATTTGAGTAGATGATAAACTACTGAGCAGTTAACCAGTTTGGCACTGGCTACTTTTTTATTTTTATTTTTTTTTTAAGATTTTATTTATTTATTTTTAGAGTGAGGGGAAGGGAGGGAGAAAGAAGGAGGGGGAAACATCAGTCTGTTGTCTCGTATACACATCCCTGTCTGGGACCAAACCTGCAACCCAGGCACGTGTCCTGACTAGGAATCAAACAGGCAACCTTTTGCTTTGCTGGATGATGCCCAACTAACTAAGCCACACTAGTCAGGACAGCACTGTGTGCGTCTTAATAGCTAAACAGGTTCACCACTCTTTGCTGCTTTAGAACCTTTAATATTCATGAGAATTGTTTAATGTGGCTCTACTTACTGAATGTGTGTTATACATACTGAAGAAAATCATTTGTTCCTTAGGGAATATTTTCAGTCACATGTCCTCATCCAGATATATTTCTTGTGGCTAGAATTGAAAAAGTCCTTCAGGGGAGCATCACACATGGTGCTGAGCCATACATGAAAAGTTCAGACTCTTCTAAGGTAAGATGACTTCTGTGCTTTGTGATGGTAATAGCAATTGGGAGAAAGGGATCCCTGTTGAAGTAGAAATGCTTCAAGAAATCAAAGTAAACCATATTTATACTTCAACAGATGTAGACTACTGTACATAGACTTACTCTGATATTTAACCTTATGTATCCCATTTTCAATGAAAAGTAGTCCTTTGTGTAAATATAATGCTTCATTTAGTTGCAGTGTCCTGATATCTTGAAATAATTTGTAGAGGAATTATCAGCTTAATAGTAAACCTTTTGTCATTATAAAGTTCATACATTATATTCAAATAGAGTTCTTTTCACTTGTTGATGTCTCTCAGGTTCTGGAAATATATTTGGGTCCATTTACACTTAAATATGACACTGAGACTAGGAGATGATCCGGCTCAGATGGTATGGCCAGTAGGATTGGTGGTTCAGGTCTACTTGTGTTTTGTCAGATGGGGCAGGATTATGGTGGCAGAGGTAGTGTGACCTTAGGTAGAAGAGGGAAGGAAAATACACAAGATGTATGTTTGGTTTATGTACAATTTACTGTTCATTACCTGGGACATGTCTAGATGTGGACATAACATAGAATTATTGAATATTAGAAGTCATTTAGTCCAACACCTTCTTTCCACTCAGGAAACTGAGGTTTACAAAAGTCTAGTTACCTGCTTAGTGTCCCACAGATGGAGTGGCCAAAGTACGCTTGACTATCATTTGCTATCTGGTTAGAGTGAGCTGTTCAGTGCTGTCCCTGCCAGTTTTGCAGTACTTTCATTTAAAAACAGTTTATAAGTGATAATTTGAAGGTTGCCCCAATACATTGCCAAGGACTGGTCAACAGTAGGAGGGGTCACCCAGAGGCTCTAAAGTGAGGTTTGCTGAGCTGACTCAGTTTCCTCTCTTCCTTTCTGTGACCACCCATACATCATGTGTCCATGAAGACACAGGATATTCCTTAAAGAACAGGTTCTAGGAGTCAGACACATAAGTGCTGAGCACCTAACTAGCCTCAGTACTTTACATAAATTATGTCAATTCTCTGGGCCCAGATGTTTCATCTGTAGTTGAAGGATAGTATTGCTATCTGCCCCTACCTTCCTCTCAGGGACAGTGCTAGGATCAAACAGATAATGTACAAGACAAGCTGATATAGACTCCACAAATCACTGACACATGGAGGACATCATTATCATGTATTACAGCCCCACTCAAGTAAAAGCCCATTTACCTAGGCACATTGCTTCAAACAGTATTCCTTTCTGGTTGACAAAAGCTGAATAAAGTTTGGTCTCTGGAGAGCTGTTTTATTTTTTAAATCAAGTCTGTAAAACCATGGATGGTTTTTAGCTCTTTTAGCGCTCTTTTAGCTCTTTGATGTTTTCATTGATAATCAATGAAGGCCCAAGATAAGATCTACTCCTCTGACTGTGTATGCCAACATGTTTCCAATGTACCACCTTTGCTACTTCTGCCTGCCTGCCACATGCGTGCTTTGAAACGTGGCAGCTTCTGTTGGTGCAAAAATCATGTATCATTGTACGATAGACATTACACTCCACCTTCCCAGTGCCTATTGAGCATCTGCTGACGTCTGCTCTTTTTTCATCACTTATATGACGGAAAGCTCAGCCATGTGCTCATTGCTCCATTAATTCCCATCTCCACCATAGTAAGTTAAAGCAGAGATTAAGATTCAGCCCTCTTACATTGGGATTTTTGACAGAGGTATGACAGACAGATGATTTTTTTTTCTGTATATAAAAATTGTCTCTTCATGTTTTCCAAGATGGTGTAGAACATCTTTTAGAGTAAATTTTTGTTTTGGACCAAATTTTTGTGAAGTCTCTGTGGATGACCACCATGAACAGATTTTTTTTAAAGAAAGAAAAGCAATAAACAAACCCAAAGCGCAAATACAAGTTTTTCACTCTGACTCTCACATACATTGTGTTCCATTTGCACCCTTGGGAAGTTTGAGAGCTCACTCCTTGTTCACTGCAGCGAAGAGTGAAACTTATTTGAAGCCTTGTGTTTTAGCTTTAAATTTTATGCAAATATTGCATTTTACTAAACGACATAGTCATTATTGTTAAACCTTTAAATAATAGTTGCTACCAAAATTGCCAGTCTAGGAAAGTAGTCCATTTTACCCTATGCCTGTGTATCCCCAAGTCCCCACATGAATGGATCCCACTTAGAAGAAAGGGAGGGACTACATGAGCTCCTGACATATGTTTTGAACAAGATATGTTTTCCAATTCACTCATGAAGGCAGCAATTCCCACAGCATGATTAGGTAGAATCATAATGTTTTGTAATGAAACATATAAACCAAACCCTATGTTTTTAAGGTATGGAAAGTGGAACCTAGAGAGTTATAATGGCCTATAGGTTCACACAGCTGATTTCAATTTGACTTAAAGAAAGGAGATTCTATTATTTTACTTCTGAGCCTTCTAGATGGACATGCCTCAAACCCTGTGCACTCAGGTCACCAGGGATCTGGTCAGATACAGGTTCTGATCCAGGAGCTCTGGAGTGGGGCCTGAGACTCTGCATTCCTCACAGATTCCAGGTGTTGCTAATACTGCAGCTCTTCAGAGCACATACTGGTTCATAGGAGCTAGATTACTTCCCAAAATTGGTTTGTCTTTGATGTACTTAAGTAATGTAAAAGACCTCTCAACCCCATCTCTCTGACTGAATCAGGCTTTGCATTGGTAACAAAGCAAAATCCCAGTACAAGCAAATTTGGCATAATAAGTGTCATCTGCTTTAGCAATAAGAGCATAGTTGTTTAATAGACCTGCCATGCATACATCTTAATCCAAAGCAGATATGCTTCACTGTGCACTATAGGGTTAATCAGTCAACCCACAAAAAGTTAAAAATAGTCATTTGGAAGTGAAAATAGCAGAGTTTATACTTAGAAAGCAAAAATAAAGCAATTGAAAGCCTTGCCCTAACAAGTCAACACCTATAATGTCCTAATAATGAAAATTTACCCCCAAATTGTGGGATTCTGCATAAACTAGTACATATTAGAGGCATATTACAGTTTAGTATTTTCATTAGTGTTCTCATTTAAACTCTCTTAATGCTTGGTATGAATACCAAGTATTACTAATTATTATTAACCCAGTGAACTTATAATATGTAGCCCTTAGTCATAAAAAACTGTGAAAGCCTGTGATATAGCATGGTTGTTGACCTGTAAAAGCAACATTTTAGGTAAGAAAAGACAGTCCTCATTCTATTTTGTTGAAAATTGCTGCTAGAGAATTTGTTAAACAGAATACTCTGTGCTGAGTATAACTCCAACCATATTTATTATAACATAGTGTGCTTTTTGCATCTAGTACTACAGTAGGATGATATTCTTCTGTCAGTGGGAAGCAGCCTCTTATGGCTTTGTTCTAATGTCTTCAAGGTTGCTCAGAAGGTGCTGAAGAATGCCAAGCAGGCATGCCAAAGACTAGGACAGTACAGGATGCCATTTGCTTGGGCAGCAAGGTAAGGGGAATATTCTTAATACCTTTGATATGGATATAGACACGTATGTGGGGGGCAGCAGGGAGGAGACAGACAGACTGACTTATAAACCGACAAACCTATTCTGCTTTATCGCCCAGAGACAAAGAGGATTTAAATGTGTAAAGCTGAAAAATAAATAAGCCCCATATTTGAATAATCATTTATTAGAATCGTAGAAAGGAAAGATGCTGGTTGGAGCGTAGCTGTGTGGAACTGGCAGGGTGAACAGGAATGTTGGTTGTAGAGCTGATATTCCAGGTTCCAGCCACATCTTCAGCTTGAAGTGGGGTGATAGCCCAGTAAGGTCTGCAGATCATATTTGTTTTGTGATCTCTACTTCTTAAGCATTTGACTGTGTATGTTGTTTCTGAAGCACAGGCCATTTGCTAGAAATGTTTTCTATGTAAATTGATTTAGTTGTGTTCATCCTCATAAATATTTTCCATGTTTTTAGGTGAGATTTCTGTTGACTACAGTAAGTGGAATAATAAATAGTCTTCAAGTTGAGGATTTATTTTGGTCTTTTGAAAACTCAGTTTAGAAGTGCTCTTTTGCTATTTCAGGACATTGTTTAAGGATACATCTGGAAACCTTGACAGAAATGCCAGATTCTCTGCTCTCTACAAGCAAGACAGCAATAAGCTCTCCAATGATGATATGCTCAAGTTACTTGCAGACTTTCGGAAGTGAGTCTCAAGGCCTTATTTATTTTCCCATCTGAAAAATAGAAGTTGTTTGGTAGGGAGGGAGGAAGTGGGAGCAGTCTTTCAAATTGCTCATTCTAACATCATGGGGCATATTGGATGGGCGTGGGGCTTTACCTCAAGTCCTTGGGAAGGAAGAGAGTGTTTGTAATTGGAAGAGTAACCTGGTTAATTTGAATTCTATAAAGGATGTTTTTGCTGGTTCAGTGAAGGGTGGATTGGAGTTAGAACCTGTGGAAGAAGGAGACAGTTGAAAAACTTTTGCAGGAGGTAGAAAGGGACTCAGCAAAGCCACTGCAAGTGGAAATAGGAAGAACAAAACTAATTCAAGTTATGTCAGAGAGGCTCAGTTACTGGGTCCTGGTTTCCTGACTGGGTATTAGGGTGGGAGGAGAGAGAAATGGGTGATAGTCTTAGTTAGATGAATAAATCCCAGGTTTCTGATTTACACAGTGGAGTGACTTATGGTACTACTAACTGAATGGGTGATAGGGGCATGGCGAAGATAACTTATATAGTACTATTTATAAGCATAGTTCTAAATACTTCACATATTTATATTAATGACTGTAGTAGTTTCCTAGGGCTGCCATGACAAAGGACCACAAACTGGGTGGTGTAAAACAATGAAAAATTGTTTTCTCATATTTCTGGAGGCTAGAGCCCAAAACCAAGGTGTTGGCAGGGCCCACTGCCTCCCAAGATTTCTAGGGGAGGATCCTTCCTTGCCTCTTCCAGCTCCCAGTAGCCCTAGGCATTCCATGGCCTGTGGAAGCATAACCCCAAACTCTGCCTATGCCGCCACATGGCTGTTTTCCTCTGTGTCTGTCTACATTTCCTCCTTATAAAACATGTTATGTTGGATTAGGGCCAACCCTAGTAACCTTGTTTCACTTAATTACATCTATTGTGTTGGCCAAAAAGTAAGTATGTTTTTTCCCATTAAAAAAGACTCATTTTTCATTTTCACCTATTACTTTATTGACTTAGATATTTTCAGTATGTCAGCTATCTCCTGTATGGTATAATGTTGATTGTTCTCAATTAATGTCTCAATTTGATCACTATCAACTTCAGCTGGTCTATGCAACTGCGGAGGTGTCGCAATACAGTCTAACAAAATTGTTTGAAATGAAGTTAAAGACAGCTAAGTACTACTAGAGCTATCTTATGGGGAAAAAAACCCAACAAACTTTTTGGCCAACTCATACAAAGACCCTATTTCCAAATAAGGTCACATTTATAGGTACTAGGCTTAGGACTTAAACATATCTTTTTGGGAATACAACTCAACCCATACAATATGGTAAAGAGGCTGAGCAGTGGTGGAAGTCATTCTGGCTGAGAATCTGCTCTTATCCACTCTATCATAAGGAATTGATTTCTAAACTTATAAAAACTGATTTTCTTTCCTAGGGATATAGGTTTTAGAATTTTTCTGGGAGAATTCCCACAGTGAGAAAGAAGTGAGGGTATTAAAAGACAATGAAATGAAAGAATGGCCAAGAGCCATAGGGACCTTTCAGTTTTGGAATTTTGGCGGGGGGGGGGGGGGGGGCGCGGATATATATCAAAGTAATTATCAGTTTGCCTAGAACTTAAGAATGGCTGGTTAGCTTTCTTTTGCTTCATTTGCACCATTTTCTTGCTTCCCTCTCTTCTGATTTCTCAGAATTCTAAATACAGCTTTAATTAACATCTCTTAAAAACCTTTACTTAGTTGTAGCAAGAACTATACTATCATAGATAATATGTTACACAGTAATTAGTGTCATGTTTTTATTTGAGTTCCAGGAAACTTTTAGCCTTTTTTGTAGAAAAAAAAGTTGTTTCTTTGGAAACTCCACTCACCTTTAGTTGAATAGATCCCAGTTTTCCCTCACAGTACTGCCATGCAATTCTCAGTAATCATGGTGATCATCATGTAGGTCTGAATGTACTCACTTAGGAGGGTGAACACACTATGTTGTTAAGGAGGAGAAGTATATCTGTATGACCTCATGTTTTTAAAGAAAACATTTTATATATACTTTCATATATAAATGAAGAAATGGATAGCTAGTTAGATGGAAAGATAGACTGGCATAAAAATAGTCATATACGCTGGACACCAAAATGTGAGTCATGGTCATCTCTGAGAGATAGGTTTATGAATGACTTTATACTTTATAGTTTTTCACAATCTTTTAAGAATATTTATTTATTTTTATAGAGAGGGGAATGGAGGGAGAAAGAGAGGGAGAGAAACAGCAATGTGAAATATATCAATTGTTTGCCCCTTGTGTGTGCTGCAAACAGGGACTGAACCTGCAAGCCATGTACGTGCCCTGACCTGGAATCAAACTAGCAACCTTTTTGCTTTGCGGAACAATGCCCTACCAAGCCACACCAGGCAGGGCAATTTTCATGATTTTATGTGGACAATTTTTATAATTAACATTTACTTTTATATTCCTACAAAGCAAGCACAGAAGTTTTTTTAATATGTGATGGAGGCTGGAAGCCATGTCTCAGAAGTTGCCTCCTAGCTGAGAGCTTGAAGCTTCCCCTGCAGTGGCAGCTCTTCGAGAGTAGCCATAGCTCTTGGATCTGGCTTCCTCAGTGGAGGAGGACAAAGGGTGGGACTTTACAGGGCCTTTAGTTAACAAGTGATCTGAGCTGAGAGCCTGCAGCCAGGCAGTGAACAGCACAGACTTTCACTGGTTCAGAGCATGGGACAGGTCCCCCCAGCCCCAGCATGCACACCAGGTCTTCATGTGTGTGCTCGGTAGGAGGGACTTTGTGGGTAGAGTGTGCTTCAGATGGCCGTGGGAGATACACAAGCATGATAATAAGGATCCAGTACTACTGGCATCAGAAGGTATGAAGGCACTGGGGGAGCAACGGTGCTGGGGGAGCAATGGTCCTGCTCAACAAGAATCCAGAGAACAGCCAGTGTCTGCTGCCTGTGTTCTTCACAGTGGAGTTAGCGAAGTGAAGGATTCCTTTTCATTTTTTTTAAACCTTATCATTGTACCTTTTCTCTCCTCTTTGTTTTTTCACAAAGAAGAATCTCATGTCAGTGGCTTAGGGACCAGCTGGAATCCAGAGGTATTGTTTCTGTTCCCATGATTGTCTCAAAATGTCATTTAATAATGGATGAGAAAAGTTTTCTCAAGCTGCCCCAGCTTTAGAAAACAGCTGCTAAAGCTCAGAAGCCACTTCCCGCTCCATCCCTTGTAATCATTACCAGAGGATACTGTCCGAGATTTAGAAAGAAAATAATTCTGTCAGATGGTATTGCTGGCATATATGCTTTAACAAGTATTTATCTAGGAAAAGAGACTTGGTATGTATTTTACGCTTTGATTTGCTCATGGTGATGTCTTTTCTCACTTCTGTAAGAAATCTGAAGGCATGAAGGCAAAGAATAAAAATAGAGTATTTCCTTTACATGTAGACCTTTTTAATGCTACCACATTGGGTAACACTGTCAGGGCCCTTGCATGAGACTGATAGATGCGTTTATTTATACCTTTATGTTCTTTGTCTCCAAGTTTGAAATTTCTCTCTAGTTAACACTGAACGCAAGCCAGGTGGGGCTACTTGCCTTTCTGTGAACCCACTGTGAACTTTCACTCCATCATGCTTTGCCTTCTGCCTGAATTGTGTCACTTTCTGCCCCCTCAAGCAGTAGCACACAAGTGACAAATACATACAGCATACACATTCCCCTTCTACTTTTTGTCTCTCCAAGGCAAACTTACTCATCATTCAAAACCCCATCCATATGTCACTTCCACGTTGGGATACCTGGGCCAGGTCACTTGGCTTTTCTGCTTAAGTCTCCTCTTCTTTTTAAGGGGGATTGTAATGGCTCTGCCTCCTAGAACGGTGGAGGGAATAAATGAATATATTCATTTATAAATATGAATGAATATATTATAAGGGTGATTTTCTCAAACTGTGAATGGTAGTTTCATCCCCTGTTCTCTCTCAGTACCCTACACATCTGCCTTCTGGTAGAGGTTTATACAGACTCTTTGGAGTAGTTATCATGTATCTACTGAATTTTTGGCTTCTTGAGGCTAGGAATCATACCTTGTTTGTCTTCTATCCATGGTGCTTAATATGATGTTGTATCACATCATGCGCACTTAATAAATGCAAATTGAAATTTCTCCAACGCATAAATTCAGTGATTTTATTTAAACAAAAATATCTCATATTTCTTTCAGTGGCATATAAATTGTTTAAGTGACACCAAAAATAGGAAATATTTCTCTTTACAATAGGGAACACTTCCCTTTACAAAATGCATTTAGAAGATTAGACTCACCACCAACAACAGATCCAAGCATGCCTACACTGCTAGTTAATCACATTGATGTGTCAGTACAGGAGGTAGAATCAAGAGGACTGGGTATGAAAACACAGATGTAGGGACACCAAACCTGTTGGCATCAGATGACTACTAGTTTGCGATACCATCCCTCTTCCCTCTGTGGGAATTGTTGAGTCAGTAGGAATGTATGGGCAGTGGGGAAGGAAAACCTTTCCCTTTCCTGAGAGAGAGAGAGAGAGAGAGAGAGAGAGAGAGAGAGTGAGTGTGTTTGAGCCTCATTCTTAGGTTTATACACAGACATAAGCTTCGCCCAAATTCCAGTCACTTTATGTGTTTCTACATTATACATTTGTTTAATCAATGCATTTTTAGGATGGGTTTTCCTTCTCAACTATTGTAAGTTTTGCAAAGAACATATGCACTTTGTAGCATTAAAAAAACAATCCCTGTCATGAGAGAATTCATTTTGTATAACATGTTGTCATTGTCATCATCACCATCTCTTTGCAAGTAAAAAAAGAGGAGTGGAATTTTTGTTGTGTGAGGTTTTGCTGTCTAAAAAGCCAGGTTCAATAAAAAACCTTGAACTTTTATAATAGGTTTAAGATTACATTTTAAAAATAATTTAAATTGGTAGAAATACCTTCCACAAAACCAAGGTGGTGCTATGTAGTATGGAATTAAAATCAGATCTGTGCTTGCTTGGAAATGTTGTACTTGGACATTACAATGCCTCTATGGAAGTAGCAACTAGAAGTAAAAGTTCCCAGCAGAAGGAGGAACCTGAATAAGAAACAAGTATAGTTAGACATAGAAGTATATAATACTTTGTACAAAGAGTTCTAGTGAAGAATGTTTAAAATTTGTTGCTTAGAAATCTAACTCTCAAAAGTTTATAGGCAGATGATCTCAGTGTGATTGAAAAAGTGGTGAAGAAAGTACATATTTATTCACAGGTGAAAATAACTAGGAAGGGGTGAAATATTATGCTCTTGGGCAGTTACATGTAAAACTATTATTTGTAATAAGCAGAGTATTTCTGACTCAGGGGAGTGGATGCAGTTTCATAGGTGTCTATAAGATTTTGTGGAATGCAGTGTTTTGTAGTATGTTGCAGGGTTAAATTGTTCAAATGAAGAGGTGGGGCAAGGCATTACGTCAAGAAAATTTATACCTGTGTAGAAACCCATGGGTCACAGGGTTGGTGCCCCTAAAGAGCTTTGTTAAAGCTGAGAGAAGCTCCAACAGTGTATCATTGTTGGAGCATACAGTGCTTGAGTAGCCACTGGCAGCTCTCTGCAAATGATTGTTGAAGGCACAAGTTTCTGGTAGTAGAAAAGGATATTGAGTTTGTGAGCAAATCACAGAATGGGCACAGAATGTAGGGGTAATGCTGTACCATGCCTGGAAATCTTTGGGCTATAAATCGTTTAACTGAAGGTAGAATATGTGAAAATTGTTGACTTGCCTTCCTGACCGTTATACCTTAGGATTTCAAATTGTTGTTCATTTGAACATGGATGTGGAAATGAGAAGGAACCCTGAGAGAAAGTGATTCTGCAGGTTGGAGCTGCTGGTGGGCACAGATGAATATGCTCAGGGTACTCTGTGGTCATTATTAGGCAAGAATTTAGAACTGTTAGGGAAATCTGATTCAGATTAACAGTACCCCAGGGTATGCTGACAAGTTATGTGTGACTCTGCTTAATAGATAACAGTAACATCAGAGGAATCTTAAAAACAGAATTTAGGAACTTTTCAAAAATTGGAACAAAACCAAATGCTGAATCTGTTGGCCAGTGAGGTCAGTGTGCTTTGATATTCTTGGCAGTGTCTGAAAGACATCATTAATAAACTGGTGACTTACAAAGAAACATGAGACTGTCCCGTTTTTTAAGAGTAAGTCATGTCATGTCAAACTAGTCATCCTAATCACATTTCTGCTTCTCTCTTTTCAATTGGATTGCTAAGTTTGTATGACAGAGGCATGCCTTTGACAAGTGTATATTCCAAGATGTCCTGTGAACAAGCCAGAGAAGTATAGTACACTTGAGTAGACAAGTTGTTCAGCTGCTGGATTAACCAGATACCAGGGAGGGTGATAAATGGGCTAGTATCATTCTGGCTATGGGCATCTAGAGATTTGAGAAGAAACCTGTTCATGCCAATATTCTGTGCACTATCTTCATCAATGACTTTTATAAGAGAATATAACATGCTGGTGAAATGTCTTCACAACATAAAGCTATTAGGAATATCTTAATACATTAGATGTTATAACCTGGATTTAAGAGGGTTTTGATCAACTAGAAAAGGCTCAAGTATACAAAGATGACATTTCATAAAGATAAAAATCAAATTCTTTTCTGATTTCCAAAAAACATAATTATATAAAATATAGAATGGAGAAATGTAGCGTGAGAGTAAAGCATATGAAAAAAGATTTAAGGATTTTAGGTAGTTGTAAATTTCATGTACATCACTAGCTGTGGCTACCTAAAAGTAATAGCATTAATTGATGGGTGTATTGTTCAAAACCAGATAGCTGTGGCCTTGGGTGGTTAGAGCATTGTCAGGATATGACAAGATTGCGGGTTCGATCCCCAGTCAGAGCACATACAAGAATCAACCAATGAACACATAAATAAGTGAAACAACATCTTGCACTCTCTTTTTCTCCCCCCACCCCACCAATTTAAAACACACACACACGTATTCTATCTTCATCTGGTCAGGCCGTACTGGGCCTGATTTGTGCAGTTCTAGGTGCCACATATAAATGGGATGTTCTTCTAGGAGTAAAATGGCATTGAAGGAAGATGCAAACGGACTGAAAATGGAAGACTTCAGAAAGCTGTTTATAGATTATTGAAAGGTGTTACATTGGGAAACATAATAACTAAGCCCCTTGAGGAGTGGAAGTTTCAGAGAGGTGAATTTTACCTTGCTGTGTTGAAATGGCTATGTTGAAAGTTTTCTTGTCACTAAGTAAGTAGTGTTTGTCAGGCATATTACAGAAGAGATTCCTGTATTGGATTGAGTCAGACCAAATACAAACCTCAGATACTTCAGTGAGTATTTACTTTGTGCCCAGCATTTTGCTAGACACTAGAAACTAAGATGACTTGTAGTTATAAATTTTCATAGTTCTAAATGAGCCAAGAATATATGTTGAGGTTGGTGTCAGACTCATTAGGCACTAGCCACATGTGGCTGTTTAGCACCTGAAATATAGCAAGTCCCAACTGAAATGAGCTGTGAGTGTAAAAGACACAGCTTGTTTTGAATGATTAGAATGAACTTTTTATACTGATTACATATTGAAAAAACAATATTTTGCATATGCTGGGTTAAATAAATGTATTTTTCAAACTAATTTTACCTGTTACTTTAAAACTACTTTTGTGTCATGCATTATATTTCTCTGAGAAGTGCTCTCTAGAATTTAGATTTTAGAGTTAACCTAACTTACAAATGTTTGATTTTTCTCTTTGTAGACCTGAGAAGATGGCTAAGCTCCCAGTGATTTTGGGCAATCTAGACATTACCATTGATAATGTTTCCTCAGACTTTCCTAGTAAGTGTAAGTTCTGTGTAAAAATGGACAAAATATTGTTTGGTTTTTACTTCAATTTGTTTGTTTTTAATTTTTCAGATTATATCAATTCATCATACATTCCCGTAAAGCAATTTGAAACCTGTACTAAAACTCCAATCACATTTGAAGTAGAGGAATTTGTGCCCTGCATACCAAAACACACTCAGCCTTACACCATCTACAACAATCACCTCTATGTTTATCCTAAGTACTTGAAATATGACAGTCAAAAGTCTTTTGCCAAGGTGAGTGTAAAGATTGAGGTTTCATTTTTAGTAGTAAACTCATTTAGGTTTTGGCTTGTCATGTTCTTTTATAAATATCAAA
Source organism: Phyllostomus discolor (assembly GCF_004126475.2). Classification (NCBI taxonomy): domain Eukaryota; kingdom Metazoa; phylum Chordata; class Mammalia; order Chiroptera; family Phyllostomidae; genus Phyllostomus; species Phyllostomus discolor. The sequence goes on along the minus strand of NC_040913.2, from coordinate 53,062,694 downwards.
TATTGTGGCTGTTTGTTTTCTTTTTTTTTCTTTAAATATTGTTGCAGGCCAGAAATATTGCTATTTGTATTGAATTCAAAGATTCAGATGAGGAAGACTCTCAGCCTTTGAAGGTTTGTTTTTCAAATGTATTTACATTTTCCCATTTTAATAATATAATTGCATGATATTGCACACCTAAAGTAATTTAGCACATTTTAATTGACACAGACACAAAAATATATAATATCATAATATGTAACCACATATGGTGAACTTTACAGAATATGGAATAATTGAGCTCTTACTCCTAATTGACTGTTTGTTTTGTTATACTTTTTAGGGATGAAGATTTCTTACGCATGTTCTATTCAGTAAACTTAATCATGCATCTACTGTAAGCCAGGCATTGAATGGTTGCTAAGAATTATATTACCAACATTAATAATAGAAATAATAATAATAACGGATTGGCATCTGTCAAATGTTTATTATAGTATGGCAATAATAGTAGTAGTAGATTGTTGATATTCCAGGCTCTGCTCTTAGAGCCTCATAGGGATTATTAAACTCCTTTAATTTTCATAACAGTCTTTTGAGTTAAGTACTGTTATTTTCCTGCATTTTTTAGATTAGGTTAATGCACCAAATTTAAATAAATTGCTTAGGGTCATACATTAGAGGAACTGATGTTCAAATCCAAGCAGTCTGGCTCCAGAGCTCAAATTCTTTACTGATAAACTATGTGAAAATGACTTTGCAAGAAGGAAGGAGACAAAATGGCAAAGAACAATGCAGTGTAGTTTTTGCCCTCAAGAAATTTATTAGCTTTCTGGGAAAGACAGTTATGGGGGAAAAAAGCTTTGAGCATACAAAAGGTACTGAAATGGTTTACTTACAAAACTGGAAAATTAGAACAGAAAAATACTGAAGGGACACAGAGGGAGAAAGTAATCCTTTCTTGAAGGGTGCATGAGAATTTGCTTGGGGCACATAGAAGGGAAGATCATTGGGACAGAGGGCTTGCATAGCATAGATGTGGAAGTGTGAAAGGGCACAGTGAGCAGGGTCTGATTCAGAGCAACAGCTTGGAGGGGTGGGAGGGAGAGTGGGGGGAGGGACAGAGAGGTGAGCTGGAAGGTAAGTTGGGCCCAGGAGTAAGGGGGTTTGCAGGTCTGTAGTCTCACAGGCAGAAGAAATCCATCAGGGGTAGTTAAGTTTATGCTGTAGGAGTGTTCTTTACATCACTTCTGAGTTTAATTTCTTACTCTAATAATTGAATGCTGGTGTTTCCCATTGCTAATTCTTACTTTAGTGCATTTATGGCAGACCTGGTGGGCCGGTGTTCACAAGAAGCGCCCTTGCTGCAGTTTTACACCATCACCAAAACCCAGAATTTTATGATGAGGTAAGTAAGGTTTTCAAGGGAAAACCCAGTTTAACCAGTTTTAAGGAAAACTCTTAAGTTCTTTGCTTAGTATAGCAAAATTCAAGAGAAGCTGCATACTATACTGAGAACACAATGATAGAACTAAATGTTGAATTATTTATTTTACATATTTTTAAATTATAGAAATAATGTATTTATTGTAAAAAATAAAAACTTGGAAAATGCAGATAATATAGAAAATAAAAAGTTAAACTCCCTCTTCTATCACAACCACAGTTAATAATTTTGACTTTTTTTCGAATTTATATTTTATATAGTTATGTTTGTTAGACCTTTCTCTTTTTTATAAAGATTTCATTATTTTTTATTTTTAGAGAGGGAAGGGAGGGAGAAAGAGAGAGAGAGAAACATCAACGTGCCGTTGCTGGGGGTCATGGCCTACAATCCAGGCATGTACCCTGACTGGGAATTGAACCTGCGACACTTTGGTTTGCAGCCCGCACTCAGTCCACTGAGCTATGTCAGCCAGGGTCGTTAGACCTTTCTTATTGTTAGGTTTCCTTATGTAAAATTATATGTAGTTCTTTAAAACTACTAAATGAATTCTACTTAGAAGTGTTTTACCCTGGTTTTTTGTCATGGCTTGGCTGTGTTAAGTTAATGTAGTAGTGTTTCTCACGTGCTTTCTAGTTCCTTCTAGAATTGGAATATCAACTCTCTTATTTTTGGTTAGTAATGTCTTAGTCTGTTCATGATGCTATAACACAATACCACAGACTGAGTGGCTATAAACAGCAAATACTTATTTCTTGTAGTTCTGGAGGCTGGAAGTCTGAAATGAGATTGGCAGCATGGTCATGCAAGGGCCATCTCTCAGGTCACAGGTTCTCAGTTGTATTTTCATGTGGTGGAGAGGGCAAGGGAGCTCTGTAGGCTCTCTTTTAGGTAAGAGCATTAATCCCATTTATGAGGGTTCCACTCTCATGACGTAATCACCACCAAAGGCCCCTAATAACCATCACCTTCGATGTTAGAATTTCAACATGTGAATTTGAACACAAATTCTCGGGGGTGAATTTGCAGGGGGAAACACAAACATTCAGACCAAAACAGTATAACATTGTATTAAGAATCCCTTTCTTCCAGCCCTGGCTGGCGTAGCTCAGTGGATTGAGTGCGGGCTGCGAACCACACATCACAGGCTCGATTCCCAGTCAGGGCACATGCCTAGGTTGCAAGCCATGGCCCCCAGCAACTGCACACTGATGTACTGATGTCCCCCTGCCCCCCCGCCCCGCCTTCCCTCTCTAAAAATAAATAAATAAAATCTTAAAAAAAAAAAAAAGAATCCCTTTTTTCCTTATCACAATTTACAGTCTCAGATTTCTTTTGACCAGAGACCAAATGTACACGTATGCATTGGGTGATACACTGTGTTTCTGCTTTCACCAAGAAATTTTGTTGCTTTTTGCCCTAGCCGGTATGGGTCAGTTGGATGAGAGTCGTCCCACAAACCAGAATGTTGTTGGTTTGATTCCTAGTTAGGGCACATGCTTACGTGGCAGGTTCAGTCCCTGGTTGTTGGGGCGTGTACTAAAGTCTACTAATTGATGTTTCTCTCCCTCTCTATCTTTCTCCTTTCCCATCTTTCTAAAGATAAATGAAAATATCTTTTAAAAAAAGAAATTTTGTTTTTTTGGAATATTTGAAAAATTGTTGTCTCCCTTCCTTACAGATTAAAATAGAATTACCCACCCAGCTACATGAAAAGCACCACTTGTTGTTCACATTTTTCCATGTCAGCTGCGATAATTCAAGTAAAGGAAGCACAAAGAAGAAGGATGTTGTTGAAACACAAGGTCTGAAATTTCATCATTCCTTTGATTATTTATAACTTACATGTTAGGTTCTTAAATTTTATTTTGATCTGCCCTGGCTGGCGTAGCTCAGTGCATTGAGTGCGGGCTGGGAACCAAAGTGTCCCAGGTTCGATTCCCAGCCAGGGTACATTCCTGGGTTGCAGGCCAGAACCCCCAGCAACCACACATTGATGTTTCTCTCTCTCTCTCTCTCTCTCTCTTTCTCTCTCCCTCCCCCCCCCTTCCCTTTCTAAAAATAAATAAACAAAATCTTAAAAAAAATTTTATTTTGATCTGAATTTACATCCTTTTTGCAAAGGAGTTTTTACATGACCTTTGTGAAGGTAGCATGCCTGGCTTGTATATGTAAATTTCCATAAAAGATAATTTTAGAATTCTAGTCCCAAAACATTCAGAGTACATTGTAGACAGTGTTCTGCAGAGACTATATTCAGGGTCTTTTCAGTTTCTTAACCCTGGTTGATACTGACAGTTTTTAAAGATCAGGCAATTTAATAATATTGGCTTTCTTTCATAAGTTTTTGTACATTTACAGTGAATTTTTTTGTGCTTTGTTTCAACAGTTGGATATTCCTGGCTTCCTCTCCTGAAAGATGGAAGGGTTGTGACTAATGAGCAGCACATTCCTGTCTCAGCTAATCTCCCATCTGGCTACCTTGGCTACCAGGAGCTTGGGATGGGCAGGGTATAAGACTTTAAGATTGTTAATCCCAATTCCTTCAGAAAACATTAAAGACCAATTAAAGCAGCAGTAACACAGAAAAGCACATAGTATTTTTTGCCAGTTCCAACATTTTGGTTTTAACTATTCATTTTCAAGTAAACTTAGACCATTGGAAGGCAGTGCTATTAACAATATCACAATCTAGAATTACAGTTACAATTTTAGTATAAGTCCAGAAGTAACAGTGCCTCAACGGAGAGGTGGAGACTTGGAGATACTAGATGCGGTAGAAATTTGGAGATGCTGGATAAGCTAGAAAATCTCTGCAAACTAGCCATGCTCAAATAAAGATGTGTTCTTAGGGTCATGCAAATGATTAGGAATTGTCTTCCAACTTAACATAATAAGTCAAGTAAGCAAATCTCTTATCCACGTGCTATCCCATTCTGATACCTTTCTGATTCATTAAAGCCCGGATTGTCTCAGATTTCTCCAGTTGGTTTGTGGGTTTTGCATTCTTTTTAATTATCTTAGATTTTATAGACATGCTTAGATAAGCCATTTCATTTTGAATGGCTTTTAGTGTTTCTCTACATTTTAAATAGTGCCAAATGTGGACCCATGTTATGGACAAATAGTTAAAATATTCCAAAATAAGGGTAAATCAAATAACATTCAGTTATAATTCCTCATCTGAACATGAGAAAAATGGAAGTGTTTGAAACTAAAATAAGTACAGACAGATGTTGACCCTTTGTGCCAGGAATACTCACTGTCCTATTGGCTCTACCTGGCACCTTGTGCCATCACTTTCAGAATCTCAGACTCAAGTTTGGTTAAGTTGCTGGTGAAATAGGATTTTTTTCCCTCTCAAATGGACAGTAATTCTCATAGCTGCAACTAAACAGAAAAGATAACTTAGAAGATCCAATAAGAAGAGCATTGTACTTGGAGAAAGAAAGTGAGCAGAAATTAGGGTTTGTTGCATTTCTGCTGTGAGCCAGGCATAGCCATGACTGTCAGGTTCCCAGAGCTGTTTGGGTCTTCAGTACCTCATCAATGCCCTCATTCAAGATGAGGATTGAAACCAAGATCACTAATGTGTTGGGATGTTTCTTCCCTCCATGTTTTTCAGCATTGTGGTCCTGAAATTAAATGGGTAGATGGAAGCAAGCCACTGTTGAAAGTTTCAACTCATCTGGTTTCCACAGTGTATACTCAGGTACACGCTCTTCTATTAAAATTAGCAGTGGTTGCTCTGTGAATGAGTTTGTATGAGTTTTGGGCAAAACAAAAGTCTAATTGATATGTTATATGGATATATTTTTACTCTGTAAGTCTCTTGTGAAGAAAAGAAGTACATACAAGGTACTCATGTACTGAAATAAATGAAGAGTAACAAGTAACATTTCTTAACAGTCTTCCCTTTTGTTGGAAGATCTTTTGAAACCTTTTTTAAAATTTTTTTTTATCTCTTTGATGTTTTCATTTTTTATGGAATTAGTTTCATAGTCGAAATAAAACACGCCTACCGCAAGAAACGAATACTATTATTTTCACAGCCAATATGTTAATGAGCTTTCATTTTCTTTTCTTTATTCCTTCCCCCAGGATCAGCATTTGCATAATTTTTTCCAGTACTGTCAGAAAACTGAATCTGGAGCCCAAGCCTTAGGGAATGAACTTGTAAAATATCTTAAGGTATCAGATGGCTTTCTTAATAACCCTTTTTTAAGGAGTTTGGAGTTGATTGGGTTTTCTGTTGGTGGTGAGTGTTGTAAGAATGCTTTTTGCTAGAAGCTCTCACACTAACAGCTTCTATATGGTTTTAGATAGTGTCAAGAAGGAGACTCAGAAATAGTGCTTCTCCTAGCTTCGTCCTCATCCCATGTATACTTTTCTCATGCCAGACCCAAAACATACTGTTTCCTGCACAGAAAACCACTCACCTTCAGAGGCTCCTCATGTGGAGTTCTCATAGGCACAGAGCACAGGAACAGAAACAACAGGAGCAGTGACTTTAGTCCCACAATTTAGGAACTTCTAGTTCATTGTAAGAGAAAACATAAGCTTCATGAGCACATACTAGGTGGGTTAAAAAAATACACCAAATAATATATTTCACCATCCCAGCTTTGTGCAGGGTTAGGGAGACTCTTAGAGTCATTGAACAATGGGAGCAAGGAGGGTTTTTCTAAGGGAATTTCACCTAGAACATGATTCAAGGGGAACACTTTTTAAAAGGAGAGTAGTTAAAAGGACATTCTAGGCATGGGGACAAAATATAAGAAACGTGAGAAATGGAATAGAAGTTTGTTTGATTTAAGCAAGGAAAGTGGAATGGGGATCCTGAATTATTGCTGTGCCAAATCCCCTTTCAGCTATATGACTTGAAGAAGAGCTTTTATATATGTTGACTTGAAAAACAGTCCTTCTATTAGTTTTCTGTTGCTCCTGTAAGAAATTACCACAGCCTCGGTGGCTCAAAACAACACATATTTATTATCTTAGGCTTCTTTAGGTCCAAAGTCTGGCATGAGCTTCACTGATCTAAAATCAGGGTGTTATTAATAGGAAGTTTCCTTTCTGGAAACTAGGGGTGAATCTCTTTTCTTACTCTTTTCATCTTCTAAACACTGCCTTCATTCCTTGGCTTGTAGCCACTTTGTCCATCTCAAAGCTAACAGATTTTCACCTCGGGCCATTTTTCCTTAGACACGTGTCCCCCGACTCTTCTCTTTTGCCTCCCTCTTCCCCTTTTAAGGACCCTGTGATCACATCAGGCCCACCTGGGTAAATCCAGGAGCATCCCCCATCTTAAGGTCACCTGGTTAGCTTCCTTAATTTCCCTTTGCTGTGTAACATATTCACAGATTCTGCGGATTAAAACATGAACATCTCGGTCCCTTTTTTTGCTTGCCACTGCCTTCCATTTGTTTTAAATGGACTTCTTCCATCTTTCTTTGAAATTGAGTGGAAGTTGCATAGGCTTGGTTTACTTAAAAAAGGATAACTTGAACTTTGGTATTCCATGTCTGTAGAGCCTACATGCAATGGAAGGCCATGTGATGATTGCCTTCTTGCCCACCATCCTAAACCAGCTATTTCGTGTCCTCACCAGAGCAACTCATGAGGAAGTCGCCGTCAATGTGACACGGTGAGAACATGGAATGGAAAGGTGGATACCCTTCTTCCCTTCAGCCTGTCCATATGTGCAGCACAGTCATACATTTCTGAGATGCTAGTATGTGTTAAACATTATATTTAAGACATTTCTTTTGATCCCATATGTAGAGATCCCATCTAATGCCTTATTTCCTGTGGTGCCAATAGGATCATCATTGTTTTAGTACTGTGATGATAATGAAATGTTTCCATTTTCACATTACTATTCATTGCTTTATTCATTCCTATGGTGTGTAGGGTCATTATTCATGTGGTTGCCCAGTGCCATGAGGAAGGATTGGAGAGCCACTTGAGGTCATATGTTAAGGTATGTAAAATAAATTGTCCCAATCATTTATATCTGTGGCTCTCCAATTTTCCTTCTAGAACTTTTTTTTTTAAATCTAGTTATTTTTTGGATATATGTTGGGATGAAACTTAATACTTATGCTTTTTCTTCTATATCACATAGCCAGTGCTTGTACTTACATGAGAGGAAGTCCAAAGAGGGGCAGCTATTCATTTATTTACTTAATATCATTTGTCAACTGCATTTCTTGTTTTAATGGGTTTTGCAAATAATGTGACCCAAATGATGTGGAAGTTTAAAGAAGGCTATTATCTCACTCTTAGCTAGGCCTCTGGTATAGCTTGTTGTCTTCATTTTTCTTTTCTCCATCTAAAATTCCCAGGAAAACTGCTTCTCCCAAGCCAGGAAGGTTAGCTCTGGCCACCATCTAAGTAGATGACTACATGGGACAGCAAGAGATGTTGTTGGGACAAATATCAACAAGTTCTCCATTTTTATACAATATTTAGTAAACCTAATGCCAGTTACTGTTCTAAACATTTACACACACACATTCCATTTAGTCTTTGACACTCTATGAATTATAGCTATGTGTTCATTTAAAAAATAAAGTTCGGTTGTTCAGAATATCAGTTACCCAGTGTTGTGTGACACATTTAATGAAGTCCTTAGGAGGAGGAGCTATGGGCTACACAACCATTGACCTGAGTAAGGTGATTCACAATATTTCAATAAAGTTCCTCAAAGACATCCTGAACTGCCTCTTTCTGTCACATGACAGCGACCCTTCTCACCTTCTGTTTCCACACCTTCCTCTCCCACACATGCAATTGTATCTCAGTCCCTGATCTTATCCTTTGGAGCCTTTTCAGCATTCAGCTCATCTTGGAGAACCAGTGCATTAAATCATCTTTCCCTTTTCTTCAAAGTATGCTTATAAGGCTGAGCCATATATTGCCTCCGAATATAAGACAGTGCATGAAGAACTGACCAAATCCATGACCACAATTCTCAAGCCTTCTGCTGACTTTCTCACCAGCAACAAATTACTTAAGGTATGTTGGGAGAGCCAATGTGACTCTGCAGTATTTAAATTGATTTAAAAAAATTCATACTTCTCAGCTTGATCAGTTTACCTTGTGTGGTTTTGGAGACAATCACCAACTCCTAAAAAGTGGTAACAGAGCCAGTTCTTAAATACCAATTTTGCTACTTGTACTAGTGACTCTACGGAAGCTGCAAATTATTATTATACTCAAAGTTTTGTGGCATGCAGCTATTAATAAGTCATTATATTTAAATCACTGGGGGATTGTGAGTTAGAGATTATACTAGCAAGTGTCATCAGGCAAGACCCAGCCAAGAGGAAAGATCGTATATTTAATCAAGTAGTGCCACTTGTGTGGGTTGTGCCATGCTGAGCTTATGCGCCTTATATCCTAGAGGTATGAAGTCATGTACTGTCAGACACGTGAAAGCATGAGAGCACCTGCCATATACCTCCAGTCTGATCATTCACCAAGAGGTGCAGCCATGTTTTTTGGTCACATCTGTCTTATGTCAGTAACATTGCCAGCCTAAGAGAATAAACATGTCATCTAACTGATTGTTTTTCTTACTGGAATCTTTTTTTTTCTTTCAGTATTCATGGTTTTTCTTTGATGTTTTGATAAAATCCATGGCTCAGCATTTGATAGAGAACTCCAAAGTTAAGGTATGTCACCTCATATCAGGGCTTGTATGATAGTTTTTAGGGGAAAACATAATTCATTGTGTTTGTAGCTAACATTTATTAACACTTTCTGTGTTCCACTTACAAGTATTGTTTTAAGTGCTTTCCAGCAGTAAAGCATTTTAGCTTTATGACAACTCTATAGGGGAAGTATTAGTCTTACCCCTCATTTTATAGATGAAGAAACTGAAGTCAGGATGCTTGAGTTATTTGCCTAAGGCCATGCTGCTAGTGAGTGGAAGGAGCCAGGTTTTGAGACCCCTCTGGCTAAGAAAAATGTGTCTTTTCCTTTGACTAGCTTAGAAATCTTCAAGTTTGTTGAAATGGGAATAATAGTTTAAGCATTCGTTTAAATTGCATTTACCTGGTATTTTTTAAGTGTCTTGTACATCTTAGACATTTCTCCAGGACTTAGATGGGTCTCTGGTGCTATCATGCCCTGTGTAACCAATGAATTGACTCTGAGATAACTTAGTCTGCTCTCTGAGGTGCCTGGGTATGTGCCATGCTCATTTCTGGATTGATGCCTGTTGAGGTATGACTGGTTGTTACTGGCTGTCTGAGCTTAGATTAATTTTTTTTTTAAATTCCAAGGCAGTGAACAAAGGTAGATGTATCACAGAGCTCCTTCTGAAATGCAGTCTTGGAGTTGCCATTATGACTCTGAATTCTCACCACATTATAGTTGTACAGAAGTGGGAGCTTAAAGAGCCTGGGTGAGAGCTGGAGGCACTGGTGCAGGGAGCGGTCGTGGTGCCTGGCAGCCTCTCTCAGTGAATGTGGGAGGAAGGGCAGAGTCACAGGCAGGGAGGCTCAGCATGTTGGCCATCTGGCTCTGGGAGGAAGGCTTGGGAAAGGCCGATGGATTCTGTCAAGCAGAAGGGTGGTGGTTCAGAACCTAAAGCCATAGTTTATCTAGTAGAGTGGGCACTGGTGCCTGACCAGATGGTTTCCGTTTTTTTTCTCTTTTCAATCCAGTTTTAGCACACAGAGATGCCAGATGGAGGCAGGCCCTGCCTTCCACAGAGTAATACACCATCTAAATCATGCCAGAATAGCCTGCCAAGGAAAAAGTATAGCAGACTTCCTACCTGTCAGTGCAGCTAGTGTATGAGCATACGTGTGTGTATGCATACAAAGGGCACGGACACGCACATATGCAGGTTCTTTGGATATATTATCTTTCTGTTAAGAATGTTGTCATATGCAGGCTAGACTTGAGGCCTATATTAGTTTGTTAAGGCTGCCATAACAACTAGATGGCTTGAGTAACAGAAATTTATTTTCTCACAATTCTGGAGACTGAAAGTTCAAAATCAAGATGTTTGTAGGGTTGATTTGCCTCTCCTTGGCTTGTGGATGGCTATCTTCTTGTGTCATTATATTGTCTTCCTTCTTTGCATGTCTGTGTCCTAATCTCTTATCTTGTAAGGACACCCAGCCCTGTTGGATTAAGGCCCATTTAATGACCTTGTTTTAACTTAATTACATCTTTAAAGACTCTGTCTCCAAACACCATCATATTCTGAGGTATAAGACATTAACATAGGAATTTTGAGGGGACCCAATTCAGTCCATAACAAGTTCCCGCTGGATTTTTAAAATTATTTTTGGTTCTAAATAAATATAATCACTTCAGAGAGATTAATGACTCCCTTATATTTTAAAATGTAACTGATTTGTTTACACAGTATTCCATTAGCCCTTATTATATTGCAGGCTCAAGGGTTACAAAGTTAACTGTAGTGTGGTTTTTGCCCTCAGGGAATTTAGGTGGGAAAGTATACAATTAGACCATGGAAACAAAGGTGAAGGAAGTGCTGCAACACCCACAAGAAGTATATATAAAATCAAGGATCAATGACATCTTTCTGAGACCTGTGATAGAAGATAAATAAAGGAACTCAATTGCAAGCATTCTTTTCTCCAGAGGCCAAATTAAACCATAGACCTTTAGGGATGATAGAGACCTGAAAGCTACTTTCTGGTACAGCTCTTCCCTTATGTCACAGAGGTTGAGATGGAACTATGGACCCGTGAAGTAACCTGCCCAGGGTCAAACAACTGAGCAGAGCCAAGAACTCCTGCTAGAGTCAGAACCAGCCTCTCAGATGCTCTGCCATTTCCAGTCTTATAACCTAATTCTCTTATAGCCTCTGGGAATTGCTTTTGGAACTCCGAATAACAAACTATTCAAGTGCTACCGTGTACAACCTTTTCTGAAAAATTAATTGTGTCTTGGTCCTAAAACAATATTCAGCACGCTTTTAGAAGTAGCTTATTTTAAAATTGTTATCCAGTTTAAAAATAAACACTGACATGCAAAAGGAGAAAACTCAACTATAACGTAATTTACTATAAAAAGACATTCAAAATACCTACTTAGCACCTGGGAGAACTGCACATTTCCATGTAATGCCAGAAACCACGCCACTGTTTCCCTAAATCACATATTCCTGGTCTAGGAACTTCTCCCACATTTTTTGAAGCCTTCATTTAGTTTGCCTTATATCTTAGGAGTAATGAGTTTTCTGTGTTTGAATTAGTTATTTTTATGTTCATCTTATCCTTAAATCTTAAGGATGTTCTGAATTTAAGGAACAAATTCATGTTTATCATTGCTATACCATCAGTGATTTCCAGAATCATGATCAAATCCTGTTAGAGTTTTAATATTTTTTGACTGACGATTATTAATATTATCCATTGTGTTTATAATTGTGACCTGATTTCCTTCCTCACTGGTTTTTCTTCAAATGTCATGACCAGGCACATGCCTGGATTCATATCAGACCAGATAATGCTTTTGGTGTTGCTGAATGTGTTTTTCCCAAAACACATTCCTGGCATTGATCAGAATTTGGGGACATCGTGTATGTTTAGCTGAGGCCTTCCGTGCACATTCCCTGTGTTAGTGGGGCCGTTCCATCTGGTGCATATTTGTGTGAAGGGATAAATTTGCATGCTGTTCTGCTTGTTTCTGATGTTACACTCTTCTGAAAATGGAGGTGGCCACATGTGTCCACCTTCCTATCCCCAGCCAGTCAAGTCAAACTACACTGTATAACATTTGCTGAGAAAGGCTGCGCATCAGAGCCTCTCTTGGAACTAACATCTAAAATAAGCATTTCCTTCCTAGACTTGAGTGTTTCATAAGTGACATGTGCTTGGAATTTAAAGTAAGTGGTTTTTGAGTAGACCTCATGGAGGCCTGCTAAGTTTGTAACCCTCAACCCCACTCTGCCTCAATAAGTAATATATTGTAGGTGTTTCTTCTATATCATTTATATTTAGCAGCTACAATTTCAGCAGACTTATTTTGAATATCCTGCCCTCCCACACTGAATCAAGCAAATTGCTGGCATTAAACAGGTGTACTTCAAGGAAGTTGGAAAGCCTGGCATAGGATAAGATGAATATATACCCTTAAGAGTCACTTATTTAACCTACAACCATTTTCTGGCTTAACTGAGCAAAGAAAGTTTTTATTTGAAAAGTGGAAGGAAGATGATATGATTCATGTTCTAAGTGGACTGTTTGGACCTCTCCTAAATTATATTTGTAAACCATGTACATAGGTCATGGCAGAAGGTTTATATCCTTACTTTCATCCATGGATAAGTGCTTTGAACAGTTGTTTGCTATGTACAGAACATTGAGGAGAAATGCATATGGAGTAGAGGATGCATCCTCAACCTTGAAATTGACAGTCCTTGGAGAAAGAAGACATTCAGCTTGCAACAGTTGGAGAATAGTGCAGGAAGGTATATATGTGAGCTCTAAAATGATAGGAGATTAATGAGGAGATAGAGATGGAACTTTACCTGGGCCTAGAAAGATGCCAAATTTAGAGAGAAAAGAAGAAGCATTGGGAACGGGAGAGAACTCATGCACAGGTAAGGCTTCTGTGGTGGGCCTCAGGCTGAGAGTAGAGGGAAAGAGTAAAAAATAAGATCAACAGCCCTGGCTAGTGTGGCTCAGTGGACTGAGTGCCAGCGTGTCAACCAAAAGCTCACAGGTTTGATTCCCATTCAGGACACATGCCTGGGTTGCAGTCTAGGTCCACAGTTGGGGGCATGCGAGAAAGGCAGCCAAGTGATGTTTCTTTCCCTCTCTTTTATACCTCCCTTCCCCTCTGTCTAAAAATAAATAAATAAAATCTTTTAAAAAATGCATGAGATTTAAAAAACAGAAAACAAGATCAACATAGAAATAACAGCGAGATAATTGGGAGCATTGAGGCCAAGCAGCCAATGATTTGATAAAGACCATAGAGAGGTAGAGTAGGTTCTTCAGCAGGAATGACAAGATGGAAGAGCATATAAATGTTAGCAGAGTGGCTTGCGAACTTTATATCAATGGATCTATCTTCCCCCTGGAGTTTAACCTGTGGAACAGATTAACATACCTGTCATTTTTTATATGTCTGGGTTTGTTTGTTTGTTTGTTTTTTAGCTCTCTCACTGGGTGAAAGAGGTGGGGTTGGGGATGAGAATGGAAAGCATGAATGAATAAGAGAAAATATTAAGTCGACTAATTATTTGACCCAGCAATTCTACTTCTAAGTATTTACTGAATAGAAATGAAAACATATTCACAGAGAGATTTGTATGTGAATGTTCATAGCAGCTTTACTCATAATAGCCCCAAACTGGAAACAACCAAATGTCCACTAACAAATGGACAATTGTGGTAACTCCATACAATGGAATGCTATACAATAATAAAAAGGAACAAACTACTAATTTGTTCAACAACATGGGTAAATCTCAAAAGCATTATGTTAAGTGGAGGAAGTCACTGTGGCCATGCAGACTTTATATTCTGTAAATTCATTTTATGGCATTCTAGGAAAAGAAAGTATTATAGGGATAGAAAACAGAGCAGTGGTCTCCAGAGGCTAGGGGGTGGGAGAAGAAATTCAAAGGGACATGAGGGAACTTTTATGGTGAAAGAAATGTACTGTATTGTGGTTGTCGTGGTGGTTACACAACTATATTCATTGTCAAGACTTACCAAACTGTATGCCTTAAAAGGGTGAATTTTGCTATATGTAACAAATATCAAAAAACCTGACTTAACAAACAGAATGTAATAAAGTTAGTTTTTAGTGGGGATGAAAAGGCCACTTAGATATTATGTTTGAGAGCATAGAAGAGTAGAGCATTTGGGAGAGATAATTAGGATGTAGTTTACCAGGCAAGACAGGACGTGATGAGTTTTGTTTGAGATATACCTCTTAAGCTTCAGGGCCATGGGTTCAGCTCCTGTCACAAAGATCTAAAATAACAGTAACTAAAGAAAAAAATGTCATTTCTTCTCACATGAAAGTACAAGCTAGTATGGGAGTTCTATTCCACAAAGTTTATCTGAGACCAAGACTTTTTCCATCTCACTGCTTTGTATACCTGGAGTGCTGTTCATACTTCTGATCTGACTGGGTTCACCACCATGCCCATGTAGAGCCAGCAGGAAGAAGATAAATATTTTCCTGGATGGGACCTGTTGCTGCCTCAATGACCAAGTTTGGTCACATACTAGTTAGTCACATACCTGCAAGGGATTCTGGTAAATGTACTCTTTATTCTGAGTGTTCATGTCCTCAGTTAAAATGTTGAGGTTCTATTACCATGAAAAAAAAGAGAGAACAGATATTGGGAAGCAACCAGCAGTTGTTGCCACAAGGTGCAGTGGCACAGCCCAAGGAAGGATTCAGGCTTGGGCAAGGAAGAAAATAGACGCAGCTGGAGAAATAGATCTGTGAGCACCAGTCTGCTAAAATCATACACCTAAGCTTTTCACTGGGAAAAGCACTGTGTTAGTGTGGAGTCATCAGATAAGTTTATCTATATAAGATTTATTAGGAGCAATGACTGTGAGAAAAAATGGGAAAGAGGCCCAGGAGAGAGTGGGAAAACCATCAGATGGCAGAAGGAGAGAGAGAAGGAAGGAAAAATCTTAAGACTGCAGTGCAATTCTAAGAGCATTGAGCAAGGCCACTGGAAAGTCCTTGAGCTCAGGTTGACCATCAGAGGACCCTGGTGTTCCCCAGGAACAAACCTCCCTTGGTATTCCTGCCACCCTTGGTCATTGGCCGGGAGCAGCCCATGCAAGATGTGGCCATGGTGTAAATGCAGTAGCAGAATTCAGAGCACAGCACCTGGACCATGGGTTACTTATGCTCCCTGCAGTTGGAGATCTGAGTGACCATTTTCATGGCACTAGCAGGGTAGAGAGACTGATTTTGTGAATGAAAATAATGAAGAGCTTGGAGAAAGAAAAGATGTTGTAGGAAAAAAAAACAAAAAATAATTTAGGAATTCCAATAATAGGGAGTAGCTTCAGATTTCTAGAAAATGTCACTGGAAAATTTCTTGTCTACACCATTACTTTTGTGCTTGCTAAGCCAGAAAAAATGAAGTTTGATAGTTAATGAACTTCTTTCTTATATCTCACTGAGCAGTAAACTTTACAAGAGCGTAGAATACAGTATGGAACAAAGGATGAACATTTGAAGACTGTTGGAAAGTTTTGTAGTTTTGTATGCAAAGCCATATTTTTGGCCACAGCGTTTTTATGTATTTTATAAGATTATATATTTTTAGTGGGGAGGGAGAGAGAAAGAGAGGGAGAAAAACATCGATGTATGTTTTTCGAGAAACATTGATCTGTGAGAGAAACATCAATGGACTGAGAAACATCAATTGACTGCCTGTTGCATACCACAACCCAGAAATGTGCCCTGACCAGGAATCAAACTGGTGATCTTCCTGTTCACAGGCCAGCATTCATGCCACTAAGCCACACCAGCCATGGCTATTGCAGAAATTTTTTAATAAAAATAAAAGGAAAGGGAATAGTTTAATAATGTCCTGTTGTCCTTACCCACCGTCAACAGTGAACCAGCATGCTGCCATTCTCACTTTATATATCCAACCTCACACAATTTTTTTTACTAGAGTATTTAAAAGCAACTCCCAGATGTTTTATCATTTCATTGGTAAGCACTTTAGTGTGTCATCTTTAATAGACAAAGCCTTTAAAATAAAGATAAGTACCTACTACACTACTGTTGCACTCATCAAAATTAGCAGTATTTCTTTATTATCATCTAACACCCAATCTGTGTTCCATTTCTCCTCTAGGTGTCTCAAAAATGTCATTTTACTATTGGCTTGTTTGAATCAGGATGTAACACAGTCTTTTGTTGATGTGTTCCCAAAGGTTCTAAAATTCTCAAACAATCCCCTCTCCATTTGTTTGGGTTTTTTTGACACAGTGTATTTGTTGAAAAAAGTGGGCCATTTGCCTCTTAGAATTTTCCACATTCTAGATTTGACTGGTCATAATTTCACAGTTTTCTCAGACATGGCTCTGTGTCCCCTGTCTTTCCTATGAACTTGTACCGATATCTAGAAGCTCAAGTCCTTTCAGGTTTGATTTGTTTTTGGTAAAGGATGCTTTGTATCCAACACTACTGCATCACATCAGGAGGCATACAATGTCTGGTTATCTCACTTTTTGTTATGATGATATGGACTAATACAGTGATTTTCAACTGGTGTGCCACAGGAATATTTAAAATGTAAAATATCACTCCAGGACTTCTGGTTAAGATGGAGGCATAGGTAGATAAACTTTGCCTCTTCACACAACCAAAAGAAAGACAACAAATTTAAAAACAAAAAAATAACCAGAACTTACTGCCATAAAAACAGGCACATAGACCAGTGGAACAGAACAGAGAGCTCAGAAATAAACCTAAGTCTCCACAGTCAATTAATATTTGATAAAGGGGGCAGCAATGTAAAATGGAGTAAAAATAGCCTCTTTAACAAATGGTGTTGGGAGAGCTAGACAGCTACATGCAAAAAAGTGAAACTCGAGCACCAATTTACACCATACACAAAAATAAATTCAAGGTGAATAAAGGATTTAAATATAAGTCACGACACCATTGAAGTCCTACAGGAAAACATAGGCAGGAAAATCTCAGATATTTCACTCAGCAACATTTTCAGATATGTCCCCTAGAGCAAGGAACATAAAGGAAAGAATAAACAAATAGCATGTCATCAAAATAAAAAGCTTCTGCATACCTAAAGAAAATAGTATTAAAATAAAAAGAGAACTAACTGTATGGGAAAACATATTTGTCAGTGATACCCCAGACAAGGGTTTAATCTCCAAAATACATAAAGAACTTACACGACTTCACTCTAAGAAGACAAGCAACCCAATTTAAAAATGGGCAAAGGACTTGAACAGACTCTTCTCCAAGGTGGACATACAGATGATCCAGAGACACATGAAAAGATGCTCAATATCTGCTAGCTATCAGAGCGATGTAAATTAAAACCACAATGAGATACCACTTCACACCAGTCACAATGGCCATCAGAAACAAAGCAACAAACAGCAGTGTTGGAGAGGTTGTATAGAAAAGGGGACTCTGGTGTCCAGTTGATGGGATTGCAGACTGGTACAACCACTATGGAAAACAGTATGGAATTTTCTCAGAAAACTAAAAAGGGATCTGCCTTTTGACCCAGCAGTTCCACTGCTTAGGATTATATCCTAAGAACCCTGAAACACCAATGCAAAAGAACCTATGCACCCCAATGTTCACAGCAGCACAATTTACAATAGCCAAGTGCTGGAAGGAACCTAGATGCCCATCAGTAAATGAGTGTATCAAAAACTATGGCACATTTGCACAATGGAATTGTATGCAGCAGAAAGAAAGAAGGAGCTCCTACCCTTTGCAACAGCGTGGGTGCAAATGGAAAGCATTATGTTAAGAGAAATAAGCCAGGTGGTGAAAGACAAACACCATATGATCTCACCTTTAACAGGAACCTAATCAACAAAACAAACAAACAAGCAAAATATAACTAAAGACACTGAAATAGAGAATAGGCTGACAGAGTTCGGAGGGGAGAGGGGAGGGACTTTCAGGGGAAAAGAGGAAGCATTTGCAGGAACAAGTATAAAAGGCACATGGACAAAAACAAGGGGGGTGGAAATGGGAGGGAGGTGGGGAGGGCTGGGGGGTGGGCTGGGATAGGAGTAAAGGGCAGAAAACTGTACTTGAACAATTAAAAATTAAAAAAAAAAAAACAAACCAGAACTGCCAGAAAACCGAATTGTATGGAAGTCCAACAGCCAAGGAATTACAGAAGAAACCTTTATTCAGACTGTTAGTAGGGATGGAGAAGGGCAGCAGGGGTGGAGAGGACACATGGCAAAGTGGCGGCTGGCAGACCAGCCCAGGTGGTCTCACATTTGCGTGCGGATACACCGGGAGGAACAACTGAGGAATGAGATGGACCAAGAAACCCAGGGTTCCTGTGTGGGAAAATAAGACTCAAAATCTCTGGCTGTAAAAACCTATAGGGTCTATGGCAGTGGGAGAAACTCCCAGCCTCACATGAGTGTTCACTGCAGAGACCCACAGGGTCCTAGAACATCCACAAGCCCACCCACCCAGGAATCAGCACCAGAATGACCCAATTTGCTTGTGGGTAGTGAGGGAAATGACTGAAAGCTGGCCAAGATCCAAGCAAGCAGCATTGTTCCCTCTTATACTCCTCCCCTCATTATATAAATAGGCATGCCAAGACAAAAAATATAGCCCAAATGAAAGAGCAGATCAAAGCTCCAAAAACAGAACTAAGCAATGAGGACATAGATGCAGATGCAGAGTTCAAATTACTGGTAATCAGGATGCAAACAGAAATGGTAGAGCATGGTCACAAAGTAGAGGAAAAAGTGAAAGCTATGCAAGGTGAAATAAAGAAAAATGTACAGGGAATCAGTGAAAGGAAGGAACTGGGACTCAAATCAACAATCTGGAGCAGAGGGAAGAAATAAACATTCAACCAGACCAGAATGAAGAAACAAGAATTCAAAACAATGAGGAGAGGCTTAGGAACCTCCGGGACAACTTTTAACATTCCAATATTCGAATTATAGGGGTACCAGAAGGAGAAGAGGAAGAGATGTTATATCTCTTTACATCTTATACCTAAGAATAAGAAGATGACCAAAAATACAAATAGTAAAATGACAACAAAGTCACAACTATCAAAAAGTGAACCTAAAAAAAAAACAAAACAAAAAAACTTAAGCAAACAACTAGAACAGGAACAGAACCAGAGAAAAGATCACATGGAGGGTTATCAGCGGGGAGCAGGAGGAGGTAGAATGGGGGAAGGGGTGCAGGGAATAAGAAGCATAATTTGTAGGTACAAAATAAGACAGTGGGAGGTTAAGAATAGTATAGGAAATGGAGAAGCCAAAGCACTTAGATGTATGACCCATAAACATGACCTAAGTGGGAGGAATGCTGGTGGGAGGAGGGGTACAGAGTGGAGGGAAACAAAGGGGAGGAAAAAATGGGACAACTGTAATAGTATAATCAATAAAATATATTTTTAAAAAGAAAAAATAAAATGTACAATATCTGACTACTAGTCAGGGGCACTGATCTCTTTACCTCAGATTGTTAAATTAAAAAATTACAAGAGCCAACACAATAGCCTTCCATTGTGAGTGAATCAAAATTACACCTATTTTTTGTCAGATCGTCAAAAATGCAAATTTTTTTGTGCCGCAGAACTTTAGTATTAGTTTATGACATGAAAATTTTGAAAGTCGCTGGACTAATAGATTTATGTGGTGTTCTACCCCTTCCATTCATTATAGGGTTCCTCATCCACTTTTCATGGCTTTAGCATTCATTGACTTGGACACATGCTAAAGGCCACAAGCATTTCTTGGGAGACCTATTTTTCAGGAATAGCAATCTTGGGCAGCTGGCTGTCATGTCTGGTGGTCAGAGTTGGCCTTACCTGAGTATTGAGTTATTGGTTGCATGTATTGAACAAAATCCCTTTGTAATTTCAGATTTTACTGTATTGTTTTTGAAAGTAGGTGAACTTGAAATTCTTATCACTTGATCCCTACCTCACTGAACTCCTGAGTTTATATAAATTACAAAGATTTTCTTGTTATTGGTTTGATAATTAAGATTATTATAAAGCTAGTGTTTCTAAATTTTAAAATAAATTCTGGTATTTAATGCATAAACATAAAGCATGCTTTCCTGTCAGAAACAACTGGGTTCCAGTTCTCATTTTACAAAATACTATTTGTTTCATATTGGAATACTGGTTTGGTTGCTCCAAAGCCGGCCAAAATAATAGTGCCTTAAATAAGATGGAGGGTTCATCTCTCACTCTTGGAAATTTATGAGCCAGTAGGCAGTTGGGAGAGTGGGGGAACTTGTCCCCCAAGGGCATTCAGGGACTTGGGCTCCTTATAGCCAATTATCCAGCCCAGGTGTTATCTTTATCCACATGATTAAGAAACTGACTCACTACCACCACACATTCCAGGCAATGGTGAAGAAGAGAATTTAGAAAACAAGCCACTCCTTTTATGGGAATGGCTGGAAGAGGCATGTGTCTCTTCCCTTTTATGACCCATTGGCCAGAACTCAGTCATATGGCCCTTATCTAGCAACAAATTAGGCTGTGAAATGTAGTCTTTAGCTGGACAGCTGTGAGCTTCTGTAAAACCTGAGGGTTTCACAGCTAAAAAGGAGAAGGAAAGTAGGGATATTAAAGGTCAGTTAGTACTTGGTTACTGGATCTCTCTACACTTGTTTCCTTGTCTGTAAAATGGAAATGAAAATACCTCCCTGTTATGGCTGTTAGAATTACATGCATGAGTGGATAAATGCATGGAGCATTTTATTCAAACTCCACCACATTTAAGGCCTTATTAAATGGTTCCATTTATTTCAGGCAGGGAGGGACAACAGGCGTCACAAAATAGAAATAGCAGGGGCCTTGAACTGATGGTAGATCTGGATTTGAATCTTTGTTAGTTGATAGTGGTGTGGCTGAGGACACATTTGCTTAAGCTCTCTGACCTTCAGTGAAATGAGGGTTAAACTCATAAGATATCTTATAATAATTCAATGAAAAAGCACATAAAGATATCTCATGCAGTTCCTGACATGTAAAAGATATATATACAGTAAGTGGAACCCAGCTAATTTTTTAGTGGCCTCAGTATAATTTCTTAAGTATTCCTGTTGAGGAAAAATTACTATATAAAATTAGTTTGAAGAGAACTGCTCTAAGGAGTTTCAACTGGTAATGTACAATCACTAATCTATATGTTTTTAGTTTGAATACTTGAAGCTTAAACCTAAGGCAGTGTTTTCTAGAGATCTCTGAGAGGCACAGGCACTAGAATCACCAAACATACTCGGTAAAAATGCAGCTCTTGGTCAGCATCTCTGTGACTGCAGCTCATGTCTACATTTTTATAAACGTCTCCAGGGTGATCTTTATCATGCTGAAGTTTGAAATTTCAGGTCTAATCCATAGCACTCATTTAAGTGTTAGATTACTTGTACTTTTAGAGATGGAATTAATTTATCTTTTCTGATTTCAGATAAATAAGCTTAGAATGTTGAGCTTTTAAAATGAATTCAGAGATGAGATATTTTCCCCCAAAAGGATGCAACTTAAAAAAGTAATGAATGTTGGCTCTAAATTCTTTTTTAGGTATTGAGAAACCAGAGATTCCCTGCATCCTATCATCATGCAGTGGAAACTGTTGTGAATATGCTGATGCCACACATCACTCAGAAGTTTCGAGATAACCCAGAGGCATCTAAGAATGCAAATCATAGCCTTGCTGTCTTCATCAAGGTGGGGATCTCCAGGCCAGAGGGTGCTGGCTAAGTGACTGAAGTGTCCTTTCTAGCAGAGTAGTATATAGTAGTTTATAGTTAGTTGCTCAGTGTCAACAACATGTTTGTATGCTAAAAGATAAACTTATTAACAATAAAGACTGTTTAGAACCCAACTTTCTAAAAAGTCTGGGCCTAAATACTTACCTTTGTGGGTTCTGGTTGTCCACAGAGATGTTTCACCTTCATGGACCGGGGCTTCGTCTTTAAGCAGATCAACAACTACATCAGCTGCTTTGCTCCTGGAGATCCGAAGGTAGTGTGTGTGTTACACGCTGTTTTTTTTCCCTCACTGATACATGACCAGCAACCCACCCATTTCTCTTTGTTCACATCAGAGTTTTCTTTCAGTCTCAGAGGCACTACTCACTCCCCTTTCGTGAAGATACTAACTAGTACTTACTTGTGTTAACATGTGAGATGTTAGGGAAGCTAGAATCCCGGATGTAAAAGAAACATTTATTTGATTTTCTTATAAACACCTGAAATGACTTCTCAACTGCAAAACTAAAAGTATATGTGTTAGGAGTCATAGTTTATTTAGCAAGGTAATAGAAGTAACTGTGCCCTTCCTCTTACTCATTTTTCTATTGTATTCAGTCTGTGTCCATAATTATAAACTGCCTGAAGTCCTTTATTGCAGTAAGAGGAGCATAAATAATAAGTGCTCTGAAAGCTAGTGGAGAATATTGTTTAATGAAATGTGTTCTCAATTTTCAAACAAATCCCTGCAGCCATTCTAAAATCTAAAATACCACAGAACATGCATTTCTTTTTTTTCTTCTCAATTTCTCCCCCTTTGTCTGCCCCCTGCCCCCTGCGCTGCAGCATTCCCCCTCTTAGTTCATGTCCATGGATTATACAAATAAGTCCTTTGAGTTCTCTGTTTCCCATATCATTTTTTACCTCTCCCCAACTATTTTATGCCTACCAATTATGCTTCTTCTTCCCTTTACCTTTTCCCCGCTATTCCTCCCTTCCCCCTCCCCAGTGAAATCTCTCCATGTGATATCCATTTCTCTGATTCTGTTTCTGCCCTAGTATTTTGCTTAGTTTTTGTTTCGTTGTTTGTCTTTTCTTTTAGGTTCATTTGTTGATACTTGTGACTTTGTTGTCATTTTGCTGCTCATATATTTTATCATCATCTTTTTCTTAGATAAGTCCCTTTAGCATTACATATAATAAGGGCTTGGTGATGATGAACTCCTTGAACTTGACCTTATCTGGAAAGCACTTTAGCTGTCCTTCCATTCTAAATAATAGCTTTGCTGGATAGAGTCATCTTGGATGTAGGTCCTTGCTTTTCATGACTTCAAATACTTCTTTCCAGCCCCTTCTTGCCTGCAAGGTTTCTTTTGAGAAATCAGCTGATAGTCTAATGGGCACTCCTTTGTAGGTAACTGACTCCTTCTCTCTTGCTGCTTTTAAGATTCTCTCCTTCTCTTTAATCTTGGCTGATGTAATTATGATGTGCCTTGGTGTGTGCTTCCTTGGGTCTGCCTTCTTTGGGACCCTCCAAGTTTCCTGGACTTCCTGGAAGTCTATTTCCTTTGCCATATTGGGAAAGTTCTCCTTCATTATTTTTTCAAATAAGTTTTCAATTTCTTGCTGCTGTTCTTCTCCTTCTGGCACCCCTATAATTTGGATATTGGAACGTTTTGGGTTGTCTCAGAGATTCCTCAGCCTCTCTTCATTTTTTTGGATTCTTGTTTCTTCATTCTGTTCTGGTTGGATGTTTATTTCTTCCTTTTGTCCCAAATCATTGCTTTGAGTCCTGGTTTCCTTCCTGTCACTGTTGGTTCCCTGAATATTTTGCTTTATTTTATTTTGGGTATCTTTCATTTGCTCTTTCATTTTTCAACCAAGCTCAATCAGTTCTGTGATCATTTTGATTACCAGGGCTTTAAATTCTCCATCAGATAGGTTGGCTATCTCCTCATCATTTAGCTCTCTTTCTGAAGCTTTACTCTGTTCTTTCATTTGGGCCATATTTCTTTATCTTGGCACACTAATTATGTTGCAGGGGGGCAGGGCCTTAGGTATTCCCCAGGGCAGGGCAACTCTTCTACAGTGCTGCCTGTGGGGGAGGGGCCAGAGAGGGAACAGTGCAGCTCACAGACTCATCTCTAGCCCCCCTTTCCAATTAACTCTCATGTGAGACTGGGAGTTTTTCCCACCTTGGCAACTGCAATAGTCCACAGTCAGTTGTGAATCTCAGTTTCCCGTTCAGGCAGCCCTGCGCATGTGGTCTGCTCTCCTGCCACAGCCATTTTTAAAACCTCAGTTGAAAGTATTTCTGAGTAATGCCATGTATGTTTTCAAGAAATAAAGAAAATTGGCCTATTGAAGGTTACCAAAAGGTGCCAGCTGCGTACCATTCCAGGTAGTCGTCTGAGGACCAAATTTTTAGAGGTTGGCAAGTCTAAAAGAGGTGGGCCAGGCAGGAGGCTGGAGACCCAGGAAAAGGCTGATCTTGCTAGTTGAGCCCAAGGACAATCTGCTGGTAGCTCTCCCCAGAGCATGTAGTTCTAAGAAGGTCAAGAAGCTAAAGACTGGGTCTCTTATTTCTTACACACTTTTAGGATGCTGTATAAAATATCCAGTGAGGTATTTAACTTATGACTAAACATTTTTTTCCTGCAGACCCTCTTTGAATACAAGTTTGAATTTCTCCGTGTGGTGTGCAATCATGAACATTATATTCCACTGAATTTACCAATGCCATTTGGAAAAGGCAGGATTCAAAGATATCAAGGTAATCTTAACTTTATATATATATATATATACTTAGTCTCTTCACAAAGAGAGTCATTTACTTTTAATAAGATGAGAGAATTGATTCCAACATGACATGAGATTTTTTTTGTTTGTTTTTTTCATAGATGGGTTAATTTTTTTCTAGTTAAATTTCCATGTTAAAAATATTGATTAAATGCTCTATGGGAACTTACTTTTCAGCAAACTTACCAGACTACATTTCATGTTAGTGTGACTCTTCTTCATTGAAACATTCCTTTGCTTAAACAATAGAAATCCATTTTACTTCCTGTGGTTCATTTTTATTTGTTTCACTTTTTCTTTTTTCTCATGAATTAGCTTTTCTTTCACCAACTGTGGAGTCAAATGAAACTCCTATAGGTAGGTGTGGGGTATGATGCTTGCTTGCTTGCATTTTCCTCCTTTAAAAGAAAAAGAATGCAAGTGATTGCTGAAATGCTTTTGTATGCTATTTATCTAGGCATTTCCCATATACTTTGGTCAGTTTTTAAACTCATGATAAACCAGTGAATGTGTTCTTTCTGTAGCTAAGAGATTGCATTAACATCTCAGGGAGGCATCTTGCTTTTTGCTCATGGGTTCTCTAGGATATTTCTTTAGAAGTAAAACAAGCAAAATTCCTGCTTTATTCTAAAAATGTATTATTCCACCATTTTCATAGCCCTTGTCCATAGTGGTGGCAATAACCTAAATCACTAGCAACACGGCTTTTCACATGCTTTTTATGTTTGCATGTTGAGTCTTTTTTAACTTTCCTGTATCCTCTTTAAATTCAGCTCATAGTGATTTCTTTATCTTTACTGAGTCAGTCAAGGTAGGATACTAGGTCTGTTGAGTGGTCTTTACTAGTTTTAGTGCCTTGTATGTGCTCAGAATTGTTTTAGCTAAAGGAGAAAAAAAGTGGAAGAGTGGAAGGATGCCACCAAACTATTAATAACACCTAAATCAACTGACTCTGAAGTTCAGAGAGAAATATACAAAGGCCTTCATTCAGAGACATAAAAATATGACTCAGACTGATTTTTAAGGAATAGAAGAGGGACTGTGTCCTGGAATGGGTATTCATGCATTCAACAAATATTTATCCAGTACCAACTGTGTTTAGCCACAGGATACAGTCGTGGACAAGTGTCCACATAAAAATGTCCAATCCTGTTAAGAATTTTTGTAAGATTTTATTTGAGCCAAACTGATAACAATTGTGAGGAAAGCAGGATCTCAAATACTTCTTAGAATGGCAGTCAGCATCTTCGTTTACGATTACATGAAGGTGGAAGAAAGCAAGGTAGAGATGAGATTACAGGATAATTAACAAGAATATATGCTTTCTTAAGGATATTTACCCTTATTTAGAAGGAGTGTAACCTTTGAAGGAATGTAACCTAGATGCACAAAAACAATGGATAGATGTTGCTTAAGGCAAAGAAAATCTTTTACTAAAGATAGTTATAAGGCTCTGGCTGGTGTGGCTCAATGGATTGAGTTCTGTACTGCGATGCAAAGGGTTCCCGGTTCAATTCCCAGTCAGGGCATATGCCTGGGTTGTGGCCAGGTGCCCAGTAGGGGACGTGTGAGAGGCAACCACACATTAATGTTTCTCTCCCTCTTTCTGCTTTCTTCTCTCTCTAAAAATAAATAAGTAAATAAAATCTTTAAAAGAATTTATAGGCATGGGACATCATTACCCACCATGACCTGCCCAATTAGGAATTTATGATCAGATCACCTGTGAGGTTACTTTCCATAGAACCCCTTTTTCATCCACACGAGGATGATAATCCTTGGCTGTTTTACCTAAGGGAAATCTTTAGAATGTTAGAGAGTGATAATTGCTAAGGACAGAAAAACAAAGCAAGGAAAGGAGATATGAAATGAGGTGATGTTTGAGATAAGGTGAGCAGAAATTGGTAATCTGAAGAAAGCGAGGTATTGAGCCATGAACACTCATGGGGGGGAACATTCTGGGCCAAGGTAATAGTCATTTATTCAGCATTCCCTGATCCAACCCTGGCTCAGCTATCTGGTCTCACTACCTCCTATCCCGCACATTTCAGAAACACCTGCTACTCCCAGCTCCTCAGACATGACATGCGTACCCCTGACACACCTCAACCTCAAACTCTCCTGGGGTTGTTCTCATCTTCTTCCTCAGCCAAACACTCAGCACCTCCTATGTGGACCCTTTCAGGTCTCCTCCTTACCCTTTCCCAGTACCCCAACTGAAATTAATTGCTCTCCACCCTGCACTTAAAACCTTGTCACACCCTCACCTCATAGTCTTACCAGATCCCTTGCACTTGGTAACTGTGACTGTCTTTTCCTTTCACCTGTTAGGGTACTGAGGATAGCTCTTTATACCTACTTGTTGAGCAGTGAACGTGTGCTAATGCCCATCTTCCGCTCTGACCCAGCAAGGCCCAATTGCTTATTGAGCAAAGTAGAAATCCTTCAGGTGTCCAGGAGACTGACACAAACTCTTAGTAGAATGCTAGGTATTTGGTGACAAGAGGGACTGCCCCAGGCAGATGGGTGTCTGTCACTTAGTGATAATTTAAATATTTTTAATCATTTTTTTCCTCTCTCCATTTCACTGTCCCTCCTTTGCCCTGCATTTGCACATGCACACACACACAGTTAAACCTATCAACAGTTTTCTTCTAAGTGGTTTATCTGAATTCAAGCTGTGAGCTGTTGTTTGGGTAAACTGGGCTTAATGTAAAGAGTGGACACTATTATTCTGGAAATAATCTTTCTCTTGCTGCTGCTAAAGGGTTTTGTTATCAATGGAAAATGAGTTCTTGTGGTATCACATGGAAAAGAATTTCCTGAGACTACATAGGAGAATGTGGCTCTGTGGTAAACTTTACCAATGATGACAAATTAACAGGGTTTCCCTCCTGGCTTCCAGTGTTCCATCTCTATCCATCTTGCCATGAAAAGTTCCAGTCTTGTCTTCAGCAGGGCCACGATGAAAGTCAGTGCCAGAATTTCTGTTCCATATTAGTGTGCAATCCAGTCCAACATCTGGCTAGCTTAGCGTGTGTTTCTAGCTGCAGTCTATTGCTTGGCTGTGGTATTCAGGCTCTCTCCTGGAGCCTGTGTGTGGAGCCTGCATGGCCATAGGCCATGTGGCTGCCAAGGCCACATGGCTATGGAGAAAGGACATGCAAGTACATGGGGCGAGTGTGAGTCACAAGTAACAGAGAGAGAGAGAGCGGGTGTTTCTTTGTCTCCCTGGAATTATATTAGTTTGGGCTTGGGACTGACCTGGTGCTTTTTACCAAATGACCAATTTCCCAGGGTTTAGCAGACTTTGGTTAGGTCCACGCCCCCCAATTAGACTGACAGGCTTCTATAGTCAAGCACCTCCCCCTGCACCCCTTAACAATCCACTTCAGACAGGGAAAGGGAGGAGTGTTAATCTCCTTGGGAGAGCAATGGTATAATCCCCTTGGGTGTAAAGCTGTAGCTTTGTGGATAAGCAAGCAGGTTTATGTTCCCCGTTTTATTAACCTCAATGTCCAAGTACCTTTGTTCCTCCTTTCCCATCAATAATTTGCTAAATATGGTAACAGTATCATGAGATTTGAGTCAGTGTTTTCGATAAGTTTAGGAGTAATAATAGGAGATTAAAGTCCAATGAGGGGCATATACATTTTCCTCTAATAATGGATTCAGTATAAGAATTAAAATCCTTGAACTTCTGGCCAAGATGGAGACATAGGTAGATATACTTTGCCTCCTTGCTCAACCAAAACAAGGACAACAACAAATTTAGAAACAAAAAAATAACCAGAACTGCCAGAAATTCGAACTGTATAGAAATCCAACAACCAAGGAGTTAAATAAGGAACATTCATTCAGACTGGTAGGAGCAGTGGAGACAGGCAGCCAGACAGAGGACGCACAGCAAGGTGGTGGCTGGTGGATCTGGTAGTCCCACATTTTCCTGTGGATAAACCAGGAGGAACAATTGGGGAGTGAGACAGACCATGCAGCCTAGGGTTCCAGTGCAGGAAAAGAGCCTCAAAACCTCTGGCTGTAAAAACCTGTGGGGGTTGTGGTGATGGGAGAAACACCCAGCCTCACAGGAGAGAACCACAGGGTCCTAAAATGTACATACACAAACCCACCCACCCACCCAGAATCAGCACCAGAATGGCCCAATTTGCTTGTGGGTAGTGGGGAAACTGACTAAAAGCCAGCTGAGAACCCAGCAAGTGGCATTGTTCCCTTGTGGACCCCTCCCACACATACAGTGCCACAACCAGGGATGTGGTTTGCCCTGCCTTGGTGAATACCTAAGGCTCCAACCCTTACTACATAACAGTTGTGCTAAGACAAAGAAATATGGGCCAAATGAAAGAACAGATCAAATCTCCAAAAATACTACTAAGTGATGAAGAAAGAGCCAACATATCAGATGCATATTTCAAAATACTGGTAATCAGAGTGCTCACAGAAATGGTTCAGTATGGTCGTAAAATAGAGGGAAAAGTGAAAGGTATGAAGAAAAACATACAGGGAACCAACAGTGAAGGGAAGGAAGCTGGGACTCAAAACAATGATTTGGAATAGAAGGAAGAAATAAACATTCAACCAGAACAGAATAAAGAAACGAGAATTCAAAACAATGATGAAAGGCTTAGGAACCTCTGGGACAACTTGAAATGTTCCAAGATCCAAATCACAGGAGTGTCTGAAGGAGAACAGGAAGAACAAGAAATTGAAAACTTATTTGAAAAAATAAGGGAGTATTTCACCAATCTGGCATTGCAAGGGAAATAGACTTCCAGGAAGTCCAGGAAGCTCAGAAAGTCCCAAAGAAGTTGGACCCACTTTGGACCCAAGGAAGCACACACCAAGGAACATAATTAAGTTACCCAAGATTGAATATGAGAGAATCTGAAAAGCAGCAAGAGAAAAGGAGACGGTTACCTACAAAGGAGTTCCCATAAGACTATCCACTGATTTCTGAAAAGAAATCTTGTAGGCAAGAAGGGGCTGGAGAGAAGTAGTCAAAATCATGAAAGGCAAGGACCTACATCCAAGATGACTCTATCCAGTAAAGCTGTCATTTAGAATGGAAGGGCAGCTAAAGTATTTCCCAGATAAGGTCAAGTTCAAGGAGTTCATCATCACCAAACCCTTATTAAATGAAATGTTAAAGGGACTTATCTAAGAAAAAGAAGATGATAAAATATATGAGCAGCAAAATGACAACAAACTCACAAGTGTCAACAACTGAACCTAAAAAACAAAAACAAAAACAAAAAACAACTAAGCAAACAACTAGAACAGGAACAGAATCACAGAAATGGAGATCACATGGAGGGTTATCGGGCGGGGGAGAGGGAAGAATGGGGGAAAAGGTACAGGGTTAAGAAGCATAAATGGTAGGTACAAAATAGATAGTAGGAGGTTAAGAATAGTATAGGAAACGGAGATACTAGGAAATAGTATAGGAAATATAATACTAGGAAATGGAGAAGCCAAAGAACTTATATGTACAACCCATGGACATGAACTAAAGGGGGAGAATGCTGGTGGCAGGTGGAGTGCAGGGCAGAGAGGAATAAAGGGGAGGAAAAAAATGGGACAAATGTAATAGCATAATAAATAAAATATATTTAAAAAAATAAATTGTTTTGAAATCTCACAGCCACCAAGAATATTAAAAAATTTTTAATCTGAATTAAAATCCTTGTTACAGCTTACTGAAAATGTGTATTTCAGCTTCAGAGTAATATTTTTCTGTTTTTATTTGCCTTACTCTAAGTAGATTTTGCATTTACTAGTATCTCTTCTCCAGAAGAGCTTTAATTTTGTCATTTAGTTTGATGATGATTTACTAATTTGAGTTGGTGTTTTGTTCATGTTCGTTTTAGTTTATATTAGTTTTTTTATTCGCTTTTAGAGGTGCAGAAGTATTAAGATATTTTTTAAAAATTTACATTAAGTTTTTTTATTCAGCGATAATGAAGTAAATAGGTTATATGCTAACTTGTTAACTTTAAACACATTGTTTTTAATGGACATACATAGGTATTAATGACTAAGTAATGAACTCATTTAGTAAAGAACATTTCATTAGACCATGTATTTTTATTCTTTCTTTTATTACATGTTTGTTATCCATAGACTACTTCTCTCTATAATACTATCAATTAGTATCATAACTGTCTAAATTTCATTTCAATAGCAAAATTATATTTGTAATGTAATATATGTTTTATATTCTAAAAATTGGTTCTAAAACTATTCACTTAATTATATAGGACGTAATATGCTTTAAAATCCACTGCAATTATTTGTATTTACATTTTGTTTTCATTAAGAGCTCCATGTGTTAAGTAGAGCTCTTTTAGATAGTCAAACTTTTCCAATTGGAAGCCAAGTCTTGTTATCTGTTGATACACCCAGGGTGGGTTTGGTTTTTACTTTATTCAAAGAGTGGTATATTCTCTTTAACTAAAGTAGTTTTTATCCTCATTTCAGATCTCCAGCTTGACTACTCATTAACAGATGAGTTCTGCAGAAACCACTTCTTGGTAGGACTGTTACTAAGGGAGGTGGGAACTGCCCTCCAGGAGTTCAGGGAGGTCCGACTGATCGCCATCAGCATGCTCAAGAATCTGCTGATAAAACATTCTTTTGATGACAGATATGCTTCAAGAGTGAGTGGTCCCCAATGCAGGGAAATAGAGTTTGATAAATGTCCTTTATTTCAAGTAATATAAAGAAACTAACAATTAGAAAATTAGTGGTGACAGCACTAAGACTTTTCTTTGTTTATGCAATAAAATCTAATAGTCTTTATAGGAAGTATCTGAATACAGGAGATGGCTAATACTGGCTCAGTCTGTCATTAAATTCTCAGAGCCTGAGATAAACTTATAATGTGTGCCTTTGTTTCAGAGCCATCAAGCAAGGATAGCCACTCTCTACTTGCCTCTGTTTGGCCTGCTGATTGAAAATGTCCAGCGGATCAATGTGAGAGATGTATCACCCTTCCCCGTGAACGCTGGCAGTGTACGTAAGCATATTCACATATATACAGCCTGTATTTGTTTCCTGGGGCTGCCCTAACAAAGTACCACAAACTAGGTGGCCAAAACAACAGAAATTTCTTCTCTCATAGGCAGGAGGTTGTACCTCCAAAATGAAAGTGTCAACAGGGTTGGTTCCTTCTGGAGGCTCTGGGTCTATTCCCTGCCTTTATCCTAGCTTCTGGTGGTTGCCTAAAATCCTCACATTCTTTGGCTTGTGGCTGCATCATTCTGATCTTGGCCTTTGTCTTCACATGACCTTCTCTCCCTTGTGTGTCTGTGTCTCTGGTGTCTGTTGTACTCTTCCTTTTCTTATAAAGACACTAGTAATTGATTGGATTTAGGATCCAGGGTGACCTCATCTCACCTTACGTCTTTGTATCTGCAAAGACCCTATTTCCAAAGATCACATTGTGAAGTTCTACATCGATATGAATTGGGCAGTGGGGAGGGGGGCACTATTTGACACAGTACATACCTGTTCTGTCTCTCTCTCTCTGTCTCCCCCCCACCGTGTGTGTGTGTGTGTATGTGTGTGTGTGTTGCCACTAAAACAATAATATTGCACAGTACTAGTAAACTGTATTTCTGGCTAAGATGAGGTCAATCAGTAAACCTTCAACTCTTGTTAAAAATCATTATAAAATCATGCTTTTCTAATGCCCCAGTATCTTGTAAAACATCAGGATCTTCTTTATGTAGTCTACAAATCTTTAGGCCCAGTTCTGGTTGTAACATACAACAGTCTTGGAAGAACCACCTGTTTGGGCTAAAGTCTCTCTCTCTAAAAGTAGAAAATCAAGCTGGATGTCAGAGAGCCAAGGTGAGTGACATAGGTCCCACCTTCAAGAACTGAGCACCTTAATTTATATTATTTTCATGCAGTCATTTAAAAATGTTTTGGAAATTAAGTTGACTAAAGGATGATCCCAGAAATTATCTCAAAACTTTAAAATTAGGAACCACCTGCCATTAATTTGGATAGATGTTACCAACTCAGCAATTCCCTTTTCCCTTTCATTTTGGATCCATGAACCAGCTCAGCTATTAATCTTGCCACTTTGTCATCTAGTGTACATTTGGGGAGTTTCTTTTGATCTTTCTGTCCCTTTTCCAGAAATTAAGATGCATTATTCCATTTTTTTTTACTCTCCACCTCCGAATATGTCTAAATAGTAATACAGAGAGGAGCCATATTTATAGAATGTTTTTTTTTAGTTCCAAAGGGCATAAACTTTCACTGCCCTTAAATGAATTGCCACACTAATCTCACCCTGTACAATATTGTGTTTCCCATGTGTATTCTCTAAACCTTTTGTAATCAGAACAAGTAATTCAGGGCATAATGTAACCTCTCTGTACTGCTTCAGTCCTGAGAAAAAGGAACAAAGTTCTTTCCTTGGCTTACACCAAGTTAAATCTCTTTTGTGGTATCACTTCAAAATTAACATGGTTTCTTCACTGATTGGGGGTTCTTTATGAAGCTCCAAATTTGCAGAGATTTTTCACTGCTGCTCTTATAAACCACTGTTGCTCATGTAGGAGGGTTTCTGATGTGAGAGAAAAACTAGTGTTCCAGTTAGAAAGAACACATGAGGCTTTTTCTAAAGGAAAAGAAACATACCAAAATAATTTAAAGCAATGTTGGACGTCAGAGCTCTGGAAAGGGAGAGGTGCCGGATCTTCTGGGGAAAGAAAGGACTTTATGGCCAAGATTTCTCTGCCCACCCTATCCCTACTTTAAATATCTATGCTCACTTCTCTTTACTCTTCCTCTGATTTACGTGCCATCTTCCTCTCTCTCATATCCTGTGGCTGCTTCTCCCACTCAGGCACATTTAACTTGTCAGGCTGTTCTGTCTTGTTCTAACATTTGACACTTCCAAAATCAGTTGATGCCTTTTTAATCATCTTTGATCGTTTCTTCTTTTTCTCCCCTTTGGCAGACTGTGAAGGAGGAATCACTTATTTTGCCAGCTGTAAATCCACTGGTGACACCACAGAAGTCTGGAAACACGCTGGATAACAATCTGCACAAAGATCTCTTTGGTGCTATTTCTGGCATTGGTAAGGCTTTGGGACCTTATCTGCTTGTCTGTAGTTTAATTCTGAAAGGGTCTTGAATCTGAGTTTGTAGCTTTCATATTTTGAAGTCTCAGTTTCTGCTTGGACTATTGCTTTCCTGGTTTTGATAGTTAACAACCAAAATCCCTCAGCTCTTCCTTCACTGAAACAAAAACTCCTAGGTTCTCATGAATTCTGAATATAGCACGCTTAATCCCATATTTGTACTGTTGGCTTTTTGTTAATGCATAAGTTAATTTATCATTTTAAATCTATAAATTGGAGTGCTTATGCTTTTAGAAAATACATATCTTTGCAGGTATGTGGAAGGAATATGGTAGGATATATTTGTAGTGTTAGCAATTTAGATGAAATGTGACAAAGTAATTCCTGAAGGGGTAGTGGTTTATGGCTAGAGTGCAATCCTAAAATTGATTTTCTAAAATCTTCTTTCCTGGAATATTTTTTGTATCTGAAATAAAGCAAGAGCAGCCCCCATGAGGAGGAAAACAGATGGCATAAATCAAGATCCAAATGGAGTGGTTTTCAAAAGGAAATGCCTGAGAAATATGCTTATTAGTTTCCTGTGTAATTGAGCCCCTGTGCCAACTCCTTCATAAAGAAAATGATACAAAAAATGTTTTCACAGAATTGTCACAGAAATATTTTTGTTCTGTCTTTATCCCTTTCTCTTAAACAACACTTGGAATAAATGAAATCAGGACAGAATAAAGGGCAGTCCTCTTAGCTGATTAGTCTACAGAACTGTTATTCATGCTAAGTTTATGTCCTTAACTTTTTGTATTCTTATTGTTAACATGCTATTTCATGTAAGTGATGAAACTGGGAAGAATATAAAACTGGAAATCTCATATTTTAATACCTGAATTTATCCTACCATACCAATAGCAATCCTTAATCTTACTTAGTTCATACATATTTTTCAAAGTTACACCTACTGAATTTTGTGTCATAAAGATTAAATGAGTTAATTCATACACAGTGCTCATACAGTGTTTGCATTAGCCATTCTCTTGGGATCTTTGCTCTGTCTTCTTTGTCTTGCTCTGCCCATGTGTCCCGCCACTGCTGTGGGATTAGAGAAGGGGCTGTCTTCTAGGATCTGGTCTGTAATGGTTCACAGCAGTGGTTTTAAGTCAGACAGATTACGGCTTTAGATCCAGACTCCACCATTTACTAACTAGCATAAGCAGAATTTCTCTCCCCTTCAACCTGTGTCCACGTTGCCAAAAATAAGTCACAGTGACAAAGAGCTAATATGATGTGTGCAGTCCTTGGCTTGGTAAACAGTGTTAATATTTGACTGGTATTATAAAAAGCATAATTAACATTATTAATGGTTGTAGTATACTCTCAGTTGCCAATTAAACAAGTCCCAGAGCATAGGAATGTGTTGAAATATTAACTCCCTGACCAAGTTATCTGTAGGATTCAACACTGTGGAAATACCCAAGTGAGACAATAGGACATGGAGTTATGAGAGATCTAGAAACAGATCCAAAGGGAGAGCACAAGGCTAACCACAAAAACTGAGAAACTGAGACAAATGTCACTTTGCTGTCCCTTAGTGCTGGCATTTTATTCTTTATGTGTATTATTATTTTTTTTCATTATTTTACCACTTTTATTTTATTAGTATTTTTCTTATTTCTCTTGTTTAGTTTTCTTCATTTTATTTCTCTATTTAATTGCATTGTTTGACTGGTTTTTCTTATTCTCTCTGTATTGTATTTTAATATTTCTTCTTTCACTTTACTCGTGTTCTAGTAATACACTACTCTTGATCATGTACTTTTTATTCTGATTATCCAAATCATATATTTCTTGTCATATTATTGTTGTTCCAGTGTTACTGTAAATAATTGTTCTTCCATACAATTGTACATACCAGACAACAACCCTCCCTGATCTTAGCCGACTTCACTTCATTCCTGAGCTTTATTATTGTTGTCGTTAACTCTATTCTTTTGCACATTACGCCTACTTTCTATCCTTAACTCTCACTATATGTCATCATCTGACCTTGCACAAGCTCTCTGTTTTCTGGATTCAGCTCACAGACTTCCTCCCCTCTAACAAAAGTCTTATCTTTCTTTCACTTTCCATAAAAAGTGGCTAGTTGGGTGAAATAACACAGTTAATGCTATACTTATCCAAAGGATCTCCTATCTCTTCTTTATCTGTTGGTACTTTAAATCCTATAAAATATTTTCCCTCTGTCTTAATCCATTTTGCCTACCCCCTGCCACCGATCACATACAAGATTAGGTGGGAGCTGTGAACATCAATATACCCACTGGAGGAGAGAATCCACCAACAAAAAAATAACCAAAAGGTAAAAACCCGAGTACATCAAGAGAACTCACACAAACAGAAGAAAGGTCAAACCTAGAGTGTTCAGACAAGGAGATCAAAGAGACCATACCACTGAACCCCACAAAATTCCTATCATAGAAGTTCACCCTACAAAGAGAGCTAGCAAAGCAAAACATCAGGAAGTGCAGAAACACACAGAAAGACTCATCTAAAATGGGGAGACAAAAAAAAGAACATGCATTCAAAAGGAAGGGAAGACTCCCCACTGAAAGAGCTAAATGAAATGGAGGTAAGCAAACTATCAGATACAGAATTCAAATTAATGGTTATAAAGATTCTCAAGGAACTCACAGACAACTACAAGGAACTGAGAACTACAACAGTATGAAAAAGGAAATAGAAACTATAAACAAAAACCAGGAAGAAATGAAGAACACAATTTCTGAATTGAAGAACACAGTAGAAGGAATTAGAAGCAGGCTGGATGAAACACAGGATCGAATCAGCAAGCTGCAGGACAAAGTAGAAAAAAAACACCCAAAAAAAGAGCAAGAAAAGGAAAAGAGGCTCAGAAAGAGCAAAGAGGTGTTAAGGGAACTGCAGAACAACATGAAACCTAATAATATCCATATAATAGGGATACCAGAAGGAGAAGAAGAAGAGCAAGGGATAGAACACCTGTTTGAAAAAGTAATGATGGAAAACTTCCCTAATTTGATGAGAGAAAAAGTCACACAAATCCAGGAAACACAAAGAGTCCCAATCAGGAGGAACTCAAAGAGACCCGCTTCAAGACATATCAAAATTAAAATGGCAAAATTCCAAGACAAAGAGAGAATCTTAAGGGCACCAAGAGAGAAACAGGAAGTAACATACAAGGGAGCCCCTATAAGACTGGGAGCTGACTTCTCAATGGAAACACTCCCAGCCAGAAGAGAATGCCAAGGAATATTCCAAGTAATGAAAACAAGGGCCTAAAACTGAGACTACTTCATCCAGCAAGGCTCTCAATTAAAATGGAAGGTGAGATGAGTTTCCCAGACAAAGGAAGCCTCAAAGAATATGCCTCCTCTAAACCACCTCCGCAAGAGATGCTAAAGGGTCTGCTTTAAGAAAAGGAAAAAAAAAAGTGAGAGGGGCACATGAGTACAGAACAATGGCAGTGCATAAGTACCTATCAATAATAACCTTTAACATAAATAGATTAAATGCTCTAATCAAAAGACATAGAATAGCTGAATGGATAAGAAATCATGACCCACGCATATGCTGCCTATAAGAGACCCACCTCAGAACAAAAGACATACACAGAATGGAAGTAAAATGTTGGATAATATATTCCAAGCAAATGGACAGGGGAAAAAAGCCATGGTAGCAATACTCATACCAGGCAAAACAGACTTCAAAAAACGGCCCATAAAAAGAGACCCAGAAGGTCACTTCATAATACTCAAGGGAAGAATCCATCAAGAAGACATAGACATTGTAAATATATATGCACCCAACATAGGAGCACCAAAATACATAAAGAAAATCTTAGAGGACTTCAAGAAAGATATTAACAGCAATACAATTATAGTAGAAGTGTTTAACACCCCACTGTCAAAAATGGATAGATCTTCCAAACAAAATATCAACAAAGATATTGTGACATTGAGCAATACCCTAGATCAAATCAGCTTAACTGATACATATAGAGAGCCTTTCTTCCCAAAGAAGCAAAATACGCAGTCTTTTCAAATGCACATGGAATATTTTTAAAGATAGACCATATAATAGGACACAAAACAAGCCTCAACAAATTCAAGAAAATTAAAATCATATCAAACATTTTCTCTGACCACAAGGATCTGAAACTAGAAACTAACCTCAAGGAAAAAACCCAAAATGCTCAAAATCATGGAGATGGAATAGCATGCTATTAACCAATGAATGGGTCAAGAATGAGATGAAGAAAGAAATCAAAAAGTTTCTAGAAACAAATGAACATGAACTCAGAACAGTCCAACCAAACCTGAAGGGACACAGTGAAGGCAGTCCTGAGAGGGAAGTTCCTAGTGATACAGGCCTACCTAAAAAAGATAGAAACATTTCAAATAAACAGCCTAACCCTACACCTACAAGAACTTGAGGAACAACAACAAAGACAGCCCAGAGCAAGTAGAAGGAAGGAAATAACCAAGATCAGAGCAGAATTAAATGACATAGAGACTAAAAGCACAATTCTAAGGACCAGTAAATCCAGGAGCTGGTTCTTTGAAAAGATAAACAAAATTGACAAGCCTTTAAGCAGGTTCATCAAGAAAAAAAGAGAGGACCCAAATAAACACAATAAGAAATGAAAGAGGAG
Organism: Phyllostomus discolor; assembly: GCF_004126475.2. Lineage (NCBI taxonomy): Eukaryota > Metazoa > Chordata > Mammalia > Chiroptera > Phyllostomidae > Phyllostomus > Phyllostomus discolor. Next base: position 53,024,227 of record NC_040913.2, on the reverse strand, counting down.
AGACTACAACAGGTACCACAGAAATACAAAGGATTGTAAGAAATTACTGTGAAGAACTATATGCCACAAAATTTGAAAACCTATGTGAAATGGACAGATTTCTAGAAAAATATAAGCTTCCAAAACTTAATGAAAAAAAGCAGAAAGTTCGAACAGACTGATAATAGCTGACAAAATTGAAGCAGTAATCAAAAAACCTCCGACAACCAAAAGCCCTGCACAAGACATTTTCACAGGAGAATTTCCCAAAGCATTTAAAGAATAGCTAACCCCCATTCTTCACAGATTATTCCAAAAAATTCAAGAAGACAGAATTCTCCCAAACTCTTTTTATGAAGGCAGCACCATCCTAATCTCAAAACCAGATGAAGACACAAAAAAAGACAGAAAACTTCAGGCCAATATCGCTGATGAACATAGATGCTAAAATCCTCCAACAAAGTATTAGCAAACTGCATCCAGCAACACATTGAAAAGATCATACACCATGATCAAGTGGGATTAATCCCAGGGATGCAAGGATGGTGCAATATTCATAAATCAATAAACATAATACATCACATAAACAAAAGCAAATACAAAAATCACATGATCATATCAATACATGTGGAAAAAAACATTTGATGAGTTACAGCACCCATTTATTATCAAAACATTCAGCAAAGTTGGGAATAGAGGGAGTGTTCCTCAACATAATAAAGGCCATATATGAGAGACCTACAGCCAACATCATACTCAATGGGCAAAAACTTTGAGCTTCCCCACTAATATCCGGAACAAGACAAGGTTATCCACTTTTACCACGTCTGTTCAACACAGTATTGGAAGTTTTAGCCACAGCAATCAGACAAGGAAAGGAAATGAAAGGCATTCAAATTGGAAAAGAGGAAACAAAACTGTCAGTGGTTGCAGACATGATAGTGCACATAGAAAATCCTATAGGCTCCACCAAAAATCTGGTCAACCTAATAAATGAATTTGTCAGAACAGCAGGATACAATGTCAATATCCAGAAATCAAAGGCATTCTTGTATACTAACAATGACATATCAGAAACAGAAATCAAGAAAAAAATTCATTTGTTATAGCAAAAAGAAAAATAAAGTACCTAGGAATAAACCTAACCAAGGAGGTAAAGTATAAGACCTGTGCTTGGAGAACTAAACAACACTGAAGAAACAAACTAAGGAAGACACAAACAAATAGAAGCCTGTACTTTGTTCACAGAGTGGAAGAGTTATCATAAAAATGTCTGTATTACCCAATGCAATTTATAGATTCAGTGCAAAACTATTCAAGTACCAATGGCATATTTCTCAGATATAGAATAAACATGTCAAAGATTTTTATGGAACCATAAACAACCCCAAATAGCTGCAGCAATTTTGAGAAAGAAGAACAAAGCAGGAGGGATCACAATACCTGATATCAAACTGTATTACAAGGTCATTATAATCAAAACTGCCCAATACTGGTATAAGAACAGACATATGGACCAATGGAACAGAACAGAGAGCCCAGAAATAAACCCAAGTGTCTATGGTCAATTAATATTTGACAAAGGGGGCAGCAACATAAAATAGAATAAAGCTAGCCTCTTCAACAAATGGTGTTGGGAGAACTGGACAGCTACATGCAAAAAAATGAAACTCGATCACCAACTTACACCATACACAAAAATAAATTCAAGGTGTATATAAGAATTAAGTCCTGACACCATTAAAGTCCTAGAGAAGAACATAGGCAGGAAAATCTCAGATATTCCACACAGCAATATTTTCACTGATATGTCCCCTAGAGCAAGGGATGTAAAGGAAAGAATAAAGAAATGGGATTCCATCAAAATAAAAAGCTTCTGCATGGCTAAAGGAAACAGCATTAAAATGAAAAGAGAACCAACTGTATGGGAAAATATATTTGCCAATGATACCTCAGACAATGGTTTGATCTCCAAAATATATAAATAACTCACACAACACCATTCTAGGAAGACAAACAACCCAATTAAAAAATGGGCAAAGGATTTGAACAGACACTTCTCCAAGGAGGACATACAGAGGGCCCAGAGACACATAAAAAGATGCTGAGCATCACTAGCCATCAGAGAGATGCAAATTAAAACCACAATGAGATGCCACTTCACACCAGGCAGAATGGCCATCATAAACAAAGTAACAAACACGTGTTGGAGAGGTTATGGTGAAAAGGGAACCCTAGTGCTTTGTTGGTGGGAATACAGACTGGTGCAGCCACTATGGAAAAAAGTATGGAATTTCCTCAGAAAACCAAAAATGGAACTGCCTTTAGACCCTGCAATTTCACTGCTAGGATTATACCCAAAGAACACTGAAACCCCAATCCAAAAGAACCTATGCACCCCAATGTTCATAGCAGCACAATTTACAATAGCCAGAAGCAGCCTAAGTTCCCATCAGTAAATGAATGAATCAAGAAACTATGGTACATTTACACAATGGAATACTACACAGTAGAGTGAAAAAAGCTCCTACCCTTTGTGACATCATGGATGGAACTGGAGAGCATTATACTAAGTTAAAGAAGCCAGGCTGTGAGGGACAAATACCATATGATCTCACCTTCAACTGGAACCTAATCAACAAAACAAAAAAATCAAGCAAAATATAACCAGAGACATTGAAATTAAGAACAATGTGACAGTAACCAGAGGGTAGGTGCTAGGGGATAATTGGGGGAAGGGGAACAGTTTTCAGGAACAAGTATAAAGGATGCATGGACAAAACCAAGGGAGGGTGGGATCAGGAGAGGGAGGGCAGATGGCTGGGGTGAGGGGGAGAGATGAAGGGAAAAGGCAGGAATCTTTACTTGAACAATTAAAAAAAAGCAACTGTGGAAATGATCACCCTGTTGGATAGGCCAAAAAGTCCTTTTTTTTCCCCATAAAATAAAAGACAAACTTTTATTTCTGTTAGTAATTTTTCATTTTCACGAGTAACTATTGATTTGGATACTTTGAGTATATCAGCTATTCCCCACATGGTATAATGTTGATTGTTCCCAATGTCTTGATTTGATTGCCATCAACTTTAAGTGGTCTAGCCAACCGTGAATCACTGCCCCAGAAGAAATTTCCAGGATGAAACTTCGCAAACCACTTTTGACATGTTTCATCAATCACAGCATCTTTTCCATACACTAGAAATCTTTTTTTTTTTTTTTTTTTTGCATTTCAGTTGCGTTTTTACCTTTCTCGAAATAATAAAACATAGTATGCTGGAAATGATGCTTATTTTCTTCCATCTTCAATATTAAAATGGCTACATGAATATTCACCAACTTTGATAAGTTTTTTTAATGCACAGTGATATGACAGCTGTCACAATACAATTTAACAATTTATTTGAATGAAGTTAAACACAACTAAGCACTGCTAGAGCCTTCTAATGGAAAAAAACCAAATGAACTTTTTGGCCAACCGAATAGAATGAGGTGATGTTTTGGTTTTGCCTTTATTCTCCAATTCCCGTTTTACCTTGTTAGTGTTTGGAATGCACTAAGAATATAAAGATGAACCATTCAGCATAACTTGAATGGCATGACCTTCAATACTCCATGTTCATGGTGAAGTCATGAAAAGTGCTTAAGACTGACTTAGTGTCTTTTCACTTGCTTGCACTTCCAGACCTGAATACACTTTTCATAGGAATTCACCACAACAGACATTTATACCCAGGCTTATCTGTGTTTCCCCTCATCTTTAAAGACTTAGATCCTTGTTCCCTTTTAGGAATGCGTTTCAGGGAAGCTCCACTTGGAAGTGAGTTTATTAGTAGTTTTTCTGGTGGCAACTCTTGTTTTATTCAGCAAGGAGTTTTCAGTTAACTTTAGTTCCAGTGCTTATCTTTTAAGAGCAGACTTTCTCCTTATGTCTCCATTTAGAAGAAATCCTGTTTCTCTGCATATTGAGAATGTGCCCTGAGCAGGTTTATTTTAAGTGTCTTTGGAACAGGGCACATGAAAATTTGTAAAACTGATTTATTGCTGGATACAGATTACATTCATTTTAAGTCATACATTCTTAGGCTCAGAGTTCCTTTTATCATCTACACAGTATATTGTGTTAGGATGTCTAACACATTCCAACGAGAGGAAAAGAAGTGAACTATGCTTCTTCGTATTGTACTTACATCTTGTATAATATTTTTAAGGGTATACAGTAGGCCAGGATATTAAATATAAACACACACCATATATATAGGAACATAATTCTACTAAGTGTGTTGATTTTGATTTATTGCATGTCCATCTGTTTACCTTGGATTGGGCCCATAGTTTTGGAATTGAGCCTACAACCCTGAGAATTTAGGATCAAATTTTACTAAAAGACCTCTTTTTCTTGAGTTCTGTGTTCTACATTAAATATGAAGTCCATGATTATTAAGATAATTATAGATAATTAGATAGTTATAATTTGCTTATAATATGTGTTTCTTTTCTGAGTATAGAATAAAACTCATAGTTTTTTCATAGGGTTTACACCTGGTCCTTGTGACAGTCTATCACATAGTTTCTATTCTGGGGAATGCAGCATGTGGCCAATAGTTTACATGTTCCATCCTTTACTTATATTTTCAAATTCCTCTGGCTCTTCTTTTCTTGGTTTTAATAGACTGAATTGGTTTCAGGGATAGTGGTGCATAAACCTGAATATTAGGTAGGGGGAGGGATTAATTTAGAAGTATCTTGGCCCATGGCAGCTAATTTGCATGCTGAAACCTGAAAATGGCCAGCCTGTTCTGTTGTGAGGTGCCAGGTAAAGGCACCTTCAGCTTAGGTATGGGGGGCTGTGCTTACAGCTTGCTAGAGCACATGCCAAAGTCATCCTGTGCCATCTGCACAATCAGCCAGGCCTTTGTGTTGGAGGCATGTGTTTTGGTTCAACACAAAATGTACAAGTCTGAGAGTCATTTTAATCATGTGATTTACGTACATCTTATGTAAGCAGGAAGTAAATCTGTTACGTTGAAAAATTCCACAGCACCAGGGTAGGTACTGATTTCTGCCTTCAAATGCTGTTTATTCACAGATGTCACAAATTTTGTCTTTGTTGGATTTCCTTTCTGTTTGTAACTGCTTATTGCAGCTCTTCCCAAACTCAGTTCACATCACTCATTATTGTTCCAGCAGTTTTTTCATTGAGTCCCCAGGCCAAAAGTAACACCTATCAGCTCTGTTTATTAGGTACTTAGGGCCAAATAATGTACTTATATTCTAACAACCTGGGAGGCAATTGAAAAATATGTTAATTTAAAGAAAAACATTTGTATTTTATTTTTTAATAACCATAACTCTCAGTAGTAGAATGTGTGTGCGTATTGGCTTTTCCAATTTGGAATCAGGTTGCTCAAAGCCCTTTTCATTTTGTTCCACATTGATTTTTGTCCAACTTTTTATCATAGCAACTATCAAATGCCCAGTTTTACAAAGATACAACACCATCAAAAGGCATGTAGCACAATCTAATATTGAAACTACAGTTTCCGACAGATGTCAAGCATCATTGTGTTTTCCTTGAAAATGTAAAATATCCCATGATACCCCTTCTGAGTTTTCTAGGGCACCTCAGCATACAGTTTGAATACTGCAGGTTTGTTGCATGGTTTAATTTTTTTATTTAATAGTTGTAGGTGGTTTTATCTTTAAAAAAATTTTTAAGTCTTCATTCTATCCCTTTCTGAAATAGTGTGTGCTCCTTTAATTTTAACAGAGTGGTTTCTTATATGTTAATTGGTAGCTACATCTGAATGTTTTTTATTAAAGTTTATTTTTAACTATGCTATAGGTTATTAAATGCAACTCTTGAGCCAAATTCCTAACAGAAAAAATAAGTGCCATGAAAGTAATTTTTTTTAAGCCCAGTGCTTATCTTTATTTTGTTCTCTCACCTAATCTTTGGTCTTGGCTTAATTTCCCTGTAGCTTCTCCATATACAACTTCAACTCCAAATATCAACAGTGTGAGAAACGCTGATTCGAGAGGATCCCTCATAAGCACAGATTCAGGGAACAGCCTTCCAGAAAGGAATAGTGAGAAAAGCAATTCTCTGGATAAGGTAAAATTTTTTTTACATAACTTGTGTTTCTTTTAATGAATAGATTTAGCCAAAAGTAAACATGCTTCGTGTTCTAGTATTCATTGTGTGACCTTAAAAATAAAAATTCAGCTAACCTGGGGTAGATAATCAGGGTATTAACTAAGGGCGGGGCCCATTCCCTGAAACCCCCTGATTCTTGTTTCCAGAATTCCAGATCAGGGCAGGATTTACAATTTGAGTGGCAGGTTGGACAGCTAGGGAAATAAAAATGCCACTCATTTAAAATCCCTGTGTTCTGTATGCTGGAAAACACCATTTATAACATAGCTATCCATACAAACGGCCATAGGGTCCAAAGCCAGTTCCAGAAAAGATTAATTGAGCACACAGATGATTCAGGGATAAAGCTTTATTTGAAATCATTCTGCTCTCACTGCGCCTCCAACCCTAGTCCAACAAATCTTCATATTTAACCTTCTGTCTTAAAATAACTAAGGCTCAGATTATTTGGCACTTTGTGGGAATGGATAAGGCTTGGATTTAAACCTGGAACCATGACATGCTGGTCTCACCTTGGCCACTGTTGTCCTAATTTATTTCAAGGTATAGGCAAGCACATGTACGAATAAACAGGTGAACCATTTAGGGATATATTCCTAGCACTCAGAAATATGGAAAACGCCCTTCCTCGGTACCAGGTTTGTCATCTTATCATGCTTTTCCATGGCTGGCATTGACATGATTATCCTTAACTGCCAGTTCTTTTGAGTTGCGTGTATCGCGGTGTGGGTGTGTGTCATGACATGTTGAACTTTTCCCTTGACCCTGACATGCCTTCGTGTATAGAGGGAGAAGCTGCTCAGAAGGCACTCCGCTTGTGTCATACGCAGTGCTGACGAGGAGGAGAGCTGCCAGTCAGCCAGGAAAAACCGGGTCACTGTGGATTTTTCCCTTCTAACAATTCCAACTTTGCCAGAGGAAACATTGCATGCTGCACCTTCCCTCCTGCTGCGGGAAGTGCTGAGTTCTCCTAGTGGCTCTGATGAAGTGCGTGAGCCCGGTGATGCATCTGCACCAGTTTTGCCACTAATTGCTCCTGTATTTGTTCCTTAAATACAAATATTCACAGATGTTATTAAACCTGTTTATTATATATTTGCCTCTAATACCTTGAAGGAAAGATAATTTTTCCCTGATCTCAATTGAAAATATAACTTTAGATTTTTAAATCCCTTGTGTTTTTATCATGAGATAAGATACTTGTTTGGTTTTTTTTTTTAAGTTAACCTTTTGAATATGTGAACTTACTCTGTAGTGGCAAAACTCTGCACCCTCACCCTGCACCCTGAGCTTTCTGATGTTTGCTGTGTTGAGCTAAGCTGATGATGGAATGACCTCATCAGTTTAGGGTCTTTGGCAATGCTGTGCTGAGGTGTCCCTAGTTGTCCCTATAGGGCACCTGCCCATTGTTTTCGCCTTACGATGTAACTGAATAACAGTGACTCAGCTCCAGGTTTTTGTGACTGGTACTCAGAAGCACCATAGATTTCATTTGCTGTTTCAGCCAGTGATGTTTTCCTGAGGATATGGTTGGTTCTGCTGTGTCTTCTGAATCATCATTTCTGTGTTTGATCCCAGCACACATACTTTTCTGCATGAGGTATTATTTGACATTTCAGAACTAAGCTGGTAACTAAAACAATGGTTATCCAGTTTGAAAGGTTTGTGCCTTCTGGCTTGTCCCTTAGGAAAGTATGAACAGGAGACAAGCCAGAGCTTCTGTAGAACAGCTTGTGTATATTTGGTGAAGGTGTACTTATAGTTTATCTACAAATTATTTATACTTTCCAATTTGAATGACCAGACTCAATTCTAAGAATGTTTTTCTTCCAAGGGAGAAAGTGAAACTAATTTTCTTTTATCTGTTATTGAAGGAGAAAAATCCACCTCTATTTTCTTTTTTAGCACCAACAAAGTGGCACTTTGGGAAACTCTGTAGTCCGTTGTGACAAACTTGACCAGTCGGAGATTAAGAGCCTGCTGATGTGTTTCCTCTACATCTTAAAAAGCATGTCTGATGGTAGGTAAAAGTAAAGATATGTTTTACTTTTCCTCATTTCAGTATTTGGTTTATTGTTTTAAAATTGCAATTGGTTGAAAGGCTATAAGGATTTAAAGGGGCTTTTCTCCCTTGTTTTAAAAACATGTTACTTTTCTAAATGAAGTAGAAATAAAAATTTTAATTTGGAAAAGTGTCTTTATTAATTACTATAATCTAGAAAATGAGTTCTTAAATGTGAATGGGCCTATTTTGTAAATTTATATTAAACTGAGACCTACCATGTTAACTAAAGGAGGCAGACACAGATAAATAAAGTAGCTTTTGATTTTGTTTTAAATTTCATTTCTCTAAACAAACTTACTGATAACTTGCATAACTTTATTAGTCTATCTCTTGAATTAGAAAATACAGTGTTGAAGAACATCAGCATCTCTTGAATGTAGAGTATGTGATGTCCCTGGCTTTAACTGGAAGCAAAGTGTTTTTTTTTTATTTTCTAATGAAAATAGTAGTGCCATAGTAGATCAAGTTTCTGATTAAGGGTTTGACAACCACATTTTTCAATAGAAAGGACCACAATCATTAGTGCTTTATCAGTACCACATAAAGTTTGTAAACATCCATAACAGGATACTTCCAACTCTGGTTTTGTGATATAACCAGTCATGTGAAATTATGCCATGGTACAATTGTCTCATTTCCTATTTTGGTCAAAAATCTTGTCTTATTTTCCCTGCAAAAAATTAGAATGTGTACTGTGAGCTTTGTTAGGTCAAATGAGTGAAGATGAACTCACCTTTGAAAACAAAATGCCATTTTTTGAGAACCTGAAGACCTCTTGTGCTACCTGTGTCTGGAGGCAGTAGGTGTGGTCATTGAGCACTCTTGAAGGTATTTCTGGCTGCAAATAGTGTTTCTTTTATATTGAGTTTCCATTTTAGCAGCAAAACAGCCCAACCTTATGACTCAGATGTTAGGAGCAGCATACCTATCCTGAAAGTGCTTCGGGACCAGGTTATTTTAGTCTTCTGTCGATCTGTTACTTTAAAATACCTATTTACAAAAACGAACCAACAAACGGGATTTTCTTTGAATGATGATGACCAAATGCATAAGCACTGGACACTTTTTCTGATATTTGGTTTATAAAATTGAAATTCTTCTCATTAAGTCAGAAGTTCTAAAGTCTACATTATGGTAGTTACTTAAAGCCAGCATTATGATCCTGTTTACTTTATTGAAATATTTTTTTAGTATTTTAAGTTTCTAATAATAAATGTGATTTATAACTAGAACATAATTGCTTTTTAAAGACAAATATCAGGAATTTTACATCCAGGTGAAAGTTATCCTTTAAAGTCAGCCCTTCAGAAGAAGGTTGTGCCCATATTTTAAGACTACAGCAACCTCTTCAAAAGTTTTATAACTTTTAAAAAATTACCTGAACTTATTAATTTCTTTCCTTCGTAATTAGAATTTTTTGCTTGTCATGTTTAAGAAATCTTTGCCTATCCCCAGGATCATGAAGATATTTTCCTATATTTTCTTTAAAGGTTATGTTATTTACATTTTCACATTTAAATCCTACTATATACCTAGAATGGATTTTTGTGCATGGAATGGGGCGGAGAAGTTGCCTTCAGCCTAGTTTACTGGACAGATGCCAGACTTGATTGTGTAACTCTGTGGCTACCTTTTCCTTTATCCCATATTTAATGAGCACTTTCTGCACACTGGGCCTTTACCCTCTGTGCCTCACTTCTTCATAGAGAATAGCTCTGTTTTTCCCCTCGTCTCAGCCAAATAGCCTGAACTTTAAGTAAGCAAAGGCCAACTCGGTGCCTCTCAGATGGCTGCTGGCTGGTTGGATCTATACGGCCTGGGCTGGGGTGACCACAGATGTCTGTAGTTGACCCAGAGAGGCCCACCAGCATTCATTTGCTCCCTGGGATCTCAGCACACCTGGATGACCAGCCTCAAGTAACCCCAGTTTGTCCATTTGGAATCTAAACTCAGAGTCCCTAAAAAATGGAAAGTTCCCTGAACCACCCTTTTTAGTGGCCTAATAGGCTAAATGTGGCTTTAAAATTCAGGTGTACTTCATTTAAATCACCATTCCACCATGATTCTTTAGGCTGTTAACTTGGAGAATTACTTAACTTCCCTGAGCCTCGAGTAGCTTCTCTGTAAATTGAAACTCTCTGCTGCTGATTTTGGTGAGAATTCAATGGCATGCTATATGTGACATCATGAGACCACCTAGCACAGTGCCCACACATAACAGATTCTTGGTATATACCCCTTGGCTTCCCCGTATGTCACCATTCTTGACAGCATAGAGTAAAAGTTTCTAGCTGTGTATCTTCACAAGCCAGAAGCACCTCTGCAGCCACCTTCTCACTCAACCTCAGGCCCCTAAAGTCAATGACTTTTTCTCTGATAGAAATCTCTTTGCCTGTTTCTCAACCTCAATGTAAAATATTATATGAATACAAAAATGTTTATGAAGTGATAACAGAGTTGTGCAGTGTGCTAAATGGTAAAGGGTCATACACAGAACATTTTTCCTATAAATAAATTTGTAGGATTTGCTTTAACTACAAATATGCCATGTCCTCTTGATGAAGAGCAAGCGTGAATTTTTCATCATGTGGGGAAACAGGCAGTCCCACACTACTTGTTTGGAGAGCTATTTGACCTTATCTGTGAAAATTTTAAATGTACATACCATTTGACACAATTATTTCACTTCAAGAATTTATCCTCTAGATGTAGTTGGATAGGTGTGCAAAGACCCATGTAAAAGGATGTTCATCAAAGCATAATTCATAATAGCAAAAGATTAGGGGTAAAACAAGGAAATATCTGTCAGTAAGGGACTGACTACCAGTAAATAATAGTGCATCCATCATGGTTCCATGAAGTGGAATATTATGTAGCTTGAAAAAGATTGAGAGAGAGCTAAGCTGCATTGTTGAACTAAAACTCAGAGTGCAAAACAGTGTGTGTAGTATGCATGCTTCCATTTTGGAGTATGTGCATGTGTGTGTGCATGTGTGTCAGGAAGGGAGTAATCATGTACATGCAAGACTTTTCAACAGATTTCCTACTGGTGAGGGATTCTGTAGTAGGTAAAGAGAGAACCTGACTTTAAATTTTATGCCCACTTTTATTCTTAGAATATTCTAGTCCACTTAAGAGCACATTATATATGTTAAATATGTATTATATAGCACTAGATGCTGTATGATAAAATTAAAGTTCAGGTGTTCAAATGTAGCTTCTTTAAATTGAATAAGACCGTTGGATTTGTTATCCACTGTAGATTGCACTGTAGTTTGTCCTTTCATTAGCTATAAAAGGGAGCAGGGTTTGGAGGGCTACACTGTAAGATCTCATGTTAAAATGTGCAGAAGACGCATCATGGTTCTAACCAGATAAATGTTTACTTTCTAGATGCTTTGTTTACATATTGGAACAAGGCTTCAACATCTGAACTTATGGATTTTTTTACAATATCTGAGTGAGTAGTTTTGTTTTGCTAATTGCCTCTTGATTTTTCTTGGCTAGTCAACAGATATGAAGAATACTATGTGGTTGAACCAGGAGGGTAGCATATTCAGATCCATACCTACTCTTAAGCTGTTTTTCCTGGGCCAGCATCTGCTCTCAGGAGCTTGTGACTTAGCGGTCAGTGACCAGCCTTAAATTGTTAGATATATGGTTGTTATAAGAGGTAACTACTTATGTATACAAGCCATTTTAATAAAATAACAGAAAATGTATTAGCTGAATTGGGTGGATCCTGCATCCCTAAGTTAAATCTAACTTAACTCAAGTAGATGCAGAAACTGAGATGGAAAAATTGCTATAATAAGTAAAATTTTACCTGTTACCTATATTATCTTATTTTATCCCTTCAGTTTAACTTTCTTATTTCCTTTAAGCTCATTGGTTTTAGAATCCACAATTTATTACCCAAAATTGCTGGGGCCAGATGATTTTCGAAATTCAGAATTTTTTTGATTTTTGAAAAATATACATATTAAGTAAACTCCATAAGACCCCAGCAGGTTCTCAGGCAACACCCCATAGTCAAACACATTATTGTTTCTGCGGTAAAAAAATTATTTCTGGAGTACTATGATTATTCAAAGTCATTGGGTAAATCATAACTATAAGTAGCTTTATGTTTGTTAGTGGGGTCATCATTTGCTGCCAAATATATTTGCACAAACTCGGGTGGAAACCTGTGGTGTTCTGAGTTTTGTGCGTTCAGTTCATAGTCTCATGACTGTTCTCTCTGCTGAGTTAAGGTGGGAGTTGTCACATGGTGAGGTGAGATTCAGCATCAGAACAACTTATTGGACATTATTTTAACTGCCTCTTATTAAATATATGCTGGGTTTGTTTGTTTTTTTACCAAAAAAAGAAATCAATGTTATGGATACTCTAAAACAAAACAGAAAACTACATATTTGGGACCAGTCTTTTTACTTAAGCCAAAAGAGAGAGTTCCTTATTAAATAGATTTGAATGAAGTTGAATAAGCAACTCAGAATAATGCAGCAGTGCATACGGTTTCCATCGTGGTTTCCAAGACAAACTGCCTAGAGTCAATGTCTAAACCGTGAGTGGATGGACAGTCCTATAGTTCCTAGGCCTTTCTTCTTTGTGGCTTTAACTGCCCACCACAGTACTGACAAGCACATAATATGGGGCCTCCTTTGCACATAAGTAATTTTCTCTTGGTGTAGAGGGGCCTTCCAGAGAATTTCAGAAAACCAGAAGGGGCTAGTAAGAATTTATTGAATGTTTCATTTTATTATTCATGGGTTTATATAAAACAACACATTGAAAATAATTTTATCTTCATGTTTCTCTAATAACCCTTCATCCTGTCTGCAGAGTCTGCTTACACCAGTTCCAGTACATGGGGAAGCGCTATATAGCCAGGTACTGTGGGGGTTTTATCTTAAAGTGTTGTGTCATTTTCTGTATTACTTGGATCTAAATGTGGGGGAATTGTGATCTGTGGTGACTGGCAGTTGGAATTCTCATAAACAGCCATGAAGACAGTTGGCAGGTCTTTGGATTGCTACCATAAAATCTGTTAGCATCTTTTGCCTACAATCCTATCTTTTTTGTCTCATGCATGTCTGTTGGAAAGATCTTCCTATCGCTACCCTTCTACCCTTCTAAATTCTCCCTCATGATCTGTTCCTTCTGTCTTCTCTTTCTCTTCTCTTCCTCTTGATGTGTCTTCTGGCTCTTTTCTCCTTTCCCAATTATTTATCTTTCCCTATTTTACTTTGAAAGTTCATTTTTACCCATTTTACCTCCCAGCTACAGAGATACTAATTTCTCATCTAACCATTTTTCTTCTTCCTTAATGAAAGGATGTTTTTAGTCCATCTCAAGTTTGGACTTACACAAAACCTCTTAAAATTTAGCTTTTTCTCCTTCACTTCTAAGTAATCTATCCATGCCCTTTGTTTTTATCTGACCAGAACTCTTTGTGGAGTATCATAAATACACACTGCCCTGTCCCACAATATACTCTTGATCATCGGCATTGAGTTTGAGGAGAGTTAAAAACTCATTGCTAAAGGGCACCCAAGCAGCTCCTTTTTTAGAGGTATTTCCCCAGAGCATTTCATGTCCTCACCAAGTACCTACTCCTGCTCTGTAGCCATGTAGTGTGTCTCTGTATTTGTTTTTTTCCATGTTGTGTATTCCGTGATAATGTATTTATGGGGTCCTGATCTAGATATATTTTTCTAATGCTATTGTTTTTTAATAGTGTAATTATAAGTAAACATTGGTTTTAAGAAAAACTTTAGTTGTAATTGAGATTTTTATCTATAATTTTGTTTTATAGCAATGAAATACGAAAGATTTTTAATACACTTTCTGTTTGAATGTGAAGATTTTGCTTTTTATGTTAATATTGTTCTTTTCTTGGGCTATTTGAGAAATTGTCAGAATTACATTTTATGTTAAATAAAAGTATATGTTTTCTTTTAAAAAGAGCAAATTAGAAAGACTGTTTTATGCTTTCTTCCTATTAATATTTTCTATTTTTAATTGAAATGTGGTAGCACTTAAAGTTCTCTGATCTTAATTTTTTTTATTTTCATCAGTAATTTTTACATTTGAGATTTTGAGTGCCAAATACAACTATACACAAGGTATCCTTATAGGATATACTTCCTTTGACTTTGTCTTGTGAAGATGGGCAAACAGTGTGTTTGTAATAGAAACACACTGAACTGGGCAACTTTATACCTTTCTTACAGTAATTGTCAACTACATCACAAGATTGCATTTGGAAAATGTGCAAAGTAGAATGCCACAGAGCTGAACATGGTATATGTGGGAGGCTGAAATTTTCTGCTCCAACAAAATATTTTAAAATTGGGTTTTGTGAAACTTAACTCATTTTTTAATGACTACATATTTAATTTTTTAAAAGAAAGTCTTCCATCTTTATAAGCACCTTATATGTATTTGCACACAAAACTATACAACCTTTGACCATCTTAAAAATAGATGAGTATAGGAAAGTGGGAGTAGAGGGTGATGTTTCTTTGTTATGTGCGCTATGGAAAGTCACGCCATACTTTATAAAAAATTGTCATGGTCTCTGCTGCATGTGAAAAATATTCTGAATGATAATTCAAACATTGTCAGAGTTTACCATTTATAGTGGTTCAGTTTTATGAATACTGCGCCTTCTCATTGTGTCACTTTAAAAACAGCCAGCAGCATGTTACCGGATGATATTTCATGCATGCCCTGTTCTACTCCACACAATAAATAACTCGAGGAGGAGGTGGTTGGCCAAGGGATGGGGGCAGGTGTTTTTCCAGCACTGGCCTCGTTTTTCATCTGCTCTGGTGGTGGTACATGATAGGAAGTTAGCTGTTTGATTGCTAACCCAGATCACTTTTCTATTTTCTTTACTTGACTGCTGACAAGTTTAACAAAGTGTATGGCTCTTCTCCTTCCTGCTTGGGTAAGAATAAAGGTGTTAAAACCATTTCATATAATCCCTTCCATTGCATGTTTGTTCTGTTTCTTCCAAAGCATTATTTTAATTAAATTTTTTTTTTGCTCTGTAATAACATATATAATTCAAAAAGATGTGTGGTGTTTTGGCAGTTGTCAAAATGCTAACTTAAGCACCACATTGGACTGATGCTCAAATTTTTTTTTTAAGTAGCATCTCTAAAGTATTTTCTAAACCTGAAAAGTTTTCTGCTTTGGCTTCATCTTTGCTTCTGTGTCATCGCCAGTGCTTTGTTGCCTGTATGTCTCTGGCTCACAGACAGGCTTCTGTGCTTGGTCCTCATGTGGCCAGGCTCCTCTCTGCTGTGTCCTCTCCTTACTAATGCTCCCTGTTTCTCTGCAGTGTAACAAGTCTAACTTTTGCTTCTATTCCATTTCACTCATGTTGCAGGAACCAGGAAGGGTTGGGACCCATAGTTCATGATCGAAAGTCTCAGACATTGCCTGTTTCCCATATCAGAACAGGAATGATGCATGCCAGATTGCAGCAGCTGGGCAGCCTGGATAACTCTCTCACTTTTAACCACAGTAAGTCCCATGACATACCATCGTAACAGCCAGCCATCTCATGTGACATCTCAGAGGGGAGAGCCCCAAGCCACACCACACCACTTCACCAACTTGAATTTTCTTCCAGCTTAAATCAAGTAGGATGAAGAGCTCGTGGCGCAGTTCCCCTTCCTTGGAGGAGAATGACATAATGTGGACCATAGTCAACTACAATACCAGACCTTTTGTCCCAACTTCTCTGCTTGGTATTTTTAAAACAAAATTTGGCAAGTTTAATCAGTCTCTGATATTTTTAATGTAATATTTGGATTTATTGCCTGGTACCAAAATTCTTATTGATTTTCCCCTTGCTACTCCTGAGAACATCTGGGACAGACTTCTTCGCCCTGATCCCATGCATGTAATTGACCATAGTCCATATTCTGACATTCAAGCTTAGAATGTATGTTAAACTGTTGTGAAAACGTAAAGCCCATGAATTAATTTGTGAGGGTGTGGAAAAGCCAATAACAAAGTGACTTTTTCTGTGTTTTCAGTGTGAGAAAGATATCAAGTGTGCTTGGAATTTCTGTAGACAATGGTAAGATTTAATCAGGTTGAAGTCTGCTTTATGAGGCTGCTTCACTTGCAAATCGAGACCTTTTGTTCATCTTGCCTTCCTAACTTTGGTGCTTTCTAACTTCACAGTAGAGATTCTGCCAAAATGTGGGCGCATATTTTTAATTGACTTTTTTCAGTCACCAGAGGGGATGTGGCATCATGTGCTGTTCCTAAAATCTAAGTGTTTCATCTTCTTAAGGGTTTCTCAAAGCAGAAAACCTAAAAGATATCAACCATGCAGCACTTTGAAAACTAATGTGATCATTTATGATAAATACCATTTCTGTTAGTGGTGTGTTCTCTAATTGTTCCACCTTTTCTCCAAGCATGACATAGTAGTTATTGTTTTGTCTACACAATTAGTCATTTTCATTGTAAGTAATGTCTTTAATACATGATTATTAATATCTCCTCATCATTTCTAATCATAAGAACTCCATTCACTGTGATTTCTATACCTCTTTCTTAATGTAGGCCAAGAGTAAAGACAATATTCCCATCACATTAAGTTAGTAATACAGTTGACACTTGAACAACACAGGCACTAGAACCGCCAACCACCCTTGCAGTAAGAAATTCACATATAACTTCTAACCCCAAAATTTAACTACTAATAGCCCATGGTTGACTGGAAGCCTTATCAGTAACACAAACAGTTGATTAATGAATGTTTTTGTATGTTATGTGTATTATATACTGTATTCTTGCAGTAGGTTATCTAGAAAAAGGAAATGTTATCCATATTAAAATCATAAGCAAAGAAAAATACATTTACAGTACTTATTGAAAAAAAATCTGCCTATGAGTGAACCCACACGTTTCAAACCCATATTATTCAAGGGTCAACTGTAGTTCAGGATAAGAAAGCTGAGGAATCAAAACACAACAGCTGCTCATTCTTCCACCCCAACAACAGTAAATGTAATGGGTATAGTCTCTCTTTATAAAATTCCAGGATTAATTTAAATCAGTATGATGTCTGCCACATACTGAATTGGTAACTTGCAAATGCTAGTTCTGAGTTGTATACTTAGCTGTAAAGTGTACATTAGTGACACATCTAAGGCTAACATACTTGATTTTTCAACATCTTCTCTATTAGGGCTTTTTCTAGTTCTGCAGACAAGGGGTTGAAACAAACAAAACAAGGAGTTTTGTTATTTTTAGTTTTCATTCCCTGATTAACAAACAGAAATTAAAGTCCCACTAAGCTGCAGGACCTGCTACATTGCCTTAGCCCAGATAATTTGTAACACAGGAACTATCTCATTATCAATTGACACAAATACTTAAAGAACTTAAAAAAAATAAGTAGACTGAGGCCACACCTCCAAAGACAATTATTTAGGAAACACAGAGAACAAAGAAAAAGAAAATAAATGATCAACAGCCAAATTAATAACTGTAATCCACTAAGATATGCAGCAGCCCCTCCCACATAGCTGTTTCTTTTAGCCTTCTCCTGTGTTTCTACAATTCCTGACCATTCCACATTGGTCTTGATGTCTTGTAGTCCTTGCACCTTCCCCTAGAACTTACAGCTCTAATTAATTTACAGCTCTAATTCTCATTATGTGTATTTGGGTGGCTTCAGCCCTTCCCTTTGTTAGCATTTGGGCTTCAAATCGTCAACTCAGCCAAAAACCACAGGGAAAGGAGTGTATACTGTATGTATGCATGTATGTGCATGATCATATATATGTATTTGTATACACATGATTGTTTACATCTGTATGTAGGCATTTTATGGGAAACTTATAGCCGTATATGTCTCTTTCAAAAAATTCCTATTTAACTATGAATACAATACCTTCTGTTAGGTCAAACCAATATGAATAGATCCAATATATGAGATATTTTCTGGGATGCCAGACTCTAAAATGAATTTATTTTTGAGAAGAATCAAAATAGGAAGAGTCCCCTACCTTTTTTATTTTCTCTTCTGTCCCAGTAGGAAAGGCTTTGTCAGACCTCATCTTGACCAGCAGAGAGCAGCAGAGGACTGTAAGGAACTTAATCCAATATGGGCTAAGCTGTATCATCTCCATCACCCTTTAATAGAATATGGGAAAAGACATCATATACACTACACAGGGTACTCTAGCAGGGACTTATCTATACTCTCAGATTTTAATAGGAAATAATGAAAATGACAATTCTTCCCATGGCCAATAGTTTTTATCCATTTCAAAAACACTCAGATGGTAGAGGCTTGTTGTTTGGGTCATTACCCAGAAATTATATGAAAAGTAAATGTTTAAAACATTGAGACAATGACTTATTTACTGTAAAGTGCACTCACTGTGTATCATTAGAAGAGATCTGTGCCAAGTGACACGTTGAGAAATAGCTACATGCAGAATATTTTATATAAACCAAGTTATGAGGGGGAAACTATGTGAAACATGTTTGCAAATAAGTGATACATTCCCAAAAAATATAACGTAACACTTTGTATTATTTTGATGTTATGCATTATTTAGGAATATATTAAATTAATTTGCATAGTAATTCATATTTTCCACTGGTGTGAGAAAAACCAGCCAAGAGGTAAATATGCTTGAAGAAAACCTGTATTTCATATAATTCAGTATAAGAGTTTAAGATCACTGGATTAAGTTGCAGAGAATTAGATTTCAGGTCAACGCAGGGAGCCATTTTCTACCTGAAATGCCCATTAGGTAGTGCAGGCACGTGCAGCTTGAGTTGTGAAAACAGAGACTGGGCAAGGACCCAGAGGGGCTGTTATCTGGTTCGCTGACACATGGTATAAGGAGTTGGAAGAGATGGCTTTTACAATCCCATCTCATTCTGAAATTCTTTCATGACTATGAATCAAGAGTAAGAAAGTTAATATAGGTGATAATTAAATTCCTTATTGTACATACTACTGAATTAAATGAAAAATGTGGAGAATGCATGTATTCTCTGAAGTAAAATTAATATTTTTCAAAAGTTTAAGCATGCACCATATATATTTTAAAATAGGTGAAGTAGGCTTGTAGCTTTAAATGTCTGTACTCAAGATAGTAATTAAAAATGTTGTAAAGCCACATTTCCTTGATTCTCAGACATGTTTCCTTATTTAGAAATAATAGTTTTGCACATTCGCCAGTATTTCCAAAATCAGGTAAATTCTGTGGAGACTTTCAGTGTATAAGCCACCTTATCTATAATAATCACCTGGGTACACTTTGCCAGTAAGTTATCTAGAAAGAGAAAGGGTACCAATAAATTTAATACAAATTAAATTAAAATGATAACTTTTACAAAATAATTGTAACTTAGTGCATTTGGGGGAATACATCAATAAGACAACGTGCCACTTATCTTTAGTGTGATTACTACTTTCTGTAGAATTTAAGACTAAATGTAAATATTAACATATTTGAATATTATATCTCCACCTTTAAAAAAAAGAGAGAGAAAGAAAGGGCAATCTCATGCAGAGAAAAAATTAAAAGAATCACTAAAGCAAGTTCATTGTTATAATTTAACCCAGACTCTAAAACTTTAAATTTGGTGTAAATGGCCACCCTCAGTAAAGGGTCCTCCCGCCTGTGTGATAGTTTTGGTTGGTCTAATAAAAGGTATGCTTTTTTGCCCTTTGCTCCATTTTGTGTTCAGTGTAACAATAATCATAAATCTGTTTTCCTCTTTCATTGTCTCTGTATCTTACCAAACAAACCTCACTGAATGAGGAAATGTCTTGGCTTACAAAGGCAGTACAATGAATATTAGTACCAAAAATATCCATCTTTCTTTCCTCTAAGAGATTTTTTTACCAAAAAAGCTGAAATAAAAAGAAGTAGAACTAGCATGATGCCAAATGTGTTATGTGCATCACTAAAATATGTAGCATTCATTATGTACCCTTGGTCACAAGGACTCTGTCACATGTACATGGGCTATGTACATGGACTCTGTCACAATCTGAAAACCCACAGTCCACAAACACAGAGCTTCAGAACCACCTTTTAAAAGCCAGACAAAATTGTATGAAAACACATAATAGGGTTCTTATCATATTTTAAAAAGCAATTGACAAAAACAGCTTTTTTGTAGCCTTTTAGAAATCTTCCTGTAATTGACATTTATTAGTCAAAATAGACAGATTCATACTAATTACTTTCTTTTGTCCTAATAATAGGTAGTATGATGCAGTGACCCAAATAAGAAATTTGGAGGGTAGTTTCTTTTTTTTCCTACTTCTGGCCTCAAGAAAATTTTCTGTGTTTTCTGTACTTCATTTTCATGATCTGTGTACAAAATGTCCTCCTCTCTGGAGTATTAAGAAAATTACCTGCATAGTAAGTGTTGATTTGTTTTTGCTCCTAGGAGAAAGACATTACATGATGTTTTATTATGCCATCTTTCTTTGTAATCTAGATCAATACTGTAACATCTTTGCATCCCTATATATATTTTGCTAATGCATACTGTTTCATAACTTCACATTTCAAATTGTATGTCAGGCTACATTTTTCTTAGTACTAAATTGATTTTACAGCCACATAAGAAGATACCAGTTTGTACTTAAATTATGATACTTCAGGTTCTTTCCTTTTCTTAAATATTTCTTTTGACATACTGGCTTTTGTGCTTTTATTAAAGCAAGTAGAATATTATTAGCAGTACAGTCAACTCTTGATTATCATTCATTATTGTAGGTGATATTACAGCTCTACATTATTGACTTAAGACTTACCTGGTATGTAGCATCATGTGCAAGGCACTGTTTTAGGAGCTTCACAAATATTAATGATTTAATACTCAATACAGCCTCTGAGATAGATACTATTATTATTCCCCTTCTCCAGATGAGGAAACTGAGGTATAAAGAGGTCAAATGACTTGCCCACGGTCACACAGCTAGTAGGTGGCCAGGCTGGATTCAATGACCAGCAGTGCGACCCTTGGCTCGTCTTCTTAACCCCTGTGCTGTGCTGCTGCCTCTTTCTGTGTGGGAAGCTTTGGAAATCTCAACCTGCTTCACCACTCTCACCATCCTAACAGCTTGGCCAAGTGGCTAGATTGAGTGACTCCTGTCCAGGTGCCTCCTAGCTCCCTGTCTACTAACTGCGTGACTTAAGTTGTTTAGTCTTTCTGTGCCTCTATTTCCTCATCTGCGAAGAGGGCCTAATAATGTACATATTTCATAGGGCTGTTGAGGGTTTAAATGAAGTAAAACATGTAAAGTTCTTAGAATTATGGCTGGTACATAGCTAGCACACAATAAATGTTTGCTGCAATTACTTTCCTTCTAAGGTTTAAAAATAATCATAATATGAATGGAAACCTTATTAACTACCAACCTCTCCCCCCCCCCAAAAAAAGTAAGCCTTCTATTAATAATCAAAAGTTGACTGTGACTCTACTACACTGCCAGCCTCTCTGTTTGCAGCCACTTGGCAGTAACCTGGTGTTATAATTCATGCAGGCTATGGCCACTCGGATGCAGATGTTCTTCACCAGTCATTACTTGAAGCCAACATTGCTACGGAGGTGTGCCTCACGGTTCTGGATACTCTCTCTCTGTTTACATTGGCATTTAAGGTTAGTATTGAACATCTGTTCATGGTTAGAGCTTTACCTTTTGAATTCATCCTGCTTTTTCAACTGAGCCAGCAAGAACTTTTCGTGTTTTCTTTTTACTATGGCAATTGTTTTTGCCCCCGTAAGGAAACCATTATTCCTTAAATTTCCTTAATGAAATTACCCAACAGTTACCAACTTACATTCCCTGAAATATAAGAAAGCTTAACAGGTCAGGGTGAGCCACAGGCATGTAAGTGGTGAAAACAGTCTCTCAGGGCGGTTATCTCTTGGCTAGAAGACAGTATTTAACTGGGAAAAAAAGGCTTTGTTATGCCCTCAAGGGTGACAAATATGAAAATATAATCAGGTATTTCTGCCTCTACTCTCTTTAAACATGTCTAAATGTGATAGCAATTGAAATATATATATTTATCCATAGAGAAGCATTAAGTACAAACACATTCACCTTCTTAAATTTTTAAAAATCTGTTATTAAATTAAATGGTAGAAGCATTTCAGGGATAGAAAATAAAAGTTGTTTTGGTCTAATTTTAGCTTTCAGGAAATATTCAAGTAGATAGAGATGGCCTTTTTAGGCACTCCCTTGTTTTTAGGAACCTAATACTTCCCATTCTTGATAAATGATTTCCTCCATTTCTAGCATAGAAAGAGAAATTGAATGAGTATTAATATGCTATGAATATTGAAACAGTATGTTTATTTGCAAGGGTATTTGGAAAACATAACCTAAGTCATTCTCTGCTAATAAAGCACTAATCTCCACTAATAAAGCACATTTCTTTATTAGACTAAAAATATTTACCCTGGTCTCATGTCACTTTATTATAATATACCTTTATTCTTCATAGAAGCCAAGCTATCTATACTCATGTGCCCTGAACTATTATTACTGGGAACCTGCTGAGAGATAAGGAAATACAGATCCTAATACAGTGAGTGTGAGGGCAGCAGTGTCCTACTGCAGAGTCTCTGTTCTGGTGAAACTGAGTGTGGTTCCCAGGCTCCCAGAACTGCAGACCCTGGGAACTTGTTAAAAACACCAGTTCTCAGGCCCTACCCCAGACGGACTAAATCAAACTCAGGATGAGGTCTGAATACTGTTGCTCTACTGGAACCGTGTTTGGAATGCCTTTCTGTGTTCTTTTGGATATTTTTAGTTAAAAATGTTTATGTAAATAGGCAGTCAAGTTTTTGGTTTGTTCGTTTGTTTGTTTTTAATTGTTGTTCAAGTACAGTTTTCTGCCCTTTACCCCCAGTCCAGCCCACCTGGCAATCAAGTTTTTTATGTGTAGTTGCACCTGCATCACTGCTAACCATGAATCCTTAAGTTCAGGACAGTAGTTGCAACACTTTTCCTCCACTCTCTGGCGGGCCTCACTGTGTAACTGAGCAGGAAGCCCTGGAGCTACAAGGCAGTTGTAGACCTGGCCTGACAGATGGGGGAAGGGCACATGCAGCACAGGCGTGGTTTGGCAGTACCATGAGAATAGTGATAGTTTCCTTACTAAACAGCCTCTAGTTCTTATCCACCCCCCTTTAAATTGTTTGCTTCACAGTAAAGAAGAGTAATGGTCAGAGTTCCTAGATATTCAAATGACTGGCCACCAAATAGGTTTTGACTTTTGAGAGAGAAACATCTGATAAACTGTTTGACTTTTGAGAGAGAAACATCTGATAAACTGGTTGTAACATTTATTAGCTGAATATCTTTAGGAAGATTACTTCCTTCATGTCTCCAGACCTAAGATTTCTCATTTGTAAGATTGGAAGAATAGTATCTGCCTCATATTTAAGTGAAATGACACTTGCAAGGCCTACCACCAGCTCTAATACACATGGGAGACAGCCATGTATACAGATATACCATAGGTTTAAGTTCCAACTCCACCATTAGCCAGATTTTAAGCCTTGGGCAGGTCAACCTGACATCTCTGAGCCCTGATTTCCTTATGTAGAACATGGCAATAATGCCTGCTGTGTCATGGATTGATTCTGTGTCAAAGTCTATATGCCTGTGTGCAAAAATATTTGATGTTTCAAGCTTAACACCCCTACCCAATTAAAAAGTGGGAAGATGGGCAAATGTTATGGCATCAACGGAAGTCACACAAAGCTATGGGTTCACCTATCCTGGATTCACAGGTTCATGACACTTACTGGCACAGCAGCCACTGGGATCTTTGCAAATCTTTAGTCAGCTGAGGGAGGCATCAGTTGGAGCATATCAGAAAAATTAAATTATAACACTGAGTTAGCTAACATAATTGTTTGCAGAAAAATCATCTTCCACAGATATTGCCCCATCATTTCTGAGTTTCTTAATTTTTATATGTTAATTTTCTTATATGTTTCTTAACATATAAGAAGTTACCAAAGGCAATTAGAAATTGCATTCTTAATGAGTGAAAACATTTGAAAAAACTTAATCCCTGAATTCTGGCTGTTATTATTATAGTAACTTCCTACTATTTATTGAGCACCTTCCAAGGCTTAAGCATGCATCTTCACAACAGTCTGGCCTAGTAGATATCCTTACCTCTCGTGTTGTCGACGAGAAGATAGGGGCTGGGACAGGTTACAAAATTTGCCCAAGATCACTATATAACTGGCCTATCAAAGTCCTTGTTCTCTCGTGTGTGTGTGTGTGTGTGTGTGTGTGTGTGTGTGAAGGTAGTTGAACAGTCTCTCATAGGAGAAAAAAAAGAAAATTACCAAGTACTCACCAGATGCTGGTACCAGGCTAGGCATTTTCACATATGTTATCTCATTTAATAAATTAAGGTTGTGTTTGTAAACCAAGATAGTAACATTCAGAAAAATACAGTTCTTCTCTGGCTGTTTTCTAATGCCTATCAACAGCACCCCAAAACAATGCTGGCCTTTAAATAGCTGATAATATTTTTAATGTGTCCACAAATTTAACCTGAAAATGTATTTTTAGCAATTCCATTTAGTGCCTTTTCTTGATTTGAGCTGTGTGGTGAGAACCAGGACATGATGATAAAGAGCTAGGAATGACCAGAGTGAGGAGCACTCGGATACTTGGGGTCTTCCTAAGGAGCTTGGGATCTGATTTATACAACCATGAGCCTTGTCTGCAAAGACACACGAGGTTTGGGTCATCTTAGCAATGGGTGAGCATCTACAACTGAAATAGCTCTTCTTAAACTAGACTTGTAGAGTTATTTTTAAATTAGTGCCTAAATAAAAATAAATGCCATATGCCTAGGAAACATGTACCTGTCTTGAATAGTGTAGTTCCAGATATCTTACTTTAGCACCCAAAATTTAAGTTTTTCTTTTGTTCCTGGATCTTTAAAAATTACTTATATTGTGTGCTTTTCTCTGGAAGACCCATTTCCTGAGGAGGCCATGTTCAGCAGTCAAACCTGAATCCACATCAGACAATTCCTGAGAGTTATATGTAACCTGTTCTCTATCTTATTGGTTGAAATATCATACCTTTAATATTATTCTGTCTTAATTTCCTGAATGAAATTCTTCCATACTCAGTAAAAGTCTATAAAGAGCCCTGGCTGGTGTGATTCAGAGGGTTGAGTGCCAGCCTGTGAACTGAAAGGTCGCTGGTTCAATTCCCAGTCAGGTCATGTGTCTGGGTTGTTAGCCAGGTCCCCAGTTGGGGGAGTGCAAGAGGCAACTAATTGATGTAAGTATATATCTCACATTGATGTTTCTCTCCATGTCTTCTTCTTTTCCCCTCTCTCTAAAGATAAATAAAAAAATTAAAAAGTATCCCTTCCTTTTAAAAAAAGTCTATAAAGAAAAAAAGTGGAAATAATGAACACTCTATTGTTACCTGTGGTTATTTCTGAGTGCAAAAGTGAAGGGTGATTTTTGTTTTTCTTTTTTTCCCCCTGTGAGCCTTAGTGAATGTTTAAAAGTTTTTTTATGTTTAGTGTCTATGACTTTCTAATTAATGAGAGAGAGAGACACACACACACACACACACACACACACAGGGAGAGAGCAAATTGATTAGAAAATTAAGGAAATCAGTTGGTCAATTAGGATGCGCCCAGTATTAAAGGTCCTTTACCCCTTTAAATGAGAGCTTACTTATATCTCAGTGTAAGTGAGTGCTAACTCCATTCTTGCAAGCAGATTTTGAGATCGGAGCCTAAGAGGCTAAGTCCTGAATATGAGAAGCAAAACCTTGCCAGAGAGGTGGAAGGAAGAAGAATTCAATTCCAGAGGGAAGAACTTAAGAGACAGGTCAATTCAGATAGCAGGACGAGGGGTTCAAAATTTTGTGAGCCGTGTCTTCTGGATCTCGCCAGCAAAGAGCTCTAAGAAAAATAAAAGCTTACATCCAGATTCACCCAAACCTTAATCCATTCATAATTAGGAAGGACTATGTTTTCTGGGAAAGTGATTTTCACAGACAACAAAACATGTTGGCAGTTCCCAAAACATTGGAAACAGCTCCCTCCCTTTTTTTGGTTGCTGAACAGCTGCTCGTGGTTGAGAATTATTCAGTTATTTTAATCATATTTTCTGCTCATTAAATTCCTTCTCTTTCACATGTGGAATTCAATACTGTACCTCAGTGTTTCATGATATAAAGGTTACTGTGTATTCCAGGTGTCCGACCAGCTGTGAACACATCTGTGAATCACTAAAAAAACAAAACTTACTCCTTGAGTAAATTTTTTTCCCAACAATAAGATGCAGTAACTCTTATTACTATTACTCCAGCCATACCTTGCTGTGTAACAAAATTATTTGTGTATATGTTATCTTTGTTCAGTTGGCTAAATTGTAAGATTGGTTTGAGATACTGGCCTCCTGACATTTTTTTATTATAATCATTTTTGCCTACTTGTACCAATTTCTCTTTCCCAAACACACCTTTGTTCAGAGAGGCTTGTCTGTATTTGAAGATGCAGGTCTTTATTGCCACACATGTTTAAATGTGATGGCTGTATGCTGGCCTCCAGCTGGACTACACCTCTGTCTACTGTGTATGAACAGCAGTCAATGGGCATTTTAGCCAACCAGATTTACAATGTGTTTAATAAGTGTGAATTTGCTGCTGGTGTGAGGAAGTCTTGAAGAATGAAGAGAAGTAATTAATTGTGACCCTCTTATTTTTATTTTTTTATCAAGTAAAAATCCCTGGCATGTTAAAATCCTTCCAGCAACCATTTACTGAGCTAGACCAAAGTATGTGTCATATGTTGCCTATATTTGACCTCAGGTGTTCACAGCAGCTGTGCGAGGTCAATTTTAGGGCCATCTGTTTTACAGGTGAGAATGGTCAGACTTGGTTTACTTGCCAAATCCATACAAATGATAAATGGTGCCTGAGCAAAGCCTGTATGTTTTCCACCTTACCAAACTGATTATTCATAGCTTAACAGAGTGCCTGAGAAGCGTGGGGGTGGGGGAACCTCACTTTTGGAAGACCAGTTTCATATACATCACGTCAGTGTTTTTTCCAGCCCTTAAATTAGCCAACACCTGTAATGACACTCCTTTGTTGGAATTAAGGTGTCACAAACATTACCTTTGTATTAGTTGCTGGTATACAGTAAAAATAAGGAAATAAATAGAAGCCAAATCAATAATAGGGAACAGTGGCCTTTTAAACCATCTTACAGTTTGCCGGGAGATTTTATAATTAGTCCTTCTTTTTATAGGAAAAAGTACTTTCTCCAAATCAAAAATTTATTATTAGGCTTATTTGTAATATAAGAGGATTCTGTTGCTTTCCTAGAGGATTCATGGCAGAATTTGTTTATGTTATAAGTTGTCTTATTTAGTACCTGGAAATGTAACTTTTGTGCTTCAAAATTGTGTGAAACGTATTGTAGATCTCCAGTGTGTCTCACTAATCAAGCCATCCTTGTATGTTTTAAGAACCAACTCCTGACTGACCATGGACATAATCCTCTCATGAAAAAAGTTTTTGATGTCTACCTTTGTTTTCTTCAAAAACATCAGTCTGAAACAGCTTTAAAAAATGTCTTCACTGCCTTAAGGTCATTAATTTATAAGGTAAGTTGTTTCATCAGGGAAAGTCATCATTGATTGTCATGTTTCCTCTTTATACCTGGAATTGAAGGGAACACTGACCTTTATTTGGTTATTTCCTTTCTTGTGTTTTATTTAGTTTCCCTCAACATTCTATGAAGGGAGAGCTGACATGTGCGCTGCACTGTGCTATGAGATTCTGAAGTTCTGTAACTCCAAACTGAGCTCCATCAGAAGCGAGGCCTCCCAGCTGCTCTATTTCCTGATGAGGAACAACTTCGACTACACTGGAAAAAAGTCCTTTGTCCGGACACATTTGCAAGTGAGTGTAGTTCAGCTTTCCAAACATAATTTCATAGAAATTATGCTCTCAAATGTTTAATGCTCTCAGGAAAACTTTGAGTGTTACATCTATTGATTCACCTCTGTGTGAGTACTACAAGATCTAGCATCAAGGTGGAAAATTCAAAAGTGACATAGACTGGTTTGGTTTTTTTCATCCTCCACCTTGTAAGATTTAGGCTCAGGATATGTTTCTGTTGGTAAATTAACATTTACATATTGATTTAATATGGGACTGACTAAAATTCCATTGATTCAAGATATATTTGAATCTGTGTAAGGCTGCCTCATCGTAAATATCATAGGTGAGACACAAAAAGTCCAAAGTGGTTCTTTTCCTTCTTCCATCTACTGGTACACACCTGTCTCTCCAGAGTTAAAATGTCCCAAGCTCTCTGCTCTGGGAACCATGCAAGATACTGAAAAGTCATATGTATTTTTATAGACTCTTCTGCAAATATGTATAAGAGCACCCTTTTCATCCCAGTAATTTTTTAACAAGTATGTATTTTTTTTTTTGCAAACTACATACTAGGATCCATGGATCCAACCATGAACAAAACAGTACTTTCTCTTGGCCCCCATGGAGTTTATATCCAACTGGAGAAGAGATAAACCCTGCAGCTCTTGTGACACAGTGTGGCCAGGGCTGTAATAAAGGAACTTTTTTGCATCAAGGAGGGGCATCTGGCTGAGGGGCCGAGGAGACCTCTCAGAGGATGTGAAGGATGAATGGGGCTTAGCAACCCATAGGAAAGGGCCCATCCAGGGAACCAGAGAAGATCCTTATAATGGAGTTGAGAACATGCGTGAAAACAAGTTGAGGAAGCATCAGTGCCTATTTGGAGGGATTGCCTAGACTCCAGTGCTGAGAATAGATTGGGGGAGTCGAGACCTTATCTAGGGAGACCTTGGGGAAACCACAGTCAAATCTAGGCCAGAGAGGATGGCATTCTAGACCAGTCATGGTAAGATTAGAAGGAGGAAGAGGTTGAGTTGACAGTACTTTGTGACTGGTTGCACTTGGATTTGGTGAAGGAAAAAGAGGGAATGGAATAACATCCATACATTTTAGCTTGAGTAACTGGGTAAAGACAGTGCTGTTCACTGACCCCTAAAAAGAAAGAGTCCCCTCACTGCAGAGTTAATGTGTATGCATCTTAGCAAAAAATGCAAAGGACAGTCCACTTATTGAAAGTTCAAGCCAAATACTGAGGAGGTAAATAATAAGGTCTCTCTTTTTGTTAGAGAAAGCAATAAATAACAATCCAAGTGACACAGGCTTACTCTGATTTTCATTCTTCTACACTTTCCGATTACCATGTTCCTATGTGAATAAAACACTTAAAAGATAGCGTAATTACCTTGTGCAATAGTTCTTGAAGGGAAGAAAAATGACTTGTACGTTGTTTCCAAATACTGGAGTGATCCCTGCTCAAAACTTCCCCTTTGCCTTCATGTACATCCTAACTGAAGGTAGGAGCTGAGCCAGAGAAATCATTTGAAAGTTAACTGATTTGCTCACATTTGTGTTTCCCCAAGGTCATTATTTCTGTCAGCCAGCTGATAGCAGATGTTGTGGGAATTGGGGGAACCAGATTCCAGCAGTCTTTGTCTATCATCAACAACTGTGCCAACAGTGACAGGCTCATCAAGGTGGGTGGCCTAGCCCCACTTTCTTTTTTATCCCTGAGACTCTGCCTCATATCTACTATGTTGTGGACAGACACAACACAGCTGAAAGCAATGTGTCCTTCTTCCACCCTTGTTTTAGCACACCACGTTCTCTTCGGATGTGAAGGACTTGACCAAAAGGATACGCACTGTTCTGATGGCCACCGCCCAGATGAAGGAGCACGAGAACGACCCAGAGATGCTGGTGGACCTGCAGTACAGTCTGGCTAAGTCCTATGCCAGCACCCCTGAGCTCAGGAAGACGTGGCTGGACAGCATGGCCAGGATCCACGTCAAAAATGGGGATCTCTCAGAGGTAGTCCTGCTAGCCTAGTCAGCAAGGTTTTTGAGAAAACCACACCCCATTCACTAGAAGTCAGTTTTGAGAAGAATTTCCCAGTTATTAAAAGAAGCCAATTAAAAATATATAATACTTTAAATAGTGTTAGGCTCGGAGTTTCTTCATAGTCAGCAAATCATTTTAATAATTTATCAAACTGTAAGGGGATATTTATATTTTCTAAGAGCACTGTTTGAAAGCTCTTAGAAAACATTCATGTTCATATAAATGCCTGCTAATTGAGGTGCACTCAGTTTCTGCAACAAAAATCCTCTCTGGTTCTAAAATTCCTCTACTTATGATACAATTAGATTTTTCTGTTATTAAAGTAATGATAGGGCCTAGCTTTTTCCTTTTGATGTCATCCATCTCCATCTGTGAAGGTGGTAGATGTCAGAGTGCCATTTGTGTACCGAGCTGCTGTGTTTCAGTAGGTGGCAGTGTAGGAGAGTTGGGTGTGTGGGCTCCAGAGACGTACTGAATCCCAGATCCAACATTTATTAACTTTGTGATACTGAGCTAGTTTTTATCTGTAAAATGGGGGAAATAAGGGAAACAGCAGGCTGAAAGGCAATTCTGGGTTCCCATGAAAATTCTCTCCAGGGTCTGTGCCTAAGGCATTTAGGAATGATCAACAGTGTTGCCAAAAAAGCATGCTTTTACTTTTAAACTTCTATAATTGCTTAAATTAGTAAAATTATACTCTACATCTGAAAAATTTATGTAACTATTTTTACATATTTATTATTCATGGAGTCCATTCTGTTTGACCATAACTTTCACTGTAAATTAGCTGTAATAAGAAATCAACTACAGCCCTGGCTGCCGTAGCTCAGTGGATTGAGCGCAGGCTGCAAACCAAAGCATCGCAGGTTCGATTCCCAGTCAGGGCACATGCCTGGGTTGCAGGCCACGGCCCCCAGCAACTGCACATTGATGTTTCTCTCTCTCTCTCTTTCCCCCTCCCTTCCCTCTCTAAAAAATAAATAAATAAAATCTTAAAAAAAAAAAGAAACTACTTTTAAAAAATCAACTACATATTATTAGTAGATGTAATTTTTCTCTAATTCTGACAAGAACCGGGGACTCATGCATTAGAACTTATAGTAGGTTCATTGCCAATAGCTATCTGAATTTTATAAGACTATGGTGACTTTATTTTTTCTTTCATTTTAGGGTGTTCATAATGTTATCCTTTCAAAATGAATTATAATTTTGGTTTATAATTTTATATTTGGAAAAAGTTAAAACTTCATTTTTAAATCCAGAGAAAACTGTACTAGTCCCTGAAATTTGAGTTGTTCTCTCAGAATCTAGAAAGGTACATGCCTTTTCTTTAAATGGTTTTCTTTTCACTTTATGATATGGAAATCTAAGAGTAAGAAAAATGTTTTTTTTTTCTTTTACATCAAAATTTAATAACTCTAAATAGAAATGAGCCTTAGCAAATTTATTGCCATTTGTCTCAATGTGCAGTTTCTTTCTTTTTTTTAAATTATATTTTATTCTTTATGGTATTATAGTTGTACCAGTCTTTGCCCCCTTCTACCCAATGCCCTCTCCCCAATCCCTCAGGCAATTCCCACACTCTTGTCCATATCCATGGTCATGGGTATATGTTCTTTGGCTACTCTATTCCCCGTGCTATACTTTACAGCCCCATAGCTGTTCTGTAACTACCAACTTGTACATAATTCTTCACCTTTTTTCACCCATTCCCCTGACCCCCTCCTACCTGGCAACCATCAAAATGTTCTCTATCTAAAATTCCTGTTCTGCTCTGCTTTTTGTTTATTTTGTTTTTTAGAATCAATTGTTGATAGATATCATGTATTTGCTGCCTTTTTATTATTCGTATTTTTTTCTTTTAAGAAAAAAAATTTTATTGTTGTTTAAGCAGCTGTCTCCAGTTCCCTTACCTCCCCCGCCCACCAGCCATCCCCACCTCCCACCCCTGATTCTTCTTCTTAAAGAAGACCCGTTAACATTTTATATAATACTAGTTTGGTGTTGATGAACTCCTTTAGCTTTTTCTTGTTTGGGAAAATCTTTATCTGTCCTTCAATTCTAAACGATTGCTTTGCTGAGTAGAGTAATCTTGGTTGTAGGTCCTTGCTTTTTATAACTTTGCGTATTTCTTGCCAATCTCTTCTAGCCTGCAGTTTCTTTTGAGAAATCAGCTGTTTTATGAGAACTCCCTTGTAGGTAGCCAACTCCTTTTCTCCTGCTGCTTTTAAGGTTCTCTCTTTGTATTTAACCTTTGGCATTTTAATTATGATGTGTCTTGGTGTTGGCCTTTTTGGGTTTATCTTGTTTGGGACTCTCTGTACTTCTTGGACTTTTATGTCTATTTCCTTCACCAAGTTAGGGAAGTTATCTGTCATTATGTTTTTCAAATAGGTTTCTAATTCCTTGCACTGTTTCTCTCCTCACATCCCCATGATACAAATGTTGGTATGCTTGTAGTTGTTCAGAGGCTTCTTACACTATCCTCATTTTTTTGGATTCCTTTTTCTTCTTGCTGTTCTGATTGGTTGTTTTTGCTTCCTGTACTCCAAATCACTGATCTGATTCTCAGCTTCATCCACTCAAATTACTGATTTGATTCTCAGCTTCATCCATTCTACTGTTGATTCCCTGTAAATTGTTCTTATTTCAATAAGCATGTCCTTTATTTCTGATTGGATTATTTTTATGCTCTGGAAGTCCTCACTAAGTTCCTTGAGCATCCTTATAACCAGTGTTTTGAACTCTGCATCTAATAAATTGCTTGTCTCCATTTTATTTAGTTCTTTTTCTGGAGTTTTATTGTGTTCTTTCATTTGGGCCATGTTTGTTTGTCTCCTCATTTTGGCAGCTTCCTTGTGTATGTTTCTGTGTAGAGCTACTACATCTCCCATTCACAGTCTCCCCTATTAGTCAAACTGGGTACTCAAGGTGTAGTAGGCTGGGAGGCCCAACTACAACACAGCCTCAAGGTGCACCCACCATGTAGGCTGTGTTGTAGTTGGGCCTTGATTGCTCTTGGCACATCCAAGGTCAGCCATTGACTATGTTCTGTCTGTGATCACACAGCATAAGCTACAAAGCAATCTGCAAATGGCTGCTACTTGTGCTGGGCTTAGAGGCGCCCAGGTGAGTACATGCTATGAACTAAGGCCAGTTGCTCCTAGTGCCACGCCTTGGGGTTCTTAGTGAGAGATACAGGGCTCACTTAAACCAGATGCTGCTTGTTTGAGAGAATTTAGAAAAATGTGAATCATGGGTTAAGACAGACCATTTGTATGGAAAAGCCACTGGAAACACCTTGGGTGCAACTGTAAGTTTGATGAGCAGGGCCTCAGGGAAACCAGGGTGTGGGGCAAACAGTGTGAGCTAGGTTGGAGTGTCAGATATGGTTCCTGTCTGCTAGTTCTTTGGCTCTGTCGGGGGAGGGCTCAGAAAAAGAATAATGACCTCTTCCAGTGCTTCTTTCTGGGAGAAAGCTGTCCCCTAGCTCTTGCCCTGATGCTGGACAATTCAGTTTTCATCCCTATGTCTCTGAAGTCTTTCAGTCTACTGACCCTGTGCTGGAGCTCAGAGTGAGTAAGTCTGAATAAGTCTGTGTATGGTCCCTTTAAGAGGAAGTGCCTGGGACTCTAGCAGTTTGTCTTCCACAGCCTCAATTCCCGCTGGTTTTTATAGCCAGAAGTTGTAGGGACTTCTCTTCCTGGCTTGAACCCTGGGCCTAGAAAGCCTAGTGTATGGCTGGAACCTCTCATTCATGTATGTCTCTCCTGATTTTTATCTGCCACATGTGGGTATGGATCTAGCCCATTTTGCATATCCACCCCTCCTACTGGTCTCAGTGTGGTTTCTTTAATTCTGTAGTTGTTGGACTTCTATTCAGCTTGATTTCTGACAGTTTTGAATGATGATTATTCTATAGTTTAGTTGTAATTTTGATGTGGTTATGCAAGGAAATGAGCTATGTTTACCTATACTGTCATCTTGACCAGATGTCTACAGCTTATTTAAAAATTTCAGTTTATGTGAATTGTTCTACTTCTTTCAAAAGGTATGATGTCAGCTATTAGAAATGCTAGTTGGTTCCTTGATCTAATGTAAATACATACAACCAGTAGATTTCAGTCATGTTTTGACAAGCTTTATAAATGGTGATTCTGAGGCATGTGTCTTTTATTACAGGCAGCAATGTGCTATGTCCATGTCACAGCCCTGGTGGCAGAATATCTCACACGTAAAGGTGAGGAATGATTCCTGTGTTTTGAAAAATGAATATAAACTATACAAAGCAGCAAACACAAGCAAGAGCCATTCAGAAAGATGTGGAGGTGGGGGATTTTGTGTGTGTGTGTACAAAAATACTTGTGTACTGTAGTCATTGTTTTGTTCACTGGCATGACATTAGCTTGACTTGGTAGGCACAGCAGAAATGCCAATATCAAAAAGAAAAATGGATGACATGTTGTCATATAACCTCTTACTGATGGCTCCCTCTCCCAAGAATTAGTTAATGAGCTTTGCATCTGGGTGTCCCTGACCAGCCAATCTTAAGATGAAAAGATTTTACTTTTCCCTTATGATAGCTCCCACAAAAACTGTTTATCAATCAAAAGACAGTTGTAACAGATCATCAGACAGCATTTCCTGGAATGCAGCCCAGCTGGCTTTATTTTGTTAGAAGGCAGCCTCGCTGGCTGGAAACCTTGCCTTCCAGTGGAAGGAGAGGGCAGAAAGTGAATGGTGCCTGTTTGTGCATTTCACAAATTAGCAGGCCATGAACTCTTCACAGGAACCTTTTAGTTAGACACCAGTTGCTCATTTCCATTTTAAAATCAGTGCAGGCTAAAAGAGCTTTTCTTTTTGGAACATGGAGTTCTTAGAAAAGCTGGCCCATGTGCACATGTGGACTGGAGCACGGCAGCACCAGATCTGGCTAATAAGGAGCACATTTACAAAGTGAGAAATGATAGAAAGTCACAGGTGCCCAGGCCAAGGAATTTCTATATTCTGGTACAGCTGGCTATTTGGAATGAAATTTAAGGGAATCTGGGCTTGTCATACATAAGAGCCTTAAAGAGGAAGAAATTCAGAAAGGGCTCCATAATCTCTCATTACCACCACAATTTCCTATTAAGACCTATATTATCAGGTAATACATTTCCTCATGTTTAGAAGCAGACAAAGCCCCTCAAAGGGAGCCAGCCCTCTTCCCCTACAGCCACAGCACCTGCCAGAGGAGGCACCAGGGAGGTGCCTGGTCCCAAGGGCCCTGGCTGCCCCATCCACGTGACACTCAGAGATGTGGGGATTTTCTTTTTCAGGTCTGCATGGATGGCCTTGGCCTTGGCCTTTGCCTTGGCTCTTCTTCCTCCCTTCATTTCCTTGTCCCTCTGGTTCAATGGGCAATGAGAGAAAAGCACTTTGGCCACCCTTGCAGTTGTTCCACTAGAGTTAAGCTGCATATTTAAATGTACTCTGTAGCCTAAAATTAGTGGTTGGATTTTATAATCTTGCTTTGTGTTCATTAATGTCAAGCTCCTAAATTAATGCTTTTTATTTGTCTACATAAAACAAAACAAAGCTAAACTAGGACAGTGGCAGAGACATTAGACAACCCATGATAGGCTTGGAAACCTTGACCAATATTCAATAGGAAAATCTCTGACTTTAGGGCCTACTCCTTTAAGACCTGGTATTAAAACTCACTGTGTTCCTTTTTCCCCAAAATGTGGGAGGTCTCAATTCAAATTTTGATGTTTGTTTTGCATTATTGTAAATAATGATCACAAAATAAAGTAACAAGATATTTCAAGTCCTTCATTTGATTATTTTTTCCCAGCTGAAATTATCCAGCTAACATAAAACTTTTCCAAGTGTCTCCAAGATGTGTAGAGGCCCCAAATTGGCCATTATTGTTATCATCTTATCCCAGGTATTTGTCTCAGTTCCAACCTTACACCATCCCCGCCCCCGCAGAGAACTGAGCGTGCCCCTAAACTATTCATGCTTTCTATGCTCCAGCTCAGCAGCTGTGGGGAGGACAGAAACCTCTCTTTACCTTAGCCTATCGGAACCAGCTAAGGTGCCCTCTCAGTTCATCGCAGTGGCTATTGAGTACATCTTGGTTTTGTAGACTGCTTCGTGAAGGAAAAGGGCAAGTTCTAATCTGAGTTCTGGATTAACCCCAACCAGACTGGGTGAGATGACACCTTGAAGGAAACAGAGTTATTTTTGAGTCCTATATTTTGCTTTGATTGGCTTTTGCTTCTTTATTTTTCTTTGTGTCTGAGCAAATGTCATCTGACCAAATCAAATTATTGTTTATTGGTTATTTTATAATTAATTTGATTCAGTACCCATTTCACTTCATTTACAGTGTGAAGATTACATACATTTTAATAAAGGTGGGTGAATGAAAAGGGGTGAGAAAAAGAAACAAATCGAAGGAAGCAAAGGTTAAATATGAGGAAGCAAATGACTGAAAGCACACAGTGGGCCCCAGGCTCCCATGGGAATTCTGGTCTGAGAAATAGGGTATTTCAAAATCAGTTATTTCATGTAATACAAAAGCATACAGGGCACGAGGAACCCTCAAGATTGATCCACTTACAGGTTAATAACTCCCTCCTTTTTCTTTTGATTCTAGGCATGTTTAGACAAGGATGCACAGCCTTCAGGATGATTACCCCAAACATAGATGAGGAGGCTTCCATGATGGAAGATGTCGGAATGCAGGATGTCCATTTCAACGAGGTGAGTGCTCCAGCCCCTATAGGTTTTCAGTTACTTGAATATCTCAGAATCCACTGTTTACCCTGCCAGTGTATCAAACAAAGGCTTTTCTCTCTGCACCTGCTGTAGACATACTTTGTCTAATTAAAATAATGCTCCAGACAACTGAAACAGAGCAGCCAAAGATACTGCCCTTCTCCCTTTCTAGGAATTCCTCCTATACTCTGAGAGTTTGAGGAGCTACTTAGTAGTGAAGTGAGGCTGAAGGTTCAGACTCTTGTGGTGAAAGGCCTAGCATTTTGGCCATAAAGTTTCTCATTCTTTCCAGCAATTTATTTCTCCAGTTCTTGGGTTTTGTTGCTATTTTCACCTGACTTTTAAATCAGTGTGTCTGACACGAGATGTATTCCCAGTGTCCCCAAACAGTCAAACACATGGGTGGCCAGACAGCTTGGAATAGGACAGCCCATCGGGTTCTGGTTCGTGCCTCCACTTGTGCTCTGTAGCCCAGGTTCTGGCAACACTAAGAAATAAGAGCACCCTGTCCCACCCCCAATAGAGAACAAAAAGTTTGACATTAGATCTTTGAAGCAATTTCTGTGTTTTGCCAAAACAGAAATATGCATTAAGTTTACTATTGTTATTTTCATTAAATTAATAAATAAGTATTTTTACCTTGAAACACCTGGACAGGTGGTAATTTTTTAATATTTTACTGTGAAATGTGAAGCCTGCCACTGAGGTAAAGCAACAGAGCACATGTGCTCTTGGCTTTGAACCCCTCACTGCAAGGCCACCTTGCAGTTATTTATCTATAACAAGAGAGTTTTGAAATAAAGCTAGAAATTTGAGTAAATGCCAGTTATCTGCTTATGTTCCCTGAATTTTCTCTTCCTTGAATATATGCCAGTAGGGTTTTTCATGTGAGCCTGCCTCTCCTCAACTCAGGGCAGAATGGGACAGTCACAGGAAAGCTTTTCTTTTTTTCTTTTTTTTTATAAATATATTTTATTGATTATGCTATTACAGCTGTCCCATTACACCCCCCCTTCATTCCCCTTGACCCTGCACATCCTCTCCCACCCACATTCCCCCTCTTTAGTTCATGTCCATGTGTCATAAGTTCTTTAGCTTCTACATTTCCCATACTATTCTTGCCCTCCCCTGTCTATTTTCTACCTACTATCTATGCTACTTATTCTCCATATCTTTTCCCCCTCTCTCTTCCTCCCACTCCCCTGTTGGTAACCCTCCATGTGATCTCCATTTCTGTGGTTCTGTTTCTGTTCTAGTTTTTTGCTTAGTTTGTTTTTGTTTTTGTTTCAGCTGTGGTTGTTAATAATTGTGAGTTTGCTGTCTTTTTACTATACATGTTTTCTATCTTTTTCTTAGATAAGCCCCTTTAACATTTCATATAATAAGGGCTTGGTGATGATGAACTCCTTTAACTTGACCTTATGTGAGAAGCACTATATCTGCTCTTCCATTCTAAATGAAAGCTTTGCTGGATAGAGCAATCTGGAATGTAGGACCTTGCCTTTCATGACTTGGAATACTTCTTTCCAGCTCCTTCTTGCCTGCAAGGTCTCTTTTGAGAAGTCAGCTGACAGTCTCATGGGAACTCCGTTGTAGATTACTGTCTCCTTATCTCTTGCTGCTTCTAGGATTCTCTCCTTCATTTTTACCTTGGCTAATGTAATTATGATGTGCCTTGGTGTGTTCCTCCCTGGGTCCAACTTCTTTGGGACTCTGAGCTTCCTGGACTTCCTGAAGTCTATTTCCTTTGCCAGATTGAGGAAATTCTTTATTATTTGTTCAAATAAGTTTTCCACTTGTTGCTCTTCTTCTCCTTCAGGTGCCCCTGTAATTAGGATTTTGGAATGTTTAAAGATGTCCTGGAGGTTCCTAAGCCTCTTCTCATTTTTTTGAATTCTTATTTGTTCATGCTTTTCTGATTGTATGTTCTTTTCTTCCTTCTGGTCCACTGCATTGATGTGAGACCCAGCTTTCTTTCCATCACTATTGGTTCCCTGCACATTTTCTTCATTTCACTTATTGTAGCCTTCATTTTTTCATCTAATTCACAACCAAAATCAACCAATTCCGTGAGCTTCCTGATCACCAGTGTTTTGAACTGTGCATCTGATAGGTTGGCTATCTCTCGGTCGCTTAAAAGTATTGGTTCTGGAGCTTTCATTTGTTCTTCTATTTGAGTCATCTTTTTTTTTTTTTTTTGGCTTGTCTGGCGCGCCTGTTTTGTATGAGGGGTGGAGCCTTAGGTGTTCACCAGGGTGGGGCAACCCAGTGGCTGGGTTGTGGCGCTGTATGTGGGGGCAGGGTCTGAGAGGGAATGATGGTGTTTGCTCCATTCTCCATCGGACTTCAGTCCCTTCCTCTGCTTTCCCCAAGCAAA
Organism: Phyllostomus discolor; assembly: GCF_004126475.2. NCBI lineage: Eukaryota > Metazoa > Chordata > Mammalia > Chiroptera > Phyllostomidae > Phyllostomus > Phyllostomus discolor. The sequence continues at coordinate 52,984,851 of NC_040913.2, read as the reverse complement.
CTGGACCTTTCTGGTGCTAATTCCCGTGTGGGTGGGCTTGTACACCCCATGGGTCTTTCCAGTGCCCTCTCCTGTGAGGCTGGGAGTCTCTCCCTGCGCCTCAACCCCCACAGGTGTTTTCAATCAGTGCCCCAAGGCTCTTATTTCCAGCGCTGGGATCCTGGGTTGCGTGCAGTGTCTTGCTTTACAATTGCCACCTCTCTGGGACTGCCAGTCACCACCCCTTGGCCAGGGTCTGCCCACTGCAGTCTTGCGCACCCAGGATGCTCAACGCGCCCAGTCTCAACACTGCCACCCAGCTGTCTGACTCTGCCCCTCCTAACAGTCTGGATGAACAGGTCTATTTTAACTCCTTGGTTGTCCAACTTCCATACAGTTCAATTTTCTGCCAGTTCTGGTTATATTCTGTTTCTAAATTGTTGTTGTCCCTATCTTGGTTGTGCGAGGAGGCACAGTGTGTCTACTTATGCCTCCATCTTGGCCAGAAGTCCATGGGAAAGCTTTTCAGTCCAGCCCTTCTTTTAGAGAAAATGAAATTGTTTCTTTCTTCATGTTGTAAGAAAGAACAGAGAAAGGAGTTATTATCTATTGCCCCTCTTATACTTGTTTTTGTGGTGTGGAGTCCTACAATTAATATGAAAACTTTTAATCACGTTCTTACCAATAGGTACGTAGTGCCTATACAGACACCCTGCCCTGGGCTAAGGAAGTCTTTGAGGTCCTTACTTTTTCAACTGAGTGTCTGTGTGAGGCTGGATTTTCTTTGTATATACATGTCATTCAAAACAGCACATAGAACAGATTGAATGGAGAAAGCAGCTATGAGAATCCAGGTTTCTCCCATGATAAAGTCAGACATTAAAGAGAATCACAAAAACATAAAACAATGTTCTCTAAATTTTTTGGAAATGAAAATTATAAATGTTATTTTCTTAACATGCATTAAGTTTACTATTGTTATTTTAATTAAATTAATAAGTAAGTATTTTTACCTTGAAACACCTGGACAGGTGGTAATTTTTAAATTTTTTACTGTGAAATGTGAAACCTGCCACTGAGGTAAAGCAACAGAGCACATGTGCTCTTGGCTTTGAATCCCTCCCTCACTTCAAGGCCAACTGTAACTGGGTTTTTTTCTTGAGAAGAGGCTTGATGGATCTTCTTGCAGAAACCATCTTTGACCTCCATGCCAAGTCAGACCTTTGGAGTACAGCACTTTGTTTAGAATTCAGTAAGGAAAAAAATCAGTGATGTTAAGAATTAAAGATTTGAAAGTAAACAGTTCTCAGGAACCTGTCCCACAGGGATCATAAAATTTGCTCATCTGATTAAATAATAGCCTGGAATAATCACTACAGCCTAGAGATTTAGCCTGTGAAATCACAGGCTAATTTTATTGGGAAATTTGTGAATGGCACCCACTCTGAGCAATAGCTAAACATGTGATAGAGGTTAACTTTATCAGTTATTTTCAGAATATGGATTTTCCACCCTGACCTTGAAGCATAAAGTTGGAAAATCTTTAACAAGGTCCATAGTACATGACAATCTATAATGATTAGGATGTTCCACAGCAGGGTTATAAACTCCTGAGCAAACCCTGCACATCAAGATTGAAACCAGCCAGGAATGAAAACAATAACACATGTTCTAAAAGCCAGGAAAACAGAAATTGTCATGTACATTTTTGCTTTAGCTATCAGGATGTCTTAAGAAAAAGAGAAAGTTGAAAATCTCTGCCAGAAAAGGGAATACACAAATATTAATAAAAATCATTATCCATTTAATTTGGATTATTAGATATATTTAAATGCCTTTAATATTCCCCTAAATGATTTTAGAGAAGCTACCCAAAAATACATAATTCTTCTCTCAGCAGGCCTCAGTGAGTTCATGTTGGTTGCAGCTTATCTTTCCTAACTCTAATCTGAAGGGCAGACTCCCTCCAACTACTTTTGATTAGATGAAAAGGAACATCCCTCCCTGGCCAGATGGCTCAGTTGGCTGCATCATCATCCCATATACCAAAAGGTTTCAGTTCAATTCCCAGTCAGGGCATGTACCTAGGTTGCGTGTTTGATTTGTGGTCAGGGTGCATATGGGAGGCAACTGATTGATGTTTCATTCTGTCTGTCTTTTTGTCTATCTCTCCATCCTTCTCCCTCCAAAATCAGTTTAAAAACATACTAAGGTGAGGATTTTATTTAACTTCTTTTCTAATTTTTTTTATTTTAATCATTGTTCAAGTACAGTTTTCTCCCTTATACTCCCATTCCAGCCCACCCACCCAACCCTCCCCACTTCCCTCCCATTACCACCCTCCCCCTAGTTTTTGTCCATGTTCTTTAAATTTGTTCCTATAAACCCTACCCATTCTCCCCTGAAATCCCCTCTTCCTTCCCCTCTGGTCACTGTCAGTCTGTCCTCTATTTCAGTGCCTTTGCTTGTATTTTGCTTGTTTCTTTGTTTTGTTGTTTAGGTTCCTGTTAAAGGTGAGATCATATGGTATTTGCCTTTCACTGCCTGGCTTATTTTGCTTAGCATAATGCTTTCCAGCTCCATCCAAGCTGTTGCAAAGGTTAGGAGCTCCTTCTTTCTTTCTGCTGCATAGAATTCCACTGTGTAAATGTACCATAGTTTTTTGATTCATTCATTTACTGATGGGCACATAGGTTGCTTCCAGCACTTGGCTATTGTAAATTGTGCTGCTATGAACATTGGGGTGCATAGGTTCTTTTGGATTGGTGTTTCATGGTTCTTAGGATATACTCCCAGCAGTGGAATTGCTGGGTCAAAAGGCAGTTCCATACTGCTTTCCTTAGTGGTTGTACCAGTCTGCAGTCCCACCAACAGTGCACTAGAGTGCCCTTTTCTCCACAACCTCTCCGACACTTGTTGTTTCTTGCTTTGATTATGATGGCCATTCTGACTGGTGTGAAGTGGAATCTCATTATGGTTTTAATTTGCATCTCCCTGATAGCTAGCTATATTGAACATCGTTTCATGTGTCTTTGGATCTTCTGTATGTCCTCCTTGGATAAGTGTCTGTTCAAGTCCTTTGCCCATTTTTTAATTGGGTTGCTTGTCTTCTTAGAGTGGAATCGTGTAAATTCTTTATATATTTTGGAGATTAAAGCCTTGGCTGAGGTATCATTGACAAATATGTTTTCCCATAGAGTTGGTTCTCTTTTTATTTTGATACTGTTTTCTTTAGCCGTGCAGAAGCTTTTTATTTTGATGAGGTCCTATTTGTTTATTCTTTTCTTTATGTCCCTTGCTCTAAGGGACATGTCAGTAAATAAGTTTCTTCGTGAAATACATGAGATTTTCCTGTCTACATTCTCTTCTATGACTTTAATGGTGTCACGGTTTATATTTAAGTCTTTTATCCACCTCGAATTTATTTTTGTATATGGTGTAAGTTGGTGCGTCAGTTTCATTTCTTTGCACGTAGCTGTCCAGTTCTCCCAACACCATTTGTTGAAGAGGCTATTTTTATTCCATTTTATGTTCCTGCCTCCTTTGTCAAATATTAATTGACTGTAGAGACTTGGGGTTATTTCTGGGCTCTCTGTTCTGTTCCATTGGTCCATGTGCCTGTTTTCATGCCAGTACGAGGCTGTTTTGATTACAATTGCCTTGTAGTATAGTTTAGTGTCAGGTACTGTGATCCCTCCTACTTTACTCTTCTTTCTCAAAATTGCAGCCGCTATTCGGGGTCATTTATGGTTCCATATAAATTTTTGAAGTGTGTGTTCTATGTCTGTGGACTAAGTCATTGGTACATTAATAGGTATTGCACTGAATGTGTAAATTGCTTTGGGTAGTACGGACCTTTTGGTAATGTTAATTCTTCCAATCAATGAACACGGTATATGTTTCCATTTGTTTGTGTCTTCCTTAATTTTTTTCCTCAGTGTTATGTAGTTTTCTGAATACTGGTCTTTTACCCACTTGGTTAGGCTTATTCCTTGGTATTTTATTTTTCTTTTTGCTATTTCAAGTGGGATTTTTTTCTTGATTTCTCCTTCTGCTGTTTCATTGTTGGTGTACAGAAATGCCCTTGATTTCTGGATACTGACTTCATATCTTGCTGTTTTGCCAAATTCATTTATTGGGTCAAGCATTTTTGTGGTGAAGTCTATAAGATTTTCTATGTACACTATCATGTCATCTTCAAACAGTGACAGTTTTGTTTCTTCCTTTCCGATTTGGATGCCTTTTATTTCTTTTTCTTGTCTGATCTCTGTGGCTAAAACTTCCAGTACTATATTGAATAGAAGTGGTAAAAGTGAACAGCCTTGTCTTGTTCCTGATCTTAGTGGAAAGGATTTTAATTTTTGCCCATTGAGAATGATGTTGGCTGTAGGTCTCTCATATATGGCCTTCATTATGTTGAGGAATGCTCCCTCTATTCCCACTTTGCTGAGTGTTTTTATCATAAATGGATGCTGTACCTTATCAAATGCTTTTTCTGCATCTATTGATATGATCATTTGGTTTTTGTCTTTGCTTTTGTTTATGTGATGTATTACATTTACTGATTTGCAAATGTTGTACCATCCTTGCATCCCTGGAATGAATCCCACTTGGTCATGGTGTATGATCTTTTTAATATACTGTTGGATGTGGTTTGCCGGTATTTTGTTGAGAATTTTAGCGTCAGTGTTCATCAGTGATATTGGCCTGAAGTTTTCTTTCTTTGTTGTGTCTTTATCTGGTTTTGGAATTAGGATGATGTTGGCCTCATAAAAAGAGTTTGGGAGTCTTCTATCTTTTTGGATTTTTTGAAATAGTCTGTGAAGGATACGGGTTAGCTCTTCCTTAAATGCTTTGTAGAATTCTCCTGTGAAACCATCTGGTCCAGGGCTTTTGTGTGTTGGGAGTTTTTTGATTCCTGCTTCAATTTCTTTTGTTGTTATTGGTCTGTTCAGGCTTTCTGCTTCTTTTTCATTGAGTTTTGGAAGATTATATTTTTCTGGAAATTTGTCCATTTCACCTAGGTTTTCAAATTGCTTGGCATACAGTTCTTTGTAGTAATTTCTTACAGTCCTTTGTATTTCTGTGGTATCTGTTGTAATCGCTCCTCTTTCATTTCTGATTGTGTTTATTTGGGTCTTCTCTCTTTTTTTCTTGATGAGTCTACTTAAAGGCTTGTTGATTTTGTTTATCTTTTCAAAGAATCAGCTCTTGGATGCATTGATCCTTAGAATTGTGCTTTTAGTCTCTATGTCATTTAATTCTGCTCTGATCTTGGTTATTTCCCTCCTTCTGCTTGCTCTGGGCTGCCTTTGTTGTTGTTGCTCGAGTTCTTGTAGACGTAGGGTTAGGTTGTTTGTTTGGAATGTTTCTAACCTTTTCAAGTGGGCCTGTATCGCTATGAACTTCCCTCTCAGGACTGCCTTGGCTGTGTCCCATAAGTTTTGGGTTGTTGTGAGTTCGTTTTCATTTGTTTCCAGAAATCTTTCGATTTCTTCCCTAATATCATTTTTGACCCATTCATGGTTTAATAGCATGCTATTTAATCTCCATGATTTTGAGTGTTTTTGGTTTTTTTCCTTGGTGTTGGTTTCTAGCTTCAGTCCCTTGTGGTCTGAGAAAATGCTTGGTATGATTTCAATTTTCTTGAAATTCTTGAGGCTTGTTTTGTGTCCTATCATGTGGTCTATCTTTGAGAATGTTCCATGTACATTTGAAAAGAATGTGTATTTAGCTTCTTTTGGATGGAGGGCTCTGTATATATCAGTAAAGTGCATTTCCTCAAGGGTATTGTTCAATGCCACAATATCTTTGTTGATATTTTGTTTAGAAGATCTGTCCATTTTTGATAGTGGGGTGTTAAAATCTCCCACTATAATTGTGTTGCTGTCCATATCTTTCTTGGAGTCCTCTAAGATTTTCTTTATGTATTTCGGCACTCCTACGTTGGGTGCATATATATTTACAATATTTATGTCTTCTTGATGGATTCTTCCCTTGAGTATTATGAAGTGACCTTTTGGGTCTCTCTGTATGGACCTTTTTTGGAAATCTATTTTGTCTGATATGAGTATTGCTACCCCAGCTTTTTTTTTCCTGTCCATTTGCTTGGAAGATTTGTTTCCATCCCTTCACTTTCAGCCTGTGTAGGTCTTTTATCCTGAGGTGGGTCTCTTGTAGACAGCAGATATGTGGGTCATTTTTTGTTATCCAGTCAGCTATTCTATGTCTTTTGATTGGAGCATTTAATCCATTTACGTTTAAGGTTATTATTGATAGGTAGTTATTCATTGTCTTTTATGTACGTGTGTTCCTCCCTCTCTCTCTCTCTCTCTCTCTCTCTCTCTCTTTTCCCTCCCTCCCTTGAAGCAGTCCTTTTAGAATCTCTTGCAGAGCTGGTTTGGTCGAGGTGTATTCTTTTAGACTTCTTTTCTCTGGGAAACTTCTTAATTGGCCTTCTGTCTTGATCGAGAGCCTTGCTGGATATAGTAGCCTTGGTTGCAGACCTCTGGTTCTCATTACCTGGAGTATTTCTTGCCATTCTCTTGTAGCTTGAAGTGTTGCCATTGAGAAGTCAGCTGTTAGCCTTATTGGGGCTCAGTTGTATGTTACTTCCTTTTTCTCCCTTGCTGCCTTTAAGATTCTCTCTTTGTCTTGAAATTTTGCCATTTTAATTATGATGTGCCTTGGGGTGGGTCTCTTTGGGTTCCTCTTGATTGGGACTCTGTGTGTTTCCTGGATTTGTGTGACTTTTTCTCTCATCAAATTAGGGAAGTTCTCCTTCATTACTTGTTCAAATAGGTTTTCTATCCCTTGCTCTTCTTCTTCTTCTCCTTCTGGTATCCCTATTATACAGATATTATTTCGTTTCATATTGTCTTGCATTTCTCTTAATCCCTCTTCATTTTTTCTGAGCCTCTTTCCCTTTTCTTGCTCTTTCTGGATACTGTTTTCTACTTTGTCCTCCAGCTGGCTAATCCGATCTTCTGCTTCATCGATCCAGTTTTTCATTCCTTCTACTGTGTTCTTCAGTTCAGAAATTGTATTCTTCATTTCCTCTTGGCGCTTGGTGATAGTTTCTATTTCCTTTTTCATGTTGATGTTGTTTTCATTGAGTTCATTGTAGCGTCCCTGTAGTTTCTAGTAGCTCATTGTGAACTCATTGAGCTTTCTGACAATCATTGCCTTGAACTCAATATCTGATAGTTGAGTTGCCTCTATTTCATTTAGTATTCTTTCTGAGGCTTCCTCCTTTCCTTTCATTTGGGGATTTTTTCTTTGTCTTCCCATTGTTTGTGAGACTCTTCTTGTTAGCCTCAGCTTCTTAAATTGATCTGTTCTGGCTCCCTGGGTTTGTGGTGTGAGCTTCTTTAGTAGAATACCAGTGAGTTTCAGTGGTGCAGTTTCCTTGATCTCCCAAACTCACTGGTCTTGGGCTGTCATTTAAGTTGGGTTTTTGTTTGCCTTTAGGTTTTGATTGTTGTTGGGTCTTTCTTTGCTGGTTCCTTCCCACCAGCTGGTTAAATGAGGGTCACTCTGTCTACCACCTCTTGTATTTTGTTGTGCTGGTGAGGGAAGGTTGTGTTGAAGCTGCTTCTTAAGTGTGTATAAGGTTTAAAGAATTCTCTCTTGCTCTTGTTCAGTTGTTTGTATTGGGTACTGTCTCTACTGTTTAGTTGTATTTCCAGATAGGTCCTGGATTGAAGTTTGTGTGGTTACCACTCCCTCCTTAACTTCTTCTGTTATCTGTTATTGGTTCCTTTTTCGTTGGGTTCCCTCTTCTAGTGGGTATCGTGGTGTTCACTGCCTCCACCTATTCTTTTTTGTCATCATTTGGAGGTAGAAGGCAAAATGGTTTAAGACAACAACAGAGTATTCCATGATATTTACAGTAGTAGCAAGTAGAGAAGAGATAGGCGATCCTTTGGCTATGTATAGTGTTAACTGTGATCTTCCACCAAGCTAGCTGATTTTTAGAAAGGATGGAAAGAAGATAAGACTCTTGTTGGGGAAGGAAGGATGTGAGTTGGATCTATAAAGCAGGGACGTTGTGGGAGGTCAGATTCTGAGGTAAGGTGAGAGTAAAGGATAGTAAATAGGTGTAGTGTGTGAGAGAATAGAGTTAACCACTATAGTAATAGAGTTCAGGAAACTTTGAAATGGGCTAAGATCTTTGAGGGGTGTTGTAAAGTAATTAAAATTGCATGGAACAGCAGTTATTTACAATAATATTAAGGCAACAATCATATAACAGAATCTATGAGATCTACGTAACAAGAATAGGGAGTACAGAACCTCGAGTAGTGTGCTAATGGGATACAGGTGAGTTAAAGGACAGTAGATTAGCAATACACTATGGAGAGAAATATCAGGGGAAAGCTGTCAGGTGATACAATATAAGCAGCCTAGCAAAGCAGACTATACAAAAAGAAGAGGGATACAAAAATAGTATTAAAAAAAGATGTAAGAATACTGGAAAAATAATAATAATACAAATATGCAATAACTTGCAGGTTCTCACTTGTAGGTATTTAGAAAAAATTTTTAAAAAATAAAAATAGAAAAGGCAGACACAGGAAGGAAGAAGAGATTAAATTGGAGGAAAGGAAGGAGGAAGGAATAAAGCAAGAAATCAGGAAATAAAGGGAAAAAGTCAAAAGAGAATAAAAACAATAAAAATTTAAAATTTAAGAATTGTTAAAAAACATAGAAACAAATTAAAAAGTCTCTTGGTGTCAAAGTGGCCAAACTGGTTCTTCTCCTCTTGCTGGCTGAGGGGTGATTGGTATGGCTTTTCTTCCTTGGTCAGCAGTGCTCGCACTGGCTCCCGCACTGTCTGGGAAGCTAATGTGGCTCCTCAGCCTTTCGCCCTGGTTGTGGGAATCAGGTCTTTCCCCAGGGTTACTCCTGTGGACTGGGGTGCGGGGATGATCTCCCTGCACGCACGCCCTTGGCTGGGTGGCAGGGAGGCTGGAGCGATTGATCACTTTAGGAGAATTCCCCAAACAGTGTGTGTCTATTCACTCCTTCCTCTTGAGAAATTCCTCCTGTTCAAGCCTGCTGCTCCACACAGTGGCCTGGCTTTTCCCACAGCCCAACTCTTTAGCCAGACCGGTGACTGTGGGGATCAGGGCCCGCTGCGCGACCTAGCCCCTCCATTGTCCACAGCCTCCAAAGGTGCTTACAGCCCTTGTGTGTTTGCTAGCACCTGGATTCCTCCCAGTGCCGCCAGACCTTGTTTGGCTGGGGAGGAAGCAGTTGTCCTGCCTCTCTCCCAAGCACTCTGTGGCAAACCCAGCAGCGAGCACTGGGCCTGGGGCTGCAGCCCCCGGACCACACGCTGGTCCCTGGGACCCTACCTTTTTGCAGCACTCTTCTTAGGGTCCGGTTTTTCAGTTCCGCCACAATCCTTGGTCCCCTATTTTCACATATGCTGAAGTATGTTGGTTGGTTGCTTCTCTACTCCACAGATCGGTCAGGATTTTCTCTCCTGAGCAGAGGAAAGCCGAATCTGCTCCTTCCTACTCCAACGCCATCTTAGCCCCAGAGTGAGGATTTAAAAAAAAAAAAGGAGCATTCCATTTCTGTTTGTAATTTTGTTTATAATTCACAAGTTGGATCCTGTGCAGACAGGACAATTCTGAGTCTGCTGTGGTATAAAAATTCTACACAGCCCAAGTGGTTTGAGATCCCTCCCTCATTATGCCAGACAGTCAGGGTTCTAGGAGGAAATAGGTGTCATGCTTGGGAAAGTGACAAATCCCTAAGAGACTATTTTTAAAAGTTTGGACAGGGCTTGGTGAAACCAACAAGAAATACTGCAATTTCCTTGAGGTTAACAGCAGCTGGGTTACCACCCTTCAACCTCTGGACTCCGGTTGGGGAGAGAGAGAGTGTACACAGAGGCACAGCCTGATGGGACCTGTGGGCTTTATTTAGGGGAGAGTGCAATCCTAGCACCCTTGTAGGGAGGGAGCCATCAAGAAACCACCCTACCCTCACTCTCCTCCAGACTCGCCCTGGGCCTTCCATTGGCCAACTCAGCCAGGATCTAGAGGACAGTGAGCAGGCCACTAGTCCTGAGCATCCATGTTGTCCCTCCTGAAGCATAGAGTGAGGGACGACAGGGCTGAGAGGGCTGAGAGGGACTGTAGAGGGGAAATTGGAAAATGCAGTCCATCCTCATTATCTGGCTACTTGCTAAAATTTCTTTGTAACCCCCCAAATCAGTACTCATCAAGGTACTTTTGTGGTCATTGGGGACATAACACAGAATGGCAAAAAAAACATGAGCTCACCTATTCCTAACTGAGGTGGAACAGGGTAATATTCTGCTTTCTTGGTTCAACTCTCATGCTGTAAACAGGTGTCCTTTTCTATTTAGTGCCATGTTTTTCACATCATTGCACTTTTAAGCTAGTGATTTTGCTGTTTCAAATGGCCCCCAAGTATAGTGTTATCTAGTGTTTCTAAGCACAGGAAGTCTGTGATGTACCTTACAGAGAAAATACTTGTGTTAGATAAGCTTTGTTTAGTCATGAGTGCTTTTGGCCATGGGTTCAGTGTTAGTGAATCAACAGTATATACTAAATTAAGTTTCTTTTAACAGAAACACATGTAAAACAAAGTTATGTACATTGGTCCGCCATAATTTTGTAACAAGAGGCTCTCAGGAACCTACCCTCTGTTTCCCCAAGGAGGAGTGGTTCAGTATTCACCAATTTATTGTTCATGGTGTCTTTATACAATGTAACTACCATGAAGCATGAGATTGAGAATCAACTGTGTCAAACACATTCAGCTGGTGTTTCACAGAGTAGCAACTGTCACCATTGCATATAGCAAACATATGAAGTTAACCAGGCAAGTCTTGCTTATATTAGCCAAATCGTTTCTATTTAGAAACAGCTGCCAGTAACAAACATAAAATGTTTACATCTGCAGAACATCTCAAGAGATAGATGTAGTAGCAGAATATATTGGATGATTCCTCTGTAATCAATAAAGTTTTGTATCAATAAAATCAGTAAAGTTGTCTAACCATCCACTTTTCCTTGACTGAGAGTTGTATAGTATATTCTCACTATTAGAATGATTCCCCAAAACAAGAGCAGTAGTGAGTAGTGAGCTTGATGCATGGAATTTGTGTAATGCTCCACCTTGGCTCAAATCAGGACATACCCCTGCTTCAGTTTGCAAATATTTGCTAAGCTTCTTTGGCCCTCAGCTAGGTGCTAGAAATACGAGGATGTGCAAGATGTTGTCACTGTCCTACCAAGCTATACTGCTTCTGATTCTTTCTTTCAAGGAGAAACACATAAGCCACTCTCTCTTTGAATATAAATTACAAGTTGCCTGAGCTCTTTGTGGCCTGGACATTTCTATATTAATATAAGTTGATGCATTCCGTGAACTAGCTATGTGTCATGTGCTAACTTAGGGATGTATAAATGAGGTGCCTGCCTCAGAAAGTTTCACTTAGTGCAGTAGTCCTCAAATTTCAGTGTGCTTAGAAATTACTTGTATTCTTGTTACAAATATAGATTCCCATTCTCCCCCCAACACACACACAAACACATACATCCCCGGATTCATTTGGGTGTGTGTGGCACCTAAGATTCTGAATTTTAGCAAGCATCCCAGGTGCTTATTTTAATGCCAGGGATTCTCAGATGTGTCTTGAGAAACACTGGTGGTAATTTGGATTATGCCATGAAGTATAGCATTTGCCCAAGCCATGTTGCACATTCAGTTATTCCCAAATGGCAGATAATAGAGACAATATCTAGCTTTATACTATAAAGGTGAAATTGAACTAATCCTGAAATGGAGCAAATGGCATTTAAATGAAAACATTTAAAATATCCTGCATAGCACAGCATCAGTGTGCTGTTTCCACAGACAGCTGCGAAGTACCCTCGTATCAGTGTGGCACACTTAAAACTAGCACTGGCTAATTACATTTAAACAGCTTCCTCAATGATTATGAGCCTAGTGCACTGAGGTCTTTTTAAGACTACTCATAAAATGTGTATTTTTCAGATGCATACATTTCACTGAGGGTTTTTCCCCCAACCAGTAATTACTTACAATTCCTTGTGAATATCAGCAATTTAGAAAAAGGTATCTTGGCATTTAAATTTTAAACAGAGTGGTAAAACCATGAGGTTTTCTGTATGGTTGCCTTTCAAAGTCACTACTATCAGACCATTGTCTGGATTAGTTCTGGTTTTGATATGAAATGCTTCCTGGGAATTCTAAGTCAATTAATACATGGAGTTTCTACTGATTTATATGCTCCAATATTTAGTTACTATGATGTGTTAGTTTTCATGACACCAGATAATTTTGTGTTTTTTACATATATTCTCTCAAACTTAACTACCAATAGTCACCTTTTTTTTTTTTTTTTTTTGCTTTTCAAAGAATCATTACTTAATGTACCAGCTGTAAAGGTCTAGGTATGGAGTTGACATTATCTTGAATAATTTACCTTTGCAAATTTAGCTAAGATGTTTAGTAATCTATACTCTATTTTTCTGAGAAAAGAATTTACCTTTCATGAAAGCCATTTTTAGTGTGTTAAAATCTGCATGGACTCTTCTGTTCATATTATATTGCCATTTCTTTATGAAAAAGTGATTTTAGACTGATAAACTACAGATTCTATAAATGTTTCCTGAATCAGAAAAATGATAAAGTCCAGTAGAGTATAAAAGTTGATGATGTGTTATTTACTAAGTTTTTATTACGATCAAATTATATTTACTTATTTTTCTTTTCTTTTAAATAATTACTTTATTGTTGTTCAATTACACTTGTCTGCATTTCCCCCCTCTAGTCCCCCCAACCCCAGCCAAACCAACCTCCCTCCCTTGCTTCCACCCTCCCCCTTGGTTTTGTCCATGTGTCCTGTTTTTAGGGTTCCTGAAAACCCTTCCCCTCATTATCCCCTCCCCATTCCCCTCTGGCTACTGTCAGATTGTTCTTAATTTCAATTTCTCTGGTTATAGTATGCTTCCTTTTTTCTTTTGTTGACTAGGTTCCAATTAAAGGTGAGATCATATGGTATTTGTCCCTCACTGCCTGGCTTATTTCACTTAGCATAATGTTCTCCAGTTCTATCCATGCTGTTGCAAAGCATAGGAGGTCCTTCTTTCTCTCTGCTACATACTATTCCATTGTATAAATGTACCATAGTTTTTTGATCTACTCATTTATCAGTGGGCACTTAGGTTCATTCTAGCACTTGGCTATTATAAATTCTGCTACTATGAACATTGGGGTGCATAGGTGCTTTTGGGTTGATGTTTCAGGGTTCTTAGGGTATAATCCTAGCAGTGAAACTGCAGGGTCAAAAGGCAGTTCCATTTCTAGTTTTCTGAGGAAATTTCATACTGTTTTCCACAGTGGCTGCACCAGTCTGCATCCCCACCAACAGTGAACTAGGGTTACTTTTTCTCCACATCCTCTCCAACACTTGTTTGTTGCTTTGTTTATGATGGCCATTCTGACGGGTGTGAGGTGGTATCTCACTGTGGTTTTAATTTGCATCTCTCTGATGGCTAGTGATGCTGAGATCTTTTCATATGCCCTCTGGGCCCTCTGTGTGTCCTCCTTGGAGAAGTATCTATTCAAGTCTTTTGCTCATTTTTTTCTTGGGTTTTTTGTGTTCTTAGAGTGGAGTCATATGAGTTCTTCATATATTTTGGAGTTCAAACCCTTGTCTGAGGTATTATTGCCAAATATGTTTTCCCATATAGTCAGTTCTCTTTTCATTTTATTGGTGTTTTCTTTAGCCATGCAGAAGCTTTTTAATTCGATGAGGTCCATTTGCTTATCCTTTCCTTATGTCCCTTGCTTTAGAGGACATATCAGTGAAGATGTTGCTCTGTGGAATGTCTGAGATTTTTCTGCCAATGTTCTCCTCTAGGACTTTAATGGTATCACGACTTATATTTAAATCTTTTATTCATCTTGAATTTATTTTTGTGTATGGTGTAAATTGATGCTTGAGTTTCACCTTTTTGCATGTAGCTGTCCAGATCTCCCAACACCATTTGTTGAAAAGGCTATTTTTACTCCATTTTATGTTGCTGCCCCCTTTGTCAAATATTAATTGACCATAGAGACTTGGGTTTATTTCTGGGTTCTCTGTTCTGTTCCATTGACCCATGTGTCTGTTCTTATGCCAGTACCAGGCTGTTTTGATTACAGTGGCCCTGTAATACAATTTGATGTCAGGTACTGTGATCCCTCCTACTTTCTTCTTCTTTCTCAAAATTGCTGCAGCTATTTAGGATTGCCCATATAAATTTTTGAAGTATTTATTCTATATCTGTGAAATATGCAATTGGTACTTGAATAGGTATTGTGTCGAATCTATAAATTGCTTTTGGTAGTATGGATATTTTGATGATGTTAATTCTTCCAATCCATGAACACAGTATATGTTTCCACTTGTTTCTGTCTTCCTTAATTTCTTTCTTCAGGGTTGTATAGTTTTCTGAGTACAGGTCTTTTACCTCCGAGGTTAGGTTAATTTCTAGGTATTTTATTTTTCTTGTTGCTATATCATATGGGATTTTTTCACTGATTTCTATTTCTGATGTTTCATTATTGGTATACACAAATGCCATTAATTTCTGAATATTGACTTTGTACCCAGCTGTTTTGCCAAATTCACTTGTTAGGTTGACCAGTTTTTTGTTGGAGTCTATAGGATTTTCTATGTATACTCTCATGTCATCTGAAAATAATTACAGTTTTGCTTTCTCCTTCCCAATTTGGATTCCTTTTATTTCTCTTTCTTGTCTGATTGCTGTGGCTAGGACTTCTAATACTATGTTGAGTAGGAGTGCTGAAAGTGGACATCCTTGTCTTCTTCCTGATCTTAATGGGAAAGTTCTAAGTTTCTGTTCATTGAGTTTGATACTGGCTGTAGGTCTCTCATACATGGCCTTTATTATGTTGAGGAATGCTTCCTCTATTCCCACTTTGCTGAGTGTTTTGATCATAAATGGGTGCTATACCTTATCAAATGCTTTTTCCACATCTATTGATATGATCATTTGGGTTTTGTATTTGCTTTTGTTTATGTGATGTATTACATTTACTGACTTGCGAATATTGTACCATCCTTGCATCCCTGGGATGATTCCCACTTGGTCATGCTGTATGATCTTTTTAATGTATTGTTGGATGCGGTTTGCCAATATTTTGTTGAGGATTTTAACGTCTATGTTCATCAGCAATATTGGCCTAAAGTTTTCTTTCTTTGTTGTGTCTTTATCTGGTTTGGGGATTAGGATGATGCTTGCTTCATAAAAAGAGTTTGGGAGTCTTCCATCTTCTTGGATTTTTTGGAATAATCTGTAAAGGATAGGGATTAGTTCTACTTTAAATGCTTTGGGAGATTTTCGTGTGAAACCATCTGATCCAGGGCTTTTGGTTGTTGGAAGCTTTTTGATTACTGATTCAGCTTTGTCAGCCATTATTGGTCTGTTCAGGCCTTCTGCTTCTTCATTCAATTTTGGAAGATTATATTTTTCTAGAAATCTGTCCATTTCACATAGGTTTTCAAATTTCATGGCGTACAGTTCTTTGTAGTAATTTCTTACAATCCTTTGTATTTCTGTAGTATCAGTTGTAATCTCTCCTCTTTCACTTCTGATTGTGTTTATTTGGGTCCTCTCTTTTTTTCTTGATGAGTCTGCTTAAAGGGTTGTCGATTTTGTTTATCCTTTCAAAGAACAAGCTCCTCAATTTACTGGTCCTTAGAATTGTGCTTTTAGTCTCTATGTCATTTACTTCTGCTTTGATCTTGGTTATTTCCTTCCTTCTACTTACTCTAGGCTGTCTTTGTTGTTCTTCGAGTTCTTGTAGGTGTAGTGTTAGGTTGTTTATTTAAATGTTTCTATTTTTTTAGGTAGTCCTGTATCACTAGGAACTTCCCTCTCAGGACTGCGTTGGCTGTGTCCCATAAGTTTTTGGTTGTTGTGAGTTCATTTTCATTTGTTTCCAGAAACTCTTTTATTTCTTCCCTAATCTCATTCTTGACCCATTCATTGTTAAATAGCATACTATTCAATCTCCATGAGTTTGAGTGTTTGGGGGTTTTTAACTTGTGGTTGGTTTTTAGTTTTAGACCCTTGTGGTCAGAGAAAATGTTTGGTATGATTTAAATTTTTTTGAATTTGTTGGTTTGTTTTGTGTCCTATCATGTGGTCTATCTTTGAAAATGTTCCATGCACATTTGAAAAGAATGTGTATTTTTGCTTCTTTGGGATGAAGGGTTCTATATATACCAGTTAAATCCATTTCATCTAGAGCATTGTTCAATGCCACAATATCACTGTTGATATTTTGTTTGGAGGATCTCTCCATTTTTGACAGTGGGGTGTTAAAATCCCATACTATAATTCTTTTGCTGTTAATATTTTTCTTGAAGTCCTCTAAGATTTTCTTTATGTATTTTGGTGCTCCTATGTTGGGTGCATATATATTTACAATGTCTATGTCTTCTTGATGGATTCTTCCCTTGAGTATTATGAAGTGACCTTCTGGGTCTCTCTTTATGGCCCTTTTTTTTGAAGTCTATTTTGTCTGATACGAGTATTGCTACCCCAGCTTTTTTTTTTTTTTTGTCCTTTTTGTCCTGCCCAAATTTTGCTTGCAAAATTTGTTTGCAGCCCTTCACTTTTAGTCTGTGTAGGTCTTTTGTCCTGAGGTGGGTCTCTTGTAGGCAGCATATGTGTGGGTCATGCTTTCTTATCCATTCAGCTACCGTATGTCTTTTGATTTGAGCATTTAAACTGTTTACATTAAAGGTTATTATTGAAAGGTGTTTATTCATTGTGATTTTTTCATACCTATGTTCCTCTCTCTCTCACTCTTTTCCCTCCTTTCCTTAAAGCAGTCCCTTTAGCATCTCTTGCAGAGCTGATTTGGTGGGGATGTATTCTTTTAGACTTCTTGTGTCTGGAAAGCTCCTTATTTGGACTTGCATCTTAACTGAGAGCCTTGCTGGCTAAAGTAGCCATGGTTGCAGGCCTCTGTTCTCATTACTTAAAATATCTCTTGCCATTCTCTTCTGGCTTGGAGCATTTCCCTTGAGAATTTAGCTGCTAGCCTTATCAGGTCTCCCTTGTATGTTACTTTCTGTTTCTCCCTTGCTGCCTTTAAGATTCTCTCTTTGTCTTGGAATTTTGCCATTTTAATTTTGATGTGTCTTTAAATGGGCTTCTTTGGGTTCCTCTTGATTGGGATTCTCTGTGTTTCCTGGATTACTGTGGCTTTTTCTCTCATAAAATTAAGGAAATTTTCCATCATTACCTTTTCATACAGGTTTTCTATCTTTGTTCTTCTTCTGGTATCCTTGTTATACAGATATTATTTTGTTTCCTGTTATTCTGCATTTCCCTTAACCCCTCTTCATTGTTTTTGAGCCTCTTTTCCTTTTTTTGCTTTATCTGGGTGTTTTTTTTTTCCTGCCTTGTCCTCCAGCCTCCTGATACGATCCTCTGCTTCAGCAGGCCTGCTTCTGATTCCTTCTGCTGTGTTCTTCAGTTCAGAAATTGTATTCTTCATTTCCTCTTGGCCTTGTTTATAGTTTCTATTTCCTTTTTCATGTTGATATAGTTTTCATTAATTTCATTGTAGTTTCTCTGTAGTTTTTGGTAATCTTCTGAGATCACTGAGCTTCCTGATAACCATTGCTTTGAATTCAATATTTGATAGTTGACAGCCTCTGTTTCATTTAGCATTCTTTCTGAGTTTTCTCCTTTCCTTTAATTTGGGGATTGGTTCTTTGTCTTCCCATCATTTGTGAGACTCTTCTTGTTAGCCTCAGCTTCTTAAATTGATCTGTTCTGGCTCCCTGGGTTTGTGGTGTGACCTTCTATGGTAGAATACCTGTGAGATCCATTGGTGCAGTCTCCTTGATCTTCTGAGCTTGCAGGTCTTGGGCTGTTATTTATGTTGGCTCTGTGTATGTCTTTGTGTTTTGATTGTTGTTGGGTCTTTCTTTGGTGGGTCCTCCCTTCCATCTGGTTAACTGAGGGTCACTCTGTCCACCACATCTTGTATTCTATTGTGCAGGTATGGACAGGTTTTGTTGAAGCTGGTTCTTCCCTCTGTATGTAGTTTGAGGTTTCTCTCTCACTGTTGTTTAGTTGTTTGTTCTGGGTAATTTCTCCACCATTTAGTTGTGTTTCTGAATTGGTCCTGGGTTGAGGTTAGTGTGGCTTCCACTCCCTCCTTCATCTTCTTGTGTTGATATCTGTTGGTGGTTCCTTTGTTGGTGGGTTTCCTCTTCCAGCAGGTATACTGGTGTTCACAGCTCCCACCTATTCTTTTTTGTGATCAGTTCGAGGGGGAAGGCAAAATGGCTTAACACAGTGGGAATGTATTCTATGGTATTTAATATACCAACCCGTAGCAAAGAGATAGGAGATCCTTTGGACATGTATAGTTTTAACCATGATATTTCACCCAACTAGCCACTTTTTAGAAAGGGCAGAAAAAAGATAAGACTCTTATTAGGGGTGGGGAATGATTGTGAGTTGGATTTAGAAAGCAGTGAGCTTGTGGAGGTCAGATTATGAGGTAAAGTGAGAGTGAAGGATACAAAATAGGTGTAGTTTGCAAGAGAATAGAGTTAAGCACCACAATAATAAAGTAATTAAAATTTTAATTTTAAAATTAAAATTAAAATTAAAATTTTAAAATTAAAATTCACTATGAAAGAGAATAGGGAAAACCAGTTAAACCATGTAATTTAACAAATGAAGTGAGGAAGACTAAACTGAGAAAGAAGAGAAATAAAAAATACTAATAAAATAAAAGATGTAAGAATAATGAAAAAATAGTAATACAGATATACAATAACTTGCAAGTTCTCTGGAGTAGCAAAGTGAAATTTGTCTGACTGTCTCAGTTGTTGGGATGACCCCTCTTTTGTCTAACTCTATTCTTTTCACAGCTCCATGTTTTATTGTCAATAATTATTTAATTCACTTGTGGGAATTTTAAAAAAGGGATGAAAGGAAGAAGGAATAAAAAAAGAAAGAAGGAAGGAAAGGAAGAGGGAATTAAAAATTATTAAAAAAAAAAAAAAAAGCTGCCTACTGGCCTTAAACTGGCCAAGCCAGTTCTGCTGGTATTCCTGGCTGCAGCAGGCTGAGGAGGGATTGGTTTTGCTTTTCTCCCTTCCTGAGCCACACTCTTAGTGGTTACCCAGGCTCCAGCCCAGTCCCTCAGTTCGCTGCCAAGCCCCCAGTCCCCTTCTGCACCCTGCTTATGCCTTCAGTCCACCAGTTGTGCTGTCCTTGAGGTGTACCAGTTAGGGGCAGCTCACACACCACCTTCCTGTTCTTTGCCGTTCTAGATGCTAGGGACTCTGAGAGTCCCTTCAGGGTAATTCAGCCCTCCTACTGAGTTAAGTCTTTCTGGGAATTGCTAACTCCCTGAGCCCTGCAGCTCTCCTCTGCGGGACCATCTCCGCCTTCCTCTTAGAGAGCCAGTCAGCCCTGCAAGTCCCTGGCACAGGGGCAGGGTGGGAGGTGCCTCTGGGCAGAGGGGTCAGGTGCTTGCAGTTTCCAGAGCTTCAGGTGTGAGTGCTCAGCCTCTGCTGCTGGGACAGGATGGGTAACTGCTGGGCTGCGGGATCGGGTAGGGTTTCAGGTGTGAGTGTAAGCCCGGACGGGGTAGGGAGTCGGGGCATAGGAGACAGGGTGGCTGCTGTGGAGAATTCCCCAAACAGCCATGGAGTGCCTTTTTTTCTCTTTTTCTTTTTGAAAAAAATCCTCCTATTTAAGCCTGCCACTCTAAACAAGGGCCTGGCCTCTCAGCCCAATTCTCCAACCAGACCGGGGACTGACCAAGTCTAGGGTCTGTCACTGCACAGTTCTTCCCAGTCAGCATCCACAGTCTCAGTGGGTGCACATCTCCCCTGTGTGTTTGCCACTTCATCCTTATTCCCCTGCTGTGACTTCAAGCATCCAGGTCCCTTCTGGTGCTGCTCAAACCTTGTTGGGGAGGGAGGGAGCCGTTGACCTGGCACTTTCCCTAGAATCCTGCAACAGACCCAGTTGGCGCCAGGCCTGGGGCTGCAGCTGCCCTGATCCCTGCACTGGTCCCGGGGACCTTATTGTCCCAAAGCACT
Source organism: Phyllostomus discolor (assembly GCF_004126475.2). Classification (NCBI taxonomy): domain Eukaryota; kingdom Metazoa; phylum Chordata; class Mammalia; order Chiroptera; family Phyllostomidae; genus Phyllostomus; species Phyllostomus discolor. Next base: position 52,964,708 of record NC_040913.2, on the reverse strand, counting down.
CTCCTTACTGTCTGATTTTTCGATGTCCTCTGGAGTTTTGGCCTCCAGTCTTCATATATGCTCGGATATCATTGGTTGTTCACTCTGTTCCTCAGAAGATTGGCTAGGTGTTCCACCTGTGCACAGGGGAAGTGAACTCTGCTCCCACCTATCTCACCGCCATCTTCTCTTCTCCCAAATTATATTTATTACATAATTATTTATAAAAATCAGTTCAGTTCATCAAATTTTCCCATTTTCCAACCTTTCTGGTTGAAGTCCATCATTTTGTACCAAATACAACAGATTTGTTTCATAATGACCTTAATTATCTATAGTATTGACATGCTACTTGAATTCAGGCTTCACTTTATTAACTTTCCATGTGGTTTTGGTTTGACTAAGCAAGAGTAAAAATAATATTCAAATTTTAGTCTCCCATTTATGAGCATTTGGCCCAGGAAATTACTCATAAACTCTATTTTATATATATTCATTAAGTGAGTAAAATCCAGGACCATTTAAAAATTTACCTGAAAGGCTGCCATATACAAATGCCTTACATGGATAGACAGAACATCATTTTTAAAATATTTTATTGATTATGCTATTAGAGTCTTCTTGATTTTTCCCCCTTTGCCTCCTCCATCCAGCACCACCAGCTCCCTCAGGCAGCCACTCCCCCCACCAGTGTTCATGACCATGGGTCATGTGTATAAATTCTTTGGCTACTCCATGTCCTATACTGTACTTTATATTCCCATGACTACTCTGTAACTACCTATTTGTACTTGCTAATCCTCTCACCTCTTCACCTATTTTTCCACAACCTTTTCCATCGGGCAAATATCAAAATGCTATCTGTATCTATAATTCTGCTCTGTTCTTCTTGTTTGCTTAGTTTATTTTTTAGATTCAATTGTTGATAGATATTTATTTTTGCCATTTTATTGTTCATAGTTTTGATCTTTTTTTCATAAATAAGTTCTTTTAACAGTGCATATAATAATGATTTGGTGGTGATGAACTCCTTTAGTATTTTCTTGTTTGGGAAACGCTTTATCTGCTGTTCAATTCTTTCTTTTTTAAGGTTTTATTTATTTATTTTTGGAGAGAGGGGAAAGGAAGGAGAGAGAGAGACATCAATGTGTGGTTGCCTCCCATTTGGCCCCCACTGGGACCTGACCCACAACCCAGGCATGTGCCCTGACTGGGAATCAAACTGGTGACCCTTTGGTTCGCAGCCCACACTTAATCCACTGAGCTACACTAGCCAGGGCTGCTCTCCCATTCTAAATGATAGCTTTGCTTGGTAGAGCAATCTTGGCTATACGTCTCTGCTTTTCATCACTTTGAATATTTCTTGGCAATCCCTTCTACCCCTCAAAGTTTCTTTGGAGAAATCAGCCGACAGTCTTATGGGAACTCCCCTGTAGGTAACTAACTTCTTTTCTCTCGCTGCTTTTCAGATTCTCTCTTTATCTTTAATCTTTGGCATTTTAATTATGATGTGTCTTGGTGTGGGCCTCTTTGCATCCATCTTGTTTGGGACTCTCTCTACTTCCTGGACTTACATATCTATTTCCTTCACCAAATTAGGAAAGTTTTCTTTCATTATTTTTTCAAATAGAGTTCCAATTTCTTGCTTTTTCTCTTCTCCTTATGACACTGCTATGATGTGAATATTGGACCTCTTGAAGTTGTCCTAGAATCTCTTTCAACTATCAATGTTTTGGAGGGAGTGGGGGTTGGATTCCTTTTTCTTCTTGTTGTTCTGATTGGTTGTTTTTTGCTTCCTTATGTTCTGAATCATTGATTTGATTCTTGGCTTCAATCACTGTACTATTGTTTCCTCATAAATTGTTCTTATTTCAATTAGTGTATTCTTTGTTTCTGACTGAATCTTTTTTAAAATTTATTTATTTATCTTTTTTAGAGAGGGAACGGAGGGAGGGGGGGAGAGAGAGAGAGAGAAACATCAATGTGCGGTTGCTGGGGGTTCTAGCCTGCAACCCAGGAATGTACCTTGGCTGGGGATTTAAATATTTTTTTAAGATTTTTATTTATTTTTTTTAGGGAGGGAAGGGAGGGAGATAGAGAGAGAGTGAAACATCAATGTGCGGTTGCTGGGGGTTATGGCCTGCAACCCAGAAACGTACCCTGGCTGGGAATCGAACCTGGGACACTTTGGTTCCCAGCCCGTGCTCAATCCACTGAGCTACGCCAGCCAGGGACTCTGACTGAATCTTTTTAATGGTGTTGAGGTTCTCACTAATAAGTTCCTTGAGCATCCTTATAACCAGTGTTTTGAACTCTGCATCTGCTAGAAACTCTCTCCATTTCCTTTAGTTCTTTTCCTGGAGTTTTAATCTGTTCTTTTATTTGGGCCATGTTTCTTTGTGTTCTTGTTTTGGCAGACCCTGTGTTTGTTTCTATGTATTAGGTAGAGCCGCTTTGAGTCCATTTCTTGGTAGTGTGGCCTAATGTAGGTGTCCTGAGGGGTCCAGTGCCACAGCCTCCCCTATCACCCAAGCTGGGTACTCAAGGTACACCCTTTGTGTGGGCTGAGTATACCTTCCTCTTGTAGTTGAGCTTTAGTTACTGTTGGCAGATCAATGGGAGGGATTTACCCCAGCCAGTTATCTGCAAGAACAGGCTGTGACCACTTACCACCAACCTCTGCCTTCTGTCAGCTGTACAGGGGCAGGTTGTGGTGCTCTGCACAGCCTGTAGGTGTCCACTGGGTTTGCTGGCCCTAGGATTTCCTGGGTGGTGCAGGCCAAAGTCATCCCCCACCTGTGTTTTGCCCTGGGCCACCCTATCTGAGCAATAAAACAATCTGAAATGGCTGCTACTTGTGCTGGGCTTGGAGATATCCAGGTAAAGCCAAGCTGTGAAACTAATCTAGTTGCTATTAATGCTGGTCCTGGGCCTCACTGAGGCCAGCTGTTGTGTATTTGATAGGATTTAGGAAGTTGTGAAGCATGAGCCAAGACCAACTGTTCATATAGAAAAGCAGCTCAGGTGGGTCAGAGTTCGGCCCATAAGTTGGGTGCGGCAGTTTGTTGGGATCTCCAAAGAGGGACGCACAGTATTGCCAGGTTGATAGAGTGTCAGATACGGCACCAGCTTGCCAGCACTGTAGCGCTGTGGCTCTGTGGAGGGAGGGCTCAGAAAAGGGACAGTAGTCTCTGCTTGCCCCAATGCCAGGCTGACTTCAGTCTCTCCCAGTATGCCACTGGTGCACTTCAAGCTGTCAACCCATTGCTGCAGCTCAGAGGGAACCTGAGTAGGTGAGTCTATGTGTGGGTTCTTTAAGAGGAACTGCTTAGGGTTCCCGCAGTTTCTTCTGCCAACTCAATCTCTGCTGGTTTTTGTGGGGACTTATCTTTCTGACACTGGAATACTGGTGGGACACTAGTGGGGCTGGGACCCCTTGCTCTGAAGATATCCTTCCTGAATTTTTATCCACCACACATGAGTGTGGGACCAGCCTGTTCCATGTCTGCATCCTTCCTACCAGTCTGGATGGATATGGTTTTCTTTATTTCGTAGTTGTCAGACTTCCATTCAACTTGATTTCTGACAGTTCTGAGTGATGGTTGTTCTATATTTTAGTTGTAATTTTGATGTGGTTGTACAAAGAGGTAAGCCATGTCTACCTACACTGTCATCTTGACTGGAAGTCTCAGAACATTATTTTAAAATCAACTAACATCTACATTATATATTACTTCATTGTTGTGATAGTTGTATGTCTTTATGCATTTTCATGCCTCATAAAATTATCAACATTTAATTACTAATTTATGTTTGACACATAGAACACTTTGAGTGGGATGATATAGTACTTTTTTAATCTTTTTCACATCTCCAACCTCATCTCTTGCCACTCTTTGATTCAAATTTTATAATCCATTCCCTCAAACTACTTGCAAATCCCCTCCACAGCATGCTACCATCTTCCCCATGTCTGCCTATGCTGTTCTCTCTCCCTGGAATGTCTCCCCTTTCATCCTTTCTGCATCCATTTCTACCTTTTACCTTCGCCTCCTAAATCCTGATCATTTTTAAGGCTCAGTCAGTCATCACCTTCTTCAGCCTTCTATGCCCACCACCTTTCCTCATCACTGATGGATGCCACCCCTTTGCATCCCTGATACCCTGTACATTTCTTCATCATCACACTTACCACCATCTTTTATAATCCCCTTATGGATCTGTCTCCACAATCTCAGCTCTGTGGGAGCAGGAAGTACTTTTCACTTGATCATTGGCCTTCCCAGCACTTACCCAGAGATCCACTGACTACTGTTAAATAAATAAACCTTTGCTGCTCTTAATTCAGAGTATTTACCTTTATGACAGGCCCTACTCTTCATTTACAGTATGACAGAGGATCAAACATGTTTAAAGGCAACTATAAAAAGCCTTAAAAATATATTAGCAAATTGAATCTAACAGTATATGAAAAAGAGAAATGCAACATGACCAAGTAGGGTTTTCCCTGGAACTGTACTGTTGGTTCAACATTGGAAAATCAACAAATATAATTCAACATATTAACAGAATAAATAAGAAAAAACATATGACCATTTCAATACATGCAGAAAAGTCATTTGAAAAAATTCAACATCTATTCATGTTGAAAAACTAAGAATAGAAAGGAACTCCCTCAACCTGAGAAAGATTATATACAAAAAATCTACAGCTAATATTACACTTAATGGTGAAAGACTGAATACTTCCACCCTAAAATTGGGAGTAATATAGGAATATCTGCTTTCACCATTCCTATTCAGCAGTGTGCTAGAAGGTCCAGCAAATGCTATAAGGCAAGAAAAAGAAATAATACTGTTTGTATTAACACCAGATGCAGTTGTCTTTTGTGACCAAAAGTCTCAAGGAATTTACAGAAGAAACCACTAAAACTAATAAGTGAGTTTGGCAGGATCACAGGATATAAGATCAATATATAAAACCAATCAACTTTCTTTTTAGAGATCCTTGTACTGTAATTTTCACTATATTCTTGTTTATTTTGTATAATTTTTGCAAACACATACACTTGATGACATTCAGTGTTATCCCAAACTTACTTCCTTGAAAAAATAATTTATCAGAATTTATAAATACTATTCATAATAACATCAAAAAATGCAAAACTTAGGTAAGAATCTGCATAGATCTCTATGGTAAAAAATACAAGACACTGATGAAAGTAATCAAAGAACTAAATATAGGGAGTAAAGATTCAATATTGTTAAGATGTCCATTATCTAGATTGATTTATAGATTCAAAGCAGGCCCAATCAAACTCCCATCTGGACTTTTGGTAGAAATGGATAAACTGACTCTAAATAGAAAAGCAAAGGAACTAGACTAGCCAAAGTAATTTTGAAAAAGTTGGAAGACTCACACTACCTGATTACAAGATTACTATAAAGCAGTTGTCCTCACTGAGGATAATTTTCCCACCCAGGGAACGTTTTGCAACATCTGGAAATGTTTTTTATTGTCACAATTTGGGGGGTTGGGGATGCTCCTGCTACTGGCATCTACTTGGTGGAGGCCAAGGATGCTGCTAGACATTCTGTAATGTACGGGACAGCCTCCCAAAGCAAAGAGTTATTTGGCCCAACAGATTAGAAATATCACTGCAGAGAAACCCTTCTATAAATACACAGTAGTAATGAAGACAGTGTGGTATTGGCACAAGGATCGAGGTGTATGTTGATGGAAAAAATAGAGAAGCCAGAAATAGACCTGCACACATATGGTCAGTTGATTTTTTAATACAATTCAAAGACAATGCCATGAAAAAAGGAGAGTCTTTCATCAAATGTTGATGGAAAAATTGGGCATACCTATGGAAAAAGTAGATGTTGACCCATACTTTATACTATATTTAAAAGTAATGAACTATAGACTTAAATATAAAATGTGAAACTATGAAATTTCTGGAAGAAATTTCAGAAAATTTCTGACATAGGAAAAAGGACAAGGAATAGGACATAGGAAAAAGTCTTTGTGAGCTTGGATTAAATAAAGATTTCTTAGATATAATTTATAAAGCACAATCCAGAACATAAAAACTTGATATATTGAACTTCATCAAAATCAAAAACTTCTCTCTTCAAAAAATAATGTTAAACTCCAGAGGCAAGCTACAAATTGGAAGAAAATTACAACTTACATGTCTGGTAAAGAACTTTTATATAAAATATATAAAGAACTCTCAAAGCCCAATAATAAGAAAATTAACTACCCAGTAGAGAAGTGAGCAAAAGATTTGAATAGACACTTCACTAGAGCTATACATATGGCAAGTAGTCACATGAAAATTGCCTCAGCATCATTAGTGAAGCCCATTCAAAAGGGCTTAAATAGAAAGGTCAAATAAGTTAGCTTTCATTAGAAAATTCCAGAGAGATTGACAATGGGTCAGTCCAAATGTTTAATGATACAGGTGCTTTGGGAGGAAGGGGCAGACAAGCCCCTGGCTATTGATAAAATGGATGCCAACTCCAGTCAAGCTACATTCTGCCTTTCTTATGTCCAGTCTAGCAACAGCACTTCTGTCTCTGAATTCCAAGCTGAGGTCCAAAAATTACCCTGAATGGCCTATTTAGATCATGTGTCTGCCCATGATGTAACAATGCCAGTGGCCAATAAATAGATTTATGCTGATTACTTTAAACCTGAGCCATATGCCCCAACCCTGGAGTCATAGATAATGTTAGCTTCCTCCAAAGTTTAAGGATTTTATTTATTTTTAAGTATATTTTATTGGTTATGCTATTGCAGTTGTCCCATTATTTTTCTCCCCTTTATCCCCCTGCTCCTTGCATCCTCCCCACCCACCTTGGTTCATATCCATAGGTCATGCATTTAAGTTCTTTGGCTTCTCCACTTCCTATACTATTGTTTTAACTAAAAGATTTTATTTATTTATTTTTAGAGAGAGGGAAAGGGAGGGAGAAAGAGAAGGAGAGAAGCATCAATGTGTGGTTACCTCTCACATGCCCCGCACTGGGGGACCTGGCCCACAACCCAGGCATGTGCCCTGACTGGGAATTGAAGCAGTGACCCTTTGGTTTGGAGGCTGGCAATCAACCCACTGAGCCACACCAGCCAGGACTCCTATACTATTCATAACCTCCTCCTGTCTATTTTGTACCTACCAAGTATGCGTCTTATTCCCTGTAACTTTCCCCCCATTTTCTCCCTTCCCCTTCCCCACTAATAACCCACCATGTGATCTCCATTTCTGTTATTCTATTCTAGTTTTTTCCTTGGTTTGTTTTTGTGGTTGTTTTGGGGGCGGGGGGGTTAGGTTCAGTTGTTGATAGTTGTGAGTTTGCTGTCATTTTACTGTTCATAGCTTTGATCTTCTTTGTCTTAGATAAGTTCCTTAACATTTCATATAATAAGGACTTGGTGATGATGAACTCTTTTAACTTTACATTGTCTGGAAAACACTTTATCTGCCCTTCCATTCTAAATGATAACTTTGCTGGATGGATTAATCTAGGTTCTTGCTTTTCATGACTGAATACTTCTTTCCAGCCCTTCTGGCCTGTAAGGTTTCTTATGAGAAAGAAATCAACTGATAGACTTATGGGAACTGCTTATAGGTAACTGTCTCCTTGTCTCTTTACTGCATTTAAGATTCTGTCCTTATCTTCAATCTTGGGGAATTTAATTATGATGTGTCTTTGTGTGGTACTGTTTGGATCCAGCTTCTTTGGGACTCTCTGAGCTTCCTGGACTTATATGTCAGTTTCCTTTGCCAGATTGGGGAAGTTTTCTTTCATCATTTTTTCAAATAAGTTTTCAATTTCTTGCTCTCCTCTTCGTCTGGCACCTCTGTGATTCAGATGTTATAATGTTTGAAGTTGTCCTGGAGGTTCCTAAGCCTCTCCTCATTTTTTGGAATTCTGGTTTCTTCATTCTGTTCCAGCTGAATGTTTATTTCTTCCTTTTGTTCCAAATTGTTGATTTGAGTCCTGGTTTCCTTCCCTTCACTGTTGGTTACCTGCATATTTTCCTTTATTTCACTTTGTATAGCCTTCACTTCTACTTTTTTTTTTTTTTTTTTGCAACTATACTCAATCATTTCTGTGAGCATCCTGATTACCATTATTTTGAACTCTGCATCTGATAGGTTGTCTCCTCGTCACTTAGATTCTTTTCTGGAGTTTTGATGTGTTTTCTCATTTGGGCCATTTTTCTTTCTCTCAGCTCACCTGTTATGTTGTAAGGGGAGACACCTAGGTATTCACCAGAGCGGGGCAACCCACATCACTGGGTTGTGATGCTGTATGTGGGGTGGGGTCATAGAGGAAACAAGACTGCTTGCTTGGCTACTGCCCTGCTTTCAAGAGACTAGCAGTTTCTCCCACTACCACAACCCTACAGGTTTCTACAGCCAGAGGTTCTGGGACTTTATTTTGCCCATGCTGGAACTCTGGGTTGTGCAGTCTGCCTCTCTCCCCAGTTGTTCCTCCCAGTTTATCTGCACAAAAATATGGAACCTCCCAGTCAATCAGCTGCCAGCTTGCCTGCCTGGTCCACCAGCACCTCTTGCTGATCATCCTCTCCACCCGGCTGCCTGTCTCCACCTCTTCTACCAGTATGGATGAATATTTCTTCTTTAATTCCTTGGTTGTTGGACTTCCATACAGTTTGATTTTCTGGCAATTCTGGTTGTTTTTTGTTTTTTTATTTGTTGTTGTCTTTCTTTTAGCTGTGCAAGGATGTGGAACGTTATCTACCTACACCTCCATCTTGGCCAGATCTAGTTTAAAGATTTTAATAGAGGCAGGCTGACTACCCAAACTTCAGTAAATAGAAATCTCCAAGGGAAGGTGAAAAGGATTTTGGTGAGGCAGGCCTAATGCCTGCCACACACCATCACTGAATTATTCTGGGATTTATAATTTGCATTAGCCATGCTTAGTAACTCTCCACGTCTCAGCATTGCAATCAGTCCTCAGAAAGGAAAAAAATTGTTTTTCTAATTATATTTATAAAAAGAGAACTAAGATCAAATATTGAGAACCTACATGAGGCTATCAGTGTCAGTTTTTTCCTTGCAGTTAACTACTACAGACTTGTACAATATGACCCTTCATTTCTGCTTGCAAACATTTTGGAAAATGGCTCATTAAAAAAGAACATAGTGCCCTGGCTGGTATGGCTCAGTTGGTTGGGTGCCGTCCTACAAAGCAAAGTGTAGCTAGTTCTATTCCTTGCCAGGACACATGCTTAGGTTGCAGGCTCAGTCCTTAACTGGGGCACGTAAGGAAGGGAGTCAATCGATGTTTCTCTCACATTGATGCTTCTCTCCTCTTTCTCCCTTTCCCTATCTCTAAAAATAAAAAATTAAAATTAAATGTAAATAAAAGAACATAGTGATGAGTTGTTAACAAGTGTGGAAATTAATTTAAAAAATACTTCATATTTTGAAATTTTCCTCCTAGCCATCTTAGTTATGCATTCTGCAAGTAATACAATGTCATGTTCCTTATATAATACTCTTTTCTGGCTTATGGCCTTCTTCTTTGATCAGGATGTGCTCATGGAACTCCTAGAACAGTGTGCAGATGGACTCTGGAAGGCTGAACGCTATGAGCTGATTGCTGACATCTATAAACTCATCATCCCCATTTATGAGAAGCGGAGAGATTTTGAGGTATCTGAGTGGTTTGTTTTTTCAAGTTTATAGGACAGTGGAGTGACATATCCCCAGACTTTCTTACATGCAAGAGAGCAGACAGACCACTATCAGAGATAAGCAAGTGGTCTCTGACCATCCACTTGGTGATGGCGGTACCAACCTCAGAGCCATCAGGCATTGTACACACAGGCCCCACCTCTACACAGACCCAAAATCTCCAACAACAAAGATTGGTCGTTTTGGCACTCCACTTTTGAAAGGTTGCCAGGGACAATTTTATAATCACCAGGTGCCTTTTTTTCTTGTAATGCTTTGTTGCTCTACCTGCATGGGAAAATAGTGTCCCTTCCAGTCTTCCTGGGCTGGGAGGTATTCCAGTTTCTCTTAGCATATTAAATGCAGTGGGAAAATAAAGGACTAAGAACATCACGGTAAGACTTTATTATCTCTGACATTTCATGTTAACTTGAAAGCAGAATTTGCTTACCACATTGTGGAAATTTGATGGGTCCTTATATGCAAGCTGGCCCTTTCAATAGGAAACATTATAACTCAGAGATGACCACTAACATTTGTGCAATCAAAATATATTCTTGATTTTTTAAAAAACTCAAATTTAAGGATTTTTCACCCACATGATCTCATTTGTTATTTTTAAATTGATTTTATTAGTTACAAGTAGAAAGATACAGGTTTTGTTCTGCTTTCCAGAGGCTAGCCCATCTGTATGACACTCTACACCAGGCCTACAGCAAAGTAACCGAGGTCATGCACTCAGGCCGCAGGCTCCTGGGGACCTACTTCCGAGTAGCCTTCTTTGGACAGGTGAGCCTCCTCTCTGCTCTGTAGGCTGTCCCAAGTCCTTTTTTATTTTTTTAACTCCATAAAATTGTATTTTGTAAATTTTCTTCTGCTTATAAATGCTAATTTGATGAATTTGTCATATTTAGTATGACTCTTATCTTCCTCAGTAGTAAACTTTCTGCTTTTTTTTCTTCCTGTCTTTTCTTTATTACTTTCTTAAGGCAGCGGTAAGTTCTCCCTCCATAAGACTTTCTTAGCAGCATCTTTGATACTTCATGTGGTTTGCAAGTTTCTTTTCCAAGTCTGTATGTATATCTGTCCAGTCATTACAGACTTCAAAATAATTAACAGTTTATTTCATTTATAGAAATAAATCATCTGTGTGCTCATACATCTATACTGCATGTTTTAAACCAAAATTAAGACTGTTTCTTTTATCCCTGTGCATTTCTATGAATTGTAATATAGTATCTCCACAAGTATATTTACCATTGTAATATTTCAGAAACCCTATATGAATGGGTTAATTTAAATTTAACTGAACATTTAACCTCCAACTCTCTAACATAACTAAATGATATAAATTATAATCCATTTATTTAGAATGTGTGGTTTTCTGTGAGCATTATGTAACCTTAAATTTATCCTGTTATTGTCTTTTATAACTTCATAGCAATACCAGTTTACAGACAGTGAAACAGATGTGGAGGTAATTACAGTAAATGCTTAATAAGCAAATAATGTAGTGAAATTACTGCATCTAAACTCCTATTTTGATGTGGGTTTTTTTGGTTTAATATTAGCCTGCTTTTTTAAAACACATACTGTAGTTTTGGCACCATTTTTCCTCTTCCATTTTAGATGAGAAATGTTTTGTTTTAATTTATTTCAAATATTAACCCCAATCTGCACTTATAAATTTTCAACCTTTTTCACTTCCCATGCAGTTCTAAGCCTTGTTTTTATTCAGACATGATTGGTACTAAAGCATGATGATAATGAAAATGTTGGTGATATGACACATGACTAGTAATAATGAAAATATTTTCGGATATTATGCTACAGCCCTTGAATATTTTTCTCATCAGTATAGCAAAATAGAATTTATACAAACTTTACATAGCTTTTGCTGAATCTATTCCAGACCTATTTATGCTATAAAATCCTCTATAAGTGGGAACATTCAGGAGAAGGGATGTGTGTGTATTTCTGAGGCCTGTGTGAGCAGGCTTCTGCGTTCTGTTTCTTGGGAATGTGAAACAGGCTTGAATCCCATCATCAGACTTCACCGAGAGAATACAGTCTTAAATCTCCAATCTTTCATTTCACTCAACACTTAATGACAGCATTTTTGAGTGAGTTTGCAATTGTGCGTTTTTCCTTTATCTTTGTACCCAGATTTCATGTTATTATCATTTTCCTTCCTATTTCAAAAGCCTGTTTAGTTAGGATTTTATGTTGGAGTCATTTCTCATTTTTTAACTTTTATAATACCCTTCCTGGGTGGTAGCGTTGGGCTTGTATTTGGTGATAGTTCTCTAATTGTGCTCTATGTCATAGGGATTCTTTGAAGATGAAGATGGAAAGGAGTATATTTACAAAGAACCCAAGCTCACACCTCTGTCAGAAATTTCTCAGAGACTCCTTAAACTTTACTCAGATAAATTTGGTTCTGAAAATGTCAAAATGATACAAGATTCTGGCAAGGTATGACTATGTTTGGAAACATATTATGGCAATATAATACCATTTTGATTATTCATGATTGACCACATATATTCATAAATATGCATAGAAAAAGCAAAGACCCAGGAAAAAAATAAGAATGGTTGGCCTTGAGTGGCAAGTGTGTATTTTTCTTCTTAATACCTTTTCTTTCTGTGCTTTCCAGATGTCCTTCACTAAACAGATTTTTATTTTATAATTTAAAAAAGGCATTCATTTACAAATTAATGTCTGAAAGAATATACCTTTTTTAGTCCAGATATTTAGAAACTCTGTAAGAAGAGTGTCCAAGGTTCTGTTTCTCACAGCACTTCTCCCTTGCTCTTAGCACAGGCATATTTACCTGACATTCTGACTGATTGTTGGATATATGGACAGATGGACCAGCAGATGGACACATCAGGAAGTAAACTAACCAGCACACATTTGTAGAAAAGAGATCTACCTTCCATATAGAGAGAGTGTATTGCTCTCATGAAGACCATTTCTAAACCTGCCTTGTTTTTCCTGTACATTTACAAGTGTGTGTCCATCCCACTGTCTTCAGGATATCTCCAGAAAGTTGGATATCCCTTTGCTTCCTGAAACTCAGGCCAAAATAGAGCTCCTGTTCTTTGCATTAAAAATGCTTCCCCTGCTCAGTTTCCAGCAATGATAACCTCTCCCTCTTTCAAAGTCCACCCTTTAGGAGGCTCTCTTAAGAGGTTCACTTTTGTTGTGAGCCCTGCTTTGGAGTCCCCAGTGTCTGAAATCTGGCTTCTTGGAGCCCTTTATTTCCTCTAGAGAAGAATCTTCTAGTCTTCTTCCCAAGTGGTAGGGAAGAGACAAAGAAAGGGGTGATTCTGGATTCTGGATGTAGGAGATAGGCAGGGGCTGAAGATCTCATGTTTGGCCTGCAGCCTTTCACCTACTCGCCTTATGTTTCACTCTGTACCTCATTCCTATTTTCCACTGGCACTGGTGACCGCACTTTGACTTTCTCCAGACCAGTTTCTCCAATGAACATTCTATTCTCCTATGGGGCAAGGACTAGGGAAGGGAACCTGGGGTTCTGCTGCTTCAGATAGACTTTTGGCCATTTGCCCTGGTTTCCACCCCATGCCTCTCCCTGGTCAACCTAATCCTAGTGCTGGTTCTCTAGAGATAACAGTCCATTCAGGCTACTCTAACAAACACCATAGACTGGCTGGTTTATAAACAACGGAGATTTATTTCTTACAGTTTCAGAGAATGGGAAGTCCAAGATCAAGGTGCTAGAAGATTCAGTATTTGGTGAGGTCCTTCTTCCTGATTCATAAGCAGCTGTCTTCTCTCTGTATCCTCACATGGTGGAAGGGCTAAGGGAGCTC